>NC_138770.1:383474593-384084230 GCF_965119305.1 Pelophylax lessonae
AACGGGGGCCATGATATGGAATGAGATGATCCATTTTTAGGACGAACTTAGCTGGAATGATGAAGTATGATCCTTTCTATAGGCAATTCACTATAGAGCAGGGTCCAGCAAAGGTCTCCGGCAGAAGTACATGGCTGTTACTGTGTATGTACATACATCCACTTTATAACCTGATCAAGGGCTGGGCAGAATTAGAGCAAATATATGTGGGCTGTAAAGATCTTAAGGATTAATTGAATAAACGACGAATGGATGTTCACCTGCAAAGATGTGCAAATGAGACTAATTAGACTGCGAGCGCTGTGTGCACGAAATGCAGCAGTTACTGTAACCTTTAGTGGAATAGGATTTCGTTGATAATTAGAATCCACCTAATGAGAAGAACAGTCAGACCCCCCTCAACCACCACTACCAGAAAACTTAGAAAACAATATTTTTCATTTTCTCTATATGTAAGATATATATATATATATATATATATATATATATATATATATATATATATATTCTTCTTTTTTTTTGGGGGGGGGGGGTTGTGGGGTACTGTGAATATCAGGGTATGTTTATGTGATGTTTGCATAAAAGAAAATATCCAATATAAATTACTGATTCAAGGTATATATATATATATATATATATATATATATATAGAGAGAGAGAGAGAGAGAGAGAGGGAACGAGGAGAATGAAAGAAAGAAAGAGAGAAAAAAAGAAAGAAAGAAAGAAAGAAAGAAAGAAAGAAAGAAAGAAAGAAAGAAAGAAAGAAAGAAAGAAAGAAAGAAAGAAAGAAAGAAAGAGAGAAAGAAGGAAAGATAGAAAGAGAGAAAGAAAGAACGAGAGAAAGAAAGAACGAGAGAAAGAAAGAAAGAGAGAAAGAAAGAGAGAAAGAAAGAAAGAGAGAAAGAAAGAAAGAAAGAAAGAAAGAAAGAAAGAAAGAAAGAAAGAAAGAAAGAGAGAAAGAAAGAAAGAGAGAAAGAAAAAGAGAAAGAAAGAAAGAGAGAAAGAAGGAAAGAGAGAAAGAAGGAAAGGAGAAAGAAAGAGAGAAAGAAAGAAAGAGAGAAAGAAAGAAAGAGAGAAAGAAAGAGAGAAAGAAAGAAAGAGAGAAAGAAAGAAAGAGAGAAAGAAAGAGAGAAAGAAAGAAAGAAAGAAAGAAAAAGAGAAAGAAAGAAAGAAAAAGAGAAAGAAAGAAAGAAAGAAAAAGAGAAAGAAAGAGAGAAAGAAAGAAAGAGAGAAAGAAAGAAAGAAATATAATTTGCACACATTCTTATTGCTAATATGATTACATGAGCCTGAACAAAGCTGCTTTCTGCAGTACAGATGAGCGGTTTGTGCATTAGCAATTAGAATGGGTTTACTGTAGGGGTCTCTGTATTATCATTGTAGAACACGAAGTCATTGCACCACCTGGCAATTTCTATTCATGGAGAGGGATACAACACTGGAGAGATAGCCTTCCTCACAGCTTCTGATATGTGAATGAAGGAAAGTCCCAAACTGGAAGAAGAGCCCCTCTCTGTGTAGGTGCCATCTGTCCATAAACTGTGTGTACCAGGGAGGAGGCTCATCAGCATGCAAGCTCCTCTACTGGGTAAGATGCTTGGCAAATATAATACTAGTCTAACTCAGCCTACAACTGCTCTAGCTTCAGTAAAGTACTAAACCCTCAGCGTTTTTTAGCTAGAAATATTGGGTAAAATAAAATAAATATTCCTTAGTAAACTATTTGTTTAAATTCTTACCCAGCACTTACAGTTTACAGCTTTTGATGAGGCTGCTCTCTTAGTGCTGCTTTTCTGAACTTCTGGCATTCCCAGAAAAGAGTTACAATTGGACAGTGCAGTTTCAAGTCAGTCTGTTAGTTCAGGGATGGGAGAATGAGTTGCAGAAGATTCTCTTACATTCCCAGGCTACAGGTCTGTGTGCATTCATTGATGCATACAGTGTAGGGAGAGAGCCTTGTCCTTGCATGAAAAGGTGACTCCATAGGAGGATAATGCAGGAGGAAGGAGCCACTCAAACAGGAAACCTGGGAAAATGGTCATAGCACTTGCTTAACCATTTCTGGACCGGAAGGATTTGCCCCCTTAATGACCAGGCCATTTTTTTGCGATACCACACTGCGTTACTTTATCTGACAGTTGCACGACGCTGTACCCTAATGAAATTGACGTCTTTTTTTTTTCCAACAAAAAGAGCTTTCTTTTGGTGGTATTTGATCACCTGTGAGATTTTTATTTTCTGCGTTATAAACAAAAAAAGAGCGACAATTCTGAAGAAAAAAAAAAAAAAAAAACAACAATATTTTTTACTTTCTGCTATATAACATTCCCAATAAAAACAATAAAAAAAAAAAAAAAAAAATCAAATTTGTTCATCATTTTAGACCAATTTGTATTCTGCTACATATTTTAGGTCAAAAAAAAAAAATCCCAATAAGCGTATTTTGATTGGTTTGCGCAAAGGTTATCGCGTCTACAAACTAGGGGGAAGATTTATGTCATTTTTATTTATTTATTTATTTTTTACTAGTAATGGCGGCGATCAGCCATTTTTAGCGGGACTGCGACTTTGCCACGGACAGATCGGACCCCTGACACTTTTGACAGCTTTGGGGGGATCAGTGACATTACTACAGTAATCAGTGCTAAAAATATGCACTGTTCCTGTACTAATGACACTGGCAGGGAAGGGGTTAACACCAAGGGTGATCAAAGGGTTAAATGTGTCCCTAGGTGGTGCTTTCTAACCGTGAGGGGGATTTTATTACTGAATGAAGACAGAGACCTGTGCTCCTAAATAAGAGGAACACAGGGTCCCTGTTATCATTACTGAAAGAACAGCGGCCTGCCTAGTTTACAATGGCAGACCGCTATTCTTTCTCCACAGGGAGCAATTGCGGGTGCCTGGCGACAATCGTGGCTGCCGGACCCGCTGATTGGCTCCCCCTGCGGTCAATGGGTGCGTGCGCACGCCCCCACTCACGGTCCCGCGAAGTGAGGTACAGTTACGTCGTTTCGCAGGACAGAGCTGACCTGCCACAGTAAGGTGTCCTTTTATGAAACGGAGATGACAAGTGATCCTGCTGACCACAGCTCATTTCCGATCATTCTCAGTTTATGAAACAGAAATGATCGGGGGAGAACATGTTCTTCGCTGATCATCTCTTCACACGGGAATCTGTCATTGACAGACACAGAAACAGCCAGGCTATGAAGCTGCGATCCCCGCACTTCACTGGCAATCTGTGCCAGAATTCACACTCCCGGATTCACCAGCCTGGAGCTTGTGAAGCGGGGAGTGAAGACAGAATCGGGGGAGAACTGAGGGGGGAAAAGGAAGATTATCAACTTCCTTCTTCCTCGTTCAGACCCCCCAACACAGTAGAAAAGAGGGGGGTTTTTGGTTGAGCTGACCCTTGTGTGCCATAATCCTATTAATTAGAGAAAAAGGAACTCCATGATACAAAACAAGTTTGCTCAGGGAGATAAAGGTTTAGTGGACTTTAAAGGCACATATTAAGTAGGCAAAAGACTACCATAAGTATAAAAAACATATATTCTTTTATTTAACCAAAGTTTTTTTTAAAAAATAGAACAAAAGTTCAAGAAGCAAAACTATACAATGACATACATATTATTTGAAATAAGAACATTCATCATATCTATAGGTCAAAATATTGGATACACAGATATTGTAGTAGTTACACTTTGTGAGTATTAGGATCGTGGTCTGAAGAGGTCGACGCGTTTCGCCTTAGCTTCTTCTGGACCTCAGACGCTAATATACAATTTTATCTCTTTTAGTAGAAACAGAAACATGCAATTAGTACAAAGCATTTTATGTTACATTTTATTCCTATATCTTTTATTAATTTGTTAATCAAAACAACACACCTCTCAAAATGCAGAAAAACCGTGTAATCCGTGGTCATCAGTATCAGTATATCATATTGATCATAGAGTAGTAAAAAATAGGCGGGAAGTGAAGAGGGAGAAAAAGGCCCAAAAACTGGTGGAATGGGCCACCTATATATATGGGGCAAAGGGGAAACATATAAATCTCAAAAAGGTATTTCAATATCCTCAAATATTAGTAATGATTTATGTTATATTTACCTCAAATTCCCACACTGGAATCTATCGAGGATTCAGGTCGGGATCAGAGTAGTGATATGGAGGCTGCTATTGGCTGTATCACATGAAGGTCTAGTAAAAGAAGTAGTGTATATATTTATTTGTTTCCATCTCATCCATTCAATAGAAATGGAGAGACAAAAAACATAAAACCACAGGGTTCTATACTTATAAATATATCTCCAAATTGATTCATTTTACCTTTGTATCCTTCTGTCTAATCTTAGACCATATTGGGACCCAGTCCCCTTATAGCAGTAGATATTGATGTCTTGTAACGTTAGATGGAAAAGGTCCCCCCAGATTTGTAGTGTATCTTATATTCACAAAAAGGGGGTATATATCTCAATTTAAATCCCTTATGTTAATGTATATATTCATATGAATATATACATTAACATAAGGGATTTAAATTGAGATATATACCCCCTTTTTGTGAATATAATCTACTACTATCTTATCACACCCTAGCGGATACACTACAAATCTGGGGGGACCTTTTCCATCTAACGTTACAAGACATCAATATCTACTGCTATAAGGGGACTGGGTCCCAATATGGTCTAAGATTAGACAGAAGGATACAAAGGTAAAATGAATCAATTTGGAGATATATTTATAAGTATAGAACCCTGTGGTTTTATGTTTTTTGTCTCTCCATTTCTATTGAATGGATGAGATGGAAACAAATAAATATATACACTACTTCTTTTACTAGACCTTCATGTGATACAGCCAATAGCAGCCTCCATATCACTACTCTGATCCCGACCTGAATCCTCGATAGATTCCAGTGTGGGAATTTGAGGTAAATATAACATAAATCATTACTAATATTTGAGGATATTGAAATACCTTTTTGAGATTTATATGTTTCCCCTTTGCCCCATATATATAGGTGGCCCATTCCACCAGTTTTTGGGCCTTTTTCTCCCTCTTCACTTCCCGCCTATTTTTTACTACTCTATGATCAATATGATATACTGATACTGATGACCACGGAATACACGGTTTTTCTGCATTTTGAGAGGTGTGTTGTTTTGATTAACAAATTAATAAAAGATATAGGAATAAAATGTAACATAAAATGCTTTGTACTAATTGCATGTTTCTGTTTCTACTAAAAGAGATAAAATTGTATATTAGCGTCTGAGGTCCAGAAGAAGCTAAGGCGAAACGCGTCGACCTCTTCAGACCACGATCCTAATACTCACAAAGTGTAACTACTACAATATCTGTGTATCCAATATTTTGACCTATAGATATGATGAATGTTCTTATTTCAAATAATATGTATGTCATTGTATAGTTTTGCTTCTTGAACTTTTGTTCTATTTTTTAAAAAAAACTTTGGTTAAATAAAAGAATATATGTTTTTTATACTTATGGTAGTCTTTTGCCTACTTAATATGTGCCTTTAAAGTCCAGTAAACCTTTATCTCCCTGAGCAAACTTGTTTTGTATCATGGAGTTCCTTTTTTTCCCCCAACACAGTAATCATGTCCCCCTGCCATATTTATGTATATATATATATATATATATATATACATGTATATATATACACACATACATGTAGATATATATTTAATGTGTATATATATGTATGTATGTATTCAGTGTATATATATATATATATATAACTATATATATATTTATGTAAGGGGACTATTATTTATTAACCTTAGTGGGGATCGTGTACTCAGCAGTGATAATTTATCACTGCTTGTTAAAGCGCGCCAGGGATTTTCATACTACAGTAATCTCGCTTTGTCTCACGAGATTACAGGCGCCCCATTCACTTCTACACAGATCTCGGCGAAAACAGTTCACCTCTGATCACCCTGGGCGAACTGAAGTTCTCCGCTTCATAAAAAGGGTGCCAGATGTGATCATTTTCCCCGGAGAACTGCAGAGAAGCCAACAGAGAAAAAAATTCACCCGTTCATAAAAGTACACCTATATGTACTACTGGAGGTCGGCAAGTGGTTAAACAGAAATAAAAAAAATCTGCATACTCATTAAAGTGTTACTAAACCCACAACAGTAAAATCAGTGTGTATATGCAGTAAAAATTGGATTTTTGTAAGATCTTACCGTAAAATCCTTTTCTCTTAGCTCATTGACAGACGTAGTCCTCTTTGATTCACATCAATTGGGTTATGTTGCCTCCGCAGGAGTAGGACTAGGCAGAAAGAAAAAACGTTCTGGCTCCACCCTAGGGGCAGTCCCTGAGGGTATATCCTCCCTCTCTCTGCTACAGGGAATCAGTTCTGTTATAAAGCAGTAACAGAGAATTTAACCCAACCCAACTCAATGATAGAGGGGCGGGTACTACGTCTGTCAATGAGCTAAGAGAAAAGGATTTTACGGTAAGATCTTACAAAAATCCAATTTTCTCTGTCGCTCATTGACAGACGTAGTCCTCTTTGATTCACATCAATTGGGACATCCAGAAGCAGTGCCACAAATGAGGGGTGGGATTGACAGAAATCAAAATCCAATCTAGAAGGCCCAACCGGTGCCAACTAGAAGTTTTAAAGGCTCATTATAAACAAAGAATGAGACTCAAATAAAAATTCCAACGGAAAA
Organism: Pelophylax lessonae; assembly: GCF_965119305.1. Lineage (NCBI taxonomy): Eukaryota > Metazoa > Chordata > Amphibia > Anura > Ranidae > Pelophylax > Pelophylax lessonae. The sequence continues at coordinate 383,481,316 of NC_138770.1, forward strand.
AAACCCTCGAGGTAGACCACTGGTCTCCTCAAATTGCGGCCTGCAAAACCTTGCAGCCAAACGAGGCATCAGACGATGCCATTACATCAACTTTATAATGTTTTGTAAAGGTATGCACCGACGACCAGGTAGCCGCCTTGCACACCTGGACCACTGACGCCTGATGGCGAAAGGCCCATGACGCACTCAGTGCCCGAGTGGAATGCGCCTTAACAGGGAACGGGGGCTCCCGACCCTTAATAGAATAAGCCTGTACCACCGTCTGTCTGATCCATTTGGAAATAGTCGCGGCAGATGCAGGCAACCCCTTTTTGGGTCTATCCGGGACCACAAAAAGTGAATCCGTCTTGCGAAACGAGTCTGTCGTTTTCAAGTATACCCTGATCGCCCGGACCACATCCAAGGAGTGTAAAGCAAACTCCCGAGGATGACTGGGCTTAGGACACAGGGAAGGTAATACAATTTCTTCATTCAGATGAAATTCTGAAACCACTTTTGGTAGGAAGGATGGATTCGGACGAAGAACCACCTTATCTCTATGAACCACCAGATATGGGGAACGACAAGATAACGCAGCCAGTTCTGACACCCTGCGTGCAGAAGTGATAGCCACCAAGAAGGCCACCTTCTGGGACAACGTAGGTAAAGGAATCTCCCTAATATCTTCAAAGGGAGGTTTCTAAAGAACCGACAATACTAAATTAAGATCCCAGGGTGGTAACGGCGCGCACACTGGCGGAGCCAGATGTCGCACCCCCTGGATGAAATTCCGCACCAAGGAATGAGTAGCCAAAGGTTTCTGAAAGAAGATGGCTAATGCTGAGACCTGACCCTTGATAGTGCTCAAGGCCAGTTTCTGCTCAACCCCTTGTTGCAGAAAAGCTAATATTCGACTAACCGAATAAGAACGTGGGTGGAACCCCAGAGGTTCACACCATGCAATGTAGGACTTCCATGTGCGATGATAAATCTTTCTGGAAGTCGCTTTCCTTGCTTTAACTAGAGTAGGAATGACTGAAGCTGACAATCCCTTGTCCTTCAGCACCTGGGTCTCAATAGCCAGGCCGTTAAAGCCAGCGATCGTAAAGGATGGAAGATCGGTCCCTGAGACAGTAGGTCCTCCCTGAGAGGAAGTCGCCACGGGACGTCCGCCACCAGTCTGACCAAGTCGGCGTACCAAGCTCGGCGAGGCCAGTCCGGAGCTACCAGGATTACTGGAATTCCTTCCCCCTCTATCCTGCGAAGAAGTCTTGGCAGTAACCCGAGAGGAGGGAAGGCATACATTAGCTGGTATTGCCCCCACGGGGCGACCAGTGCGTCTGCGGTCTCTGCTAGAGGATCGCGGGAGCGAGCCACAAATCTCTGTACTTTTCTGTTGAATCATGATGCCAACAGATCCACATCCGGGGTGCCCCAATGTAGGCACAACTGGTGGAAAACTTCTGGATGGAGGGACCATTCCCCCTGATCCAGAGTCTGACGGCTGAGATAATCTGCCTGCCAATTCTCCACCACCGGAATGAACACCGCAGAGATAGCTGGAACAAACCGTTCCGCCCAGCGAAGAATGCAAGCCACTTCCTTGGCCGCCCGGACACTCTTGGTGCCCCCTTGGTGATTGACATAAGCCACAGCCGTGGCGTTGTCCGACTGGATCCGAACCGGGCTGCCCTGGAGCTGCTCGGTCCAGTGAATCAGACAAAGTCTGATCGCTCTCAGTTCCAATACATTTATCGGTAACCTGGATTCTTCCGGGGACCAAAGTCCCTGGACGGATAACTGACCGAGAATTCCTCCCCATCCGGATAGACTGGCGTCCGTGGTCACTATCGTCCAATATATTGGCAGAAATGACTTTCCCTGGCTGAGCATCGGAGACCGAAGCCACCAGACCAGAGACTCTCTGGTCTGTTTGCTCAATCAGATCCGATTGTCCAGGGATTCCGGATTCCGATTCCATTTGAGAAGAATCTCTTCCTGAAGAATTCGGGTATGGGACTGGGCAAATGGGACTGCTTCGAAGGAAGCCACCATCAACCCCAGAACCCTCATGCAAGTCCGAAGAGAAGACCAGCTGTTGGATAGTAACAACTGGATTGCTGATTGAATCTTCCGGAGTTTCCCTAATGGAAGGAAAACTCTTGTCCTGAATGTGTCTAGAATTAGACCCAGATATTCGAGCCTCCGGGTGGGAACCAGAAATGACTTTTGCTGGTTCACCAGCCACCCGAATTCCTGTAAAGAAATCATAGTAATCTCTAGGTTTTGTAGCAGGGTCTGTGGAGACTCTGCATGAAGCAGGAGATCGTCTAGGTAACCTAGAATCGATATGCCTCTTTGGCGCAGTAGTGCCAACATTGGGGCCAACACCTTCGTGAAGACCCGAGGAGCCGTGGCGAGACCGAAAGGTAACGCCGCAAACTGATAGTGGTTCTCTTCTACGGAAAAACGTAGAAACCGCTGATGTCCTGCGTAAATGGGAAGATAGGCGTCCTTGATGTCTATGGACGCTAGGACATCCCCGGAATGCAGGGAGGTCGCTACTGTGCGAATGGATTCCATTTTGAATTTTCTTATGTGGACAAAGGAATTGAGTGCCCTTAAGTCCAGAATTGGACGCACTTTGCCCTCTTTCCTGGGTATTGTAAATAGGTTTGAATAAAACCCCTGAAAGCGTTCTGTCCAAGGAACGTGGACTACCACTCCTTGTTGTAGTAAATCCGTGACTGCTCTCCGCAGATCTTCTAAACGATCCGGGGATAGTCGGATATTGGAAGGGAAGAATCGCGCCGGTGGGAGAGATCGAAACTCGTTCTTGTACCCTGACCTTATGACTTCGCAAACCCACTTGTCCGGGATTCTGGAGAGCCATGGATCCGGGAACCGGCGAAGACGTCCCCCCACCCCAGTTATGGGTGGGGGCGCACCTTCAGGCTTTAGTAGACATATCTTCAGGTCTGGAAGGGGCGGGCTTTTGCTTGCCCGACCAACGTCCCCTGAAGCCTCCTGAAGGAGCTTTGGAGGACTTAATTTTTTCACCCGCGGGACGAAAACATTTTTTATGAGCGGAGAAAGAAGGCCCCCGTCTTTGACGAGGTCCTTTACCCTTAGCACTTTGCGGTAAAAAGGTGCTCTTTCCTCCCGTGAGATCCTTAATGATCTCATCTAAGTTGGCTCCAAATAAACGCTCTTCTAAAAAGGGGAGATTAGCAAATGCTTTTTTGGAACCTTGGTCGGCTAACCAACCTTTTAGCCACAGTGTACGCCTGAGAACCACTGCTGAAACTGATGCTCGCGCCAATAATGGGGTGGCGTCTAACGCCGCATCACACACAAACTGTAACCCCTGTATCATCTTCCATTCAGTTACAGTCTGCGAAACCAGCCCAATAGCAATTATTGGTCTGAAAGCTGATCCAATCAAGGAAAACATGGTGCGAGACATAGTTTCTATCTTGCGATCCACCGCATCCTTAAAAGACGGAGCGTCTTCTAATGGAATAACCGTGGCTTTATTTAATCTAGAAATTGGTGAATCCACCACAGGTGGTTCTGTCCATTTCTTAATGAGGGCTTCCTCAAACGGATAACGCCTGTTAATGCGTTTGGAAATAGCAGAAGTGCGTTTTGGCAGACTCCATTCTTCTTTGATCGGATTGCCAAAACATTTGGGCAATGGAAAAACCTTCGCCACTTTGATGCGTTTTTTAGTCCCAAAGGGAATTTCAGTCTCAGCTACTTCCGACGGAGTACCCTGTAATCTTAAGGTTTCTTGAACAGATACAATGAGTGCGTTTACCAACGCTTCCTCTCGGGCTATGGCTGATGCCGAAACATCCTCCTCACTGTCTGAAGAGACAGTACCCGAGACACCAATCCCAGATGAGGTACCTGCAACTGCAGAAATAGGCTCAGATTCTGAATCCGAAGTTTCAGATAAAATGGGGTTAGGCGGGGGTCGCTTTCTTGTGCCCTGTCCCTGACAAGCTACTTCCACCCAGGACACAAAGGTCTCCATAATAGCTGACAATGATTAAATCGTAAGCGGGGTGCTGGAGGATCCTGCAGACACCTCGAGGGGATCAGGTGGAGATACATGAGTGGCAGGGTCCATGTTAACCCAGGACACTTTGCCAGAAAAAAACTTTTTTTTTTTTTTTATCTGTATCCCCCTAGCGCAATAGCGCCCCTCAATGTACCTGCTTCTTGACCCCCACAGAGAGAGAGAGGGACCCCCAAGGCTCACCACCCGATGCAGAGAAGTTTCCTAACAACTGCAGTCAGCGTTTGTCTCTTACAGACTGGGAAGAACTGTGCTTGTTTTCCCGGGTAGAAGGAAGTGGCTCCGCCCCCTGTGTACGCCTTCCGGCGTTCCCAGCTCTCCTCGAGGTTAGCTGGGCTCTTCAAACATGGCCGCCCCCATACTGGAGACAATAGACTCCAAAAAAATGGCGGCCGGCGTGACCTGCGGACGCTCGAGTACCTGGTCTACAGCAAAATGGCGGCGGATTGCCGGAATAGCGTTTTCCCAGCACATCCACCTGCATACCACGCTAATGACGGTTTATCGACCTGCAGGAGGTCCACTACAATCAAGGTAGGATTATACCTCCCATGTCTGCTGTAATACTGCAGTCTGCTGGGTAGAGTGTTAGCTCCCAAACCAAGTCCGCTTGCCCACCGAACACATTCTGTATTACACGGGGGACTTTTAGTGTCAGAAAGACTCTGACCACGTATGGAGGGGCCCGTATTCCAAAATGCCTCATAACGAGGAAAGGGAAACATTTACTCACCATACCGAACCGACAGGCACCCTCTCTTCACAATACCCTCTCCACGGGAGTGGGGGGTTGTTGACCACTCCGGACGCCTTGACTCTCTGGTTCCTGGCGTCCAAGCGAGACCTTTTAACTTTCAAGGTCAGTCCCTCCAATGGGACTCTGTTGCGGCCGACCCAGCGCGGATCTCTGTTCTGCACGCGCTCGTAGGCTGAACCGGGGTGACCACTGGATCTCAGCATCCAGCCCGTCGCCCGGCCCCGCATACTTATTTGAATGTGTCGCGGCCGACCAAGCGCAATGCAATGGTCTGCGCGCGCTCGTAGGCCGGCTGGGGTGACCACTGGATCTCAACATCCAGCCCGTCGCCCAGATCCGGCGTAATTTGCTTGAAGATCTCACAGGAAAAAAACTGGAGAAACTACCTAAAAAAATATTTTTTCTAAAAAAAATCTTGCCAGGACCAGAGATCCCAGCAAGGAACTTAGGTCCTTACTCCTGACTAGACAGAAAAAAACTGATTCCCTGTAGCAGAGAGAGGGAGGATATACCCTCTGGGACTGCCCCTAGGGTGGAGCCAGAACGTTTTTTCTTTCTGCCTAGTCCTACTCCTGCGGAGGCAACATAACCCAATTGATGTGAATCAAAGAGGACTACGTCTGTCAATGAGCGACAGAGAAACATGCTTGTTATACTCACTGTGCAACCTAAGGGGCTAATCCTCCGCATTGTTTAAAAAAGCTGTTTGATCCTGTCCTCCCCTTCTTCCACAGTCCCCAATCCATCTCCTGACAAGACAGAGCCTTTACAGTAACTGTGCACATGCTCAATTTGATCTGGAATGCTAATGAGTTTTTTCTTTTTCTTGGGAGGGTGCATGTGATCAGCACAGGGCCAATCAGCACTGTTCAGACAGAGGGTCAGGGGTCCTGCAGACTCATAGAACAGTCAGAGAATGAAAACTCCTCCTACCAGCTTTAACCAGATACTGACAGAAGTCATAAGACTGCTATATACTGCTGATGAGAAAAAGTATTTAGTAGTCTATATATACTAATATAATTGTATTTCCATGTTCTCTGTACTGTGGGAGACCAGATATAGTGAATGCAGGGTCCTGGGTTTAGTAACACGTTAAGTAATGCGGAGAGCACTTAAAATTAAGATTTTATTATCTCTTCAAGAACAGGGAGAATAATATAAATGAGTTACCTTATGTGCCCAGTAATTCTGATCTGGTACTGTAGACACGGGATATTTATCGCCTGATCTTACACCAATGGAAAAAAAAATTATAATTGCCGGAGATGATGCCTACTGTATATATGCAAAGTGATTATTGCCAGATATAGGATCTACTGTATAGATAAAACGATCAATCTGTTAAGCCTTGTACACATGATGAGCATATTGGACTAATGGACGTCCATTTTTTTTTTTTTTGCATGCTAGTCTCATATCGAAAACAAATAGGTTACTAGAGTTATGAAAATTCAAGACAGAATACAACTTCCCACGACAATGTATTGTATTGCATTCATTCGTTTCAGAGCATGTGCGGTCTTGGTCACTTGATTTTTTTGTGGGCGAATACTGTACTATGTAAACAAAAATCGTTTGTTCTGCTATCATACAAGAACTATTTTCGTACTTGTCTCTTCTGATAATTTTGCACCAACTGTCACGACGGTCTCTCGAAAGCTGTGTACTAATGATCAGATTATTGGATGATCGCTCCGAAAGTGGTATTTTTTGTCCAATTTCTCATTGTGTGTACTAGGCATTGCTCTTAGGTATGAGTTGATAAATCACTCGCGCCACTGGTATGTCCAATATGGGTAAGAATTATAAGGTATAAAAATAAATATAAAGAAAGGGAAGCTGCTAGTTCAAAACAATGGGTAATTGTAAGAAATGCAGGTGAATAAAAAACTGCGCTACCCCTATGGTGGAGAAAAGGTCATTTCTACCTTATGCTATGTGACAATAAATTATGTCTTAAAAAGATTGTGTTACCATCCATAAACTACAAAAAATATTTAACCACTTGCCGACTGCTCACAGTATATTTACTGCGGCAGTCGGCCCCGGCCAGGCAGAGTGACGTAGGTCTACGTCGCTCGCCTGTCACTCCTTCTAGAGCCAATAGCGGGCGAGCGCGCGCCTGCCTCGAGTCGTTCACGGAGGAGTGCGGGAGTGTGACTGGCGGACCCGATGTCTGCCGCTCACACTACGATCGCCGGTACAGCGGGAGAAAGACAGAGCGGCTTATGTAAACAAGCCGCCTGTCAGTTCTCCCTGTGTAAAAATGAAGATCAGACGGTTCTACTATGTAGAACCGTTGATCTTTGTTATTACACCAATAGCAATGTCCCACTACAGTTAGAAGCACGCCCCTAGGACACACTTAACCCCTCCCTGTCCAATACAGTTAACCCCTTTCCTGCCAGTGTCATATTTTGCATATATATAGCACTGATTACTGCAGTAATGTCACTGGTACCCCCAAAAGTGTCAAAAATGTCAGTCAAGGGTCCGATCTGTCCGCCGCAATGTCGCAGTACCGCAAAATAAAAACGCAGATCGCCGCCATTACTCGTTAAAACAAAAAACACCAAAAATGACAAAAATCTTTCCCTTTGTTAGTAAACGCGATAACTTTTGCGCAAACCAATCAAAATACGCTTTTTGCGATTTTTTTTTACCAAACAGGTAGCAGAAAACAAATTGGCCGAAAAATGTTAAAAAATTTTGATTTTTACATTTTTTTTGGGGGTAATTTCATATAAAAAAAAAATGAAAAATATTGTTATTTTTGCAAAAATTACGCTCTTTTTTTGTTTATAGCACGTGATCAAAAAATCGCACAGGTGATCAAATACCACCAAAAGAAAGCTCTGCTTGTGGGAAAAAAAGGACATGAAATTCGTTTAGGTACAGCGTCGCACGACCGCGCAATTGTCCGTTAAAGTCACGCAGTAAAAAAATCGCAAAAACCCCCTGGTCTTTTAGCAGGAAAATCCTCCGGTGGTAAAGTGGTTAAAGTGAAAAAATAATTTTATTTTTATTTTTTTATTTTATTATTTATTTTTTCACTTTAAATATTTTTTGTAGTTTATGGATGGCAACACAATCTTTTTAAGACATAATTTATTGTCACATAGCATAAGGTAGAAATTACCTTTTCTCCACCATAGGGGTAGCGCAGTTTATTATTCACCTGCATTGCTCTTAGGTGTTGATTTTCTAAAGCCAAATAGACTGTCTTTTTTGCAAGGAAAGTCTAAGGCCCCTTTCACACATACGGTCCGTTCAGTTCATCAGTTCAGTCACGTCAAAATGTATCAGTTTTTCATCCATTTTTCATCAGTTGTCATCCGTTTTTCATCAGTTGTTATCCGTTTTTCGTCAGTTGTTATCCGTTTTTCGTCAGTTATCTGTTTTTCATCCGTTGTCATCCGTTTTTCATCCGTTGTCATCCGTTTTTCGTCCGTTGTCATCCGTTTTTCATTCGTTGTCATCCGTTTTTTGTCCGTTGTCATCCGTTTTTCGTCCGTTGTCATCCGTTTTTCATCCGTTGCCATCCGTTTTTCGTCCGATCCGTTTTTTTGACAGATGAAAAATAGGGCATTCATACGTTCAAAAAAACGGACATTGACGGAAGCGGATGAAAAACGGATGTTAACTGATGATCATCCGTTGTCATCTGTTTTCACATAGAGATACATTGATGTCCGTTTTTCATCCGTCAACGGATGGATGAAAAACGGACAAACGGACAGCATGTGTGAAAGGGGCCTAACGTTGAAAAAGAATTTTCCCCAGAGCTTCGTGAACGAGCTGAAGCACAGCTGAATTCCATCATCCAATCATGCGCAAGCAAAAATGGTGTATTTCTTTTTTTTTTTTCATTTTTTCCTTACATCTGAATGGGTATCCTTTTCAAAGAAAAATTTCGCCACACTCTCTAAGCTCTGGGGAAAATTCCCTTGTAAAGCACAACTTCCCTTGCAAAGTGGACAGTTTATTTGCTCTTAGAAAATCAACCCCAGAGACACAAGATGGGCATTGACTGATCTGGCACCCAGGGATAAAAGTGGATAATTGCATGAGCTGGAAACAAAATATGCAAAGTGATCAAATATCTAATAGATTGATTATTTGATCAAATACCTATGGATTCCAAATCATTGTCTGATACCTAGAGATAAAATGATCAAGTGATTAATCCGTTACTCACTTGATAAGGGATCACTGCCGATCTGTTACCTAGAGAAACAACATTCTTATTGTTGGTGCTGGGAGCTTTGTACATGTCATAAATGTGCATGTTTATGTAGTGCAATCATGCATGATGGTTCTAGCCATATAGTCCTGTAAATAGGGGTATCTTAATAGCTTTCAATTAAGACCCTGGTAAGTAGCTACTATCCTGCTGTCTTTTTAGCTAACCCACTGTGTGCTGGGAATCCTGTCTTACATAGAAATTACAGTATTACTTTCAGGACACAATAACTCACACATTTAAAACATAAGAAACTGGGATCATATTTATAAAAAAAACAAGGACGTGCGGTGAGGTCACTGGCTAGCGAGGCACTGGCTAGACTCAGAGCCAGATACAACCCCCACAATATTTAATAAATAAACCCCACATCGCCATTGAGTGAATAAACGCCCACAGCGTAGCAGAGCGCTGTGAGATGAAAAATGTCATCTTCATCTTCAGCCAATTGGCTGAAAGCCCACAAACAGTTTGTTAAAGACAAGCAGACTAAGGGCATGGATTACTGGAACTATTTCCTGTGGTCTGATGAGACCAAGATAAACCTATTTGGTTCAGATGGTGTCAATTGTGTGTGGTGGCAACCAGGTGAGGAGTACAAAGACAAGTGCGTCTTGCCTAAAGCCAGTATTCCAACATCATAACGACCCCAAACACAGCTCCAAGATGACCACTGCCTTGCTAAAGAAACTGAGGGTAAAGGTAATGGACTGGCCAAGCATGTCTCCAGACCTAAACCCTATTGAGCATCTGTGGGGCATCCTTAAACTGAAGGTGGAGGAGCGCAAGATCTCTAATATCCACCAGCTCTGTGATGTCATCATGGAGGAGTGGAAGAGGACTCCAGTGGCAACCTGTGACGCTCTGGTGAACTCCATGATCAAGAAGGTTAAGGCAGTGCTGGAAAATAATGGTGGCCACTCAAAATATTGACATTTTCACTCAGGGGTGTACTCACTTTTGTTGCCAGCGGTTTGAACATTAATGGCTGTGTGTTGAGTTATTTTGAGGGGACAGCAAATTTACACTGTTATACAAGCTGTACAATCACTACTTTACATTGTAGCAAAGTGTCATTTCTTCAGTGTTGTCACAGAGATATAATAAATGGATTTTTGTAAAATCTTACCGTAAAATCCTTTTCTCTTAGCTCATTGACAGACGTAGTCCACGGTGATTCAGCACCTCCGGGTTATGCTGCCCTCCACAGGAGTAGGACTAGACAGGAAATAAAATGCTCTGGCCACACCCTAGGGGCAGTCCCCGAGGGTATATCCTCTCTCTCTCTGCCACAGCAAATCAGTTATGTCACAAAGCAGTGTTTAGAGAATTTAACCCAACCCAACTCCAAAACAGAGGGGCGGGTACTACGTCTGTCAATGAGCTAAGAGAAAAGGATTTTACGGTAAGATTTTACAAAAATCCATTTTTCTCTATCGCTCATTGACAGACGTAGTCCTCAGTGATTCAGCACCTCCGGGACGTCCCAAAGCAGTACCACAAATGAGGGGTGGGAAAAATGGAAATTAAATCCAATCTAGAAGGCCCAACCGGTGCCAACTAGAAGTTTTACAATGCTCATCCTCAATGATGAGACTCAACAAAAAATTTTTCAACAGAAAAAATCCTCGAGGTAGACCTCCGGTCTCCTCAAATTGCGGCCTGCAAAACCTTGCGGCCAAATGAGGCATCCGCCGATGCCATCACATCAATTTTATAAAATTTTGTAAAGGTATGTACCGACGACCAGGTGGCCGCCTTACATACCTGGACCACTGACGCCTGATGGCGGAAGGCCCAGGAAGTACTGAGCGCTCGAGTGGATCGCGCCCTAACAGGGAACGGAGGACTCCGACCCTTAATAGAATAAGCCTGTACCACCGTCTGTCTAATCCATTTGGCGATAGTCGCGGCAGATGCAGGCAACCCCTTTCTGGGGCCATCCGTGATCACAAAAAGTGAATCGGTCTAACGGAACGATTCCGTAGCCTTCAGGTATACCCTGATTGCCCGAACCACATCCAAGGAATGCAACGCATGTTCCCGATGATGATTGGGCTGAGGACACAAGGAAGGTAGTACAATATCTTCATTCAGATGAAAATCTGAAACCACCTTAGGAAGAAAGGATGGCTTAGGATGAATTACTACCTTATCCCTATGAATCACTAAGTATGGGGACTGGCATGATAAAGCAGCCAGTTCTGACACCCTGCGTGCAGAAGTGATAGCCACCAAGAAGGCCACCTTCTGGGATAAAGTAAGCAAGGGAATCTCCCTGATGTTTTCAAAGGGAGGTTTCTGTAGAACCGACAAAACCAAATTAAGATCCCAGGGCGGTAAGGGCGCGCGGACTGGTGGAGCCAGGTGCCGCACCCCCTGGATAAAATTCCGCACCAAGGACTTGGTAGCTAAAGGTTTCTGAAAGAAGATTGCTAATGCTGAAACTTGACCCTTGATGGTGCTCAAGGCTAGTTTCTGCTCAACCCCTTTTTGCAAAAAGGCCAATATTCGAGTCACCGAATAGGTACGTGGAGGAAATCCTAAAGATTCGCACCACGCAATATAAGTCTTCCATGTGTGATAATAGACTCTGCTGGAAGTCGCTTTCCTAGCCTTAATAAGGGTAGGAATGACTGAAGCTGACAACCCTCTGTCCTTCAGTACTTGGGTCTCAATGGCCAGGCCATTAAAACCAGCGACTGTAAAGCACGATGGTAGATTGGTCCTTGAGACCGCAGATACTCCCTGAGACGAAGTTCCCACGGAACGTCCACGACTAGCATGTCCAAGTCGGCCAGGCCGGCTTGACGAGGCCAGCCTAGAATTTCTAGGACCACTGGCGCTGACTGGATCTGAACCAGGCGTCCCTAGAGCTATCTGGCCCGACCATCCGAGAAAGTCTGGTCGTTTTCTGTTCCCACACATTTATCAGACACCTGATTCCTATCAGGAACGGTGATCTTTCCTGGTTGAACCTCAGGGACCGAAGTCACCTGGCTAGAGACTTCTTGGTCTGTCTGGTCAACCAGATCCGATTCCTGTGGGGAATTGAGACTAATCTTTGGAAAAGGTAAAGGAAAAGATCTGTTCAGGGAACGGTAACTACCGCTCCCTGTAGTACTTAAATGTTGGAAGGGAAGAATTGCACCGGTAGCAGTAGTCGATGCTCGATCTAATGTTCTGAATACCTGTGAAAACGTCCCCCCACCCTCAAACCGGGTGGGGGCGCACCTTCAGGCTGTGTAATCCTTTGCTTCGGGTTTGGCTGAGTCGGTCCTCTGTTTGTCCGACCAGCCCTTCTTGAACCCTCCTGAAGGAGTCTTGCCTTTCCCGCTTGTTCCAGCCGGGCGTGCGAACCCTTTATGGGCGGTAAAGAAAGGTCCTCGCTTGTTACGAGGTCCCTTAGCTTTAGCAGCCTGTGGCAAGAAAGTGCTCTTGCCCCCAGTGGCGTCCTTAATGATCTCATCTAGGGTGGCCCCAAATAGGTAATTCCCCTGAAAGGGGAGATTCGTCAAGGTCTTTTTGGAACCTAGGTCTGCTGACCAGCATTTTAACCACAGCACACGTCTGAGGATTACCGCTGACATAGATGCATGCCCTAATAGGGGGGTAGCATCCAAGGCTGCGTCACAGACAAACTGTAGCCCTTGTATAATCTGTTCCATCAAATCAGATGTTCCCTGGGGGATATCTTTCCCCCTCAGGTCTTGGCGTACCAATCTCGCCCATTCCGTTAGTGTCTGGGAAACTAGACCAATAACAATTACTGGTCTAAATGCTGACCCTATCAGGGAGAAGATAGTGCGGGACTCCGCTTCCACCTTTCGATCTACCGGATCCTTAAATGACGAAGTGTCCTCCACTGGGATAACCGTGGCTTTATTCAGCCTGGAAATAGGTGGATCCACCACTGGTGGTACCGTCCATTTCTTAATGAGGGATTCCTCAAACGGATAGCGTCTAGCAATACGCTTGGAAATAGTAAAGGTACGCTTAGAATGCTCCCATTCTTCATTAATTTTATTACCAAAACACTTGGGTACAGGAAAAACCTTCACCGTTTTGATGGGCTTGTTAGTACCAAAGGGAATCTCAGTTTCAGTTGCCTCTGCCGGTAAAACCTCAAGTCTTAAGGTTTCCCGCACCGCCACAACTAGTGCGTCCACCAATGCTTCTTCCTGAATTATGGCGGAAGAATGAACGTCCTCCTCACTGTCTGAGGGAACTTTACCTGAGATAACAGCCCTTGCAGAGGGACCTGCAGCTGCAGTGATCATCTCTGAATCTGAGTCAGAGGTGTCAGATGATATAGGGGTAGGCGGGGGTCGCTTTCTTGACCCCCGTCCCTGACAGGCCGTCTCCACCCGAGCCACCAAAGACTCCAAAACTGATGTAAATGCATCTATACTCTGTGCACCGGCGGGTCCCGTGGTCCCCTCGAGGAAAACAGGTGGGGGTGCTTGTGTGGCAGGGTCCATGATAATTCCAGTTACTACCTCAAACATGGCCGCCCCCATGCTGGAGACACGAGGCTACGCCAAAATGGCGGCCTCGTGCGATCTAGCAAAACAATGGCGGCGGTAGTACCGAATAGCGGCGTGACTGCAGAGCATCACAACACCTTCTCTACATGGGGATTCAGCCTGGTCGGCGGTACCGGACCCTGGCGGACCGCATGGCCCCTGCTATTGCTGGAGACCTGACTTGGAAAGCAGCTGACTGGTAGGATACTTATATTATCACAGTAAGATACCCATACTGCCACTGATTACAATCTTTTAACATATTTACAATTAGATTGTCAGCTCCCAAACCAAGCCTCCTGTTTTTTTGCACATAAAAATCACACTCAAAGTAGGGGGATCTGTGCCATGTTATAGGATAGAGGGAAACTCATCCTTACCATACAGAGAGGGGCCCGCGTTCACCACAAGACCCGTCAGGGGAAAGGGGGAACATACTACTCACCATACCGGAACCAGGCGGGCACCAACTCCTGACAGTACCCCTCTCCACCGGGGCGGGAGGGCTGTCGACCAATACGGACGCCGCGACTCATGGTCCTTGGCGTTTCAGCGAGATGTTTAACTCGCAGGGTCAGTCCCTCCAGTGGGACTATGTCGCGGCCGACCCAGCGCGGAGCTATGGCCTGCACGCGCTCGTAGGCTGAACTGGGGTGACCACTGGATCTCAACATCCAGCCCGTCGCCCAGTTCAGCTTTCTTGCTTGAAGATCTCACAGGAACACTGGAGAAAAAAAGCTGTCTAAAAAATCTTTTTAAGAAAAAAATCCTGCCAGGACCGAAGATCCCAGCAAGGTATCTAGGTCCTTACTCCTGACTAGACAGAAAAAAACTGATTTGCTGTGGCAGAGAGAGAGAGGATATACCCTCGGGGACTGCCCCTAGGGTGTGGCCAGAGCATTTTATTTCCTGTCTAGTCCTACTCCTGTGGAGGGCAGCATAACCCGGAGGTGCTGAATCACCGAGGACTTCGTCTGTCAATGAGCGATAGAGAAAAAATATTTACAAAAATGTGAGGGGTGTACTCACTTTTGTGAGATACTGTACATTGTGCAGTACACCATATTTCCAACCACTGTAAGCCATCGGAGTCACCATACACTTGAATTGTGAAAATAGCTGCAATCCCTACTTTGCCATGGGTGAGCACACTTTTGCTAGTCATATTTAATTGGTTGAGTAATATATTGCTAGAGGATTTAACGATTGCTGTATTTACTGAATAATAATAATGAATTTAAAATACACTGACAGGGGGCTATTACTGGAAATAATTTTATAAACATATATAAAAATGAGGCTATACTAGCTGGAAAATGCATTGGGCCTTATTTGCTAGAAGATATGTGGTTTTGTAGTTGCATTGATAATCCTGTAAACCAGACTGAACAATCCGTATATTCTCAGATTATTTCAAATTGCTTTGGCCTGTATGAACATTTTTAAGACATGTAAGCTTAAGGCCCGTACACACGATAAGAAAATCTGAAGGGAAAATTCGTCCGACGGCCGATCTGTCGACTTTCGGATTGTTAGTATGGTGCTTTCGACAGCCAACTCAGACTTTTCGGCTGACAAAATCCTGATGTGCAGGCTATAAAAAATTTTGTCGTCCGTAATACAACGTCCGATTTTCGTCTCATTAGTACAGATTTCGACTGAAAAAAATCTTAAGAGCAAGACTAGGCATGCTCAGAGACGAAAGAACACATAGAAAGCAATCCAACACATGACATCACTTCTGAAGTAGAATTCTGTCATACGGGAAAATTCGTATGAAAATAACCTCTTCACTTTCCACATCAGACTAGCATGCCACAAAAAACGGACGACAGATCGTTCGATAATCTGATCGTGTGTACGGGGCTTTAGTCTTGCTTGGTCTTCTGTGAAAGAGCAAGTTGATTGTCATCTTCTCCAAGCTTAACGTTCTCAGTTTCCCCTCATCCAGACATTAAAGTGTTTGTAAACCCCAAAAATTGAATCAACATTAAATGGTCACTTTAATTATTTTACATATATCAAAGAATTTTTCTTTATTGCATTTGTAATTAGTGCTAAGAAATGTGTATTGATGCTGACAGTATCTGCTTCTACTTGTTAATGGGTGACAACGATCACTACAGTCCCACTAATATAATAGCTTTATCAACAATGTAAGCAAGCGCCCTGACTACAGGACACAGTGCTGATGCACAGCTTTTTTAAAGACACCAGTAGGGAGACATCACAGGCAGTTATACTTCCTTGTCTGCCGAGTGTTTGAGTGACAGTTGCTTTTGTAGGAAGCTTCACTGTCAGGGCACAGCAGAGCGGCACATGGACCATGATCCAGGAATTACAGCAGAGAGGTGCGGGGTCAGTGGCAGAATCCAAGCCAGTACTAATCTCACTACAGTCGTTGCAGGTCTCACTTTTGTAAAAAAAGATAGAGCTAAAATTGTCAAAAAAGCAGTAAAATACGTTTCTTGGAGTACAGTAAAGTACACAGGCTCTTTAGTCTATACCCTGCGGTATATGCAGATACCTTCAGGAGACTGGACACCAGAAAAAAGAAAGCTGCAGGGAGATCCCTCAATCTTGTAGTAAATAACAGCTAAATTATAAAGAACAGTGGCGAAGGACCCGTGTCCTGTGCTGTACCCCAAGAAACAGATTTTAATAGCGAGTCAAAAATCTTACCAACACTAATAGGCCCACATAACAAATGGTTGAAGAAGTGCTCAACAGACTCAGAAAGCAGCTTAAAGCACCTTTTGCCTAAAACTGGTATCAGAGATGTCTGAACATCCACATGGCAAAAGAATAACAGATGTGTGAACATAAGACCAGGGGAAAGTCTTGCAAATCTCAGAAACAGATGCCTGTTGCCGAAAAGCTCATGAAGCATTAACAGATCTAGTGGAGTCTTCCCTCACAGCGAAGAGAGGAAACATATCCTTTAGGCCAATGGTTCTCAACCTTAGGGAGACCAGGGCACTGTAAATTGTTCCAAAACCATCCATGCCCCATGGTCATGGAGTAACAGGTGAACATACAGGGGGAGAGATGTGTTCAACAATTCCTTTATTAGGAAATAAGAGGCCAACGGTCTATGAAACAGAATGGCCAAGACAGAGGTTTACCCCCTTGATAGTACTCAGGGCCTCGATCCTTCCTAGCAGACAAGGGAGCAACTGAGAGGGAGAGGCAAAATAGGTGAAGAGCAGGTAGAACTGATCCCACAGAGTGACCAGAGCACCCTATGCAAAGGTACAAAGCTCCTTGGATCTGGCAACAAACCTGTTCAGTTTGCTGTGGAATCTGGATGCCAAAAGATCCACATCTGTCATCACCAACCTGCAGCAAAGGGGCTTGGAACACCTATGGATGGAAACCATATTCCCTCTGATCCAGATGCTGAATACTGAGAAAGTCCTGCCAATTTTTTAAATCTGGGGTGTGGACAGGGAACAGAGCCAAAACATGCAGTTCTGACCAGGAGAGGATCAAGTCCGCTTCTCTGATTCTCTGAGTGCTGCAACTTGTGGTGCTTCTGATGATTGATATAGATCATGGCCCTTCATTGTCCAACTGGACACTTATCAGGTGATCACACAACTGAGGGGTCAAGCGATTAAGATGCAACAGAATCTCTTTGAGCATCTAGGACTTCTTAGAATGTTGAGTTGCAATGGTCAGGAGTGAAACTGGGAGTATGGCACCACCTTAAAGGAAGCTACTATAGGTCCGAAACCATCATGAAGGCATAAACTGAGGGTCGACCCCAGGTCCTGATGGCTTGGGCACAAAAGGGGAAAGGGCAGATGTTTGTCCTAGGTCAGGAAGATTCTGGACAGGGCCATTTACAAAGCCAAGCCTAGGTACTCTAATCAGTAAGTTGGTTCCAGAGGTGACTTCTGAAGGTTGAGCATCTAACCAAAACTCTTTGCACTGTCTGCTGGACATTGGCAGAAACAAGGGGACTTATCCTTTATTAAGAGATCATCTAGGTCATGGCTTCCCAAACTTTTTGGGGCCAAGACCCACTTCTGAATACAGTTATTTTTCGTGACCCACTTGCATGTAATTGAATATTGTAATGCGCTACAGAATTTTTTGACACTATATAAATGCAAATAGTAATAATAATGCATATTTTAAAGGGAGAGGGATGTTAAATTAAAAATAGAAGCTGCCATGAACTCCTGACACCGCCGGGCCACCTGGTCCTCTTATGACACAGAGGCTGCCATCTCTGTCCACTATAGCTGAAAGATCCCGTTGTCAAGATAGCCACCACCGCTCCTGCCAGCAGGACGAGGAGCTGGCTCTGCACCCCATGAACATATCCTACAACCTAAATAACAGCCCACATATGTACTCACTGATGCAAGTATCCTCCTCGCAGAAAATGCAGACCAGCCTCCGTAAACTGCGTGGGCAGGGTCCTGAATCCATCGAGATTTGACTGCTCTGGCTCTCTGTATTTTGCACGGGCTCAAATTTAAGCAGGCCCGCTCTCAGTGATTTCCGGCTCAGCGCGACCCACTCAAACACAGCTCGCGACCCACCAGTGGGTCCCGACCCACAGTTTGGGAACTCTTGATCTAGGTAACCCACAAGGTTTATATCCTGAGAACATAGCAGAGATAGGACCAGGGCAAGCACTTTGGTAAATACCAAAGGGGGCATGGATAGGCTAAATTGAAGATTGACATATTGGTAATGCTCAATATAAGACTCAAAGATTACCCACGCAATGGTTTAGGTAAAAACAGGATTAATGCAATATACCTGCATCTGTGTGAAAAGTGCATAAAAATGAAAAATAAACTCATATAGTATAGATCTTGGGTAGGAGTGTATAATATATACTTAGCCCATTGAGGTGATTGTAGATTTTTTCTACATAAATACAGAAAAAAAGAATTTCTGAGGCGGTTGAGACAAAATCAGGTTTTTATTTTTGTCGTTTTTCTGTATTATTCTACCAATGACTTCCACCATCTTTAATTTCAGTTCCAATTTAGATTTATTTTTTTGCAATATACATACTGTATATGGTGTTGTGTACTAGGAGGATGATCTGTAGGGTCAAAATAAGTGTTTTAATAAATATTGGGTAGCTGCTACCAAAATAGTGCATATCATGCACCATGTGCACGTATATAAAATTAAAAAGTTATGCTTACACTACCAACCAACCAAATCTAATACAATACATATGTAAAAGATGTGTATAAGATCTTATATAGGAGGGTTTTTGTTTTTTTGCCAAAGGTTGTAAAGTTCTTCATTATTTGTGGGAGTTTATAAAGGACTTATTTATGGACACACATATATTTTCACATATTTATGGCACACATGGTATTGATTATTACAAGAAGTTGGTGAATATGTATAGTAAATAGCTCTTTTTGCACACAGTGATTATATCAACAATGCTACACATCTCAATTAAGTTGCAGCAAATAACATTTTTAAGTGTAATCGCTATTACTTTTGTAACAAATATTTTTTCTTTACATTCTTTTTTTTTTTTTTTTTTGGCTGTCACCACATTCCGACACTGTTTCTTCCTTAGAGTGGGGGGCGTGTCTACGATAAGCAGGCTTACATCACACATAGTGGAGAAAACTGGCTGTGTATTGGCTATGAGCAGCTGCAGATTGACAACGAGGAGCCTGTTGGCAGCTGCTGTCAATCAACTCAGGTGGGCTGGGCAGGGTCATGGCAAATAACCTGACTTTAGAAACACAGGTATGTCGTGTGTCGGTATAGAGCCTTGTATCTCCCAGGAAGAGGAGCAGATATGCAAAATGACCACACTACCATGGATCTACTTTCATGCATGGCATGGTCAGAATAAAATGGAAAATAAGGAGAACTGGCAGGATCCCCAGGTATTTTACAACAAATTAGGAACTCAAAAAGAAATGTCTACATTTAAACAAAAACAAAATAAAAACATAGATACCATATTTCACTTTTTTGAATAACATACAGCTGCAAGAAAAAGTATGTGAACCCTTTGGAATGATATGGATTTCTGCACAAATTGGTCATAAAATGTGATCTGATCATCATCTAAGTCATAACAATAGACAATCACAGTCTGCTTAAACTAATAACACACAAAGAATGAAATGTTGCCATGTTTTTATTGAACACACCATGTAAACATTCACAGTGCAGGTGGAAAAAGTATGTGAACCCTTGGATTTAATAACTGGTTAAACCTCCTTTGGCAGCAATAACTTCAACCAAACGTTTCCTGTAGTTGCCGATCAGACGTGCACAACGGTCAGGAGTAATTCTTGACCATTCCTCTTTACAGAACTGTTTCAGTTCAGCAATATTCTTGGGATGTCTGGTGTGAATCACTTTCTTGAGGTCATGCCACAGCATCTCAATCGGGTTGAGGTCTGGACTCTGACTGGGCAACTTCAGAAGGCGTATTTTCTTGTTTTTAACCACTTAAGCCCCGGAAGATTTTACCCCCTTCCTGACCAGGCCCTATTTTGCGATTCGGCACTGCGTGACTTTAACGGACAATTGCGCGGTCGTGCGATGCTGTACCTAAACAAAATTGACGGCCTTTTTTCCCACAAACAGAGCTTTTTTTTGGTGGTATTTGATCACCTGTGCAATTTTTACTTTTTGCGCTATAAACAAAAAAAGAGCGTACATTTTGAAAAAATAACAATATTTTTCACATTTTTTATATGAAATTCCCCCCAAAAAATGTAAAAATCTAAATTTATTGACATTTTAGGCCAATTTGTTTTCTGCTACATATGTTTGGTAAAAGAAATCGCAATAAGCGTATTTTGATTGGTTTGCGCAAAAGTTACTGAGTTTACTAAGGGAAAGATTTATGTCATTTTTGTTGTTTTTTTTAACGCGTAATGGCGGCGATCTGCGATTTTTTTGCGGGACTGCGACATTGCGGTGGCAGATCGGACCCTTGACTGACATTTTTGGGGGTACCAGTGACATTACTACAGTAATCAGTGCTATACATATGCACTGTTACTGTAAAAATGACACTGGCAGGGAAGAGGTTAGCTTTATTAAAGAAGGAGGGGTTAAGTGTGTCCCTAGGGGCGTGCTTCTAAATGTATAGGGATGTGGCTTGTTGTGTAACAACAGAGAAATACGATCCTGCATAGCAGGACCATATGATCTCTGCTCTTACACAGGGGAGAATGACAGGCGGCTGTGTTTACATTAGCCACCTGCCTTTCTCCCTCTCCACCCGACTATCGCGAGTGACAGGCGGACATCGGGTCCGCCGGTCACACGCGCGGAGATGTTAGGGAGCGAGCGGGAGCTCTCCCCCTAGGGCCTCACAGGCGAGCGACGTAAATAGTCGTGCGGCGGTCGGCAAGTGGTTAAGCCATTCTGTTGTTGATTTACTTCTATGCTTTGGGTCATTGTCCTGTTGCAACGCCCATCTTCTGTTGAGCTTCAGCTGGTAGACAGATGGCCCTAAGTTCTCCTGCAAAATGGCTGGAAGAACTTGGGAATTAATTTTTCCTTCGATGATAGCAATCCATCCAGAGCCTGACGCAGCAAAGCAGCCCCAAACCATGATGCCCCCACCACCATACTTCACAGTTTGGATGAGGTTTTGATGTTGGTGTGCTGTGCCTCTTTTTTGCCACACATAGTGTTGTGTGTTTCTTCCAAACAACTCAACTTTGGGATCATCTGTCCACAGAATATTTTGCCAGTACTGCTGTGGAACATCCAGGTGCTCTTGTGCAAACTGTAAATGTGCAGTAATGTTTTGTTTGGACAGCAGTGGCTTCCTCCCATGAAATCCCTTCTTGTTTAGTGTTTTACGTATTGTAGATTCGCTAACAGTGATGTTAGCATTTGCCAGTGACTTTTGTAAGACTTTAGCTGACACTCTATGATTCTTCTTCACCTCATTGAGCAGTCTGTGCTGTGCTCTTGCAGTCATCTTTACAGGACGGCCATTCCTAGGGAGAGTAGCAGCAGTGTTGAAATTTCTCCATTCATAGACAATTTGTCTTACCATGGACTGATGGACAGCAAAGCTTTTGGAGATACTTTTATAACCCTTTCCAGTTTTATGCAAGTAAACAATTCTTAATCGTAGGTCTTCTGAGAGCTCTTTTGTGCGAGGCATCATTCACATCAGGCAATGCTTCTTGTGAAACGCAAGGGGTTCACATACTTTTTCCACCTGCACTGTAAATGTTTACATGGTGTGTTCAATAAAAACATGGCAACATTTCATTCTTTGTTTGTTATTAGTTTAAGCAGACTGTGATTGTCTATTGTTGTGACTTAGATGATGATCAGATCACATTTTATGACCAATTTGTGCAGAAATCCATATCATTCCAAAGGATTCACATACTTTTTCTTGCAGCTGTACACTTTAATCTACAATTAGGCCCTAATGGGTGAAATGCGTTATAATGGGTGGTCCTTAGGCAGGGTCTTATGGCTATTGGTGACATCATCAATGTGCGGCTGTTTGTTTCTTCTGTGCTAAATTGGCCTCAACTAAAAACTGCTATATGACTAACATAAACATCCATAACTGGATCTTTGCTCTGACTGAGAACTTTGGCTCTTTTAACCACTTGCCGACCGCTGCAAGTACATATACTGCGGCGGTCAGCCCCCCCTGGGCAAAGTGATGTATTGGTACGTCACTCGCCCGTAAGCGAATAGGGGGCGAGCACGCGTCGCCGGAGGCGAACTCCCGCCCCCGCTCGTTCACTGCCATCCCAGCGCGAGTGACCAGCGGCTCCGATGTCCGCCAGTCACTCGCAATCTCCCGCTGGAGAGGGAGAAAGGCAGGCGGCTAATGTAAACAAAGCCGCCTGTCATTCTCCCTGGTGTAACAGCAGAGACTATACGATCCTGCTATGTAGGATCGTATATCTCTGTGGTTACATCAAAAGCCACGCCCCTTTACAGTTAGAAGCACGCCCCTAGGGACACACTTAACCCCTGGATGTCTAATAAAGTTAACCCTTCCCTGCCAGTGTCATTTTTACAGTAACAGTGCATATGTATAGCACTGATTACTGTAGTAATGTCACTGGTACCCCCAAAAGTGTCAAAAATGTCAGTCAAGGGTCCGATCTGTCCGCCGCAAAGTCGCATGTCCCGCAAAAAAAATCGCAGATCACCGCCATTACTAGTTAAAAAAAAACAATAAAAATGACATAAATCTTTCCCTTAGTTAGTAAACGCAATAACTTTTGCGCAAACCAATCAAAATACGCTTATTGCGATTTTTTTTACCAAAAATATGTAGCAGAAAAGAAATTGGCCTAAAATGTTAAAAGATTTAGATTTTTACATTTTTTTGGGGGGGAATTTCATATAAAAAAATTTGAAAAATATTGTTATTTTTTAAAAATTGTCTTTCTTTGTTTATAGCGCAAAAAGTAAAAATCGCACAGGTGATAAAATACCACCAAAAGAAAGCTCTGTTTGTGGGAAAAAAGGACGTCAATTTAATTTGGGTACAGCGTTGCACGACCGCGCAATTGTCCATTAAAGTCACGCAGTGCCGAATCGCAAAATAGGCCCTGGTCTTTGAGCAGCCAAATCCTCCGGGGCTTAAGTAGTTAACAGTAGATGACTATTTTTAGTTTGACTTGGCAACTTCCTAAATACGTTTTCTGTCTTTAGCAATAATCCTAGTCCAAACTATATACATTTACATAATAACTGCTATCCCCTCACTGATCTTGAGCTATCCCTTCAAATTAAAGCATCTGTTTTCCAACTATTTAACAATTACTTCCATGCCTTTCTAAAACTAAACATCTAAAGCTTGAAAAAAAATGTAATGTCTAATTTACAGCAGTGTTCAAAGTTGAATATATTATTAAAAACATAACACAAGGGATTGCACCAAATCAATTTATTGTTTTCAAACTCAAAATAAAATAATCCTCATTCCAAATGTGGCCATACTGTATTTCAGATCTTAACTCTAAGTTGACTTTTTAACCAAGTACTTCTTTTAATTTACAAATTACAGTGTAAAGCTTTACTACACTATATATAGTAGATATTGTAGTTTACAAGAACAATTTACTGTTACCTGTTGAAATGGCCATATCATATACAATATACACAGATGTAGTTCAGAACATTTGCAACATACTGTAGGAATGCATTTAACAGTCAAAATGTGGCATTTACAAGACTGTATTAGGTTGTATGTTTTGGGCACAATTTGGTAATTATTAATGAGGCACACAAAACAATAAACATAAGCATTGTAATTCAATAATGACCACATAAAATTATGCTGACGATTAGGATGCCCTGTTTGTGAAGTCTTTACTTAACAATTCAAGAACAATATTTCATAGCGACCAATCATAAATCATCTTTTTAGTCGTTTCACTAAAATCAACTGGTGACAGAGAGTACATGGGCTACCTACTGTACATTAGTGCTATGTAAATACCATTTTGTACATTTCAAGACCTATTTGAAAGATAATTTGACATAAATTAATAAACTTGCACAAGTTTTTGTAGCAATTTAGGTATATTGATTGATTTTCATTTTAGCTTTTTAAAATATAGGCTGTGAGCTGGGACGCTAAGCTAAGTCCACCCCAAAATGAAATGTCATCAACCATGGCTATTTTGTTTAGTATAGGGTCAAACTGCGCAGTCACGATTTCCAGGTAAATGCTTTCTGGGAGTTCAAGGTGATCTAAACAAGGCAAGCAAAATTAACTTTTTTTCTAACAAGTTGAAAGTCAAAAGGGTACAGGTAACTGAAGTAGGCATCAACACACACAACATAAGTTTTTTATAGGCTGAAGCTCTACATGCCCAGCAACTATGCAGTCAACCTAAATAATTTTTTGTATGGATCTGAAATACATTCACCAAGGGGGTGGTTTTACACATTGATGGTAGGTTCTCAACAACCATGAGGGACTAAGGAGAGAGGATCGAATGCAGCATACAGAATAATTGGCATCACTGATGCAAGCCATATATTAAACAGTGACATCTTGGCCTTGTGAATGCAGTAGTGAATGTAAAATAATACAAAAACTTGATTAATTCAGATATCTAACCAACTAAGATAGATTTTTTTTTTTAAATGGGGTCAATAACATTCTTCCTGTAACCTTCTCTGCCACCATGAACTGTCACTCTGCTCTACTGAAAACATCCTACAAAATAATTAAAGTAGAACTATAGGCAAAACATTTTTTTTTTTCATTTTGGGTAGGGAGTCTTTTTTTTGCCATCTGTGTCCCATTTAGGAGATTTACCTTCACTTCCTGTTCCATAGCCAAAGCTAGAAGAGGACATCTCTGCATATTAAGGAAATCACTTGAAGGTCACCAGAATACTTTTCTGGAGAAATCTAAAAATGTGGAATTTTCTTTTACTTTTAATAATAATGGTAAACTGGAAAAATAGAGAGGGGGGATCTCCCTAGCGGGGGTACAAACAGCAAAAAAGAAAAACGAATAGGTGTTCAAATTCATCTCCACTCTATCGAAAAACTGGAAAAAAAAACATTGGCCTTAAGTTATACTTTAATGGTTGATGGATGCAAATTACTGACTGACCAATAACTCTTTTGTTAGGGTCCCCAAAAAGGCCAAAATGGGCTTAGTGAATTGTGAACTTGGCCAGCAAAAACCTCTGCACTGAGAACCACTCAAAAGAGAACAATGTTTCATTTGGTGGCACGGTGCTTTTCAGAATCAATGGTATTAAAAACAGAAACTAAATTATATTCCACAGCACTAACATTACTGTGCTTGGCACCTAGATTTCTTAAAGTGATTGTAAAGACTTTTTTTTTACCTAAAAATAATAAACATGTCATACTTACCTGCTCCATGCAATGTTTTTGCACAGAGCTGCCCCGATCCTCCTCTTCTGGGGTTCCTTGCTGTCACTCTTGGTTCCTCCTCTTTGCCAAGTGCCCCCAAATGAAAACCACTTTCTATGGGGGAACTCGTGCAGGTTTGTTTCTGAGCTGCCCTGTATGCGTCTATTGACACAGACGGTGTGGCACAGCCCTGCCCCCCCTCTTGCTATCAATCTGCCCTGTGAGGGGGGAGAGAGCCAAGTAAGCCGTTGCGCTCATTAAGAGTGCTGGATCAAGATCAGGCTCGGGTAAGTATGCGGGCGGGGGGGTCAGGAATGGGGGGGATCCTGTGACACAGAAGTTTTTTTCTTTAAGGTTAAAAAAAAACAAAAAAACTTTAGAACCAATTTAAATCCTCCAGAAACATTTTTCTAATGCAGTGACTTAAGCAATAAAAAAGCAAAAAATGCAGTTATTGCTGAAACTAACTAATATAAAGTCAAAGGCGACAAGATTGCCAGAATAATGGCAAAATTACACATTTTGTGCAACACCATTCTGTAAACTTGCTGGAACTGTCTGACATAAAAAGGATCAGAATTGTCTTTAAATATGTTAGCGGGGGGGGGGGGGGGGGGGTGGCTGCAGAGGCAAGCAACTGTGCTTATATATTGGCTACTGTAATGCCTCGTTCAGGTGTGTGTGATCATTAGATGTGTGATTATAAATCAGCCTGTCATTGATTTGCACAAGTCTCCTGGCTGTGGCTGTCCCTAAGTAATCGCACATCAGGTGGTTAAATGTACAGATGAGCTGTGCCTGGTATTGATTTGTACTGGTTTCTTGGCCACAGCTGATCGCACCTATTCATGATTGCCGCAGCAGATTTATGTTGATTTTTGGAGGTGTGTGGCACTAATCAGTAATGTGAATGAAGCCTTTGAATAAGAATTTCAGGTATGGATATTTTTACATAGTTACATTGCCCCAACTTGGACCAATGTAACTATGCATATACCATACCGGCAGGATCCCTTTACAAGCCAGAAATAATTGTAGTAGATACCTCTACTACAGTAATCTCCACTAGCTTCTGTACATTATTGGCAATTTAAAGTTTGTAGAACATGCCTTAAGGCCAGGCTCTCTACAGCTGTTGAAGAATACATTGTTGTCCGTTGTCTAAAATATTGCCAACACTGGACTTCTTGTGCTTACTATCTAGAAAACCAACTGGAGAAACATTTCACCATTATATTTGAAATATCGTTCAATGTAAACATTAAACAGGAATGGTCACTTGTATCTCCAAGGAACCATACTAATATGATACAGTTATGCCCAGTAAAGAGATTTTCTCTTTATTTATATTTCTAGACATTCATTTTTTTTTTGTCATTAACAGCAAATACATAACAAGTGGATATGAGCCATTTGAATTTACTCCTGGTTAGCCTATTACATGTGTTTTTCTTTATCACATTGCACTGTTTATTGACACATAGCATACATGTTATAAAAAAGGCAGCTTTGAATAAGGCGAATGTGGCAATCCATTCCAGTGTGGTCTTTCTAAAGTGTGTGAAAATGTTGAAATCCAAACTCTTTTAAAGGAAGCCTTCGCGCAATGGTAGTTCACATTCAGTTCAGAATGACTTAACAGCTGTTTCCACCAGAAAATGTAGCAACAGAAAAGGTAATGTTACTTTAGTGCAATGCCCTCCAAGGAAACAGAGACCTCAGTATTGACTTGAGCTGATACACTGGCCGGAATAATGTTCAGATATAGGTCATACTGCTGGTCCATGCCAAGGTAGCTGTCACTCATCAGGTACAGTGTGTATATGCACCTAGGAAAGAACAGAGTCTTGTTAAAGAAAGTGACATTGTGAAGGTATATTAGTAGAGATATATGCTGGATTATTTATTCAAATCTTGTAAACCCCAACCAAGTGTAAATTGTGGGATTCTATAAGGACTTCTGGATTTCTAGTTAACCTTAACTGTAAACCAGCATATTCATTACAGCTAGTCCCATTAAAGACATGACTTGACTTGGGGGAGAGGGAAGAATGGGGAGAGTGTGCATTTCTGGATATGTGATCATATGACATATTAGCATGATCTTTGATCTGGTGAGAGGGTCACAAGAAACTTCTTAGCCAGTAATACCGAAGATCAAATATTCTAAGCAAAGCCAGGGAGGTACTACTTGCACACATCAAAGTTCTTTCAAAAGTTGATGCATACCTGACTGAAAGATCAGGTGTGGCAAATATCTTGAAACCCACTTTGTCAGCATCCACAATGTGGTAAAAGCCTGTTGAGGCCAACATTTTCTTTTAAATATTGCAGACCAATACATGCCCCATTATATCACTTTATTAATAGTAGTATATAAAGAAAATCAAAGGTATAACAACAAGAAGTTCCAAGAGGCACAAAAGAAGGAACATTATTGTGGAGAATGCAAAAGTTAAAAACTAAATGGATATTTCCAGGAACAAACCTTAAAAACCTAGAACTGTTCCTCGAAACTGGGTAAGCTCCTGTTCACATTGGAGAGACTTGGTATGCGATAAGACAGGTCAAATCACATGACAAGTTGCATCCTATTTCTGGGAATCGCACTGTTCAAATCTGAAAATTTTAAAAAGTACTACATGCACTACTTTTGGCGGTTTCGGGTACAACTTGAGTAGACATCTGTGCATAAAGCAGCACAGACGTCTTCAAAGTTGCACCCGAAATCAGCTAAAGTTGACAAATATGAAGATATGTGTCCTCTAAGCCTTCTATTGCCACTGCTGATGCGACGTTAACACCCACTCCCAGCTGTGTGTGTAGTTTTCAACCTGACTGTTGGCTTTTTGGTCCCCCCCCCCCAACAAAGTATCCTGGGCTCCTCTGTTTCACCTGAGGGCTCTGGACTGGCATAACAAGTAACATCAGGTAGAGCAGACCCTCCCTCTGGTGAATGATGCTGGAAGTGACATAAGGCTGCTGTAGCCATGAAAGCAGCTAATGGAACTGACGCCTGATGGCGAAAGGCCCATGACACACTAAGTGCCCGAGTGGAGTGCGCCTTAACAGGGAACGGGGGCTCCCGACCCTTAATAGAATAAGCCTGTACCACCGTCTGTCTGATCCATTTGGAAATGGTCGCGGCAGATGCAGGCAACCCCTTTTTGGGTCCATCCGGGATCACAAAAAGTGAATCCGTCTTGCGAAACGAGTCTGTCGTTTTCAAGTATACCCTGATCGCCCGGACCACATCCAAGGAGTGTAAAGCAAACTCCCGAGGATGACTGGGCTTAGGACACAGGGAAGGTAATACAATTTCTTCATTCAGATGAAATTCTGAAACCACTTTTGGTAGGAAGGATGGATTCGGACGAAGAACCACCTTATCTCTATGAACCACCAGATATGGGGAACGACAAGATAATGCGGCCAGTTCTGACACCCTGCGTGCAGAAGTGATAGCCACCAAGAAGGCCACCTTCTGGGACAACGTAGGTAGAGGAATCTCCCTAATATCTTCAAAGGGAGGTTTCTGAAGAACCGACAATACTAAATTAAGATCCCAGGGTGGTAACGGCGCGCGCACTGGCGGAGCCAGATGTCGCACCCCCTGGATGAAATTCCGCACCAAGGAATGAGTAGCCAAAGGCTTCTGAAAGAAGATAGCTAATGCTGAGACCTGACCCTTGATAGTGCTCAAGGCCAGTTTCTGCTCAACCCCTTGTTGCAGAAAAGCTAATATTCGACTAACCGAATAAGACCGTGGACGGAACCCCAGAGGTTCACACCATGCAATGTAGGACTTCCATGTACGATGATAAATCTTTCTGGAAGTCGCTTTCCTTGCTTTAACTAGAGTAGGAATAACTGAAGCTGACAATCCCTTGTCCTTCAGCACCTGGGTCTCAATAGCCAGGCCGTTAAAGCCAGCGATCGTAAAGCAGGATGGAAGATCGGTCCCTGAGACAGTAGGTCCTCCCTGAGAGGAAGTCTCCACGGGACGTCCGCCACCAGTCTGACCACGTCGGCGTACCAAGCTCGGCGAGGCCAGTCCGGAGCTACCAGGATTACTGGAATTCCTTCCTCCTCTATCCTGCGAAGAAGTCTTGGCAGTAACCCGAGAGGAGGGAAGGCATACATTAGCTGGTATTGCCCCCACGGGGCGATCAGTGCATCTGCGGTCTCTGCTAGAGGATCGCGGGAGCGAGCCACGAATCTCTGTACTTTCCTGTTGAATCGTGATGCCAGCATATCCACATCCGGGGTGCCCCACCGTAGGCACAACTGGTGGAAAACTTCTGGATGGAGGGACCATTCCCCTTGATCCAGAGTCTGACGGCTGAGATAATCTGCCTGCCAATTCTCCACCCCCGGAATGAACACCGCAGAGATAGCTGGAACAAATCGTTCCGCCCAGCGAAGAATGCAAGCCACTTCTTTGGCCGCTCGGACACTCTTGGTGCCCCCCTGGTGATTGACATAAGCCACGGCCGTGGCGTTGTCCGACTGGATCCGAACCGGGCTGCCCTGGAGCTGCTCGGTCCAGTGAATCAGACAAAGTTTGATCGCTCTCAGTTCCAATACATTTATCGGCAACCTGGATTCTTCCAGGGACCAAAGTCCCTGGACAGATAACTGACCGAGAATTCCTCCCCATCCGGATAGACTGGCATCCGTGGTCACTATCGTCCAATATATTGGCAGAAATGACTTTCCCTGGCTGAGCATCGGAGACCGAAGCCACCAGACCAGAGACTCTCTGGTCTGTTTGCTCAATCGGATCCGATTGTCCAGGGATTCCGGATTCCGATTCCATCTGAGAAGAATCTCTTACTGAAGAATTCGGGTATGGGACTGGGCAAATGGGACTGATTCGAAGGAAGCCACCATCAATCCCAGAACCCTCATGCAAGTTCGAAGAGAAGACCAGCTGTTGGATAGTAACAACTGGACTGCTGATTGAATCTTCCGGAGTTTCCCTACCGGAAAGAAAACTCTTGACCTGACTGTGTCTAGAATTAGACCCAGATATTCGAGCCTCTGGGTGGGAACCAGAAATGACTTTTGCTGGTTCACCAGCCACCCGAATTCCTGTAAAGAAATTATAGTAATTTCTATGTTTTGTAGCAGGGTCTGAGGAGACTCTGCATGAAGCAGGAGATCGTCTAGGTAACCTAGAATCGATATGCCTCTTTGGCGCAGTAGTGCCAACATTGGGGCCAACACCTTCGAGAAGACCCGAGGAGCCGTGGCGAGACCGAAAGGTAACGCCACAAACTGATAGTGGTTCTCTTCTACGGAAAAGCGTAGAAACCGCTGATGTCCTGCGAAAATGGGAATGTGAAGATAGGCGTCCTTGATGTCTATGGACGCTAGGACATCCCCTGGATGCAGGAAGGCTGCTACTGTGCGAATGGATTCCATCTTGAATTTCCTAATGTTGAGAAAGGAATTGAGTGCCCTTAAGTCCAGAATTGGACGCACTTTGCCCTCTTTCCTGGGTATTGTAAATAGGTTTGAATAAAACCCTTGAAAACGTTCTGTCCAAGGAACGTGGACTACCACTCCTTGTTGTAGTAAATCCGTGACTGCTCTCCGCAGATCTTCTAAACGATCCGGGGATAGTCGGATATTGGAAGGGAAGAATTGCGCCGGTGGGAGAGATCGAAACTCGATCTTGTAACCTGACCTTATGACTTCGCAAACCCACTTGTCCGGGATTCTGGAAAGCCATGGATCCGGGAACCGGCGAAGACGTCCCCCCACCCCAATTATGGGTGGGGGCGCACCTTCAGGCTTTGGACGATTTATCTTCAGGTCTGGAGGGGGCGGGCTTTTGCTTGCCCGACCAACGTCCCCTGAAGCCTCCTGAAGGAGCTTTGGAGGACTTAATTTTTTCATCCGCGGGACGAAAAAACTTTTTGTGAGCAGAGAAAGAAGGCCCTCGTCTCTGACGAGTTCCTTTACCCTTAACATTTTGCGGTAAAAAGGTGCTCTTTCCACCCGTGAGATCCTTAATGATCTCATCTAAGTTGGCTCCAAATAGACGCTCTCCTAAAAAGGGGATATTAGCTAATGCTTTTTTGGAACCTTGGTCGGCTAACCAACCTTTTAGCCACAGTGTACGCCTGAGAACCACTGCTGAAACTGATGCTCGCGCCAATAATGGAGTGGCGTCTAACGCCGCATCACACACAAACTGTAACCCCTGTATCATTTGTTCCAACAAATCTGAGACCTCTTCTAAGTCCCGGCGTAACCACTTGGTCCATTCAGTTACAGTCTGCGAAACCAGACCAATAGCAATTATAGGTCTGAAAGCTGATCCAATCAAGGAAAACATGGTGCGAGACATAGCTTCTATCTTGCGATCCACTGGATCTTTAAAAGACGGGGCGTCTTCTAAAGGAATAACCGTGGCTTTATTCAATCTAGCAATTGGTGAATCCACCACAGGTGGTTCTGTCCATTTCTTAATGAGGGTTTCCTCAAACGGATAACGCCTGTTAATGCGTTTAGAAATAGCAGAGGTGCGTTTTGGCAGACTCCATTCTTCTTTGATTGGATTGCAAAAACATTTGGGCAATGGAAAAACCTTCGCCACTTTCATGCGTTTTTTAGTCCCAAAAGGGATTTCAGTTTCAGCTATTTCCGACGGAATACCCTGTAATCTTAAGGTTTCTTGAACAGATACAATGAGTGCGTTTACCAACGCTTCCTCTCGGGCTATGGCTGATGCCGAAACATCCTCCTCACTGTCTGAAGAGACAGTACCCGAGACACCAATCCCAGATGAAGTACCTGCAACTGCAGAAATAGGCTCAGAGTCTGAATCCGAGGTTTCAGATAATAAGGGGTTAGGCGGGGGTCGCTTTCTTGCGCCCTGTCCCTGACAAGCCACTTCCACCCGGGACACAAAAGTTTCCATAATAGCTGACAATGATTCAACCGTCAGTGGGGTGCTGGAGGATCCTGCAGACACCTCGAGGGGATCCGGTGGAGATACACGAGTGGCAGGGTCCATGTTAATTCAGGACACCTCTGCCAGAAAAAACAAAAACCTTTTTTTTTTTTTTTTAAATCAAAAAAATACCTCTTTTTTTTTATGTGTCTCCCCCTAGCGCAATAGCGCCCCTCAGAGTACCTGCTTCTCGATCCCCACAGAGAGCGAGAGGGACCCCCAAGGCTCACCACCCGATGCAGAGAAGTTTCCAACCAACTGCAGTCAGCGTCTGTCTTTTACAGACTGGAAAGAGCTGTGTTCGTTTTCCCGGGTAGAAGGACGTGGCTCCGCCCCCTGTGTACGCCTTCCGGCGTTCCCAGCTCTCCACGAGGTAGCTGGGCTCATCAAACATGGCCGCCCCCATACAGGAGACAATAGACTCCAAAAACATGGCGGCCGGCGTGACCTGAGGACATACATGCACCCGGTCTACGGCAAAATGGCGGCGGACCGCCAAATCGTTTTTCCCAGCACATCCACCTGCATCTCTGCTAAGTGGCGGTTTATCGATCTGCAGGAGGTACACTACAATTAAGGTAGGATTATACCTCCTATGTCTGCTGTAATACTACAGTCTGCTAGGTAGAGTGTTAGCTCTCAAACCAAGTCCACTTCCCACCAAACACATACTGTATTTACAAGGGGGACTTTTAGTGTCAGATATATACTGACCATGTATGGAGGGGCCCATAATTCATACTGCCTCATAACGAGGAAAAAAGGGAACGTTTACTCACCATACCAAACCGACAGGCACCCTCTCTTCACAATACCCTCTCCACCGGGGTGGGGGGTTGTGGACCACTCCGGACGCCTCGACTCTCTGGTTCCTGGCGTCCAAGCGAGACTTTTAACTCGCAAGGTCAGTCCCTCCAATGGGACTCCGTCGCGGCCGACCCAGCGTGGAGCTCTGGTCTGCACGTGCTCGTAGGCAAAAACCGGGTGACCACTGGATCTCAACATCCAGCCCGTCGCCCGGCCCCGCATACTTACTTGAATGTGTCGCAGCCGACCAAGCGCAATGCAATGGTCTGCGCGCGCTCGTAGGCCGGCTGGGGTGACCACTAGTGTCGCCCAGTCCGGCGTATTTGCTTGAAGATCTCACAGGAAAAAAACACTGGAGAAAACTACCTAAAAAATATTTTTTCTAAAGAAAAAATCTTGCCAGGACCCAAAAGATCCCAGCAAGGAACTTAGGTCCTTAATCCTGACTAGACAGAAAAAAACTGATGCCTTGTAGCAGAGAGAGGGAGGATATACCCTCAGGGACTGCCCCTAAGGTGGAGCCAGAACGTTTTTTTCTTTCTGCCTAGTCCTGCTCCTGCGGAGACAACATAACCCAGTTCTTGTGAATCAAGAAGACTACGTCTGTCAATGAGCGACAGAGAAAAATGGATTTTTGTAAAATCTTGCCGTAAAATCCTTTTCTCTTAGCTCATTGACAGACGTAGTCCTCGGTGATACACCACCTTCGGGTTATGTTGCCTCCACAGGAGCAGGACTAGACAGGAAATTAAAAAGCTCTGGCCACACCCCAGGGGCAGTCCCAGAGGGTATATCCTCTCTCTCTCTGCCTCAGCAAATCAGTTATGTGAAAAAGCAGTCTTTAGAGATTTTAACCCAACTCAAAAAAACAGAGGGGCGGGGACTACGTCTGTCAATGAGCTAAGAGAAAAGGATTTTACGGTAAGATTTTACAAAAATCCATTTTTCTCTAGCGCTCATTGACAGACGTAGTCCTCGGTGATACACCACCTTCGGGACGTCCCAGAGCAGTATCACAACTGAGGGGTGGGAAAATGGAAATCAAATCCCAATCTAGAAGGCCCAACCGGTGCCAACTAGAAGTTTACAATGCTCATCCTTAATGATGAGACTCAACAAAAAAAGAGAAAACAATTTTTTTTTTTTTTCCAAACAGAAAAAAACCCTCGAGGTAGACCACCGGTCTTCTCAAATTGCGGCCTGCAAAACCTTGCGGCCAAATGAGGCATCCGCCGATGCCGTCACATCAATTTTATAGAATTTTGTAAAGGTATGTACTGACGACCAGGTGGCCGCCTTACATACCTGGACCACTGACGCCTGATGGCGAAAGGCCCAGGAAGTACTGAGCGCTCGAGTGGAGTGCGCCCTAACAGGGAACGGAGGACTCTGACCCTTAATAGAATAAGCCTGTACCACCGTTTGTCTAATCCATTTGGCAATGGTCGCGGCAGATGCAGGCAAACCCTTTCTGGGGCCATCCGTGATCACAAAAAGTGAATCCGTCTTACGGAATGATTCCGTAGCTTTCAGGTATACCCTGATTGCCCGAACCACATCTAAGGAATGCAACGCATGTTCCCGATGATGCTTGGGCTGAGGACACAAGGAAGGTAGTACAATATCTTCATTCAGATGAAAATCTGAAACCACCTTGGGAAGAAAAGATGGCTTAGGATGAAGTACTACCTTATCCCTATGAATCACTAGGTATGGGGACTGGCATGATAATGCAGCCAGTTCTGACACCCTGCGAGCAGAAGTAATAGCCACCAAGAAGGCCACTTTCTGGGATAAAGTAAGCAAGGGAATCTCCCTGATGTTTTCAAAAGGAGGTTTCTGTAGAACCGACAAAACCAAATTAAGATCCCAAGGCGGTAAGGGCGCGCGGACTGGAGGAGCCAGGTGCCGCACCCCCTGGATGAAATTCCGCACCAAGGATTTGGTAGCTAAAGGCTTCTGAAAGAAGATTGCTAATGCTGAAACTTGACCCTTGATGGTGCTCAAGGCTAGCTTCTGCTCAACCCCTTGTTGCAAAAAGGCCAATATTCGAGACACTGAATAGGTACGTGGAGGAAATCCTAAAGATTCGCACCACGCAATATAAGTTTTCCATGTGTGATAATAGACTTTGCTGGAAGTCGCTTTCCTTGCTTTAATAAGGGTAGGAATGACTGAAGCTGACAAACCTCTGTCCTTCAGTACTTGGGTCTCAATGGCCAGGCCATTAAACCCAGCGACTGTAAAGCATGATGGTAAATTGGTCCTTGAGACCACAGACACTCCCTGAGACGAAGTTCCCACGGAACGTCTACGACTAACATGTCCAAGTCGGCCAGGCCGGCTTGAGGAGGCCAGCCTAGAATTTCTAGGACCACTGGCGCTGATTGGATCTGAACCAGGCGTCCCTAGAGGTATCTGGCCCCGACCATCCGAGAAAGTCTGGTCGTTTTCTGTTCCCACACATTTATCAGATACCTGATAGTTATCAGGAAAGGTGATCTTTTCTGGTTGAACCTCAGGGACCGAAGTCACCCGACTAGAGGCTACTTGGCCTATCTGGTCAACCAGATCCGATTCCTGTGAGGTATAGGGACTAATCTTAGGAAAAGGTAAAGGAAAAGATCTATTCAGGGAACGGTAATTACCGCTTCCTGTAGTACTTAAATGTTGGAAGGGAAGAATCGCATCGGTAGTAGTGGTTGATGCTCGATCTAATGTCCTGAATACCGGTGAAAACGTCCCCCCACCCTGAAACCGGGTGGGGGCGCACCTTCAGGCTGTGTACTCCTTTGCTTCGGGTTTGGCTGGGTTGGTCCTTTGCTTGTCCGACCAGCCCTTCTTGAACCCTCCTGGAGGAGTCTTGCCTTTCCCGCTAGTACCAGCCGGGCGCCCTTTATGGGCGGTAAAGAAAGGTCCTCGCTTGTTGCGAGGTCCCTTAGCTTTAGCAGCCTGTGGCAAAAAAGTGCTCTTGCCCCCAGTGGCATCCTTAATGATTTCATCTAGGTTGGCCCCAAATAGACGATTCCCCTGAAAGGGGAGATTTGTCAAGGTCTTCTTGGAACCTAGGTCAGCTGACCAGCATTTTAACCACAGCACACGTCTGAGGATCACCGCTGACTTAGATGCATGCCCTAATAAGGGAGTAGTGTCCAAGGCTGCGTCACAGATAAACTGTAGCCCTTGTATAATCTGTTCCATCAAATCAGATGTCTCCTGGGGAATATCTTTTCCCCTAAGATCTTGGCGTACCATTTTCGCCCATTCCGTAAGTGTCTGGGAAACTAGACCAATAACAATTACTGGTCTAAAAGCTGACCCTATCAGAGAGAAGATGGTGCGGGACTCTGCTTCCATCTTTCGATCCACCGGATCCTTAAAGGACGAAGTGTCCTCCACTGGAATAACCGTGGCTTTATTCAGCCTGGAAATAGGCGGATCCACGACTGGTGGTACCGTCCATTTCTTAATGATGGATTCCTCAAACGGATAGCGTCTAGCAATACGCTTGGAAATAGTAAAGGTACGTTTAGAATGCTCCCATTCTCCTTTAATCTGATTACCGAAACATTTAGGTACAGGAAAAGCCTTCATCGTCTTGATGGGCTTATTAGTACCAAAAGGAATCTCTGTTTCAGTTGCCTCTGCCGGTAAAGCCTCAAGTTTTAAGGTTTCCTGCACTGCCACAACTAGTGCGTCCACCAATGCTTCTTCCTGAATAATAGCAGGAGAAGAAGCGTCCTCCTCACTGTCTGAGGGGGCTTTACCTGGGATAACAGCCCTTGCAGAGGAACCTGCAACTGCCGTGACCACCTCTGAATCTGAGTCAGAGGTGTCAGATGGTATAGGGGTAGGCGGGGGTCGCTTCCTTGACCCCCGTCCCTGACAGGCCGCCTCCACCCGAGCCACCATAGACTCCAAAATTGCTGTAAATGACTCTATACTCTGTGCACCGGCGGGTCCCGTGGCCCCCTCGAGGGAAACAGGTGGGGGAATATGTGTGGCAGGGTCCATGATAACTCCAGTTACTTCCTGGATAATATAATTCAAAAATAAAACTTTTTTTTTTTTTTTTTTTTCGACCCCCAGCGCCACAAAAGCCCCTTAGTGTTACCTGCTAGGGATCCCTATCGATCGAGAGAGAGAGAGAGATAGACCCCCAGGCTCACCACTTGATGCTCAGAGTTTAACTGCAACAGGTTACAGCGCTGTCTTAACAAACAGGAAGTCTTTTGGCTGGCTGCCCAGGAAGAAAGGAGGCGGCTCCGCCCCTCTGTACGCCTTCCGGCGCCTCCCCCAAGCTCCACGAGGTGTTTGGATCACCTCAAACATGGCCGCCCCCATGCTGGAGACACGAGGCTACGCCAAAATGGCGGCTCGTGCGATCCAGCAAAAAAAATGGCGGCGGCCCGTACTGAATAGCGGTGTGCTGCAGAGCACACAACACTCTCACTGCATGGGGATATGGCGTGGTTGGCGGTACCGGCCCTGGCGGACCGCATGGCCGTTCGGGAGGCCTGCTAATAGCTGGAGATCTGATTAGGAAGGCAGTCTACATGTCCGTGGCTTCTGACTGGTAGGTAGCTTATTCTTAACCCATAAGATTCCCAGAATGCCACAGATTACATCTTTAAAACATGTATACAATTAGATTGTTAGCTCCCAAACCAAGCCTCCTGGCTTTTTGCACACATAAAATCACACTCAAAGTAGGAGGATCTGTGTCATGTTGTAGGATAGAAAGGGACTCTATCTTACCATACAGAGAGGGGCCCGCGTTCACCACAAAACCCGTCAGGGGGAAAGGGGGAACATACTACTCACCATACCGGAACCAGGCGGGCACCAACTCCTGACAGTACCCCTCTCCACCGGGGCGGGAGGGCTGTCGACCGATACGGACGCCGTGACTCATGGTCTTTGGCGTTTCAGCGAGACGTTTAACTCGCGTGGACAGTCCTTTAATGGGACTTTGTCGCGGCCGACCCAGCGCGGAGCTATGGCCTGCACGCGCTCGTAGGCTGAACTGGGGTGACCACCGGATCTCAACATCCAGCCCGTCGCCCAGTTCAGCTTTCTTGCTTGAAGATCTCACAGGAACACTGGAGAAAAAAGCTGTCTAAAAAAATCCTTTAAGAAAAAATTCTTGCCAGGACCTAAGATCCCAGCAAGATATCTAGGTCCTTACTCCTAACTAGACAGAAAATAACTGATTTGCTGAGGCAGAGAGAGAGAGGATATACCCTCTGGGACTGCCCCTGGGGTGTGGCCAGAGCTTTTTAATTTCCTGTCTAGTCCTGCTCCTGTGGAGGCAACATAACCCGAAGGTGGTGTATCACCGAGGACTACGTCTGTCAATGAGCGCTAGAGAAATGTTTATTTTAACAAGTTTAAAAAAAATGAAAAAAAAAACAGCTCTGGCTGTGAAAGTTAAATGCAGTGATTAACATTTTAAAACATTTCAAAATATCACATCTGTGCAACTCATTGGAATAGCCAGACCTCAACATTTTAGATAGTAATCCATATTTATACTTTAAATGAGCTGGAGGATACTTTGTTCTACATTTGGTACTATGAGGCAGTCAGTATTTACCTTCCAACATTTTCTGGAGTGTAAAAGGCAATGGGTACTGTGCTTCTGTTTCTTACATATCCTACTCGTTTTAGTGCAATAAGCTCTTTTTTGTCCACTTCTCCAAGGATTAAAAACCAGCCTTCATCTTTTGCCTTGGGGAACTTAGGAGCAATTGCTTTACTGTCTTGCTTTCCCTAAAAAAAAGTATTATGGTTTAGTTACAACAACCTGCAAAAATATCCACAATCAATCTAACCAACTTAAATATAATATACACAACATTACACACTACATCTGCAGGAACATTTTTTAATAACTTTATTAACTGACATAGCCTGTTACTGCCATAAACCTGTTAGGAATTGTATTAAAGGTGCCTACAGAATTCAGATGGTGGCTTACTGTTTAAGCATGATTCAGGCACTAAGTGATAGATATGATAAGTGTTGTCACATCAGGTGAATTTACATATTTTTGCAGAGGGAAACTCTTCACCTGCTAGTTGTCTCAGGAGGAAATAATAACAACTGGCTTGGAAAATCCTGGCACATCCATGGTTTCCCCATGCCAGCTTGGCGCTGCCTAAAGACATCATTTCCTGATCAGACTGTAAAAAGCCAGATTAACCAAACATACCCTTATATCAGTAGTCCTTAAATTTTACTGTTATTCCTTTTTTGAGACTGGGTTCACACTGGTGTGGTGCGGGAACCATAGCGATTCCTGTGGGGGTTTCCGCACCGCATCAGAATCGCAGGCAGTTCACATTGCGCTCTGCGAACAGCTGTGGGTGTCAATATACAGTTAATGACACCCCAAAATGGGTTCGCAGAACGCAATTCAAACTGTGAAATCAGATCAGGTCTGAACACCCATGCGATCCGATTCCAGTGCGGATAAAAAAAATTCACATATCTCACATTACCAGATCTCAGTGTGAACCATAGTGTGATTCTGGTGCGATATGGGAACCGGCACTGAATTGCAGAGTGTGATCCGGAACTAAGAGCTGTTAAAAATGCAAACAATTTAGTCTTTTATGCTTAGTTATATGTAAATGTTAGTCTGAAACCTCTACGGGGACATAATCGGAATCATATTGACACAACTAGAAACATATCTGCAAACACATTCAGTAATCTACTGACACAACCAATCGGTACTCTACTGATGCAACCGATCCCCACTAAGCAGGCGGATGACAGCTCCGTCTCCGCTCTGTGTGCAGAGACGGAGCTGTCAGATCCCCGCTGTCCTCTATGGGGAGATCGGATGAGAACGGACCACCTGTCCGTTCTCATCTGATCCGATCTTCCAGACGGATGAAAAATAGGGTTTCCATCTGTCCAGATTTCACGGACAGGATTGGATCGGATAGCAGCGGGTGTCAGCAGAGATGTCTCCGCTGACACCCGCTGCCCCATAGGGATGCATGGAGCTTCCGATCAGGTCTGCCTGAAAAACCGACAGGTGGATCAGATTGGATCACCTGTGTGAAAAGGGCCTTAGTATCTTAGTGACCCCACCCCTATGACCCATGAGGGCATTTACTGCACGCTGGAGGTGGGAGCGGAACCAGAAGTTCTGTGAGCTGCTCTGGGAATACATTTAACCATAATTCTTGACAGCAGCTGCTGACCAATATTGGTTAAACTAGCATGCAAGCCAAGGACTACAGGTACTGTAAAACATATTCATTTTTTTTTTTTACCTAGGGTGGGTCTTAAATATATTTTAAGTGCATCCAATAGAAGGTAGGTCTTCCCTAAAAATATATCATATACTTAAAATAGCTTATTAGGTAGATAAAGTGATTTCTTTCATGGTTCCATCTGATTCAGTAACTACAAAAATGGCTAAATGCCTTTAAATGAAAAAAAGTAAATGTCAGGCATCCGTAGAAAAAAATAAAAATTAAAGCAATCAATTGCAGCATACTGCCTACCAAAAAGAATATTAATAAACTTGGAGTGCAGTTTATCATGACTAAAAAGAATCTGAACAATAATTCCTGATACATTTGAGGTTACCAGCTCTATACCTTTTTGTATCCTGCACGAATCCTGTGCAGATTTACTAGCAGCACATATTCCTGATCAGCATGTAACGTGTTCCATTTTTTCTCCTGAGCCCCTGGAAGTATAATAGGAATGGGGAGCTCATTCTGTGCTTGGATTGCATCTTCCCACCATCCTTTAATGCTCAGCTGAACATCAATCACTGGAAGATTTGACACAAAGTTCCAGGCCTGAAATGAGATTTAAAAGAGCAAGTGGAAAAGGCTGTATATGCAAATCTCAGGTTTAGAATGCAAAGAAAAGTGACTAACAGATGTAACATCAAAACAAGCACATATCTATTTAATATACATTGAAACAATGCTTTTTTTTTTTTTTTTTTCGTTTACCTGGATTTACAAAAATTAAAGGGATATAAACATACCACATATAAATATACCATAATACATCTTCTCAAATGGTATTAGATTCTTTGCAGAAACTGATACTATTTACGTAACCCTATTTTAAAACTAATGTTACTGTTCTCTAAGGCACCCATAAATATTAGACAACCATCATCCAACAATGCAGGTCAGAAGGAATAGACAATAACATTGATATCTATGACCAATCATATGCGTAGTCTAAAATTTGCAAGTGGAGCGATTAATCTGAGCATTGCTTGTGATAAATGAGCCGTGTAAGAGTTAAGCCCCAGCAATAATGAGGACCTGTGAGTGGCAGACGTGATCAAAAACCACACAGTAGCAGGTCCCTTTTTCTTACCTATGCAAGCACTATATCTAAGCAGCAGCGAAAGCTGAAAGAGAATCTGCAGCTGATACAG
Source organism: Pelophylax lessonae (assembly GCF_965119305.1). NCBI lineage: Eukaryota > Metazoa > Chordata > Amphibia > Anura > Ranidae > Pelophylax > Pelophylax lessonae. Next base: position 383,522,960 of record NC_138770.1, read on the forward strand.
TATAGTGATAAGGACATGCAAAAGCAGGTCTCTCATTGCTTGGTCAAAGATATGCCTAAAAGTAGCTGGCCTAATAACCGTAGAAGACGTTGGGCACCCCCGTTGGGTGGAATGGGTTACTGGCAATATTGGACCTGACATTTGTAGTTTCTGAAGATTCTGGGTGACAAGCGGGTGTTTACAGTATTGTAGAAGGGAGAGATTTTATTGGCATACGAACCCATAGTCTGTGCCCAAGACTATGCACACTAATATATTTACATATCATGAGCAAGCAGTAATAGCATTTCAAAACAAGCACCCCTGTAGCTAAAGGCATTGTGAAGTAATGTATTCTCAAAATTCAAAACAGAGGCAGTGAAATCTGAATTCTTTTTTATGGAGAGCAGATCTTGACAGTCTGCCTGCCTTCAAATGCACACAAGCATTCGTTTTATCAAATACCTCGTCAAAAACTGACAAAAGGAGCCTTTCGCACTCAGAAACCTGACTCTAAAGCCTTGTACACACCACTAGGTTTTTTTTCGATCAACCCGATCATGAACAAAAAAAACGGACTGCTCGGGTTGGAGCCGCTGTACTATGAATTGGATGTTAGTACAGCAATCTCCCCTGCAGTTCTATTGTGTTCTGGCAGGGGGACAGCTCCCCTGCCAGAACACTACGGTAAGTGCTCTCAGTCGTTTATTGAACAAGCCGATGTTGCCCAACATTCGGCCCATGTGTACTAGGCTTAAGCCCCGTACACACGTACTGATCGTCGGCCGAACGATCGGCCGTCTTTTGTCCAGGGCTGTCGTGTCTGTTGAAAACTGCAAAAGACTGCACACAAATTTTGTCGGCCAACAACAGCCGACTGCAGAAGTGATGTCATGTGATGGTTGACTTTCCTTGTCTTTTTTCTTTTCTGAGCATGCCCAGTCTTGCTAATCTGCTGTCAGTCGGCCGAAATCTGTACTGACTGGCGAACAATCGGCCGTTCTGGTGACGGCCAACAAATATTTTAAAGTCTGCACGACAGATTCTGTTCGGCCGAAAATGCGCTGTCGGAAGCATCATACTAACAAGCCTACAATCGGCCGAATATTTACGGCCGACAATCGGTACCTGTGTACGGGGCTTTAGGGTCCTTTCCGCCCAGCGGACTCAGTTTTGCACAGCGGGGATTGATCTACAGACCCATACCTGTCAGAGTTCGGCTCTCCTCTATGGGAGATCGGATGAAAATGGTCCACCAAGGACAAGGTGAGAAAATGACTCCCAGACAGGTCACAGCCACCTCAATAAGAAATTACACGTTTCTCACAAGCAAGGAGAGTAGAAAGAAATAAAAGAGCCACATAGTGTAAAAATCATAAAACAACTTTTTAAAAAATTAAAATCCACTTACATGGAATCAGTTTTGCAGTGCATGTACCAGAAAGCAAATATTGCAGATGTCCAAAAAATAAAGTTTCACAAATGCACAGAGCTGCAGGGATACTGGTCAGTGTCCAGAGCCAGACCTGCCCTCTCCACACAGAGGAAACTCAGCTCTTTAACTCCTAATCACTGCCCAGGCTTGAACTCACAGTTCACTGTGTAATGCAACAGAAATCCAATGTGTAGCACATGCCCCGCTTTGCGTCAAAAAGACTTCATCAGAGGCAAGAGAACCGGTTGTGCACACACATTTACCCTTAAAGTGTTAACTGTGTGGTACTGGTTCCCTCTTTCATGCTGTGTGAGCCTCTTGGGTTTCCTTACCTGGAAGTCTGCACAGTAGAAGCAAAACGGTTAATTTGGCAACAGTACACTATGAGAAGGTTGCAGGCACGACCAGTCCTCTTGCCTCTGATGAAGTTGGTATGATGTAACGCGTCAGGCGGGACTGACACTGGACATCAGATTTCTGCTGTATTACACAGTCCTCTAAATTCAAACCTGGACAGTGATTACAGGTTAAGAAACTGAGATTGTTGTGTGTGAAGAGGGTCGGTCTGGCTCTGGGCACTGGCTAGTATGACTGCAACTTTGAGAAGTTTTACTTTCTGGCCACCTGCAACATTTGCATTCTGGTACATGCACGGCAAAACTGATTCCATGTAAGTGGATATTAATCTGTTTAATGAAACTGGTTTATGGCTTTAAACTATGTGGCTTTTTTCTCTCTCCTTGCTTGTGAGAAACATAGAGTTTCCTGTTGAGGAAGTTGTGACCTGTCTGGGAGTCTTTTTCTCACCTTGTCCTTGAGGAATGCTAAATGACATACAGGGAGAACTGTGATCCATAGGAACCTGGGAAACTACACAACCCTATATTGGTCTGTCTGCTAGATGTTAGGGCAGGTGAAACCTAGGGGTGAGTGAATTTTCAGTGGGGAGCACATATGATATGCACTGTAATTTACAAAAGATCTCTGCACTATTTCACGTGGAGGTGGACCACTCACTTTATCACTGAAGATTTTGATTATTTTAACACTTACTGCTGTATGTGTTAATGTGCAATATTGTTTGATGTTATTTGCTTTGGATTCAGATGACACAATAAAGTAATATTAAAGGCATTTTTTAAAAAAAATAACAAACATGTTATACTTACCTGTTTTGTGCAGTGGTTTTGCACAGAGCAGCCCCGATCTTCCTATCGTTGCGTCCTCTGCTGACGCTCCTGGTCCCTCCCTTTTGCTGAGTGCCCCCAGAGCAAGCAGCCTGCTATGGGAGCACCCAAGCAGGCTCGCTCCCGAGCCACTGCTCTGCACATGCATTCACATACAGAGCTGTGGCTCGGCCCCATCACCTCTCTCTTTCCTCATTGGCTGTAATTGACAGCAGCAAAAGCCACTGCCTCAGCCAATGAGGAGGGAAAGTCCCCAGAGAGGCGAGACTCTCGTGCACATCTCTGGATCACGATGGGGTTCAGGTAAGGGGGCTGCTGCACACAGATTTTTACCTTCATGCAGAGAATGCGTGAAGGTAAAAAACCTTGAGTCTATACAACCACTTTAATATATGGGGAATGTACTGAGCTGGGTTAGGGTGACAAGAGATTTAAAATTTGACATTTGTTTATGCTAGCGGTAGGCAGTATTATTAGCGCTTCACCATTCTTTATTCAATTTTCAAACATTAGTTTTAGGTTAAGTTATTCCTAACAAGGTTTTATTGCTTGTTAAAAATATGAATACTTAAATGTTCATAGTCTGGACCCGGGCTCCTACCGACCAATTTCTCTCCTACAGAGCGATATTAAGCTTCTGGCCAAGGTGTTGGCACTGTGGGTGAACCAGTTTATCCTTTCAATAATTCACCCTGAACAGGCCGGGTTCATGCCGTAGAAGTCAATGGCCATTAACATGAGACACCTGTTTCTTAATATGCAAACTCCAGCTGACAATATGGGGTAGAGGGCTTTGCTCTCGCTTGACGCCAACAAGGCCTTTGATAGTGTCAGTTGGCGTTACCTGTGGGCCGTGCTGACCAAGTTTGGCTTTGGGGGAGCGTTTTATTGCATGGGTGCGCCTGCTGTACGATTCTCCATTCTTCTCTTGATGCTGCTGGATTCCGCCCGACGTGATTGATTGTCCCATCCCGCTGGTTTCCTCTTTCAAATACTTGGGTATCCATGTCTCCCCTATAGTTAAGGATTATTGCCACATTAACCTTCAATCGCTGTTGCATCGTTCACGACTGAAGATTAATATTTGGACCAAACTTAAACTGTCCCTGGCAGGGAGAACAAATATTATTAAAATTATACTAATGCCTCAACTATTATACGTACTGCACAACTCCCTGTTTGTGGTTCCTCTAAAACTGTTCCATGTAATCAATTCTCTGTTTCGTCTACTACTTTGGGGGACCTGTCCCCTGAGGATCAAGCTAGAGCAGCTCCAGATCCCGTAAGACGGTGGGGGGTTGGCATTGCCAAACCCCTGGATCTACTACCTGGCCGCCCAGCTTCAGTATTTCATTGGTCTCATGGCCCCTGAGGGGGGGGTGTGGCCCAATTGTTCCATAAATCCAACAAGCAAATGCCCACTTTTGCCCTGCCTCAAAAAGTGTGAAACAAGGTCAAGCAGCTTCAACAAGTGCAAGGCTTCACAATATACAGCCCTATTTGGGATAATAAGACTTATTCCAAGTTGGTTAAGATACAACAGGGGGCTAGGTGGCGTGCTCTGGGTGTGCACCATCTACACCATATTTTCAGAGATGGGACTCTCCGGTCCTTCTCGGATCTTCAAAGCCAATTCCATTTGCCCTTGCACATGCTATATTACTACCTGCAGTTAGCACATGCTAACTTTTTTGATTTTAAAAAAATGTTCATAGTTTGGGCACAGATGCACTTTAAATATACTTTCTTGGCCACTAAGATATTGTTCTTGCCAATTAGATGGGTTTACAGTTCATAGTATAAGCAACCTTTTTGGAAGCAACTGTGAATATATGAGATCTGGGAGAGAATATTTTTTCAACAATTAACATTTGATTACTTCCCTTTTTGTCCTAATTAAAAACAATAACTGTGAGACTAGTTCCCCATCAGGTCTGCTTGATTTTTGATTGACAGTGCATGGCAATGGGCAGATCCATAGCTGCTATTCAGTCCAATAGCTGCTTTTGAATTAACTCACTGCTTGTGTGCTGTCAATTGGAAGTAAAATGGACCTGATGGGTAACTAGTCTCTAGGTTCCCTATCAGGTTCTGCCCACCCAGTGACAGGTAATTATCCAAGTATGGCCATTGTCATATCTGGGTAATGACATCACCTTTGTTAACATTTACCTTTTGGCTGGGGAATCTCCTGGCTGACAGCTAAATGAGGCTTGGGTACTGTACTGTGAGGTAAGCTGACAAATACATGACAGCTTCCCAGCACAGGCATGGCCCACTCTGAGTACTAGTGCACCTCTGTTTGCCAGCTCTGAGCTGGTCTTTACAACAGGCAGTTTCCTAATCTAAGAACTGGTGGTACTTCTTCAAGAATTTATGGCTGCTGTAGAGAAACGCTCTTAAAATGGCTGTAGTAAGAACTATCTGAATTTGCTACATGTGTTGACATTGTTCTCCTATGGGAACGACTGCCAAATAACTAAGGATTTTTTTTTTTTTTTATAACTCGATAATGAATTAAATTAGCCAAATAAACCTGGTAATATAGGCATGTTTGGTGTCTGATTATTTTATTGTACATTATTATAACTACTTTGAATGCAGGTTTCTCTTTCACTGTAGAATTGTGGATTATGTATAGAGTTTGGTTCTGGTAGTTCAGTTATAGATTTTTCAAAACAAAACAGAGGCACAGCTGTGTAAGAGATGTTGTACAGGTGGTCTACAGCCTGGTCTTTTACATCTGCTGTGCTTTTAATAATAGCTCTGCTTTCCATTTAACTTTCTCTGTTTTTAATCTTAATCTGAGCTGTGTTTTAGTGTGGGGGGGGGGGGGTTATGAATTATCTCCCCCCCCATCTCCGTCCATCCACCATAGACATAAGATTTCAATCTGTTTTGTCACTGACTTGTGCATTTTTGAGAAATTAGGGGGTCATCATATGCAATAAGACTTCCCGTTATCTCCAGACAGTTTGGGGTTGTCAGACCGCATTATCATTACTATGCCTTTTGCAAATTCCTATTGGCTAGTAGGATAGCAAATCATAGTGATGGACTAATAGCAATATAAGCGGGCAGGTCTTGCCTGCCTGTCTGCACTGTATACCCACATCAGTATTTTTGTTTTTGTTGTTTATGATGTCAAAAAAAAAATCTTAAAAATCGTTATGTATATCATGAAATTACACAGTCTAATAGATAAAAAAAAGAATATATTTGGAAATGTTCAATACTTAAATTCCACCTATACCAAAGATTATATTACTATGAATCAACAAATTTGTGCTTGTGGTATTAATATTAAGTAACACTATATTAGTATAATCTACAGGCATAAACATAACGTGTAAGGAATAGGAAATCTTCCAGTTAATAAAGGACAAGCCATTAAAATGAATATGGCTCTACTCTGCTGCACTGTAGCAGCTATCTGCCCATACATCAAAACAGACAGCGTAAATGCACAAAGATGCCATATACGCTCACACTAGCTATTTTTGCAGGTACTATGAACACCAGCCAAACATATTTATCTGAGGATTAATCTTCATCTACTGAATCAGACAAGGACGCCAGCATGCATACAATTATTTAATTAGCAGCCAAATCCTCTCCCAGTTAGCAGCCGTAGCAGGCATACTGATGTGGCAAAAGATGCAAATCTCACAGTAGTACTGCTTTTTCTCATTACTACTGCAATTAGCACTTAAATTGATGCTTTAAACCTGCTAATTTCTGGAATAATTCTGAATTTTGATGTTACCTGGGATCGCCTCACAGTAGAGTCTGCACCAGATTGCTACGCAAATTGAAGGGCTTTTCAGCCAAATAACCATCATTGTATCAGACGGTGCCAATTTGCATTTGGTTTGAAAGATAACAGAATGACAATTTATGCAAATAAATTAGGTAAGTTTACTTCTGAGTTCTCCCTGAACTAATTATAACAATGTTCTTATCAATTTTCATCACATTTGAAACTTGTTGTGAGCTGAACTTCCATTGCAACAGGAATGTGTTAAGTAAAACGGTGTTCCAGTTTGCACAAATTGCCTTTATTCTTATTATTTATGTTAATTGAGTTATACATGCACACATTAATCAGCTTTATTGAAATGCTATTTGTTCACTCTCTAATATTGGTACAAAGTTGGATCCCTTGAATTTGATCCTATCAAAATTGAATGATCAATCAAACAGTCAATATTGCTAACCATGACAAATCCTTAATTGTATGGTAAACAAACCCCATCAACTACTTGAATGCTGTCTCTCAGGAAAAAAAATCCTACTACTTATTATTAAATTAGTTTAAAATAATTCAAAATATTAAAGGCATGCAGTAATAATAATGATGCTTGTTGGTAAGAAAGTGCATTTTACTACATACACATATGATATAGGCACTACACAGGTGAAGAAATTAAGTGTCAGAGTTGTCTTAGCATCTTTAACCTTTAAAGCCAAACACCAGCCAAAATAAGAATTGTTTTGGATAGAGCTAGGGAGATAAGCTTTATGTCATGTTTTTTCTGTCTTTGACCCAAATGGGGAAAATTTCTCTCACGTTTGTACAAGAAATCAGGGTAATTAAATATAAATAAATGTATAGGTCACCAAAATATAGGACAACTATGCAATAATATACTCATATCCTTTTTTGTTTCCCAGCTAGCACCAGTTACAAAAACATGAAATGAAAGAAGGCATCCCAATGTAGACAGAAGTAAAAACCTGACAAAATTAGGCCAGACTTCTATGTTAACCACTTCAGCCCATGGTGCTGTTTAAAATTAGCAGAAGAACAGTTGGCTTCTAGTGCTATAGCTTCCAACACCAAGTCCAGCACCAAGCCCTGAAGCAAAAAACAATTAGTTCCTGGACATTGGATCTTGTTACATACCACTTCATAGGAGCATTATAGCAGAGAGCTGTAAACATAATGCCTCCTCTGAGTTACAGCTCTGTCCAGTGTCTTCTTGCAGTAACAGATCAATGCTGTTGTGCTCTATTGCTGGCCTATTGCTAGAAGTGATCTACTGACTATTAGAAGTGTTCTGTTCCTTCAAAGCTGCAAAGAAGGTCTGGCTCAGGTCACAAAAGACCACATCCAGAACCACCATGAAAGAAACGAATGAGTGTAAAATGGAAAAGTTTAAGATATCCTAATTATACATAACATCCTGGCTCCAAAATGTAATCCCCAGGTTGTAACAGTAATGTTGAATGATCTGGATGACATTTGCATCTACTGCATTGGCAATAAATGCTTGAGCAAGTAAACACAATGTCATTCAAATGTTTTGCAATTGCAAAATTTGTGAAAAAGTCAACCCAACTTACCCTTGCCTTAATGCTACACTGAAACTTTTCATGATTATATTTTGTGATAAATTTATAGGGGTTTACCAATTATGAACATTGCTTTGGGAAATAGCGCAAAAATAAATGTATTTTCTAGTTTTTTCTCAACAAAATCAAATATATCAAAAATATATGTATCCAAATTTGCTGCCAAAGTAAAGTCCTATTTGTTCCGCAAAAAATACAATTAAAATTAAGTTAGGTGAGACTACAAATGTGTGGAAATGAGGTATCATCAAAATATAATAAACACTTTGGAACTCAAGGAGATTTTAGGAGAAAAAGGCCCAGGGACTCAAGTGGTTCAGGGTATATGTGTTTTAAAGAAATACATTTGCAAATTCAGAAGTAAATGTGCTGCAGATCTTTACAAAACTGTCTAAACTGTCCACTGCAGATAGCATGGGCAGTTACTACAAAAACCTGCTACAAATGTTTTGCTGATTGTCTTTATGTGTGTCTGGTTGTGTTGACAGCTTGCTTGAATAATCCCCCCAATTTATGTACATTTTGATATCTTGTGAATTCATAAAAATATATTTAAACATTGACCGCAGTGATTTTTAAGCTTAACATATGCATAAAAACCAATTTGATCATAATGTAGGGGTATATATTGACAAAGTTTTGAACCTTATGCACTCAAGGGATAAACTGGTTCTAGATTAAACTGCTTGCTCTTAATGGAAAGCACATAATAGTCTGTGGAGAAAACATTTCAATGTGTAGCAACAACATCGTAATGAGTGTAAGCAATATCATATTAAGCACCTAATGAAGTGGATATCCATAAACTCGGTTCTTTGTTGGTTAACAAGCCTAGTTAAATATGAATACCATTTCCATATGAAATCTAAGAGAAAGTGGTTTTAGACTGTGTATTCAGTTTCTAAAGAAAATGTAAAATAAAAATGTAAATAAAATGGAGTATATATATATATATATATAAAAAAAAAAAAAGAGTAGAGCAATAGACACTTTCATTTTTGAGAACATGCATAATTACTACTTGATGGAGATGCTTCTGGGTGACAACTACACAACAGTAGGGACTGTAAAATGGTAATAGTCAGTTTGCAATGGGCATTTTGGCTTTAAGTGAACAGTTCTAGCTGATGAGGTTTCTTGTAATTGATGCCCCATTTGATCCCCAGTAGCAAAATTCAGACACTGACTGTAAGAAAACACTAAAGGCTGGTACACACATACCCAATATCGGTTTCATAGCAGTTCAATAGAAACTGTCCAACATTCTGCCCACGTGTACAGCAGCCTCTCTGACAGAAGCCAGTTTAAGGACTGGCTTTTATCGAACAGGCATACTGTAAAACCAGTATCCAATCAGCGCTTTCAGACAATGGATGTGAGTGCTGATTGGTGTGTTCTGGTGGCGGGGTTGGGGTGCAATCCCCCCTGGCAGAAAACAATAGCACAGGCAAAGGAAAATCGCCGCACTAACATTGCATACTTTGTTAGGTGACCTCCCATTTTTTTTATTCAGCCCTTTTGGTTGAACAAAAAAAAAACTCCCCGCATGTACCTAGCATTAGGCTGTGACAAATCTTTAATTTTCACTAACAGCAAGTCCCACTTCCTCTATATAATAACTTTTACACAGCACTTCTTTCCTGCTCACTTCTGCCTTCTAGGGGAGGTCTAAGATAAGGTGAAATAATTCAGCCAGTCTCAGCATGACATTTGTAGAGAACTCCAACTTTATAGCCCCAAACATAAATCAGCTCTCACAGTCCACCAACAAAGAGTTCCTCTTCTGGGCCCATGTTGCTTCTTTGTGTTGTGCCTGGTTTTACACAGAATGTAGGCTCCAAAGTTTTCCCAAACACCTTTCAAATGGTATTTCAAAACAACTTTGGAGCCATGATTATCACATGGCATCAGATGACAGGCTTTCTTGTGCAAGAGGAGAAATGCACATTGTTACATTGTATGGGGGAACCCTAATTATTTACTCCTGGGACATAGACTGGCCAAATACTAATACTTTTTAGCAAGGACGGTTTACAACAAGCAATGTGATCAATATGAGAATCACATCACTAATATTTATTGGGCCATGCAGGGTTGAATAAAGGTGCATTTGAATGCATTAAGTATGAATTTCTAAAAAAAAATCTCAATGTGACGTGTTCCTATCACACAGAAAACAGAAAAGGACAAAGAACGTCACTGCACATGATCTATTTGAGTTCATTAGTCTAACTGGGGAGAAGGGCACTCCGACAGGTGTGTTTAATTTATATTACAGTTGTATTAAAGAATTGATGTCCATATTTTTGAGTCAATTCAGTTAACTTCCAGTAGGTTGTAATTAAACTATGAGAGCCATTATTGTGTGGAACCAGCTGGAAATAATCTAGGAGAAGTCCGAGGCATATTACCAAATCAGTAAACAGTAATACATTCACAGTTTTGCACACAACTTTTTGGTATTGTTCAAAGTTCTCCCTATTTCATATAGAAGCTAAAACTAGGAGTAGCAGCAAAGCAGCTTAACTCTTTACTGGTGAGGTATTTGTCTCCTGAGCAAAATCAGATACCGCAGTTTAGAAAGAGAACATGTCTTTATCCTCTGAACATGAGTAGTCAATTGTTACATTTTCCCTAGTGGGAACTATAAGCTATTTCCAAGTTTTAGAGCCAATGCAAAGAAAACAAAAAGATTACCTGTGAAATGTGTGCAACTTGAAGGTCCTGCTCTACAACTGAAGTGAATATATCTTCTTTGCCATCACATGCTGCAACCAACTCTGGAAGACACTCAATGGGTCCCATTATACTTTCAGAGTAGCCAGTTCTTTTTCTGGAGTTCCATTTTCTTACAGAACAAAAGAAAAGCATTAAAAAAAACCTTTTATGTGCAGTTAGATATGATGACACTAAATTATACCCTATGTTGGCCTAATAACGCAGTTCAAAATGTAATGATAAAAAGTGCACAAACCCAATAGGAACAACTTTTAGTTTTTGGATTCCAGACTGAATGCAGTGAATGGTAAAATAGTTAACTTTGAAATTGCTTTCTAACTTCATAAGTAATCTGTGTAATGCATCTTCAAGTACAAAAATTTGAACATGACCGAGACATCTATGGTTACTAGAAAAGTGTAACTGCACAGAAATATAACTACCACACATAATTAATCTTTCTAATTCCTATACAATAGTACATTATCTGGACATATTTTCATTCCTATAATAATTCTTTATGACAAAACTCAGGTATAACTTAAAAAAAAAAAATTTAGAACTACTGCATGAGTAGTGTATTGTTTACGTTTATGTGTTGATAAACCTATTGTTTTAGATACAAGTTATATTAACAGGAGTACAATTTAAAGTGGTTGTAAACCCCATTCATGAAATCTAACCTGGGCATATATATCTGTAGTGTTTACTTATCTCTCTCCAAAGCCATAAGTGCCATGTCTTTTTGCTGCTCCATTCCTCTGTTATCAGCATGATAACTTCTGACAAGCTCTCTGGCACACAAGATAAAAGCAGCTAAAAAATGAGTCGGGGAGGGAACTTAGAGATAGATAAGCAGAGAGATGGCCTATTCACAGTACAACTCTGTATGTTTCTTCTTTCCTCTGCTATGTGGAGGGTGTGTGTGCCTTTCCTCCAATCAGCTCACACACAGTGTATGCCCAGACTCTACACCCACTGCTGAATGAGGAAACAAGATTTGTAACATGATGTGCACTTTCTAAAGAGTCTGTGAAGACAGCAGATAAACATGTAGAAGGATTTGTTTCATCTGTGTGTATCATCTGAGGTTGTTCACTTCACTATGTGAGGGTTTACATCCACTTTAATGTAATGGTCCACTGCTATGTAGTTTTAGGATTGGACACCTCTTATCTGCTGTATTTCGATCACTCAGATACTGAATTATTCTATATATGGCTCAGTGTTTACTTCCTGTGGACTGTGATGGCTCTACGTTTCGAGCATTTGTTTCGTATTTCCTAAACAGAACAGTCTTCCTTTGTTTTACTATTAATGGAGATATTTGACTGCTCTACCAAAACCTTGCAGCATTAAAATGTGCAATTGCCAATATGTTTAAAAAAACAATCAGTGGGGCATTAAAAAAACAATGATAAATACAGTCAAAAGCTGAACACCGTTGTCTTCTAAAACTTCTTGCCATTGGTATTGATGGATGGAAACCATCCAATGTAGAGTGTGTGCAGTTTCAAAAATAAAAAGCTTCTGATGATTATGTAGTCCTTTTCAGTGCTACCACTAAGCCAAAGGAATATTTCCTTATTAGTAAGTACTTTTCTGTAAATTGCAAACATTTGTTTACTAGTCCATATTTTCAGGACTGCAGTTAAATACAGATTGTGGACTCTTTATCTAATGGCTGTGCACCATGAAGATAGGGCATCATCCCTGCTGAGTGAATACTAAGATAAAATCACTTGGCCACCGAAGTCTACAGTTTTCACTGAACAGACTGATGAGACTAAATTAATAAAATATTTGAAGCATAATTAGTGCAGCACTATAAAGCAAGAAGCAAATTCAGAAGCCCTTAGATGTACACCACACATATATATTTATTAACAAACATTTTAAAGATTATTTAAAACAAGCTGATCACATTTAAAAGAAAATTATATATATATATATATAAATATATATATATATATATATATATATATATATATATATATACATATACACACACACTTTTCAAACTATATATTCTTCCTTGAAGCCATGCAAGCAACAGAGCTTCTCGTAGATTAGTATGAGTGCTCTACGGCCTAAGGACAGCTGTGCTGCCATCACTGAGCAATTTTCCAGTTTCCTCTACTATTGGCTTAATTTGACATCACTGTACACAGAAACCTATTACTGAAAGGGTTTTCCATTTTTATACTCATTGATTTCACACTATCATTTCAGCCAAACTGATAAGGCACATTCTGCAGGTCAGAATTACTGTTGTGTCCTAATGTGGCGTCTGTGAATTATATTCACGTTCTATTCTGTTATGAAAGAAATAATAACAGAAAGTAATATCAGCTAAGCTGCTATGCACCTTTAGATGCCTTCATTAGAAGAGTAATAAAGTGGAGTATTTTTTTTTTTAACTTAATAGCATTGTACATATATAATAATTTGTTGAATAGGTCTAGACTAATTATATAACTGGAGTATAGGAAAAACCAGAGTAGCAAATGTCAATCCGTAATGCAACTTGCACTGGGGGAATGAGTCCTATAATATAATTGGTTCAGCAAAAATTTAACTGTTTTTTCTCAAGTTTTCACAAAATAACACCAACATCAAGTTCTTTTTTTAATTAGAACCCCTAAGGCCCCTTTCACAGGATCGGACCGTCTATCTATTTTTCATCTATCCGCCAATGGACGACAATTCATTCCTATGGGCAATCAGGTGTTAACGAATGACCCCTCCTATCTGGTCCATTTTTTTTTGAACGTACAAGGATACGTTGAAATCCGTGAAAATGGACATTAACTAACGTTAACGGACAATGTCCGTCAACGTCCACTCAGTTTAGATCCGTTTGGAATAAATTAAGTATTTTTATGTGAAGTCAACCCAGGTAGTAGTTGGACAATAGAAAGTACATCCCCAAGGAGAAACATAATCAGAGATATCTCCCAGGAGCACCTAATAAACCTGGTGCATGAAAGACCAGGCTTGTGGGACACAAGGTGTCGGGACCGCAGTGACAGAGTGGCAACACAGCAACTATGGGAAGAAATCTATAACATTGTGACACCAAATTGGTCCGCCATGACTGCCAAACAGCGTGAGGCACATAGTAAGTGTACTGCAGCATGCTCTCTTGTCAGTATTTTTATGGAATCAGGAGATTATGGAAACATGATGTACTGTTCAGTCTCTCGCTGCAGCAGAGCAAAAATATTTAGCACTCTGCATTGTATGTATACTTATTTACCTTTTGTAGTAATGCATGTGCATTCAAGGTTAGTGCACATCCTTTCTAGCCTGTCTGATGAAGTGTGCACCTTGTCCCAGAAGGACATCATTTTTGTGTCTATTGCTGTCCTTGTTGCACGCAGAGTTTGTGGTGACGTAAGCAAAAAAATTCTGCAGCAGCACTCAAAGGTAAAGCAACATTCTTCGGGCACATAAGATGGATACAATATTTATTATATATATGTAAGTGTGTGTGTATATGTATTAATATTATATATATAAACATATTTTTTTCTTGGTCTCATGGAGGACAGTAATTTTCAGTAGACCAACAAAAAAATGACACTTGATAAATGAATGACTTCACACAGTATACACCTTCTCATCTTGGTTTTGTCTTTGCTGCAGCCGTGGGTACAGCTGGTCCAGTAAGTAGTCCAATGTGCCTATGGTCATCCTAGTGAAGTTGAAAAACTTTGTAGGATACTGTCGGAAATGTGCGTAATGCACAGCCACTAAACCTTCACAAGGCCGCTTTAGTAGCATGGGTCCAAAATCGACGACGTCGCCTAGCCACAATCTGCTTTTTCTTGCTCTCCTTTCTCAACATATAGGCAAATATGACAAACAATGTCACGCTCTCCCAAAGCTGTCGGAATCCATCGCACAAAGCAGATAGCACACACAAGGACAAAGCAATGACAAGTCACTCACTGAAAACGGCAACGCAGCAAGAAAGGAGCAATGCTTTCTGGGTAATGTGATCAAAGCCACATAAACTGCCGTAAACTGATAGAAACGGATGCAAAAACAGATGGGAACGGATGTAAAATGGGTAAATAATGGATGTTAGCGAAACAAAAGATTGATGTAAACGGAGAATAAAAGAACTTAAGATGGATGAAGCAATGGATGATAACGGATACGTTTTCAATGTGGCTAAACTGCAGGTGCCCGTGTGAAAGGGTCCTAACTTAGTACACAGAATATTTTGTTCAGTACTCACCTGAACAGATGTAGGTGGTGTTTCTCAATGTTTGGCACAGTGAGTAAACAAGAGTCATGCATCCATCGAGCTTGAACTACCATCTGCACCAAGTAGGTTATATTTAGAGCTGTGACAAGCCAGCCATGATGTGCTGCTACATCCAACATAGCCTATAAAAGGAGCAAAACATGTGATGTCAAATACCCAGTTTTACACATTCTTCCATGTTACATGCAAGTTTGGTAATTATTACTGAATGTGCATAACTGCCCCATTGTACAGTTTGTAAATTAACCAAGTCCTGTGTCTACAGCTGATCCTCCTAAAGCCTAGATCACACAATGAGAATATCGGAAGAATGATTGTCTGTTTTGCTTTGCATGCTAGTCTCATATTGAAAATGAATAGGTTACTAAAGTTAAGAAAATTCTTGTAAGACAGAATAGAACTTCGGAAGTGATGTAATGTATTGTATAGTACTGTAATATATTCTTTCATTTCCGAGCACGCGCAGTCTTGGTCACACATTTTTTTTCATACAAATACTATACTTATAACACAAAAATCATTAGTTCTGTTATCTTACAAGAACATTTTTGTGGTTATCCCTTCGGATATTTTCACATAAACTGTCATGATTGGCTCTCAATAGCTGTGTACTAATGAAGCGATTATCAGACGATCGCTCCAAATGCAGGGTTTTTTTTGTTTGATAATCTCATCGTGTGTACAGGCCCTAACTTCTGAGCAACAGAGTAAAGAAGAAAAAATATTCACAGTTTGGAAGCTTCCAGTAGCATACAAAAAAACAATATAAAATACTTACAAAATACAATAACAGTAGCTACAAATTTAAGCTGAATGGCCAACTGTGTGAAACCTGGTCAGATTGGTTACCACTCATTCACATTACATTACAAAGAAAAAGAGCTCCATACATGCAACAATACAGGCCTAAATTGCATTTTTATCCAAATCATTCTTGCCTGATGCTGGCAGAGACAGATCCTTGGTAATTTATTCCTTCACTCTTCTGCATAGAAATGTAAATAAACAGGCCTACTCACAAGGTGATATTCCAGCAATTCAGAAACTTTCCTGTATGTGCAATAAATGCCTTAGGTCACCCTAAATTCTTAAATACTAGAAGAAAAGAACTCGCCAAAAGTAGGAGCATCACTTCCTACTGTAAGACCATTTACGGCCAGTAAGAGGAACAAAACCCCATTTTTGTTGAGAAAAAAATAATCCCTCTAGAAGATCATTGCACATTACAGGGGTTTTCACAAACTTTGTGGCAGATTCCTACTGATTTTTGCACTGAAGAAAAAAGCATTTTTTTGTCTGATAAGTGAATCTGATTAGAAGTGACTTTTTCATTATTATGCAGCTGATACACTTGCAATGTTCTAATGAGGGAAATTAACTCATTTAGACATATTTAACCCTTTGGGAGTATCTCCCCAAAACTAAAAATTTTGTTGCAGGCGATGCCTATAACTTGACTTTTATCTTAGTGCAGACTTCAGGGAAAATCAGTGAGCCAATCACACAAGCAAGAAATTACATTTCTGGGGTGTTCTGTACACCAAGGGTGTCTGCAACGCTTTCTGGTTTGCCATAATGCATTGAATTTTATAGAACATTACAGCTCTGCACATTGAAACATTTAGTTACAATATGGCTTGTGTAGCAATTGTATATATTATATATTTTTTCCCATGAAGGTAAAGTTACACTTTAAGTTAAATACAGGAACACAGGTTTAAGGTAAAGCTACCATGGGTGGAGAATTCCACAAGACAACCAGGCGGTGATAATTTAAGAAGGAGTTCAGCAGTTTGCATACCCAATAATTCTTAGGTTTTCCATCAAATGCCTACTTTTGTAGTGTATAATAATAAAAAGGTGCAGTGCTACAAAATGATCAAGAGAAATAAATGATCAATAAAAGACAGATAAATGAATGTCCATACTGAAAAAGAAAAGAAAAAATTCAGTCCTTGATCCAAGAACCCCGACGATAGGGGGTGTCAAAGGAAATAGCACTGGAAAGGGTTAATCCAACTTCACACCCATAGTGAAAACACAAACTGCTTACCAGACAGATTTGACCAGTAGATTATAGGTGGTCAAATGCGGCACAGGGAAAGATAATGGTCTCCCAGGAACCATACACTTGGTGTCACCACTTACACTTGTCCAGCAAAATGGATATACGGGGAAATGCAGACAGACACTGTCATAGCGTAAAACGTATATAACTCGTTTAATAGATAAAAGAGAATTGCACTACAATCTTCCAAACAAAATCAGCTCATATGTGGAAAAGTGTGTGCAGTGGTGGCCCTCCGGATCTTTCTTCCGGACTCTCTCAACAGATAGACCAATCATAGAAGCATGTACATGATGACGTCACCTTCATAACCCCACCCTACGCGTTTCGTCAGATAAAACATTTATTTATCTGTCTTTTATTGATCATTTATTTATCTTTATCATTTTTTAGCACGGCACCTTTTTATTATTGTATTTATCGGGAGTTTTTGTATTTTACTTTCAGTGCTGGCTGATCTCTTTTAACTCTAGCGCAACGTTTTTTTTATATTTTTGTTTACTTTTGTAGCGTACCTTCACAAGTTTGGCAAACTTCCCCTGGTTTGGTATTAAAACATCTAACAGAATCATGAAATGTTAAGGTGAAATGTCACTCATGGATTCTGTGCTTCAGACCTTATGAACATTAAGAAGACAAGTTCTTTTTGTTTGCCTAACAAATAGTACTGCTTAATAAACCAGTCATAAGGTATATATATAACCTACATGTTTCACTGCCCACTAAAGGAATTGTGTAGAGGATTCCCTTTTAATCTTTGCATTGAATCTAATGTTTTACAGACAAACAGCAGGCTGTGGTTACTTAAGACAAATCTAAACAGTGAAAGCTTCTTCCAACAAAGGGGTTGTTTACACACGCAGAGCTGTTTCAATTAAATTACACAAATTCTCAACAACCGTAGAATCAGTCCAGTGATATAATAGAATGCATGGATGTGGAATCTACAATGTGAAGTGAGATTTTCAAACTCAGGTTTAGTTTCTAATCTGGCTGTGGTTGAAGGCAATCAGATGTGGCTTGTTAAAACAACTTGTAGTTGATATGAAAATCATAAATCACACACTTCATAAATCATACACAGACCTTACAATTATTACTACACTCTCACATTTTTTGGACACAAACACAAAAATTTGATTTGAATAATAATGGGATTTATTAGATTACCAAAAGATCTATCAAATACTTAACAGAACTTTCCTCTTCGACCTAGGAGACGTTCAACGGTGTCATATGTATGGTGAATGCATTTTTCTATTCTACAGACAAAAGGCAATATTCAATCATCTGTCAGGGATGATAAGCTTTTAGAGACTTGTTCCTGCTTGGTATCAGATGTTAATGCCCATAGTCAGACTATAGCATATACTGGAACTGGCTGAATTGTATGCAAATATCAGGCCGAGTATGGGTGGGCTGATTCAGGGACTTCAACCCTTGAGTTTAGAAGCACATGATATCCTAAAAAGACAAGACAGCTCTAGTGCTGGATGGATCAACATTGTCATGAAGACAAATGAGGAAGTCCATAGCCTTGTGTACACTCTAGAAGTCATTTAGAGCTTACACTGAGCTTCCTCTCCTTGCTTCTAATGGCTAAAAAAAAAAAAAAGCAATATGGAAGCTTAGGGAAAATAAGTATGTGCTGATGGTGAGGAAGTGAGTTAAGAGAAACTGTTGCTTTGTCCTGCAAGAGCAAAGCACAAGTTCACATACAAATAATTCATACAGCAGTTCTACGCAAAAAAAGAAAACCCCCTATATTCCATTAAGATTACAAGCTTATACTTATTGTGTCTATATTTGTGATACCTGAAATCAGTCCTTGCTTTTCACAAATGTTGCTGATTTAGTTTGAGGGATTTTCTAAGCATGCAATTCTTTTGTGTCACAACCCTGATTTCAGAAGCATGTACCCGTGCAACTGCACCGCCCACCAACAGAGCTGATTGTGAAAGCCGCGAGTTGCCATAAAACACACAGAGAGCATACTGAAAGGACTATACAGTATGACATTCATTACGGAGCTTTTCCTTTCATTCATTTTTAGCAGTAAATTCAAGGTCATTGTGAGCCTGGTTGCAAATCTAATTCAATGTAAAGAAAAATGAGGTGCAGTGAAATAGCACAGTTTAAATAACTTATGCTGTTCTTTTTTTTTTTTATTGACCAAAAAAAAAAAAAAATCCCCTCTTTGCGGCAGATTCCCAGCTTTTATTTTCACAGAAGTACCTGTTTGTTTCACGTTTTCTTTTGCAGACTCTGAATTAGAGGGATCAGTTTATTATAATCTCAATGTTCGAATGTAAAAAGTTGCATCCTTTTAGAAGTATTTAGCCTTTGGGGAATATATCAGTTGAAACTCCTATTGTAAGAGGTGCCTAAAATCTGATTGTATCTTAGCATAGACTTCTGGGGAAATTAGTGAGCCAATCACATTTTGTAAATGACCTTTCTGGGACGGTCTGTACAACTGTGTACACATCCAGGTTACTTTATTGCATTGAATTTTACAGAAAATGATAGCGGCTGCAGATCAAAATGGAAAGGTAATAACACTAAATTTACAACATTGCTTATGTAGCAATTGTACATGCTATATTATGTTTCAATTTTTGTATATTTTTTTTTACAAAAGTGAAATTGGCCTTTTATCTATTACAATTCTAAAACCAATGAATATTCAAAGCAGTATGTATTGCCCTGTATTCATATACTCTCTAGGAGCAAATATGGCAAACTATGCAATGACACTTCCTTACTTTCATCCACTTTTACCAAACAACAGTAAAACAAACTTTCTATATACTAATTGTATCACCAACATCTACAAGCTATGGCAGCCTTTACACAGTAACATAGTAGGTAAGGTTAAATAAAGACAACAGTCCATCCAGTTCAACCTGTGTAGGTGTACTTGTGTCAGTGTCGATAATCATTTACCATATCCCTGTATATTGTGTTTTTTTCAGATGCATGCCTGGGAGACTTTTAAAAGTATCAATACTCCCCTTTCAACACAGAGGAACATTATGGTCTAAGGGAACCCCTGCCAAAAAATTTCTATATCTACAACTCATGATACATTAGTGTGATGGTCAGGCGAAAGAATGTTCCCTACACTTGTGGTCCATGGGAAGAATTACAATCTTACAGAAAACTAAAAAGATCAATGGTGTAAGCAGGAACCTATCGGAGAGGCAGAAATTATTAATTGCCATGGGAAATCCTAGCAACCTCTGGATGAGCCCTATGGTTCCATAGGACCTTGGCTGAGAAATCTTGATCTATGGTGATATTGGCTGGCTTGTGCACTTTGTCTTAAAACTCCTAGTTTAGTGTTTGCCCAAATATTGATTTTATGAATATTGATTGATTTTCTTGCTGAGATTAACTGGACCTGTTTGCTTACTACTACAACTCATAGGTGTACTCTGCACAACTAACAGATATTCACCACCTACCTATATACAGCAAGATAGAGGACTGCTAATGCAGAAATTTATGATCAGGGTGTATGCATTTTTATTAAAACTACACACAGTCTCTACTACACACAAGTCAAGTGGTAAATGCTTTCACTATAACAAAAAAAAAAAAAAAGCATTGTTTGATATCTAGATATCCACTAGAATAGAATAGAAACATTTACTCATCTGTTGTTGAATTAAAATTAACAACATATCTTTAAAAAGGACGGAGGAGGGCCAGCTACAAAAGTTTATCTAATTTAAAGGATTTTTTGAAACATTTAATGGTTAACAGCATTGGGTTCAATCAACACATGTAGCAGCCTAGGACCAGAATGGGGTCCGCCAACACTAGCCTTTGATAACAGATTTGCTTCTTTTAAGGAGGAATCACTTTAGAGTAGATCCATCTGAACCAGTTTTTTTTACTTCTATTGGTCTAGTGCAGTGATAGTGAACCTTGGCACCCCAGATGTTTCGGAACTACATTTCCCATGATTCTCAACTACACTTCATTAGCATCATGGAAAATGTAGTTTAAAAAAACCAGGGGTGCCAAGGTTCACCATCACTGGTCTAGTGCTATCTCACACATCAATGATCGAATATAGAACGGCAAGCAATAACGACGACTCTGATATATGTTACAATAATAACTTCAAAAGTATTTTACAAAAGGCACTATACCATGGTATATTATAGAGGCACCATATCTTTGTAAAATTTGGAACTGAAATCCACTGCTACATATAAAAATAATCTCAAAATGCTAGATTTGGAGTTAAATACAAGATTTACTATTGTGTGTAATGCTGTAAAATATTTCTCTATGTCCAAATATACATTTCCTTCAGAAATGTACAGATCAGTTGTCACTGTTGTGTAAATAATACAACTGTTATTATTTTCATTGCTAACAAATGAAGTTGATTTCAGTTGTCAAGGGAGACCTGCTGACATACTGCAGCTAGGCTTGATCAATTCTGGTATCAGCCGGTGTCGTAATGAATAGCAGGGAGTGTCATGAACTTCAGTTTGATTTACAATTAGCTTCCCAGCTACTGTCCAGCTAACTTAAATCTGAACAGAAAGAAAGGCTCAGCTGCAGTCTTACTTACTTTAATAGACTTCTACAAGCGACATAATGCATACAGGGGGCTTAATTTTGTTCTATTTCTAAATTAGCATTTTTTGACAACCCACTGGTTTATGTACTTCTAGAAATGAGTTACAGGAAAGTAGAGAAAAAACAGGCAAATAACATGTGTTAGTGATTGTCATAAACACTGGGGGATGCACAACGTAGCAAAATGTACTGCTTTTTACTAGGTTATTATCTTTTTGGTTTCTAATGTTGTTTATATCTTTTGGTAAGAAAATTTTAATCATTGCACCTATCTTTACAAGGAAATATAGATGCATCTTTAAGTATTCATTTTAACCTAAAGCAGTGTTCCGGCCTCACCTCCAAAAATAAAAAGTCAGCAGCTACACATACTGTAGCTGCTGACTTTTATTTTAGGACACTTACCTGACCTGGAATCCAGTGATGTTGGCACCACAGCCGATGTTTCCATTGGCTGTCAGATGCTGCTGCCACCGCCATTGCCGGTAGGGGAACCTGGCAGTGAAGCCTTGTGGCTTCACGGCTGTGTCCCGACTGCGCATGCACGAAGCGCCCCGCACTCGGTTACTGGCCTGGAAGCAGAGGAAGGAGGAGGGGGCCGAACTTCTGACGTACCTCGCCGCAGTCCGACGGAAGTGGGGACAGGGTACCTGTGGAAAACAGGTCCCCGCTTCCCCCTGAAAGGTGCCAAATGTGGAAACTGAGGGGGGGGGGGAGACATATGAGTGGAACTCTGCTTTAAAGACAATTCTTACTTTTGAAAAATCTACAGTCTATCCATTGACTTATACTGAATTATATATACTTTTCAAGATTGAGAGATTGTATAATTAGTGGGAGAAATGGCTACTTCCATTTATTTAAAATTATAAATACTAAATGATCTAGTGTTTTTCACCTGCAGGAAGTATCTCATGTGCTACAACTTTTCAGAAACATGCTTAAAGTGAACCCCGATCCGGTGCAGACTTGGAAATAAGATCACAAATTACCATTATCTTTTTCCATAGAATATCATGTAGTGGTCTCCGGTATTCCATGAAAAAACCATACCCTTGAAAATTCCCTACCCTCGTCACTTCCGGTGCACCTACGTCATTGAACAGCTGAGGAGCTTAGCGTTGTGCATGCTCGGAGGGTAGGGAATTTTCACGGTAGTGTTGAGGATAATTTTTGGATAATTCTGTAACTAAATTCTATGCACCTAGCAAGACTTGAAACAAATCTTACACACCATTTAACAATCCAATGTCAAACCAAGGCCAGGAGAGGTCTGATTAAGAGAATGGTTAGGATTGAGGCTGAGCAATAGTAGATGTCCATTATATCATACTCTCCAGATAACCAGAAGTTCCTAGGGTGCAAAATATATTATATTATCAAAGTTAATTGCAGGCACCCCAAAGTGCTTGTTCTTTGACAGTATTTTTACTTTGAGTGCATTGATGTATATGACAAATCTGCTTTAGACCCTGCCTTTTCCTTCTCTTAATGAGCAGATATAGATTATAAAAGGATTAACTTAATGTGGTTGTAAAGGCTAAGGGTTTTTTACCTTCGTGCATTCTATGCATGAAGGTAAAAATCCTTCTGTGTGTCTCCCCCCAAGAGTCCTTTCTGCATTCAGGGAGTGTGCACAAAAGCCTCGGCTGTCCCAGGACTCCCTCTCCTCATTGGCTGGGACAGCAGCTGGAGCCATTGGTTTCCACTTCTGTCAATCACAGCCAGTGAGCCAATGAGGAGGGTGGGGTGGGGCAGAGCTACAGCTCTATGTGTCTTATGGATGCATAGAGCAGGGCTCAGAAACGGGCACGCACCAGTGCCTCCATAGCAAGCGGCTTGCTATTGGGGGCACTGGTCAAGGAGAATGATACAGGAGCGCCAGCAGGAGACCATAGAAGAGAAGAATAAGGGCTGTTCTGTGCAAAACCATGGCACAGAGCAGATAAGTATGACATGTTTGTTTTTAAAAAGCCGAACCTTTAATACCACTTTAAATTGCCCAGGATTGTGAAAATTTTACTTTTAGGGAAGACAACAGAATGCTATTTGTAGGCTACTCTCTTCATTGTCCTATTATTTTATAATTATCAGTCTGAAATGCTGTCCATGCATAAAACAATATATTTATCCAGAGCATGTATTATAGAGTCTATCAAAAAAAAAAAAAAAAGTAATGTGATAAAATGTTCACTGTAAAAATAATAAAATCTGTAAACAACAATTTACTTCATCTGTTCAAAACAAAATATTATCTCTCATAAATCGTTAACAGGTACCTGCAGGTTATTTTTTTATTACAAGTACTTATATAGCGCCATCAATTTACGCAGCGCTTTACTAATGTTCTAATAATACCATAAAAACTGTGTTTTACTATTAACCAACTGATTGGGTTATGAAATCTGTGGGTTATGAACTAAAGACTAATAAAACTTTAATAACTTTATCATTCTAAAATATAAAGTTAAGTTGTAATGCAATTTCCAAGAATTCACTCTTTTGTTGTTCTAGTAACTATACAAATTCTTAAGTTGTAAATTATATAGCTCTTACAGCAGGTAATCTGCAGCTGCTACTTTGCCTAGGCACACTTTTTCATCTATTCCGCAGCACTGTGTGTATGTGAGGCAGCTGCCATGTGGGTGGAGGCCCATAATGACCCCAATATTATAATCAAGTGAATAGAAGCAGTAGTGTGTTGTATATGCCTCTGATAATATCACTGTTCTGAGAGAAACCCGTGAGCGTAGAAGAACAAATGGTGCCTAGGCACTGTCACATCACATGTGTAGAAGTGCTTATCTGCTTCCTATCAGAAGTTACAGTATAAATTAAAGATATGTTTCTTATTTACCATGTGGGGGACAGTTCCAGATTGGTGATGAGTATTGCAACAAAAGCTGCTCATTTTTTCTCTTAACAGATGCTAGATAGTTTTAAAAATCAGGAAGTTCCCCTTTAAGTATAGATCTGCTTTAAATTGGAAAGTATTTCTAGTGGTAATCACAATCTATCCACTTTGGTACCAGGTGCAGTATGGGTACCTCTCCACTTTGGTACCAGATGCAGTATGGGTACCTCTCCACTTTAATATCAGATGCAGTATGGGTACCTCTCCACTTTGGTACCAGATGCAGTATGGTTACCTCTCCACTTTGGTACCAGATGCAGTATGAGTACCTCTCCACTTTGGTACCAGATGCAGTATGGGTACCTCTCCACTTTGGTACCAGATGCAGTATGAGTACCTCTCCACTTTGGTACCAGATGCAGTATGGGTATATATGCGGGTATATATGCGTGTGGAGGAAACGATAGGAAAAATATGTTGCTATGTATGAGAAAGTTCTTCACAGCAGATTGCGTGGACTGGAAGAAAAGGACAGTGTTTGGTGCCTCCTCAACAGGGTCTGTTTATGATGGAGCAAGTCAGCAGCTACAAAAACTGTAACTGCATACTTTTAATAAACATGAACTCACGTGGATCCAGTAATGTGCGCACCTGGGCCGTCCCTTTCCCTTGGTCTCCTCTCCCTGGCGCTGGCATCTCAACTGTGGACAACCGGCCGTGACAGCTTGAGGCTTCACAGCCGAGTGCCCACTGTGCATGCACGAGCTGCGCTGTGCCTTGGGAATAGTCCCGCAGTCTTCTGGGACCTGTGATGTGTCCCAGATAACTGTGGGATGGGTGGGGGAGAGGAGAACTTCCGGTCAGATGACCTAGGTCAAAACCAGGTACCAGATTTCCCCCCAAAAATAGTAAATTGGGTAAGAGCAGGTGGGGAGGAGGCCCTAAGGTGGAACTTAGGGCTTTTAGGTGGAGCTCCACTCTAAATATTTGTAAACTTTATTTAAATACTCTCACAATGCACACAGTAATGCTTTGCTTTAAAAATCAGCAGTGAAACACAGTACATACCAGGTATTGCAGCCCCTTTTTAATGCCCCCTTCTTCTTATTTCTTTCTGAGGCACACTGCGTGGTCAGTTTGCATCTTTCTTATGACTTCAGAGCTGCAGGACTCTGTGCTGATGCATGGTGTGCCTGTAGTCCCATAGTCATTCTGCTGCTTCCTGCCCAATCCTTTAGTGGCTGTGACTTGTATACGTGAGGCCAACAGAAGCTGTTGATCATCACAAGGTGTCTCTATCCCCATCCCTCAGATCCTGGGGATATAGCTCAGAATATAATCACGTGACCAATGTAAAGAAGGATACAAAATAAGTCTTTAGAATTTTTTTCCATTTTCATTACTATGGTGTGCCTGCTAATAGTATCTTATATGTTTTTTTTTTTTTCAGACCTATACTTCACGTACACTCAAATGTTTTCAGGATTTGCTTTCATACTTCACTAGGCATAAACAAAAGCATTGCCCTACTTTCCTCTATCAGCACCAACATTTTTTTTCAGGGAACGTTTCGCAAAAACATGTGTTCCAAAGATTACAATGTTCTGAAATTCTTTGTATATCATACTTGTAGTCACCTTCACCACATGAAAGTATTTTTAAATGCTTGCAGTATAGTAATTCAGGGATTTTTGCACTTCATTAACCTTTATTCCCATTTCTTGTAGCCCTCTGCTTTACATGCCCTTGTTATACAGCCTGTGTGTCACATCAAAGCAGTGCTCAAAAACATGTAAGAAAGAAAAAAAAGGATTTTATGCTCTTATGTTTAGGTTGTACACAACAGAAGCCGTCCATACTTACACCTTTCTCTGTCATGTTTTGGTGGGGCATGTAGGTGTTTTCTCACAAGTAACTGTTTATTTTACATAGATGAGGTTAATTATTGATGGTCTTTTTTAACATATCATTCAGGTTATTTAGTAACTGAGGGGTCAAGTGTGTAAAATTACCCCAGGGTTCCATAAGCAATATGACTTCTAGTTCTTAACAGCTTGAACACATGAGTTCTGACTGGAGGGAACGTGTACAGCATAAGTATGCGTCTGTAAAGAAATGTAGCTGGGGTGGGCAACAAGTCCCATGACACGGACTTAAATTTGTAGGCGGAGGGACTATTATATCAACAATGACAAGTATGAGGTTTTTAAAACGCAGATCAGTAAAAATGATAAAAAATATATAAGGTTGTTCAAAAAGTTATCTTATACATCCTTTACCTATCTACTTTGCACAGACCAGGCCAATACATCTGTTATTAGTTCTGCTATGTTTGTCACTGCACTATACTACTGTAATGGTATAGCAAAAGTCACTAGTCTACTGGATGGTACACACATACTTCAGAAAACAAACAACAGTGGTCCACCAAAATCTCAACAGCAAACTAAAACTATTATGGCCTCTTGGCTCCCAGGCACAATCCCAACATGCATTGCTACTCAACATTCATTCTTCAGTATACTGGTAAACAAAAACTTCTAAATCTTCTGCTGAAAGTATCCAAAATTCTATTTTACATGCAGAGTGAACATGGACTTTTACTAGGTGAACTCCTGATCACAAAAATGACTTAAATAGCAAGCTTATTCTTAGAAAGCATAGAGGATCATCTCACATTAATGTAGCCCAACAAATGTATATTTTCCTGATGTTTCGCAAAACGTACCCACAGAAATCCAATCCCTCTATACTTGTAGGGGTAGGTGATGTGAAAAGGGTCAAATAAACATTGAAAACTACTGGTATACAGTGGATATAAAGCTCAAAATACACTATATTGTCCAGGGTATTGGGACACCTGCCTTTACACACACATGAACTTTAATGGCATCCCAGCAGGGTACACACTAGTAGAAAATCTGCCGAAAATTCCCGCCCGATGTGAAATCGTCCGATTTTCGGCTAGTGTGTACACAACTTTCAGCAGCCGATGCCGACATTTTCAACGAAAAAAAAAAAACGGAGGGACAAACACCAACATTTTTTTCGTCCGTCCCCAGACGACCGATTTTCGTTTAATGTGTATGCAGTACGTCCGTGAAAAATCGGATACGAAAGACTGCGCATGATCTGAAGTTGCTGACAACCCGGAAGTCTAGGAACAAATGTGCCAAAAAAAAGAAAAATCGGACGAGAAATTTCTTGAACATTTATGCACTGTCGAATAAAAACGGTAATGAACGCTGAGAAGACAGAGAAAAATCGGAGAATATTTCGTCCGATTTTCGTCAAGTGTGTACGGCCCTTTAAGGCCCGTACACACGATAAGAAAGTCAGAAGTAAAATTTAGTCCGACGAAGGATCTACCGATTTTCGGATCATTAGTATAGTGCTTTCAACAACCGATTACGAATTTTCGTACGACAAAAACTTGATGTGCAGGCTATAAAATTTTAATCAAACGTGAACACAACGTTCGATTTTCGTTTATTAGTACAGTTTTCCTCTGAAAAAAAATCATAAGAGCAAGACTAGGCATGCTCGGAAACTAAAGAACACATACAAAACAAGACTGCGCACCAGTGCACAAAGTAAGGTCCATAAAGACATGGATGAGCGAGTTTGGAGTCAAGGAACATGACTGGCCTTCACAGAGTCCTGACCTCAACCCCACCCATTTGGGATTAATTAGAGCAGAGACTGCGAGCCAGGAATTCTTGTCCAACATCAGTGCATGACCTCACAAATGCGCTTCTGGAAGAATGGTCAAACATTCCCATAGACACACTCCTAAACCTTGTGGACAGCCTTCCCTGAAGAGTTTTAGCTATTATAGGTGCAAAGGGTGGGCTACCCATTGTTGAACCCTATGGACTAAGACTGGGATGCCATTAAAGTTCATGGTAAAGGCAGGTGTCCCAATACTTTTGACTATATAGTGTATATAAAGATTCATCAGCATGCATATGGCTTTTGGTATTATTAGATGGCATTAGTAACATGGATGCCATGGCTTTTATGAGGTAGGTATGAAGGTAACAATCAAGAATACCAAGCCGGTTATGATGAGAACCCATTAGATTGTAAGCTCTTCTGAGCAGGGCCCTCTTAATCCTCTTGTATTTTATTGTATTGTAACTCTATTGTCTCCTTTTTATATTGTAAAGCACTGCGTAAACTGTTGGAGCTATATAAATCCTGAATAATAATAATTATAACTCAAAATTAAACAAGAATTACCTAAAGGCCTCCTTAAAATATTTCACAGTATTTTAGTGGTGGACTTTTTGGCACCCTTTGTTCATTTCATATTGTGAAAATGGTCTTTCCAAATAGTAACAAAAAAAAAAAAAAATCAATATTATAAAACCAGGCACTTGCTTAGAATTCAAACATTTCATGGATAAAAAAGGTACTATGTCAAGAAATCAAATCTTAATATGTATTTGTATAATAATTTTTCTTGCAACTGTTGAAGGGAAGATCAGCTGCTCTCTAACAAACCTAATTAATGAAAAAGTCATCCCTAACATCTATCTGTGACTATAAGACTTCAAGTATAGCGGCTAGTGCCGAGTTAATTAAAATGCTAATGTGAGATGAATTAAAGTTGTGATTAACATTTCACAGCTAATGCTTAAGTGAAATGATCACACCAAATGGGTTAAGCACTAATCATTTTATCTACTCCCAATCGATAGGAAAAAGAGGTGGGAAATACTCTATGCTTTAATGTGTTCACATATTAGTTTATATAACTTCTTAAAGACACCTAATGCTTTAAAATGTGATTGGTTCAGGGATATTTTACATTATTCTGAATAAATTCAGGCTCTATTTCATGGAGAAGCTTCTGGTTTGAAAGTTAACTTGCCGGAACCTTAACTAAAACTAAAGTACTATTTATCAAAATATATCCATCATGAACTGGTAGAAGTTAGCTGTTCACTGTTGTCTGTCACTCAAGGGTTCACAGTTAGGTCAGTGGGGGGTGAGAAGAGAGATTTACTGTTGCCTTTTCTTCACAAAACGGAACCTAGGTTCGCAAACCATAACTAATAAGAAAATGACTTCAAGCACATTTTAAAAGAAAAACAAAATAAATTACTGTGTACTGTATGCTTAGCATCTATTTTCTCAGTCAGCACACGTGGTTTCTCTTGTTTGATTGAATATTTATAAAAAAAAATATATAATAATAAAAATAATAAGTACAACCATTATTTTCCTGGTACCGTATAAACTTCCAGCCCTCTTAAAGGCACACTTTTTATTTTGGATAGAGCAAGGGAGGGTTATACCCCATCATATTATTTTCCCCATCTGTGTCCCATTGCGGAGATTTTAATTCACTTCCTGTCCCATAGCCAAACAGGAAGTGAAGAAATCCCAGCAAATTAGAGCAATTCCTTGGGGACCCCCATGCCACCAGAACTAGTGTCCCCTTCGGAAGATTTCCTCTCTATTACTTTTCTGGGGACAACCCAAAATTTTGAATTTTCTTTCATTTTCAATGATAATGGTAAACAGAACAAATAGAAAGGGTGAATCTCCTTAACAGGGACAGACAGCAATAACAACTGACAGGTGTTCTAACCCCTCCTCTCTCCACTCTATCCAAAACTTAAAAAAAAAAAAGTTTTGCCTTTAGTTATACTGGCAGTAGATGTATCAAAAATCGTCTAGTTCAGCAGGGGTCAGCCATGTTTCGACCCATCCTTGGCTGTTCCTGTTCATGAGAAGTTGATTTAAAAATCTTGTTGGAAAATTTTGCTTCGGTCATTGCACTTAGCCAATCGACTGCAGCAGAGAATTGTGTATTCTGACAGTGGGAGGTCCCACTGTCAGGATACAATGACACAGCAGTGCGGATCTCCCCATCCACCCTCAATGTGTGGACGGAGGAATCGGTTCAGTTTTTCTTTTCTTTCAGCCTCCTGGCTGAATGAAAAAAACTGAGCTATGTATGGCCATATTTCAAATTATGTAAGTACTAAGGGGTAGATTTACTAAAACTGGTGCACTCAGAATCTGGTGCAGCTGTGCATGGTAGCCAATCAGCTTCTAACTTCAGCTTGTTTATTTAAGCTTTGGCAATAAAACCTGGAAGCGGTTTCTATGCAATAGATTTTACACTCTCCAGTTTTAGTAAATAACCCCCACAGTGTCTATCAATGTTATACGTGTTTTCTCCATATTCCAGTTTGGACAGGACAAACAGCATAACACAAGATGCTAAAATCCAATTTTAACTGAACCTTTATTTATTTACATAGTTTTATTATTTCCTAATAATTTGAACCCTTGACCAGAACTGAGGGAATGGGGTCACCAATTCAAGAAGAAAAAGGCAATTAAAAAAATGGTTCTAACTATTTCTTACCTCACACCTCCCCTCTCTAGCTAATGGTGGCGATACACATATCAATTTGCGACCAGTCTATGTACGAAACAATTGCAAAAAAGCAGTTCATCATCTATCAAAATATTGAACAATGCAAGACATACAGTAATTCTATAAAAAAAGGATCATTTTTTTTTTTTTAGGTACTTATATAGCGCCATCAATTTACACAGCACTTTACGACATATATATATATACACACATCAGTTCCTGCTCTCAAGGAGCTTACAATCTAAGGTCCCGAACTAAACATTCAGACATACACATACTAGGGCTAATTTAGACTGGAGCCAATTACCTTCCCAGCATGCCTTTGGAGTGTGGGAGGAAACCGGTTTAATCAGTTTATTTTATCTTTAATTCTCTGACGCAGCGATCAAAACAGACAGTCAACAATTCTGCCATGGGAATTCAAGTTTGAGACTGAAGCTCACTAAATTGATTGAATAAAGGGTCATGGCATGTTTGGTCTCCTAAACTGTTTAAGTTTGACCCGAAAGGACTTGATGTTGTCTGAATACTAAACTCTAATTTTGTGATCAACTGTAAAACTGGCAACATTAACCTCCCTGGCGGTAATCCAGAGTATGGCTCAGGTTAACTTTCAGTACCAAAAGCGGTAACCCAGAGCCACACTCGGGATTACCCTGTAGTGAAACTTACCTTGTTCCTATGATCCCCTAATGCCCTCAGGCTGATGCCGCTGTTCTATCACAATACCGCTACCTATGAGATTCTGCAACAGGAAGTGACGTTGGTACGAGAAAACTTACTGCGCATATGCCATGCGCTCCAACATGGCTGATATGCGTTCCAATAGCTTTCCTAATGTGACAGAACACAAAGCAGCAGCAGATATGTTCTTACACCCAAGCAACTCTTGAATTTCAGACTTATTTTAGCAGTAAACTGACCTTATAGACTGAAATAGACTATTTCACTGCGACCAAGTGAAATAGTCTATTTCACGATATAATCAGTTTGTCGCTGAGCAGTGCGGGGTGTAGCAAGATGGCCGTCGCCATCTTCTACCCGCAGGTTACTTGCTATTTTTACTAAATTACAATAATAATAGAAATGTAATACTGTTATTCAGTCTATATGGTCAGTTTATTGCTAAAATAAATGTAAAATTCAAGACTTGCGTAATTGTAATAATAGATGTCCGCAGCTGCTTCGTGTTCTGTCATATTAGGAAAGCTATTGGCACGCATATCGGCCATGTTGGAATGCAGTAAGTTTTTATAGTTAGAACATCACTTTCGGTTGCAGAATCTGGTAGGCAGCGGTATTTTGATAGAACACCGGCATCCATCTTTCGGGTTCCCTTGCCTGCGAGCACTGTGACGCAGGGGGGTGGAACCGGCAGGAAATTAAGAAAAAGTACACAAAAGATGACATGATACATTGTAATCTGTTAGGAATACATTGCTGTATCAAAACATTTCACCTCAGTTGTGTCCCTAGTGCTTTGTCCAGTGCCCTGCCTGCACTTTTACTATTTTATTCCTTTTATTTTTATTAATATTTTTTTATTAATAATTTATTAATTATCCATATAATAATTGCATTATAATTTTTATTCACTTTTACTGTTTTCTTCCTAAGAATTACAGGCCTAAAATATAAAACAACAGATTTCTATACATAACAATGTGATGTAGTGCACAATTTTTGCAATTACAGGTATTTAGTATCATTCTTAGATGTTACAGTACTTTCCCCAACAGTGCCTTGAGCTGCTTTTCTGTCTAGGTGTGCAGCACCAACTTTGTTCAGATATCATCCAGGATCAGCATCTACTTCCTAAATTAAGATGCTGGCTTAGAGATCACACAATCATGTAAACCATGCCGTCTGTGCAGTTCTTAGCTTTGTTTACCAATGTCTGACACACATCACCTTCTCCCTCTCACCTAGTGACTTGCTACAAACTTACAATAGATCAGGGAAGAGGAAACTAAGTAACTTCCTCCTCTCTGATACATGACTGATGACATAATCTCATACTAAGCACAGGCACTTGACTAAAGAAGAAGTACTGTTTTCAAAGAAGGTAAAGCTTTTTGAAAAAATAATACTGTTCTTGTATATTGTGAAATGTCAGGAATTTATTTTTGAAGACTGAAAGATCTACTTTCAATTGTGGGCCACTGCAAAGTGTTATAATAATAGCACAAATCACTTAAAGCGGAGTTCCACCCTCAAAATGTACTTTTCACCATCCGCTTGCTTTTTTTTAACCTGAAAAACAATTGGATAATTACAATTTTTTTTTTCATTCACTTACCTTGTTTTTAAAGAAAATATACTTACCTTCCTTCCTCTTCCTCCCTCTGCGGACACGGCCGCCGACATCAATTCCTGCTTGCATTGACTCCTGGGAGATGAACGTCATCGATCCCAGGAGTCAAGGAGCCTGCACCGGGCCCTGCTCGTCACTTCCGGTGCAGGCGCGTTATTCCCTGCTGAACAGCTTTTGGGTATGCCCAGAAGCTGTGCAGGGATGACACGCTTGCACCGGAAGTTACGAGCAGGGCATTCTGGGACTCCGACGTCAACGAAGAGGATGTTCCGGCTTCAGCTGCCCACACCTGAGATGGCAGCGCTGGACAAGACATTTTCAAGGTAAGTATTTCTTCTAAAAGGTAAGTGAAACAGGGGACAGTTCAGAGGCTATCGTTGCTTAAATGCACTAGCTTTGACTATCCCGGGGGTATTTTTATCTAAAAAATGTTTTTCAGGGTTTAACTCCGCTTTACCAACCATGCCTTTTTCAATGTATTTTTAAATAGATGTTCAATAGGTGAGGGAAAATATATAGTCTGGTATACAATGTATAGCCTCAGTTATGAAACAACAGGGGGAATTTTAATAAAACGGTGTATGTGTAATTATTCAAATATTCACTTCAGGTAAATCTACCTGGAGCATGTATTCGAAATTACTGGGCATCATTAACCACCCGCGAATGTTTGTTGAATGTTACAAAAACTGCCCTACAAACATGCCCTTATGGTTATAAAAGATTAGAAACATTTTTTTTTTCCAACAAGAGATGAAATAAGATATCTGTTGCAATCCCATTGGTTTATATCATGTTATTTACAGCTTTTTTTTTCCATTTTATTACCTGTCATTCTTTCTAACACTAAAGGCTTATGTGTTTTCCTTAACTTCGTTATGGAGCAGAGTTTTAATTAATAATATTCTACATGTAATACAATGTAAATCTAAAACTGTTTACATTTGGCTTAACTGGTTGTATTTTTTTTATTTTTTTCATTCACAAGCATCTTGTAACCATAGCAACGATTTCAGCTTCTCTAGAGGGGATTAATAAATTATATAGTGTGCATGTGAAAAGTAAAATATGAACATGTGGGCTATAATATTCTGCACAATAGAAAATTATTAGAACACCAGTTCTGAGCTTTTCTTTTCCCACTTTAGAAACAGCAAGATAAAAAATTTGCATCACACACCTGTTTTCAACTAGCATAATACATAATTGCCTACGCATGTGTAGGATATGCTAAGAAAAATTACTGAACACTTTAATACTTTTATATTAAAGTTTTTACATTTTTTCTATGTTTTCTTCCTGTTTGTATAAAAAATGGGATTTTTGACTTTCCGTAAAATCCATTTCTCTGATGTTCAATGACAGACAAAGCTCCTGATCTTCATTACCATTGGGTTATACTGCCCCCTAGAGGAATAGGACACTAGGGAGAAAAATAATCTGGCTACGTCTATGGGCAACCCAGGGGGTATACTCTCTCTCTGCTATAGGTACTCAGTTTTGATACAAGCAGTGTCAGAATAATTACAACTCCACAGAGGGGTGGGTGTTGTGAAAAGGAAGTGAAAAGATCCAGGAGTCAGCACCAGGGAATGAGGAGGGGCTCCCACCGCTGAAATCGCCATCCACAGGGCTCCACTGACACGCCTGATGCTATTTTCAATGGCAAACCACAGCAAAATGGCCGCAGCCGCCGTGCATAGAAACACACAGCTTACAGCAAAATGGTGGCACCATGAGGCCTACAGGGACCCAGGAGGGATCCCTAGGCTACAAGGACAGGCCCGGACAGGACAGGAGACCCTGGCAGGAGCTCCCACCAGGTACAGCCCCCCCCACGCAGCCGATAGTCCGGTCACTGGCAGCGCATGCCCCGGCCCCCATTGCCAGCAAAGCATCCTGCCCCCTTCCCAGGTGGTGGACCAGACCACCCACACAGCCCCAGCATATGTGGTATGGTAGGGGTGGTAGGATCGGGGACAGATGAAAGGGGGGTGCCTGATGGCAAGGAGGGGAAGCCGGAGGTCCGACCATCCAAGGAAGGGGCCCACATCCACCACAAAACCCTCCAGGGGGAGAGGGGGGGACAGCTACTCACCATACCAGGAACCAGGTGGGCACCACTTCAGTCAGAACCCCTCGCCATTAAAATGGGGGGCTGTCGGCCAGGAGAAACGCTGCCACTTGGGCTGAGACCCAGTCGTATGTGACCTCGTGAGGCATTTAATTCGCAGGCCAGCCCCCGTCCAATGGGGCTATGTCGTGGCCCACCTTATGCAGAGTTGAGGTCTGCGTACGCTCGCTGGCCAGACTGGGATGCCCACTGGATCTAGATTATCCAGCCCGTCGCCCAGTCCGGCAGTTGATTGTAGATCTCAAAGAAAAAAGAAGTTCTATCTAAAAAGAAAAAAATTGCCAGGACCAGAGATCATTTTGAGGTCCATAGACATAGGCATTGCTTCAAGTCCAGTCAAAATTGCAGAAAAATCGCGTCAAAAAGATTTCAGGCAAAATTGTGTGAAAGGGGCCTAACTCTGACACCGAAGCATTTTCAGGTGAGATTTGGACCTAAATTTTTTTTCTCCAAATGGACCTAAAATTTATATGTAATAAATGAGCAAGGGAATGACTGCTACAGTCAGATCCTAACTACAGAAGTGTTTTCTTTTTGAACATTTAAGTTAAAGCAAATCTGTCAGGAGAGGACATTGAAAGCTGACAATGTTGACCTCTTCTAAGAAAAAAATGCTAGTTGCCTGGCTTTTTTTTTTTTTTTCAATAGAATTTATTGAAAGAATTTGCAATACAGAGGAACATATATCTGCTGAAATTGAATTTTTTTGTCTAAGTCATGTTTACAGTAGAGATAGCAAGAACAATAACATGCCTTTTGTAATAATTGCCTGGCTTTTATGCTTATCTTTTTGACACACTAACCCGGAACAGGCATGCAGGTCAGGACTTATGATTTTCCGAATTTGCACACTTATTCGATGTCTAACTCAAATGTATAGATACCAGTATAAAAGAAACAAATATTTATAGAATAAGGTCAGCAGTGATTGCCTTGGATTTCACGTGTAAGAGGTTTACTTATAGCAGATGTATAGACATTAGGGGATAACCCCAAAACAGCAAAGCTTAAACTTCCTTAGCTATGGTCTGTAAACAAACAAAAAGTCTAAAAACCCTTCAAAATTGTTTTTATAACTATTTTTTTTGCTGTGGTCACATGAACGCTGTAGTACCTAATGGGACTTCAGCATTAGCACAGCATCCTGTAGGTAGCATTATCGGAGGTAGGGTGTCAGTCAGGACTACAGGAACATCTGTTTCCTTCCTTAGCATGGTCGTCAGAAAGCACATCACATGCAAGGAGAATGGCAGGATCACCAAGTATTTAGTGGCGATTTACCTTTTTCATTGAACAAAAGTAGCCTGTATGCTGACTCTGAGGGATTCTCTAACAAGTTCAAAGACACACTGCAAGTAAAACACTGCAAGAAAGCCTTTAACATTTTAGATTTTTCTGTGATATCGCCTGCAATTTTTTAAAGTGTTACTAAAAGTAAATTTTTTTTTTAAAATTAAAATAACTTACCTGCTCTGTGGAGGGGTATTGCAGAGAGTGGCCCCGATTCTCTGCTTCTGTGGTCCCGGGTGGCGATCTTGGCTCCTCTTTTTAGGACTACCATAGCCAGCCACTGTGTATGGGGAGAGCGTAGTCTGTGCGCTCCCGACCTGTGGGTCATGGAGCCATGCTCCATAGACTTACACAGCGGGACTTAGGCCCGCCCAACCTTCCTCGTCACTGCATCTGATTGACAGCAGCAAGAGCCAATGGCTCCTGCTCGAATGCTGTGCGAAGAGGAAGAAAGGGAAGAATAGATGTAGCCGTCCACAGCGCTGATCTATTCTCCACTCTCTTACTCTTCACACAGGGGAAGGGGGGCCCAGAGAAACTGAAAACATTGTTTACCTTAATGCAAACAATGCAAAGTTGGTGTCAGGGTCACAAACTGACTAAGGTTGCCCAGGTAAGCAACCCTTAAAGCGTGGTCTGATACACATATTTGGGATCTTCAGCCTCAACCCAATAAACCTTGCCAATATCATTAGACATTACTATATATTTTTTGTTTTATTCCTAACTTATTCGGCAACTTAAAAGAGAAGTATGGAATTTGGGTTATTCTGCAACTTAAAAGAAAAGTATGGGATTTGGGAAAAAATGTTATACTCACCTAAGTGAATGCAGCATCAATCTGATGCTGCATCTGACCACAGCTGGATCTGCAATTGAGAACTTCTCCCCCTTAGCTCTGATCAGAGAGGCGTGACTGTCAGTCAGCAGCTCTTTGCTCTCCCCTCTAGTGCTGGAGGCTGAGCCAGGTGCTCAGTCCAGGCTTGGTTGGATCCTGACCATGGTCAAGATTTGTTCAGAGCCTGGCTTGGCTCTGTGAAATCATCCAACAGCGCGCTTATACCTGCTGTTGACTGAAAGCATAAGTGCAGAACTAACTGCACTTCTGTGATCCATAGGAGAAGTATAGCCAAAATAGCTTTGGCTATAATTCTTCTTTAAGTCCAACATCCTAGAAACGACATCACTACCATCAAACTAATTCCAGCTCAGGGTATTAAACCCATTGATGCACAAAGCACATAACTCTTGATTTCACTCTCCAAATATTACCTACAAGCTCATCACTTTCTCTCAAAATATACATTGGGCACTGGATTATGCATAGCCACTTCTTTTCACTCATTCCTCCTCAACCCACACCAAACCCCCCAAAAAGACAAGGATCTTTTTATTCAACAAGATTCTCAACATGACTAACATACTGGTTGATAACTAGTGATAACCTCTACATATAGTGCATTCCCGTTGCACTAATCATTTGGAAGCACTACAAAATATAATGCATAGGTGGTATATTACCCCTACAAAATTTCCAGATTTTACTCTTCTCGCTTCTCTAAGTGCCGAAGGGAAAGTGGAAATGTGAGTTCCCTCTACAATATATTTTAGCTCTGCAAATTGCTTTAATTTTATTGGAATTAAATATTTTACCTGATCTCTGATATTACTGGCATTCATATGAGGCCTTCTCCAGCATTAGCTTTATTGCACTTGGGAACTTATTATCTTCCTTTTACATTCAGAAATATTGCAATTCACCTACTACTAGCTGGTGAAACTGAATGTTGCTAGGTTGTGGAATACAACTCAACAACCACGTCAAAGATCTGAAACTACAATGTTCAATGGAACAGATGTTTGCGTTAAAAAAACCAAACACTTTCACTTCATGGTCCACCTGGCTGAGTAATCCTGACTGTTCAATTCGATTTAGTTACACTAAGTCCTTGATTAGGCACACTGGTCTCACAGCTCTAAGCATTTAAATTCTTATTTATTTACTGTTTTTTAGTTACCCATTACTGGCTACTTCCCTCCATCCCCACCCCTCTCTGTACATCACTTCCCATCTTCCCCACCAACCTCCTTCTTCTGTATCTCTCCTCCATCTACACTCTACCTTACTCTTGTGACCCTTTTCTCTTTCCCTAATTCCTTCTCTCTCCTTATCATGTTCCTTTAAATATCTGTTTATCTGTTAATTGTTGTCAACTCTACACTGAGTTTTGGTGTACCCCAATTAAGTTTATTTAACTGTCTTGATACTACCTTCTACTTTGCATGAATATTCAACATATGACTTGTGAATCACGCTTTGAGAACTCTATCACAGTACCACCTGTGACACCACTGACCAATTTCTTTCAACGAAAACCTTTTGAAACCTAATAAAGAAAAACTGAAAATAACAATGTCCAAGTATGTTCAAGGGTTGCTTAACACACTTACCACCACCAACTCTAAGGGGAAAGAAAAGCATTCACATGTGTTTTTCTTTTTAAGATAGAAGATAGAAACAAAAACACCTACTTGGCATATTCTAATGGCTTGATCCAGTACAGTTTTGGTATCAGTCGCATAGTCAGGACACGGTAATGTGGCTCGGCTGAAATGAGCTTGTAACAGGAGGTGTGTCTTGGTGTGTGCACTGTCCATGGAATGAGGATTTACTTCAATGGGAAGGTTCTTTGCCAATTCACTGTTCATCTGGTCTTCATTATGTCTTACAGGTAGGTCAGAGTACTCCTCAGCATCCTGAAAGAAATAAAGAAAACACATTTTTAAGATTACAAGCAGACTAACTGCAGTAAGCTACTTTGGGGATTTATTAAGCTTTATTAGAGCAAATGACATAATGCATATGGAAGACCTGAGATTTAAGAGCAGCACTCAAAGACAAATGTGACCCCTTCATACATACAAGCTTTTATTTAATTCAAAACCAATTTTTCACTGATTACACCCTAGCTCTCAAGAAATGTCCCAGACTCCTCCCTATCTGAAAGTTTAACCACTTTACCACCGGAGGATTTTGCTGTCTTCCGTCCAGGCCACTTTTTGCGATTCGGCACTGTGCGACTTCAACTGACAATTGCGCGGTCGTGCGACGCCGTACCCAAACGAAATTTACGTCCTTTTTTTCCCACAAACAGAGCTTTCTTTTGGTGGTATTTGATCACCTGTGCGATTTTTACTTTTTGCGCTATAAACAAAAAAAGAGCGTTTATTTTGAAAAAATAACAATATTTTTAACATTTTTTTATATGAAATTCCCCCCAAAAAAGATGTAAAAACCAATTTTTTTAAAAATTTTTGGCCAATTTGTTTTATGCTACATATGTTTGGTAAAAAAAATCGCAATAAGCGTATTTTGATTGGTTTGCGCAAAAGTTATTGCGTTTACTAACAAAGGGAAAGATTTCTGTCATTTTTGGTGTTTTTTTTTTAACGCGTAATGGCGGCGATCTGCGATTTTTTTTGCGGGACTGCGACATTGCGGCGGACAGATCAGACCCTTGACTGACATTTTTGACACTTTTGGGGGTACCAGTGACATTACTGCAGTAATCAGTGCTATATATATGCACTGTTACTGTAAAAATGACACTGGCAGGGAAGGGGTTAATTTTATTGGAGAGGGAGGGGTTAATGTATGCCTGGTGCTTACTGACGTATAGGGGGGGAGGTGACTGTGTGAGTCATGGACAGATCGGATGTCCAGCTATGCTGAACAGTCCGATCTGTCACTCCCTGTCACTATGGAGATCCACCCGCTGTGTTTACACACAGCGGGCGGATCTCCAGACTCGATCCCCGACGATCGGGTAAGAGCAGCGGCGATCGCCGCTGCTCCTCCCCTGGCTCGACTCCCGCTGTGAATGAAAACAGCGGGAGCGAGCCTCCGGCGGCGCGCAAGCGCCGCCCAGAAGGGGGAGTGTCTGACGACGTTAATACTACGTCGTCAGACAATAACGAGCCACTCTGCCGCAGTAGTATTACTGTGAGCGGTTCTAAAGTGGTTAAACTAAAATTCCTCAGGGCATCAGGAAAATGGACCACTGCCACAATGCCATTCCGGTCCCTCTCCCTTCCCCTCCTTCCCACACCATACCTTCCCTTATACCTCTCTCTTTCCCTTCTTTTACCCCTCAATACCTCTTAAAGAAACCTTCCCTATTATCCTTTCCCTATCCTTACATCCTTTACCCTTGTTGCCATTCTTAGAAAGTGAACTCTTGCCCAACCTTCTTTTCCCATCTTGCGATGTCTTACCCCTTTCTTATCCATTAGTTACATACTACCTCCATTTATACACACACCTTTGTTTCACACTTGCCTTTACAAACTTGGTCAGTGGAACAGTTAGTGAAGCATTACAAGATGTACACAATCTCATCAGAGACCTACTTCATTAACCAAAATAGGAATACAGAGTGCATGTAAATAGACTTTCTATGTACATTGCTCTATGTTCAACATGTGACTATGAACCTTACATAGTTAGTGAGGTTGAAAAAAGACATCAGTCCATCCAGTTCAACCTATGATGTGTTTGATGTTAACCGTACATTGTATACCACTGTATGTTGTAACCTTCAAACATTCTCCGTATATTGTGGAAAACAAAGACTTAAAAAAAAGAAAAGAAATGTCAAAGTGTCACCCCATATTAGCAATAAACCAATTTTCTGTGGCACAGACATTCATGGACCTTTTTAAAAGAGAAGAACCAACTGTGGCAAAAAAAAAACAAAATCAAAAAACCATATATATTTTTATTCATATCAAATTATAATTGTGAAGTCAATTTTACATTTCAGTCTAAGACCTCATGCACAGAGAAGATTTTGCTATCGCTCCTAAACACCTTTCCTCCTGACAGTAGCCTTTTGGTAAAAATCACATTTTGCATAAATAAATGATGCACAGGTCAACAGTACCGAACAACATTTTGTACAAATGTATCTTATTCTTCTTGTAAATAAAAATATGTGTAACTTAGAGGCAATTCTTTACAGTTGTTAAGAGTCTATTACTTTCATTCACAGGGAATCAGTAAGAAAATTTTACTTGGCCAGAGAAAGACTGAGTATACAAGGTACACCCACCCACCCCCCACACACAAAGAGAAAAAAATAAAAAGTTAATTTGAGTACACTGGGCATACCTAGTATGCCATGTGCTTTCCTCTGGTTGTGGCCTTTGTGTTCACAGAAATTGCTGAGACCCAGCTGTCAAAATGATGGTCTGTGTTGCAGGCAGCAGCTCCTCTAATAATAAAGCCAGTGAACAATGCTTACAGGCTTCATCATTAAATATACTGCGACCATTTTGCAGTTAAAATATATTTAGACTAGTTCTACTGAATGCAGATCAAACTAAAGTCCTTTAATCTGCAATTAATGTCAATTAAATCAATCTAAGAAATAATAATAATAATAAAAAAAATTACTTACCGTATTTTAACTCTAATCAACCTTAATCAGCATTAATTAACTTGTTTCTCCATTTCTCCAACTAGCTTTTATTTTTTTCTGATTTTATATTTTACCATCATATTTAAATATTTTTCTTTGCTCATTTTTTTTTTTTTTTTTTTGAGCACTGCATTAAAAACATATAATTGGATTTTTTTCTTACCGTAAAATCCTTTTCTTTGAGTTCATTGAGGCATGCAGTCTCTGATCTTCATATCAGTAGGGTTAAGTAGGACACTAGGTAGAAAAAAGTTATTGCTATGTCTATGGACAATCCCAGAGGGTATACCCTCTCTCCCTGCTATAGGATGTCAGTTTTGTATCAAAGCAGTGTCAGAGAAAATAATACCAACCCAACTCAAATAGAGGGGTGGGTACTGCGTCCGTCAATAAACTCAGAGAAAAGGATTTTACGGTAAGACAAAAATCCAATTTTCTCTATCGTTCATTGACAAACGTAGTCTCTGATCTTCATATCAGTAGGGAAAACCCAAAGCAGAGCCATAAAAATGAGGGGTGGGAACAGCAGAAAAAAAAATCCCCAAAGGTAAACCATAGCCAACCAGGAAACATAGGACTCATCAGAACAACAAGATGAGACCCACCTGAAAAAAACATTAAATACCCTCGAGGGAGACTGAAAACACCCTTAAAACGACAGCCTGCAAAACTTTTGCGCCCAAAAGAGGCATCTGTAGATGCCAGCACATCCACCTTGTAAAACTTACTAAAAGTATGAACAGACGACCAGGTAGCCGCCTTGCAAACCTGAAGCACAGATGCCTGATGGTGAAAAGCCCAGGAAGCACTAAGCACCCAAGTAGAATGCGCCTTAACAGGGAAAGGTGGAACCTGACCCTTAATTGAATAAGCCTGCACAACTGTCTGTCTGATCCACTTGGAAATAGTCGCAGCAGACGCAAGCAGCCCTTTCTTTGGGCCATCCGTGGGTACAAAGAGCGAATTTGACTTTTGAAAAGACTCGCCAAGTACACCCTGAGTGCCCGAACCACATCCAAAGTAGGTAATGCAATTTCCTTAGGATGTTTAGGCTTAGGACACAAAGAGGGTAACACAATGTCCTCATTTAAGTGAAAACTGGAAACCACCTTCGGAAAGAAGGACGGATCTGAATGAAGTACCACTTTATCCCTGTGAACCACCAGATAGGGAGAACGACAGAACAACGCTGCCAGTTCCGACACCCTGTGCGCAGAAGTAATAGCCACCAAGAAGGCCACCTTCTGGGATAGGGTAAGCAGAGGAATCTCCCGAATATTTTCAAAGGGAGGTTTCTGGAGAACAGACCGCACCAAATTAAGGTCCCAAGGTGCCAGATTCGCCAAGTGTTGCACCCCCTGGATAAAGCTATGCACCAGCGAATGGGCAGCCAGTGGCCTTTGGAAGAAAATTGCCAAGGCTGAAACCTGACCCTTGATAATACTCAAGGCTAACTTTTGATCAACTCCCCATTGAAGGAAAGCCAAGATTCGAGCCAGCGAGTAAGAGCGAGGGGGATCCCCAAGAGACTCACACCACCCAAGTTGCGACTTCCATGTACGATAATAGATCTTCATAGAAGTCACTTTCCTCGCTTTAAGCAGAGTAGGAAGCAGAAAAACCCCTGTCCTTCAGCACCTGGCTTTCAGCAGCCAAGCCATCAAAGCCAGTGATTGTAAAGCAGGATGGAATATTGGCCCTTGAGACAGTAGACCCTC
This sequence comes from Pelophylax lessonae, assembly GCF_965119305.1. Classification (NCBI taxonomy): domain Eukaryota; kingdom Metazoa; phylum Chordata; class Amphibia; order Anura; family Ranidae; genus Pelophylax; species Pelophylax lessonae. The sequence goes on from NC_138770.1 coordinate 383,566,764, forward strand.
TCTGAGAGGAAGTCTCCAAGGAGCGTCTGCGACTAGCCTGACCAGGTCGGCGTACCAAGCTCAACAAGGCCAGTTCGGAGCCACAAGAATGACCGGAATTCCTTCTGCCTCGATCCTGCGAAGATGTCTTGGCAGCAATTTGAGAGGAGGAAAAGCATACATCAGCTGATACTGATCCCACGGGGCCACCAGTGCATCCGTGGCATCTGCCAGAGGGTCCTGAGAGCGGGCCACAAACCTTTGCACTTTTCTGTTGATCCGAGATGCCAACAGATCTACATCTGGAGTGCCCCAATGAAGGGACAACTGCTGGAACACCTCCGGATGGAGAGACCATTCCCCTTGTCGACTGAGGAGATCTGCCTGTCAATTTTCCACTCCTGGAATGTGAACAGCAGAGAGAGCTGGAACAAAGTGTTCTGCCCATCGGAGGATACCGGCCACTTCCAAGGCCGCAAGGACAATTTTGGTGCCCCCTTGGTGATTGACATAAGCCATGGCATTGTCCTATTGAATACGCACAGGACAACCCCGAAGGTACTCGGTCCAGTGGACTAGGCAAAGCCTGATTGCTCTCAGCTCCAGTACATTGAACAGTAACCTGGATTCTTCCAGGGACCAGACTCCTTGAGCAGAAAACCCCCACCCCGGACAGACTGGCATCCGTGGTGGCAATTGTCCAATATATAGGAAGGAAGGATTTCCCTTGTTTGAGCATCGGGGACCGAAGCCACCAGATCAGGGACTCCCGGGTCACCTGGCTCAGCTGAATCTGATTGTCCAGGGAATTTGGATTTTTGTTTCATTTGAGAAGGATTTCCTTCTGGAGGATTCTCGTGTGGAATTGAGCGAAGGGGACCGCCTCGAAGGACGACACCATCAGTCCCAGACCTCTAATGGAGGTCCGAAGGGATGACCATTTGCTGGACAGCAACAGCTGAATCACAGTCTGTAGTTTTTGGAGTTTTTCCAGAGGAAGAAACACCCTGGTTGCCGACTAGTCCAAAGTCAGACTCAGTTAGTCCTGTCTCATGGAAGGGACCAGAGACAAATTCTGAAGGTTCAGAATCCACCCAAACTCCTCCAGAGTCCTCATGGTGATCTCCAAATTTGTCACCAGCACCGTGGAAGACTCCGCATGGAGAAGCAGATCGTCCAGATAACCCAGGACCGATATCCCCCGCTGTTGTAATAGCGCCAGGACTGGAGCCAACACCCTTGTGAAGACCCGAGGAGCAGAGGCGAGACCAAAGGGTAACGCCACAAACTGATATTTATCCTCTCCCACAACAAAACGAAAAAAAACGTTGATGTCCTGCACATATTGGGATGTGAAGGAAGGCACCTTTGATGTCTATGGAGGCCAGGAAATCCCCCTGATGTAGGGAAGCCACCACCGTGCGAACAGATGCCATCTTAAATTTTTGAACTCGCAGGAAGCAATTCAGTACCTTCAGGTCCAGGATTGGACGCACCTTGCCCTCTTCCTGGGGACCGTAAGCAGGTTTGAATAAAAGCCTTGAAAGCGATCCAGGGACAGTCTCACATTGGAAGGGAAGAACCTTAGCTGTGGAACAGATTAAAACTCGATCTTGTACCTGGACCATATGACCTCTTGAACCCATTTGTCTTGTATCCGGTATAACCACAGGTCTGGGAACCGGCAAAGATGTCCCACCCCATATACACGGGTGAGGGCACACCTTCAGGCTGAAGGGGCCTTGTCCTCAGGTCTGGAGAAACACGGTTTTTGTTTGTCAGACCAGGGTCGCTTGGAACCACCCGAGGGGGGCCTTGAAGGACTTTGCCTTATCGACTGACCCTGAGGGATGAAAAAACGTATGTGCTGAAAAGGAGGGGCCCCGTCTGCGACACGGGTCCTTACCCTTGTTAGCCTGTAGGAGAAAGGTGCTCTTACCCCCCGTGGGACCTTTGGTAATGTCATCCAGGGTAGCCCGAAACAGGCGATCTCCTTGAAAAGGCAGATCAGTCAAGGCCTTCTTTGAGGTCTGATCCGCAGACCAACACTTTAGCCAAAGTATACACCGGAGGACCACTGCCAAAACCGACAGAGCAGCATCCAGCGCGGCATCGTATACAAATTGCAGCCCCTGCACTAGCTGGTCCAACAGCTCCTCAAAGGCAGGAGGAAGATGTCTACCCTCCAGGTCACGGCGTAGTAACTCAGCCCATTCAGTCAATGTTTGCGAGACAAGGGCATTTGTAAACACCGGTCTTAGTGCAGACCCCGCCAGGGAGTACATATTGCGGGCCACAGACTCCACCTTTCTATCGCCAGGTCATTAAAGGATGGGGAATTCTCCACTGGGATCATGGTAGCTTTATTCAGTCTTGAGAGTGGAGGGTCCACCGTAGGTGGCACAGTCCACTTCTTTATAAGTGACTTTTCAACGGGGTAACATCTAGCAATCCGCTTAGGCACCCCAGGGGAACGCTTTGGGCGGTCCCATTCTTTTTTGAGCATGTTGTGAAAATACGCAGGAGAGGGAAAAACCTTTGCCACTCTGGATGGCTTGTGAGTGCCAAACCTAACCTGCGCCTCATTCGCAGTCGCGTCCTCCATTTTAAGGGTCTCCTGCACTGATACAACCAGTGCGTCCATCAACGCCTTTTCTTGCGTGGTGGCGGAGGTAGAGATATCCTACTCCTGTCAGAGGAGACAGGGTGCGAGGTAGTAGACCCGGCAGGGAGACCCGCGTCTGCGGTGACTGAATCAGACTTGGAATCTGACACATCAGAAGAGGCAGGGGTAGGTGGAGGGGGCGTTTTTCGGCACCTCACCCTTTAAAGGCCACCTCCAACGGGGACACAAGCGATTCCAGGACTGCCAAAAGTGCATCTATGGACAGCTGGGAACTGGAGGGCCCTGCGGCCTCCTTGAGGGGGTGACCAGTGACCAGGACCAGTGACATTACTACAGTAATCAGTGCTAAAAATATGCACTGTTACTGTAATAATGCCATAGGCAGGGAAGGGGTTAGCACAGTGGACGATCAGGGGTTAAATGTAAGCCTAGAGGAGTGATTCTAACTGTGGGGGGGGAGGTTGGGCTTTTGAAACGATCACAGAGACCTGTGATCCTATATAACAGGATCACAGGCGCTCTGTAAACATTCCAGAAAGAAGAACGGTCAGCTTTGTTTACAACAGCTGACCATTCTTCTCTCTCAGCGGTGAGCGATCATGGATGGCTGGCGGCAATCAGAGCTTCCAGGAGTCCCTGCTGCCGAGCGGGGGTGGGAGCGTGCCACCGCCAAGCTGCAGGTGCGCGACCGACATATACCTACGTCGGTTTGTCCAGAAGGGGCTGCCTGCCGCAGTAAAAACTGCGATGGGCAGTCATTAAGTGGTTAAATAATGGTGGCGATCAGCGACTTAGAGCAGGACTGCGATATTGCAGCGGTCAATCAGACAATAACTGACACTTTGTGGGAACCAGTGACACTAATACAGTGATCAGTGCTAAAAAATATGTGCTGTCACTGTAATAATGACACTGGCTGGGAAGGGGTTAAACATCTAGGACGATCAAAGGGTAAAATTTGTGTGTCTAGCCATTTTTTTGTGTGTACACTTTTTTTTTTCACATTTTTTTTTGTGTGTACAATGTGCTGCTTTTACTAGGGGAAGAGATGGCTTCTAGTCCCTGCTTTGCAGATTCACAGAATACATCCCTTCCCTCCTGTCAGAACTGGGATATGCCTTGTTTACATAGGCATATCTCAATTCTCTGAGTATGGCCGACGATCGGTGGGTGCCGGAGGACATCCAGTGCTCGCCACCCACAGATCAGCTTTTGCTGTGATTATTCACAGCAGAAGTAGGGCGTGCGTGTACGCCCCATTCAGGCGGAAGTGCAAAATCATGTATATGCACTGCTCAAAAGGATTAAAGGAACACTTTTTATTCAGAGTATAGCATCAAGTCAATCAACGTCTGGTTAACAACAGGTGCTCTAGATGGGTAACAATGAGATGACCTCCAAAATAGGAATGGTATTACAGGTGGAGGCTACTGACATTTTTTTTTCCGCTACTAATATTTTCTAAAAGTTTTTCACTAGTTTTGCATTTGGCTAGGGTCAGTGTCACTCTTGGTAGCATGAGGAGATAACTGGACCCTGTAGAGGTTGCACAGGCAGTCCAACTCCTCCAGGATGGCATATCAATATGTGTCATTGCCAGGTTTGCTTTGTCTCCCAGCAGTGTCTCAAGAGCATCCAGGAGATTGCAGAAGACAGGCAGTTACTCTAGGAGAGCTTGACGGGGCCATAGAAGGTCCTTAACCCATCAGCAGGATCGGTATATGCTCCTTTGTGCAAGGAGGAACAGGATAAGCACTGCCAGAGCCCTACAAAATGACCTCCAGCAGGCCACTGGTGAGAATTTCTCTAACCAAACAATCAGAAACAGACTTCATGAGGGTGGCCTGGGGGCTCCATGTCCTCTAGTAGGCCCTGTACTCACTGCCCAGCACCGTGGAGCTCGATTGGCATTTTCCATTGAACACCAGAACTGGCAGGTCCGCCACTGGTGCCCTGTGCCTTTCAAAGATGAGAGCACTTTCCCCCTGAGCACGTGACAGGCGTGAAAGGGTCTGGGGAAGCTGTGGAGAACGTTATGCTGCCTGTAACAGCATGACCGGTTTGCTGGTGGGTCAATGATGGTCTGGGTAGGCTATCTATGGAGGGGCGCAAAGACCTCTACAGGCTAGACAATGACACCCTGACTGCCATTAGGTATCGGGATGAAATCCTTGGAGCCATTGTCCGACCCTACACTGCTGCAGTGGGACCTGGCTTTCTCCTGGTGCATGAGAATGCCCGGCCTCATGTGGCAAGAGCATGCAGTCAGTTTCTGGAAGATGAAGGAATTGATACCATTGAATGGCCCCCTACACTCGCCTGACCTAACTCCAATAGAACACCTCTGGGACATTATGTTTCAGTCCATCAGACACCACCAGGTTGCACCTCAGTCTGTTCAGGAGCTCAGTGATGACCTGGTCCAGATCTGGGAGGAAATACCCCAGGACACCATCTGCTGTTTCATTAGGAGCATGCATCGATGTTCTCAGGCATGTATACAAGCACGTGGAGGGCCATACAAACTACTGAGTACCATTTTGAGTTGCTGCAATGACATTTCAGCAAAATGGACTTGCCTGCTGAATCAATTTTTTTTACTTTGATTTTCGTGGTGTCTTTGAGTTCGGCCCTCTGTAGGTTGATAATTTTCATTTCCATTAAACAACGTAGCATCCTTTAATTTATAAAACATTACCCAGTCCATATCAGTATAGATATCCAGCATGAAGTTTTTCTCCCATGAGATCTGATGCGTTTTCAAAGTGTTCTTTTAATTTTTGTTGAGCAATGTATACGTTATTCTGCATAGGTGAGCCACCCTGGAGCAGTAAAACTGCTATGGGGTGGACATTAGGTGGTTAAATTACATCTCTGACAAGTGTGACTTTTTTTAAAACTCAGCAATTGAAAACCTAGCAGCTAAAATTGTTATCAAAGAAAGTTATTTGTTGCTGAAATTAGTATTGTAACTTTGGTTACGTCTTTGCTTGAGGTTGTGTACACATTACAAGATTCTCACCCTACAATTCCGTTAAATGCATTAGAAGATATTCTCAGCAATTTACAAAAGACATTCTGTCACATTAACACTCTCCATCCTTTTCCTTTTAGATTGCCTTTTAAAACTGGAGCAAGCCATGGCAAGCTTCATTTCCTGCTTGAGACTTTTAAGTGCAAATTGTTAATTTTCTTATCTTCACATAGGCAGCAATTAAAGGAAATTGAGAATAGCAAGTGAAGCTTTGATTCAACTAGAAGCGGAGATGAATGGAGGGCAGTGGGGTCAGCGAAGTCTATTATATTCTTATGTGAAATGTTGGTGTGACTGCCCTGTCCTTGTTTGTTTAGTGGAGACTGGACTGACTGCTAACTGCAAATCTGTTCCCCTCATCTGACCAGGCATAAAGATGTCTCCTGGTTGCAAATGTTAAATGACAGTGAGTGACAATCTCACGCCAAAGTCTGCTTGTAACCCCCTGCTACTGTTTTCAGATTGCAGTAGAAAAGACAGAATAAAGCAACATTCTTCATAATCATATCAAATGGGCCATGCTGTTCACTCAATATTTTTCATTTTCGTTTCCCTTTTCATTACAAACTGCAATCTGTTCTGCAAATGCCAAGGACTCGACAGCAGCAAGAGAAAGCAGAATGAATTTACGTGAGCACATTTTGCCTGTGTGCTTCTTTTTATAGTGCTGATAAAATGTACACAATATGCTGACTGTATAAAAATAGCAGGCAGCAGTAGGTTAACTATGCTCCCTAATACCATTTTTAACATTTTATGTTATGGTTTATGCATGGAAGACAAAATGATTACACAAGATTTAGGTTGCAAGACCAGCAGCACTTTCACATTTTAAATTGAAAAATTTCACCAAGGTATAAAATGCATGTAATACTGTCATTACCACTTATTATTTTCCAACTAATTTTCATTTATTTAATCCTTTTAATGCGTTTTTTTTTTTTCAAGACTACTAGGGGATTATTCACACGGATTATACCATAAAATATAGCCATTGCTTTAAAATAGTGACAAAACAGGAATTCATAAAATCGTATAATAAGCAGAAATAAGGATTTTACATAAGAAAAAAAAAAAATAATAATAATATATATATAATATACCTAAGTGATATTCTTGTTTGTGAATTGACCAACTTCAAGAGAAATGTATCATAAGATAAAATCTTAAATGCAATTAAAATAACTACATCTTATAATGTATATAGTGTTACTGATTAACAGTGAAAAAAACAGAAGGGGTGCCTCAGCGCAAATATCAATGGAAGCATAAGTCATTGAAAACAATAATAAAAAACGTACATCTAGGTAAGCAGTCAAATCAAGCAGTCACGTATCCTTGACAAAGGAGGCAGAACCTCTGAAACGCGTTGTAACTGTCCCCTTACATTCCCGTGGATTTGTCACTCTGCTTGAAGGAGATACCGCTACCATCTCCAACTCCCTTAGCAGTTTCAGCAATCCATGCATGACAGCCATTTCTGCCAGCCAGATGGCCACGCCGGCTACAGAAGCTTTCTCACCTGACACAGCCATCACTTTTTTTATTATTGTTATTGTAAAAGACTTAGTGCCGGTTCACACTGAAGCGGCACGACTTCGGGGGCGACCTGTGAAGTCGCGTGCACCGCGACTTCGGCACGACTTGCAAGGACTTCATAAAATGAATGTCTATGCAAGTCGCTCCGAGGTCGCCCCAAAGTAGTACAGGACCCTTTTTCTAAGTCAGAGCGACTTGTGTCGCTCCTATTAGAACCATTCCTGTACTACACTATGGACCGCGACGGTGCACAACTTGTCAGGCTGACCAAGTTGCCTGACAAGTCGTACTAGTGTGAACCGGCACGTAAGCTTCCACTGATGTTGCAGCTCCTCTTCTGTTTTTCCACATGTCCTGATGATCTTCCCTGGTCTGATGAGCCCTCTTGCACCATGAATGGAGCCTGAACCCATCTATCCATCCCAGTGATCCACCCTGCTATTGTCTCACTACACGTCTGCTGTCCTTTGCATCCCTTTTTGGTTTTCTTCACGTAAATACAGACCCTAAGGAGCACTGTGGGTAAATCTCTCCCTACAGACCAAAGTACCTTGTGGTTTTTGTTTTTTTTTTATCTTCTCCTAACATTTCATATGTATGAACAATTGAGCACAGAGAGACTTGTTTTCCTTTTTGTTACTGATTTACAGCTGAACATTTGATAGGACATTGTAAAAATGACAAGTTACATACTTTGTACAGTATATTTAATAAACAAAATATTATTTTACTCAAATTTACATATTCTGTCATAGCTGGATGCCATCCATATACAAATGTATAATCAATTAATGGATTATAAACTTTGATAACATGAAATACAAGAAATAAAAAGAAAAACACTATTTTGTCCTTGTTTGGTTGCTCAGTTACAGTTTTACAATGCTTTAAGCCTCTCACACATGGGGGTAAAAAAAAAAAAGCCACTTTTTTTTACTGATCTATACACAAGTGCATTCTTATCTATGGAACAATGCACATAGCAGCGTAAAGTACAGTATGACATCATTGAGTACAGAGTCATGAAATAAAATTAGAGATTTTAGATTTAAGTGCAGTAATTTACACTTGCAAGCATGTATACATGCAAATGTTGCAACACTGGCAATTGGGGCCTCATTCACACGCCCATAAAAATGCATTTACAAGTGTTATTTGTCGATCTGAATGCATCTGCATTGTTTTTAATGGAGACAGTCACACAGGTGAGTAAACATGTACTATGTTTAGGTCACCAATACAAAATCCAAAAAACTGTGTCTGTACATTTGTATGCATTCCAGTACTGGAAAAAAAAATAACAGGACAATTTTACACATTAAAAAAAAAAATGGAGCGTAAAGCAAGTATCATTGACTCAAGAACCTTTTCATCAGTAACATTTTACGGTCATGTGAATGTAGCTTAGAAGAAGATAAAGAAGTTTTTTATGCATGTATACACATATGCACGTTATCTATACAAAACATTTTAGGCCTCAATCAAAAAGCCGTAACAAAACATATTTACAAAAGTTTTTTTTTTAAATTTATGGATCCGAATGCAGCAGCATTGTTTTCAATGAGACATTCACATAGGTGTATAAACATGCACTGCCATTCAGATCCGTGACACTAAATCCAAAAATCTGCATCTGAGGACATGCACTAGCATTCTGGTATTGAAAAAAACAGGACAATTTTTTACACATTTTAAAGTTTATCTACAAGCAATTATCATTTATGCAGGAACTTTTGAATCAGTAAAATTTTTGCGCCCCTGTAAATATAGCCTACTCAGGATCTTTCTTTCAACCAGATCCTAAATATAAACATTAGTCAATTATTAAATCTGTGTTCAATTGGCTTTATACAGTACATACATGATTCATATCAATCACTGTAATACAAACAAGTTTGGGGTAACCACAATTACAACACCAGTATTTTTTTTTGTGATAAACTGGAGAACCCAGAGAAGCACACACCCTTGGCTGCAGATCATACTAACTCAATGAGATGTTGCATATTGCATGTGTTCTTTGACCAGCATAGCTTAGCACACAGAAATACATTTCAAATAAGCAATAAAATGATCATAAGATAGTCATCCTAATGGACCAAGTTAAATGTACAGTACAGCTAAAGGACAACAGTATACCAAACTTCATTGTATATTATGTTTGCACAACACAAACATACTCTTAGCTGTTCCTTTCAAGTAGGAGGCTAATAACGCTGTGCTCATTAATTCAGATACCAATTCTCTGTACAAAATACTACTGACCAAACTGCTAGTTCATGGAATCTAATGGCTAAACTTAAAGGAGATGTAAAGTCAGAAGGTTTTTTTATCTTAATACATTCTATGCATTGAGATAAAAAGCCTTCTGTGTGTAGCAGCCTCCCCAGCACCCCCTAATACTTACCTTAGCCCCATCTCTGTCCAGCTATGTCCATGAGTCCTTCCTGATTGGCTGAGACATAGGGGCCGAACAGCAACTCTGTGTCTGAATGGACATACAGAGTTGCAGCTCTGCCCTATGCCCCCATAGCAAGCTGCTTCCAGTGGGGGCACTTGACAGGAGGGAGGGGCCAGGAGCAGTAAAAAGCTACCCAACAAGAGGAGGATCTGGGCTGCTCTGTGCAAAACCAACTGCACAGAGGAGGTAGGTAGAACATCTTTGTTATTAAAAAAAAAAAAATGAGACTTTACAATCACTTTTAAGGTATGTCTGTAAAACACAAACTTTAAATACGTTTTTTCAGACTTCAGGTGAAATTTGACCATCAGCAATATCAACTCCCATTATTCTATAATGACAAGTGTGGCATATCACTATTTATTTAAAAATCTGAATTAAAAAGATGTTAAAATTGTAAAGTGCAAAATCTTGTGCAGCTGTATATAGTAGCCAATCTGCTTCAAATTTCAGCGTATTTAATTAAGCTTTGATAAAAAAGAAAAGAAAAATGGAAGCTGATTTTTTTCTATGCAGAACTGAACCAGATTTTGCACTCTCCAGTTTTAGTAACTTCAGCTTTCTGTGATTAACTGCACTACAGAATTCATATTAGGAGAGGGAAGAGAAGCATTGTAAGCTAGTCAGGGTCTACTGCATTGAACAGTGGTGTCAGTCTAACATAGGAAGCCTAACGACAGGAAAAAATTTGCAAAGTGATGATTATTACCTAATGTCCAATCTGAAGGTTGGGAGTGAGTTGGTCACCAAGTTAGATTGCTTAAAGTATCATTAGGAGCAAGAACACCTATCTGTGTCTACAATGGGTAAATTAGGTTGCTCCATTTGTCTTGGTGAACTAACACAAATAGTAATAGGAAATCTAATATTTGAAAATTGTCAATAAAAATAGACTAGAGGAGGAAATCTAGACAATAATGGACATTTGTTCCAATAGCAAACTTCTAAAAATGGATTTCTTTTTGTGTGCCATCACTACATCTGAGGGTGCACTCACACTGGGCAAATTAACTATGCTCAAGTTTGATTATCCCCCCCCCCCCTTCTGGTCTGCAATCCACTGAGAGATAAGCAAGTGTTCGCAAGCACACTTCATCATCACCTCAGCCAACCAGACCACTGTGATCCCCGCTTTTGTGCTAAGGAATAGTTTGCACTAGTGATCGACCGATATCGGTTTTTTGTTGCCGATACCGATAACGATATTTTGGCCAATGCATATCGGTATCGGCCGATAATCGCCAATATTTTTGTACATTTAAAAAAATTTTGACAGGTACTTTTGTGGAGGGATCTGGGGGTCTTAAAGACCCCAAACCCCTCCTCTGCACTTAAAAGCACTCAAAACGCCAATTTTGGATGTTTTGAATGCTGTCATTTTTTTTAATCTGGCGCCAGACAGTACCCAGAAGTGATGTCACTCATGACATCACTCCCGGGTTTTTGCATGGAGACCTGATCAGAGCCGAATACGGCTTTGATCGGGTCTTCGGCGGTCGTGCAGGCTGGTTGCCCGGGTTTCCCTGTGGGACAGGCGAGCCGCGGAAGGTGGCGGGAGGGGGGGGGGACGGGACGTTCCCTCCCACTCCTTGTAATGACAGCCGAGCGGCTTCTCAGCCGCATCGGTTGTCATTACAAGACAGCCGACCGTCGGCTATGGACGGCTGGCAGGCATCACTCAGGTACATGCACTTTCTCGAAATATCGGCAACCTCCGGGGCTGATTCTGATATATTGGGAAAAGTGCATATTGGCCCTCAATATATCGGCTTTGCTGATAATCGGTCGATCCCTAGTTTGCACTCACACTAAAGTGAATTGTACCAGATCTCCTCTTCCAACTGGTACTAGTTACAGTATACCTAACTGTTCCTGGACATGGTCAAAGCACTCACACTGGACAAATGAACTGGTCCAAGGGGGAATTATGGCCAGGATCAGTTAAAATTGTCAGTGTGACTACACCCTTAACCCCTTGTTGCCGGCCGTGAATTACTGTGCATACAGTTGTGTTGGGAGTGTGCACGCTCCCAAGCACAGTTACCGGCGCCTAACTGAAAGCTCCTGATCGCTCCTTGCGATCAGGAGTTTACAGATCACGTGACTGTCGTGACAGCCAATCACAGCAGTCACGTGCTCTTAAGCCCTCCCCCCCTCGGCAACATAAACATCTTAAAGGGCGTTAAGAGGTTAAAGAAAAAAAGTACCTATTCCCCACTATATGCAAAGCTAAAAGAAAAACATTTTCCTTAAAATAAACTTTACCCGGAGAGGAGAAATTGTGAGGTTACAGGCCTACTCATGCGATCTCAAAAGGCGAAAATGCATTACTTGTAGAACAGAAATCCAACTTCTCTAACAGCTTTGCATGTATGTATTTTACCTGTGTTTTTGCTGTCTGCCTGGTGTTCCAATTTTTTGTAATACAGAGTTTTTTTTTTCCTGAAATGCCTCAACCACAAACCTGAAGTACAATTGTTGAAGTAATAAATGACTAATGTTCTCCAGCTCTGCAATATATGCCTTTCACATTGTGTGTGTCTATCCTTCAATATTCAACACAGGAAGCTTGTACTCTTTTGGCCTAGTTTGCAAAATCTAAACTAGAAAACTCTCAGTTTTCAGTTCAGTTGAAATCAAAAGAAAGCTTACACTTTCACAGATGGCTTCATGGCATGTGCACAGGGTTTACGCAAGCTCAGATTTATGTGGGGAAAACAAATAAGAGCATTGGGAAAGATCTCTCCCCACACAGGAGCTAGCCACATGGTGAACAGCTGGGCATTAGCAACATTTAAATAACAGGGACCATACATTGCTACATTTCTTCAATGGCAATAAAACAGTAGCATGGAAGGTGTTGGCAACAGTTTGGACTTTAGTGCTCACAACAAAAAAATGTAACTTTCGTTCTCATATGCCACTCAAAGAACCGGCACGAACAATCCATTATTTTAGCAACTCTTTACACAAAATTAGAAAAGATTATTTTTGCTAGATACTGGGTACATAACGCCCCACAGAAATGATGAAAAAAAAAAAACTCCAGTCTAAAGGAAATGCAGGATACAATTTTAAAATGAGTTTTAGAATCTAATAAATGTAATTCTGACTTTGTTCCTAGCAATGGGTGGCAAAAAATAGGCATTTAAAATGATGGAATTTTTTTGGGGTTTTAACTGCCTTCACTATACATTAAGCCAAATGTCAGAACAACCTGCATAGTACAGAGTACATCATCATATTTACATCACATGAGCAGAGATTTTTTTTCCTGGTTTATACCTGCTTAACTATAAAAATGAACAGCTTTACTGTAAGTTTTAAGCATCATATATGGCTAGTTAAGATGGAATACCAGTTAGCGGAGTTCTATTTTAATATATAAAGTTTTCATATGTGTAGCAGATTAGTTTCTAGTAAAATAAGTTTCCTGTAATACAGCTTTGATTATCTAGCAAAAAACAACAGTGCAAATGACTATTTTCCTCTTCCCAATTCTTCTGTTCCTCTTGAACACCAAATGTATGGATCACACATATTTCGCTGCCTGGTCAAACCCTTTTCATGATCTAACCCTTACTTTAAATGCTCGGATGCAAATGCTTTTCCCAATGAAACAAAACACCCAATAATTACTGTTGAATTGGATTTTTCACCGACTCTGAAATTTTCCAGCACCGTGCAGAGCTTTGCAGCAGCCAACAGATCAATCAATCACTGCATAGACCTACCATAAGTTCTGTCCTATCCTCTAGATATTTCCACAGACATGGCACTTTTATATTCTGTATATAGTCTCTTTTTTATTTAAATCGATCACTTTGTATGTATTAGACTGATTTTAATCACAAGTGATTTGTTGAAAAACCCAGACGTTACTGCTTCCGCCATTTAGGAAGGCTGGAAGCTGCTGGTAATGCATTAATATTCAGTGAATGTGAAAAAGCTGCCTACATAAATATATCAACACATCGCCTTAGCTTGCAACATTAGCCCTAGTTAGACAAATTATGCATGCTCTCACAGTCATAGAAGCATGCCTATATATTATGCTGGCATACAGTAACAATGCATTTAGATGACATGGGAAAGTAAAGGGTGAAAAAACAGTTTAATCTGATCAGTAGCTAAGAATATGAGAACTATAGTTTCTATAGTTTCCTAGGTGAATACATAAGGAAAGAAAGAAAAAAAATGAACCATCTAGAACATTTAAAAATGTTTAATCATAAAAATGCATACAGTATGTTATGCACTGTCGGCTGGCTTTTGGCAAATTCACAGCTTATTTCCACTAAATGTTGAAAATTCTGACAAAATATTTGTTTTAGATTTGGATAGGGTAGATTAGAAAAACTGTTCGATTTTGATCTCGGGGAATCACAGACAGCAATTACACCGGAAACTTTTTCCTAAGAAAATCTTTTAACCACTTCCCACGCGTAGGATGTCCCTGTATGTCCATGGGTTTCAGTGGTTATACCAGGGCCATGGCTGCACCTGACATCATGACCCTGGAATCTGTGTTTTCAGCTGGTGATGTTCCTTAATGTAACAGCGATCCTAGTGTTGGATCGCTTTTTTTCATGCAGCCGAAGGGGAGTCACCCCTCCCCTAACATTTTCCTGGGTTCTCCTGTTCCACCAGAAGCCGGGGACTGTAGCTGTTGGTTCTCCAGGCTTACCATAGAGGTGACCGAGGACCTTAACTTCCCAAATCATCTCTATGGTCTAAGAAACTGGAAGCAATAAGGATATTGTCACTTCTAATTTGGCTAAGATGTGAATTGCTTGTGAAACCATCTTATCAAACCGCTCTTGGTTTGATTAGATGATTTTAGGGGCAGAGAAGAGATCTGGGGTCTAATAGACCCCAGATGTCTAAGTAAAGAGAACCTGTCACTGCCCATGCTATCACAAAGGATGTTGTTCATCCCTTGTGATAGCAATAAAAAAATGAAATAAGATAAATAATTAAAAAAGAAAAGCACGTAAACTCCCCCATGCTCTTGCGCAAAGGTGAATGCATACATCAACCATTCATGCACATGTAATTGGTGTTTGCATCACACATGTAAGGCATCATTGCAAACGTTATAGCAAGAACAATAATTCTCCTCTGTAACTCTAAACTGGTAACCTGTAAAAGCTTTAAGATAGCCGCCTATTGAGATTTGTTTAGTATCGTAGTTTGACGCCATTTCACGGGCGAACACAATTTTAAAGCATGACGTTAGGTATCTATTTACTCAACGTAACATAATTTTTTACATTTTACCAAGCAATTGGGCAGTATATTCTGTTTTGTGTATTAATAGTCATTAAATTGTTTTTTTCCCAAAAGTATTGCGTTTGAAAGTTACTGCGCAAATACCACGTGACATAAAAAATTGCAACACCGACCATTTTATTCTAAAGGGCATTTGCCTAAAAAATGTAGAAGGTTTGGGGGTTATAGGAAATTTTTCAGCAAAAAAGAAAAAATGCTGATTTTTGAATGTAGGAGGGAAATGTCAGAATTGGCCTGGTAGGCAAGTGGTTAAGGTTTGTCCAAAAAAACATGAACAATATACAACACTTCACGGCAAAAAAATAGTATTAAAGTAAAAATGGAACTAAGAAAGTACACTTACTGGCCACTTTATTAGGTACACATTGCTAGTATTGGGTTGGACCCTTTTTTGCCTTCAGAACGGCCTTGTTGGAGATTTTGGTCCATATTGACATGATAGCATCACGCAATTGCTTCAGATTTTTCAGCCATCACATCCCAAAGGTGCTCTATTGGACTGAGTTCTTGTGACTCTGGAGGCCATTGGAGTACAGTGAATTCATTGTCATGTTAAAGAAACCAGTTTGAGATGATTTGAGCTTTGTGACATGGTGCATTATCCTTCTGGAAGTAGTTATCAGAAGATGGGTGCACTGTAGTCATAAAGAGATGGACATGGTCAGCAACAATACTCAGGTAGGCTGTGGCATTTAAATGACACTCAATTGGTACTAGGGGGCCCAAAGTGTGTCAAGAAAATATCCCCCACACCATAACATCACCACCACCAGCCTGAACCGTTAAAAAAAGGCAGGATGGATCCATGCTTTCATGTTGTTTATGCCAAATTCTGACCCTACCATCTGAATGTCACAGCAGAAATATAGACTCATCAGATCAGGCAACACTTTTCCCATCTTCTATTGCCCAATTTTAGGGAGCCTGTGCGAATTGTAGCCTTAGTTTCCTGTTCTTAGCTAACAGGAGTGGCACCCAGTGTGGTCTTCTGCTGCTGTAGCCAATCTACTTCAAGGTTCAATGTGTTGTGTATTCAGAGATGATATTCTGCATACCTTGGTTGTATTGAGTGGTTATTTGAGGTACTGTTGCCTTTCTATCATCTCAAATCAGTCTGCCCATTCTCCTCTGACATCAACAAGGCATATTCATCCACATAACTGCTGCTCACTGGATATTTTTTCGGACCATTCTCTGTAAACGCTAGAGATGGTTGTGCGTGAAAATTAGGTAGATCAGCAATTTTTGGTGTAAAGGGTGTACAGGGCATTGTATGCTAGGGGTTATGGTGAACCAATATGTAGGTCCTAGTGCATTGTTTTTCATAGTCCCCATAGGACTTAGTGCAATTTTTTTTGTCAATTATATAGATATATGACAATAGCTAACAGTACAAGCTTTTCTATGACAACCCCCCCCCCCCCCTGCATCTTTTCCATAAAATTGACGAAAAATATGTATACACCTCTTTGTATGTAAAGCCGTTGATTGATAGCACAGGCATATAGTATCATTTTCATCTGTGTTCAAAGCCTAAAGCAACCAGAGGCAGTGCAGATACAAATGAGCGCACCTTTCAGTTAAACATGCAGGACATTATTTAGATTAAGGTTTGTGAAAACAACACTTGATAACCAGTGTGAAACACAGGTCAGGGGCAGTCAAACAAGTCAGTGATCACTTAAAAACTTTAAAGGGCATAGGTTTCACCAATTCACCTTTTTTTTTTTAAATCGCTACGGTACACACTGCAAAAGGCATTCTTGATGATCAAAGGTCAAGAGCCCACAGACCTTTGCAGCTCTCTACAAAGTAATAATATGAGGTCACTTGCTTCCGATAGCTGGAAGAGCAACAGCAACCAACCCTCAACATCTAAAGTTTTAAAGTTAATTAATCAGCAAGTATTTTTCAGCAACACGTTCAATCCAAATACAAACTAGCTTTTTTCTTTACCTCAAAAAAAAAAAAAAATAATAAAAATTAAAAGACCCGAATAAACTTGAATATTGCTTCACATGCTCTCTTGGGTTTTCTGAACTCTGCTACAGCTTATTTTATTCTGCTTCAATGCTTATTAGGCTCATTTCACACTTGTGCGACCTTAAAGTCACGTGATTTTAATGCGATCTTGACTGGACTTAAAGCAATGCCTATGTCTTTGGACCTCAAAACGTATTAAAATCAGCCCAAAGTACTGCAAGAACTATTTTGAAGTCGTTGTGACTTGAAGTCGTACAGATATGATCGGTACTCATTGGAAATAATGGAGTATAACTTGTCATGCAGGACAAGTCACACAAGTGTGAAAGGGGCCTTAGGGAACAAGCATATTAGGTGCTCAAATGTAAAAGTTTATATACTAATGTCAAATTTTAGATGCCGAAATTCAAATATTATTTGTCCATCAGGACAAGAATGAAAGACTATCTGTTGCCAAAACGTACTTTATTCTATTTATTTTTTTTTATACAGTAGGGTTAAAACACTAGTGTTTTTTTTTCCTATCTGTATTCTCACTAGAAAAATTCACCCTCAGTTTTTCCTGCTGACAATATTCATGAAGGGAAATCCAGAATTTACAGACCTCACCAGAACTGGAACTGAGAGAAAAACCTCCAAAGAGGACACCTGCCCCAAAAACAATGTTTCAAGCGGCGTTTCCCCTCAAATTGGATAGAATTCCACTCACTTCCTCCTGTTTCTGTGTTGGGAAACAGACAACAGACCGGACAAAGATTCGAACATTTCATTTTGTAGTTAAAGCTAAATAAAAAGCTGGCTTTAGATACATGGTAACATACACTATATTACCAAAAGTATTGGGACGCCTGCATTTACATGCACATGAACTTTAATGGCATCCCAGTCTTAGGCCTCGTGTTGCTGATAAATGGATGTGCAGCAATATTTCCAGGCATTGTGCCTGATGTGGGTCTGCCATGGTCACCGATAACACCAACAGCACATTTAAACTGATTTCCCAAATGTGAGATCTGAGTCAAACAACAGTCTGGTATCTTTGGCTTGTTTTGTTTATTTTATATAGGGATGGAAGAAGGGAATGAGTGGGATACTCCTCTGGCTCAACTAGGTACAAATTGGGACACTTGAGAAAAATGCTTTTTAGCGCTTTCTTGACACCGGCTGGATGCCGACCAGCGCTTGCTGGCGCTTGAAATCATTGACTTGCTGTACTGTATTGAAAACTGACTTCTGACACTCTGGTTAGCTCAAGAGTCTTCAACACTGCTCCCTCCAGTCCTTCCTGACTGAGTTAGTCTTTGGTAACACTGCTGCTGCAACTCTCAACACTGTACACTGCACGCTGTACACTTCCACTGTACACTGAATACATCAGGGCCCAACCACTGGCACCCCCTTTACTCTTCAGGGTCAACACTGGCACCCCCTTACCTTTGCTTCTGCACTGGCTAGCTAGCTCCCGGATCCCTCTGACCTTCTCCGGAGTGGTCCCCTCTCTCTAGGCAGACCCCCAGGGGCAGTTTACAGTACTCACGACTGGGAATGCTTTCCTGAAACTCGACTCCTCTCAGCTCCGCATGTCCTCAGCCCACCGGATCGTTTCCGCAGCTCAGCTCAGCCCTCTGTCCCCTCAGGCAAGCCGCCTGGGACACCCGATTCCTCTTGCCAGGAGGAGAGACAGCCGCACTCTCCCTCCTGGGACTCTGCTTCCCGTCAAAGACGCTGCGTGCGGCAGAATCTGCCTTTCTGGGGGTAGATACAAGCCTGGGTGTGCCATTGGCCGGGTTTCCTCCACTGCCCAATGAGAGCCCTCATTGAGCACAGTAGGGAGACTCCCCAGTCTCAACAGCCACACCTGGGAACCATGACAACCTAGCTGAAAATCATGGCCCTGCTGAAAAGGAGACAAGGCCTACTACACTTTACCTAGCACCTACCTTGTAGGGTGCTATAGATGTTTAGGAGCAGTAGGGCGTTTTTTTCAGCAGCCCCTGAACTCTCCTCAATGTTATCTTATCTGTCCATGTACACTGAGTTTTTATAGTCATTTAGAGGCATTTGTGTTTAGTGATATTTTTTTTTTAAAGCAAAAAAATGTGTTCAGGACGGAAGTTTATTGGCATTTGAAACGCCAAATGCTAGTAACAGCGTGCAAATGGGTCTAAACGCTGTAAAAACATTTATAAGCGTTTTCGTTTATAAGCGTTTCTAATAGTGGAACATTTCAGATCATTTACAATAGGGAAAAACAGACTTTCCAGGAGAGGGAGAGATATATTTTTCCTCCATTGTAGGCATTTCGGATCAGTGAAATCTATTATCTGCAAAAACGCCTCCGAACGAAAATGATCATGAACGCCAGTAAATGTGGCATGTAAAATTGTAAATTGGATGATTCTTAACTTCCTTTACTAGCTGTCAAATATTGAGTTGGCCCACCCTTTGCAGCTATAACAGCTTCAACTCTTCTAGGAAGGCTGTCCACAAGGTATAAGAGTGTGTCTATTGGGATGCTTGGCCATTCTTCTAGAAACGCATTTGTGAGGTCAGGCACTGATGTTGGATGAGAAGGCCTGGCTCGCAGACTCCGCACAAATTCATCACCTTTAGGATAAATTAGAGCGTAGACTGCGAGCCAGGCCCTCTCGTCCACATCAGTGCCTGACCTCACAAATAGGCTTCTGGAAGAATGGTCAAACATTCCCATAGACACACTCCAAACCTTGTGGACAGCATTCCCAGAAGCATTGAAGCCATTATAGCTGCAAAGGTGGGCCAACTCAATATTGAACCCTACGGACTAAGACTGGGATGCCATTAAACTTCATGTGCATGCAAAGGCAAGCGCCCCAATACTTTTGGTAATACAGTGTATCTTCATGTTAACATTTGCATATAGGCCTGTGCAACACCTTCCTTGACATACTGTAGCTCTGAGCAGACTTGACACTAAATTTACTTATGATTTTCCCATGCATGGAAAAGCAATAGGGTTATCTAATTGTCCCCCTTTTCATACTAGCTTACATTTTGTTATCCTGTATGTCAAAGCAAAGAGAAGTACCAGGTACTTTCAGGTATGAGGAGAATGTAACACTCTTTTCTGATGCATCTAGGGGCTTGCCCACTTCACAATGGTGGGCAAACAAAGAATTGAGGAAGCAAAGGAAAGGTAAGTATGAGCAGCAGTGGGGGTGGCAACTAAGTGATGCTGTTGATTCAGTGGTGCATTTAGGTTTTGTGCTGCCCTAGGCCGGACTAAACTCGTGCACCCCCTAATTTAACTACCACCCCCCCTTCCTGTCAAGGCCCACAACTTCCTGTTTTTTTCAGAATTGTCGCTCTTTTTTTGTCTATAAATAAAAATCGCACAGGTGATCAAATACCACCAAAAGAAAGCTCTATTTGTGGAAAAAAAAAGGGAAAAAGGACATCAAATTTATTTGGGTACAGAGTCGCACGACCATGCAATTGTCTGTTAAAGTAACGCAGTGCCGAATCGCAAAAAATGGCCTGGTCATTAAGGGGGAAAACCTTCCGGTCCAGAAGTGGTTAAAGCTTGGAGCAGTTTGCAGTACGTGAACTTTCTGCATGTGAACTGTTAAATGAGTTTGCATTGGTTTCAGCTTGCATGGAGCACTTTGCACATGCTGAAACCAATGCAAACTCATTTACCAGTTCACATGCAGAAAGTTAATGTACTGCAAAGTGCTCCATGCATGCTGAAATCAATGCAAAGGCATTAAACAGTCCGTATTCGTAGAAAATATATTTACTGTAAGTTTAAATGTGGTTGGAGTACAAGTAGCGAATCGTGATTCCTACCTGCGTCCTGTTGTCCTAGCCTGGGCCCTGGCTGGGGGTTCCCTTGTCCTCCTCCTCAACATAGACAGACCCTGGCCGCCCCGGGGAGAAGCTAGTGTGTAGGGGGGAATGAGGATGCTGCACGGAGGCACATTAGGCTCCGCCCCCACCCATTGAATGCAGTGAAGGCAGTCTGGCCAGTCACTCTCTATGGGGGCAGTGGGCACCAGTGACCAGTCCCTCCCTCCCCGGCAACGGCAAAGTACGTACGCCCAGAATGAATGAATGAATGCCGATAAGTGCCACAAGCCGCTGGGGAATGTGCGTGTGTGGGAGGCGGGAGGCAGACTCAGAGGACGGATCGTTTTTTTTATTTCATGCGGGGGGGGGGGGGGGCTTTTCTGCAGCCCCCCGCAAAGTGTCGGCCTAGGCCAAAATACAGCAGTGTGTTGATTTACCCTAAACAGGCAAAGCACAAATTTACCTTGAGAAGTAAAGGGGTAAAGCTGGTCATGGATGGATGAAATTTCAAAGGAAAAATCTTAAGAAAAGGGAACATTTGAACAAAGATTCTCAGGATGTTATGTTTTCTGAAAGATTGTGTTTGCTTTTAACGCGCTTTTAATCGCATTTGCAATTGCTTTTGATTTTGGAATTAATTGACTTTACCAAACAAAAATCACATACACTGTCACAAATTTGTTCGTTTGAGAAAAAATTTCCATCCTGCTCCTTCGAATTTTCTTGCCACTGTGGTCAAAAACGAGAAACAATTTGCCCCACTAATGATTAGAAGAATTAAAAAACTTTCTTAGAGCACTCTTCGCTAGAGTTTTCATTCAACATTCTACCCATCTATGGCTAGCTTAACCCTGGAGGCTGATTGATAAATAGAGAACACTTAAAATTTCCTAAATAATTAACACTCCACCAGCTTCATTTCCTAAATACATAAACACAAATACAATACATCTCATTGGCTTAACTATATCTTATACACTGGGAATAAACACTGAAGCAATGCAAGACAAGATATATTTTAGCATTTTTACGGTTACTTCACATACTAATTATACAGCTTCACACATAATTAATTACTCAACAAACCACATTCTGAATCAACAAATCATGGTAAGAAAGAACAATGTGATGATTATTGTATGGCAAGAGGACAAAATGAATCAAAGTGATTTAAAAAAATATACGCCAAAAATACTGTTTTGGCTTCACGTAAATAAAGATATTCACACATCATTCCACCACAAATGGCATTTCACTTTTTGGAAAATTGCCTACCTGTGCATCCACAACTTCCTTTTTTAGACAATGAATAAATACATAGGGAGCCATGTGTTCAATTTGGATACATGTCCACAGGTTTCAAAACATCATTAGTTTTTGAAAATCAAAGGCACAAATACCACCATCAGAGAGAAAATAAATGAGTGTAAAAGTGTCATGATATATATTTGGTGAGGTTTTTTTAAATAATACTTTTAAATGGAGTGTGAAAGTCCCATGATATATTGGGTGAGTATTTAATACAGTGCATCCGGAAAGTATTCACAGCGCTTCACTTTTTCCACATTTTGTTATGTTATAGCCTTATTCCAAAATGGATTTAATAATTTTTTTTCCTCAAAATTCTACAAAATACCCCATATTGACAACGTGAAAGAAGTCTGTTTGGAATTTTTGCTAATTTATTAAAAATAAGAAAATGAAAAAAAAATCCCATGTACATAAGTATTCGCAGCCTTTGCGCAATACTTTGTTGAAGCATCTTTGGCACCAAATACAGCCTCAAGGTTTTCCAAGTATGATGCTACAAGCTTGGCACACCTATTTTTGGGCAGTTTCTCCCATTCTTCTTTGCAGGACCTCTCAAGCTCCATCAGGTTGGATGGGGAGCATCGGTGCACAGCCATTTTCAGATCTCTCCACTAGGATACAAGTCTGGGCTCTGGCTGGGTCACTCAAGGACATTCACAGTGTTGTCCCATGGCCACTCCTTTGTTATCTTGGCTGTGTGCTTAGGGTCGTTGCCCTGTTGGAAGTTAAACCTCTGCCCCAGTGTGAGGTCCAGAGCACTCTGGACCAGGTTTTTTTCAAGGATGTCTCATTGCTGCATTCATTTTTCCTCTTGATCCGACTAGTCTCCCAGTTCCTGCTACTGAAAAACATTCCCACAGCATGATGCTGCATCCATCACGTTTCACTGTAGGGATTGTCCAGGTGATGAGTGGTGCCTGGTTTCCTCCAGACATGACGCTTACCATTCAGGCCAAAGAGTTCAATTTTTCTTTCGTGAGACCAGATAATTTTGTTTCTCATGGTCTGAGAGTCCTTCAGGTGGCTTTTGGAGTGATTTCCGTCTGGCCACTCTACCATACAGGCATGATTGGTGGAGTGCTGCAGAGATGGTTGTTCTTCTGTAAGGTTCTCCTCTCTCCACAGAGAAACGCTGGAGCTCGGTCAGAGTGAAAATTGGATTCTTGGTCACCTCCTTGACTTCCCCTGGCCCCTCCCTTCTCCCCTGATTGGCGGGGTGGCCCACTCTAGGAAGAGTCTTGCTGGTTCCAATATTCTTCCATTTACAAATGATGGAGGCCAATGTGCTCATTGGGACCTTCAATGCTGCAGAAATATTTCTGTACCTTTCCCCAGATCTGTGCCTCGATACAATCCTGTCTCTGAGGTCTACAGATAAATGGATTTTTGTAAGATCTTACCGTAAAATCCTTTTCTCTTAAGCTCATTGACAGACGTAGTCCTCCTTGATTAATATCAACTCGGGTTATACTGCCCTCTACAGGAGTAGGACTAGACAGGAAAGAAAACGTTCTGGCCACACCTTAGGGGCAGTCCCAGAGGGTATATCCTCTCACTTCCTGCTACAGGATATCAGTTATGTCACAAAGCAGTGTCAGAGAATCTAACCCAACCCAACTCAAAAATAGAGGGGCGGGTACTACGTCTGTCAATGAGCTTAAGAGAAAAGGATTTTACGGTAAGATCTTACAAAAATCCATTTTTCTCTGTCACTCATTGACAGACGTAGTCCTCCTTGATTAATATCAACTCGGGACGTCCCAAAGCAGTGCCACAAATGAGGGGTGGGAAAATGGAAATCAAAATCCAATCTAGAAGGCCCAACCGGTGCCAACTAGAAGTTTTAAAGGCTCATCAATCAAAAGATGAGACTCAACTGAAATTCCAACGGAAAAAAACCCTCGAGGTAGACCACCGGTCTCCTCAAATTGCGGCCTGCAAAACCTTGCGGCCAAAAGAGGCATCTGACGATGCCATCACATCAACTTTATAAAATTTTGTAAAGGTATGCACCGACGACCAGGTAGCCGCCTTGCAAACCTGGACCACTGACGCCTGATGGCGGTAGGCCCAGGAAGTACTGAGCGCTCGAGTGGAGTGCGACTTAACAGGGAACGGAGGATTCCGACCCTTAATAGAATAAGCCTGTACCACCGTCTGTCTAATCCATTTGGAGATAGTCACGGCAGATGCAGGCAACCCCTTTCTGGGGCCATCCGTGATCACAAAAAGTGAATCCGTTTTACGGAACGATTCCGTAGTCTTCAGGTATACCCTGATTGCCCGAACTACATCCAAGGAATGCAACGCACATTCCCGAGGATGATTGGGCTTAGGACACAAGGAAGGTAGCACAATATCTTCATTCAGATGAAAATCTGAAACCACCTTAGGAAGAAAGGATGGCTTCGGATGAAGAACTACCTTATCCCTATGAACCACTAGATATGGGGAATGGCATGATAATGCAGCCAGTTCTGACACCCTGCGTGCAGAAGTGATAGCCACCAAGAAGGCCACTTTCTGGGATAATGTAAGCAAGGGAATCTCCCTGATATTTTCAAAGGGAGGTTTCTGCAGAACCGACAAAACCAAATTAAGATCCCAGGGCGGTAAGGGCGCGCGCACTGGCGGAGCCAAGTGCCGCATCCATTGGATGAAATTCCGCACCAAGGAATGAGTAGCCAGCGGCTTCTGAAAGAAGATTGCTAACGCTGAAACCTGACCCTTGATGGTGCTCAAGGATAGTTTCTGCTCAACCCCCTTTTGCAGAAAGCCAAAATTCGGGTCACCAAATAGGTACGTGGGGGAAATCCCAAAGTTTTACACCACGCAATATAAGTCTTCCATGTGCGATAATAGACTTTGCTGGAAGTCGCTTTCCTTGCTTTAATTAGAGTAGGAATAACTGAAGCTGACAATCCTCTGTCCTTCAGTACCTGGGTCTCAATGGCCAGGCCGTTAAAACCAGCGACTGTAAAGCACGATGGAAGATCGGTCCTTGAGACCGCAGATCCTCCCTGAGAGGAAGTCTCCAAGGAGCGTCCGCGACTAGCCTGCCCAAGTCGGCGTACCCGGCTTGACGAGGCCAGCCCGGAATTTCCAGGATAACTGGAGTTCCCTCCACCTCTATCCTGCGGAGAAATCTCAGCAGCAACTTGAGAGGGGGGAAGACATATAATAGCTGATACTGCCCCTACGGGGCGCTCAGCGCGTCTGCTGCGTCTGCTAGAGGATCGCGGGCGCGAGCCCTGTTGAGCCGACATGCCAACAGATCCATATTCGGGGTGCCCCAATGAAGGGACAGCTGGTGAAATACCTCTGGATGAAGAGACTATTCCTCTTGATCCAGATCTGACGGCTGAGATAATCTGCCTGTCCAGGATGAATATCGCGGAGAGAGCTGGAACAACTGTTCCGCCCAATAAAGAATGTTGGCCACTTCTATGGCCGCCAGGGCACTCTTGGTGCCCCTTGGTGATTGACATAAGTCATGACCGTGGCATAGTCCGATTGGATCCGAACTGGGCTGCCCTGGAGCTGCTCGGTCCAGTAAATCGGACAAAGTCTGATCGCTCTCAGTTCCAACACATTTATCGGTAACCTGGAATTTATTAGAAGAAATGACTTCCCCTGGCTGAGCATCGGAGACCGAAGCCACCAGACCAGAGCCTCCCTGGTCCGCTCGCTCAATCGGATCCGATTGTCCAGGGAATCGGGATTCCGATTCCATTTGAGAAGAATCTCCTCTTGGAGAATTCGGGTATGAGACTGGGCAAACGATACTGCCTCTAAGATCAGTCCCAGCCAGTTGACGGAC
Organism: Pelophylax lessonae; assembly: GCF_965119305.1. Taxonomy (NCBI): domain Eukaryota; kingdom Metazoa; phylum Chordata; class Amphibia; order Anura; family Ranidae; genus Pelophylax; species Pelophylax lessonae. Next base: position 383,592,637 of record NC_138770.1, read on the forward strand.
AGCAACATCCGAATCATTGACTGAATCTTCTGGAGTTTCTCTGCATGGAGAAACACTCTTGCCAAGGATGTATCCAAAATTAGGCCCAGATAGTTCAGTGTCCTGGTGGGAACTAGCCTGTGAAGATGGGGATATGAAGATAGGCATCCTAAATGTCTATGGACGCCAGGAGATCCCCCTGATGCAGGGAGGCCACCACTGTTCGGATGGACTCCATCTCTCCCAAGACCAGAATTGGACGCACCTAGCCCTTTTTCCTGGGCATTGTGAACAGGTTCGACTAGAACCCCTGAAATTGTCCAAGGAATGGGAACTACCACTCCCTGTTGCATCAAGCTGTCCCCCGCAAAGCTTTTTAAGCGACCCGGGGATGTCGAATATTGGAAGGGAAGAATCGCACCGGTGGAAGTGATCGAAACTCGATCTTGTATCCCGACCGTATGACCTCGCGAACCCCTTTATCCGGGATTCTGGAAAGCCATGGATCCGGAAACCGGTGAAGACGTCCCCCCACCCTAGAGATGGGTGGGGGCCCATTCTGTCAATCCAATGGGATAACAGTGGCTTTATTTAGTCTGGAAATCGGTGAGTCCACTATTGGTGGTACCGTCCATCTTATAATGAGGGACACCTCAAACTGATAGCGCCTAGCAATGCGTTTGGAAATAGCAGGGGTTCGTTTTCGGACGACCCCATTTGGGCAAGGGAAACCCTTCGCCATTTTGGTAGGCTTGCTAGTACCAAAAAAGGAATATCAGTCTCAGCTACCTCTGCCGGTGTAATCTCAAGATTTAAGGTTTCCCGGACAGACACAACTAGTGCCTCCACCAACGCTTCTTGTGCTATGGCGGAGGCAGAAGCGTCCTCCTCACTGTCTGAGGAGACCGTACCTCAGACAACAACCCCAGAAAAGGGGCTGCAATGACCAGCTCAGAATCCGTATCTGAAGTATCAGATGAAATAGGGGTAGGCGGGGGTCGCTTTTCTTGACCCCCGTCCCTGACAGGCTACCTCCACCCGGGATACCAAAGACTCCAAACTGCTGATAATGCATCATCACAAGTGGCGTACTGGAGGGTCCTGCAGCCACCTCGAGGGGATCAGGTGGGGATACATGTGTGGCAGGGTTCATGATTAACAAGACACTTGCCAGCAAATACAAAAAATTAATTGCAAGAAAAAACATTTTTTTTTTTTTTTTTTTTACTTAGTCCCCCAGCGCAACAGTGCCCCTCAGTGTACCTGCTTGGACCCCTCAGAGAGAGAGAGAGAGAGAGAGAGAGAGAGAGACCCCAAGGCTCACCTGATGCACAGAAGTTTCTTATCAACCTGCTTCCAGCACTGTCTGTTACAGACAGGAAGTCTTTGGCTTGCTTTCCCGGGCCAAGGAGGCGGCTCCGCCCCTTTACCCGCCTTCCGGCGCCTCCCAATTACTCCTCGAGATGTTTGGTCACCTCAAACATGGCCGCCCCCATGCTGGAGACACGAGGCTACGCCAATATGGCGGCCTCGTGCGATCTGCAGGAAAAATGGCGGCGGCCTGTGGAGGATAGCGGCGGCTTGAGCAAAGTAGCAGCGGCCTGCGGGAGTATGTGCTCGGCCTGTGGGAGTGTGCGCTCGGCCTGTGGGAGTGTGCGCTTGGCCTGTGCGGCCTGCGGGAGGTAGTCCTCGGCCTGTGTGGCCTGCGGAAGTGTGCACTCGGCCTGTGCGGCCTGCGGGAGGTAGTCCTCGGCCTGTGCGGCCTGCGGGAGGCTGTGCGGCCTGCGGAGGTGACCGGCTTTATGGAAGGATGGCGACCTGCGGATGCGGTAATCCAGGCATAGGCATCGGCCTGTATACACATTATGTCAGGTAGGATACCTCTATACCTTAATAGTAATGCCTTTTAGCAGTCTGCCACTGACTTCAGTCATCTCCCTTATAGTGTCATATAGTGACTATAGATAGTCAGCTCCCAAACCAAGCTCTTAAGAGGGGGATCAATGACACCTGCTAGGATCACGTCCATCCATCCCAGAGAGGGGCCCGCGTCCACCAACAAACCCGACAGGGGGAGAGGGGGAACATTCTGCTTACCATACCGGAACCAGGCGGGCGCCAACTCTTGACAGAACCCCTCTCCACCGGGGTGGGGGGGCTGTCGACCAATACGGACGCCGTGAGTCAGTTTGCAACTGGTCATTGGCGTCCAGGCGAGACGTTTAACTCGCAGGGTCAGTCCCCGTCCAGTGGGACTATGTCGCGGCCGACCCAGCGCGGAGCTATGGCCTGCACGCGCTCGTAGGCTGAACTGGGGTGACCACTGGATCTTAACATCCAGCCCGTTGCCCAGTTTCAGCGTACTTGCTTGAAGATCTCACAGGAACACTGGAGAAGAAAAGAGGCCTAAAAAAGTATTTCTAAAAAATCTTGCCAGGACCAAAGATCCTAGCAAGGAACTTAGGTCCTTACTCCTAACTAGACAGAAATAAACTGATATCCTGTAGCAGGAAGTGAGAGGATATAACCTCTGGGACTGCCCCTAAGGTGTGGCCAGAACGTTTTCTTTCCTGTCTAGTCCTACTCCTGTAGAGGGCAGTATAACCCGAGTTGATATTAATCAAGGAGGACTATGTCTGTCAATGAGCGACAGAGAAAATTCCTTGGCCTTCATGGCTTGGTTTGTGCTCTGGTATGCACTGTTAACTGTGGGACCTTATAGAGACAGATGTGGGTCTTTCCAAATCATGTCCAATCAACTGATTTTATCACAGGTAGACTCCAATTAAGTTGTAAAAACATCCCAAGGATGATCAGTGGAAACAGGATGCACCTGAGCTCAATTTTGAGTGTCACGGCAAAAGCTATAAATACTTACAGTATGTAAACCGTTTTTTTTTTTTTTAACACATTTGCAAAGATTTCAAACAAACTTTGTTGTCCTTATGGGGTACTGTTTGTAGAATTTTGAGGAAAATAATTAATTTAATCCATTTTGGAATAAAGCTGTAACATAAAAAATGTGGAAAAAAATGTGAAACTATGTGAATACTTTCCACATGCATTGTATTAAATACAATGTATATACATACATATAATATTCATTTAAATGGAAAATTATAATTGTTTACAAAACCATTTTTGTTAACATTTGGCCAACAATTCAGCTCTCCCAATCCAACACTGGGCCAAAAGAAAAGTAAAAGCTGGCCATTTGTAATAGATGAAAACATTACTCTGTACTTAAACAATGTAAACAAACAAAAAGCCTTTCTCAAAGACAATATTTTTTTTGCTTGTTTTTTTTTTTACTTATGCACATGATGCCTATGGGTCACCAAAACACAAAACATCTGCAAGGTAGACTAGGGGCTACTTGCAGCTCACAAGAGCTGACTTATGCCCAAAGCCTGCATCAGCTGATGTCTGAAAATCCACCTGGTAAAACTTGGTGAAAGTGTGAACAGAAGACCAAGAGGCAGCCTTGCAAATATGGGAAACTGATGCCTGATGTTGAAAAATGAAGCACCAACTGATCTAGTGAAGTGCACGTTAACAGTCCCTGCCTAGGATACCTAGAAATGGTAGAACAAAGACAAGCTTTCCCCCACAGGAACCTTGAAAGGAGTCAAAGAAGAGGTGGTGGGGGATAAATTCAAACAGCACACACCACATCAAAACAAAGCAGGGAAACCTCCTTATTATGTACTGGGGCAGGACAGAGGGATTGCCTGTAAAAATAGAATGAAGAAACCAATCAGGAAGAAAAGTGGCCCTAGACATCAAGACAACATTGTCTTTTTGTAGGACAAGAAAGGGTTCTTAACGAGATAGAAAATCTGGGTGGGTCACAAAGATTCTGTTAAGAGCCTATGTTGAAGTCTAAGTATATCCTCCTGAGCCAAATAGGTGCAATGGGGACTACCAGAATGCCCTCCATCCCGATCCTGTGGAGCAGGTAAGGAGGGAGCTTTGGCAGGGGAAAGACATTGATCAGGTTTGACTGATCCTATTGAGTCACCAGAGCATCCACTGTGAAGATCTAGGGATCTCTGGTCCTGGTAACATTTCTGTCCAACGTTTGTTGAAATGAGAATTCAGAAGGTACAAGTCCGGCATCCTATGCCTGTTACAGAACTTTTGACACACCTCTGGGTGAAGGGACTCCCTGGAGTCTAGATGTTCATGACTGAGCCAGTGTGACTGTCTGTTTTCTAGACCTGAGATGTGGGCTCTGGCCATGTAATGTTCTCCCAAATGTGAATCAGGTCCGCTTATTGTTTATGGTGCTCTCCTGATGGTAAATATAAACCACAGATATGGCCCTGTCCAGCTGATCCAGGGATGTGCAAACAAGCATCCTTTATGTACACAGAGGTCAAATTGGACGATGGGAGGCAATTACCTGGTGGATTTCCTTTTTTCATTTTTGAACCCAAAGGAATTTGTTGAGAATGTGCAAATCCAGTATGGGGTAAATTATTCCTTTAGTCGTGTTAACTGTGAAAAGGTTTGAGTAGGAATCCTTAACCCTTTTGTGTTCTAGGACAAAGAAACATGAAGAACTGCCTGCCTTTTGGAGACGCTGGCACGTTTGACAGCATGAATCTGGGTGGAGGCAGACAAAGAAACTCTAGTTTGTTTTCCCTGGATGAGATGTTCTGAAATGTCTTGGAATCAGATAGCCACAATTATTAAGTTGGGGCAATATTTTAGTTGGTTGGTTTGGACATCCAGATGCTGCAGCAGAAGTTGCTTCTTAGCACAAGCTTCTTCTGTATTCTCCACCCCCCCCCCACATGACTTCCTTGATATAATTCTCCAAAAATTTCCCAAAAAAGGCTCCCACTTCAAAAGGGCATCTGTATGAGGATGCAAGGAAGCTCTGAAGACCAACATTTGAGCCTGACTGAAGGATGGCCTATCTTAGATATCTGGTGGAGCAACTCTATTAGGCCATCAACATAATAGCGCAAGGCACGAGCAAAAGCTTAATTTATGGGAGGATAGAGGGATCCATCTGTATGGATAAGGGGTCCCGGGCCAAAAACTTGGATCAGACAGCTAATGTCTGGCACTACAGCAGGTTGCATAGCAAGGTCTGTCAGTGAGAAAAAGGCCTTACAGAGGGTCTCCAGGGACTGTTGGGCTCTTTTTAAGACAAGAGATGGCTGGGTGCAATCCTGGGATAGCTCACTTCTTCAGGAACCCCTTTACATCAGGATACTGCTGAGCAAACATTTTGGGTGGGGGAAGATTTTTTCAGTGAGGGGCCATTCACGGTATAACACAGGCTGTAAAAGCCAATGAATCAGGAAGGTTTTTACTGGTGATGGGACTGGGTTGACGTAAGTTGCTCTAGGGTGAGGTACATATTCACTGCCTCAAAAAGTACAATAATCGTGTTCTTAAGTTTGAGAGAAATATCAGATGATTAAAAGTCCTTGGAACTGGACAAGGTACTAAATTTATACTCCTCCTCAGGAAGTGCAGAAGCAGTCAAAGCAGATTCAGATCTCTGAGGAAGAGAATGGGGGTCTGCTTAGGCATTTGCCTCTCTCAGTAGACAGAAAACACACCTTTGCTTCTCTCAGCAGATAGAAAACACCCCTTCACCTAAGTAAACAAGCAAAAAACTTGGTGGGAGTGTTTGTCAGTGTCCATTCACCTTAGGACCAGGGGCGTACCTAGAGCATTTGGCACCCGGGGCGGATCCTATATCTGGCACCCCCCCCCCAGGCAACGAACATTGACGTGTCATGTGTAAAATGTATAGAGACCCCCTTTTACATTACACAGAACCCTTACCCCTGGACCCCTTTACATTACACAGCCCCCGTACCCCTGGATCCCTTTACATTACACAGCCCCCGTACCCCTGGACCCCTTTACATTACACAGCCCCTGTACCCCTGGACCCCTTTACATTACACAGCCCCCTTACCCCTGGACCCCTTTACATTACACAGCCCCTGTACCCCTGGACCCCTTTACATTACACAGCCCCCTTACCCCTGGACCCCTTTACATTACACAGCCCCCTTACCTCTGGACCCCTTTACATTACACAGCCCCTGTACATTACACAGCCCCCTTACCCCTGGACCCCTTTACATTACACAGCCCCCTTACCCCTGGACCCCTTTACATTACACAGCCCCTGTACCCCTGGATCCCTTTCATTACACAGCCCCCTTACCCCTGGACCCCTTTACATTACACAGCCCCTGTACCCCTGGACCCCTTTACATTACACTGCCCCCTTACCCCTGAACCCCTTTAAATTACACAGCCCCCGTACCCCTGGACCCCTTTACATTACACAGCCCTTGTACCCCTGGACCCCTTTACATTACACAGCCCCCTTACCCCTGGACCCCTTTACATTACACAGCCCCTGTACCCCTGGACCCCTTTACATTACACAGCCCCCTTACCCCTGGACCCCTTTACATTACACAGCCCCCTTACCCCTGGACCCCTTTACATTACACAGCCCCCTTACCTCTGGACCCCTTTACATTACACAGCCCCTGTACATTACACAGCCCCCTTACCCCTGGACCCCTTTACATTACACAGCCCCCTTACCCCTGGACCCCTTTACATTACACAGCCCCTGTACCCCTGGACCCCTTTACATTACACAGCCCCCTTACCCCTGGACCCCTTTACATTACACAGCCCCTGTACCCCTGGACCCCTTTACATTACACTGCTTCCTTACCCCTGGACCCCTTTACATTACACAGCCCCTGTACCCCTGGATCCCTTTCATTACACAGCCCCCTTACCCCTGGACCCCTTTACATTACACTGCCCCCTTACTCCTGGACCCCTTTACATTACACAGCCCTTGTACCCCTGGACCCCTTTACATTACACTGCCCCCTTACCCCTGGACCCCTTTACATTACACAGCCCCCCATTGGAACCCTTTACATTACACAGCCCCATCCCCCATACAACCCTTTACATTACACAGTCCCCCAATATAACCCCTTTACAATACAAAGCCCCCACCAATAGAACCCCTCTACAATAAATCCCCCCATAGAACCCCGATACAATACAAAGCCCCCCCATAGAACCCCTATACAATACAAAGCCCCCCCCCATAGAACCCCTATACAATACAAAGCCCCCCCCATACAACCCCTATACAATACAAAGCCACCCCCCCAAAAAAAGAACCCCTTTACAATACAAAGTCACCCTCCCCCTCAAAATAACCCCTTTACAATACAAAGCCCCCCCGCCCCCCCCTACCTTTTTAGGAGGAGAGCGGAGGAGGAGGAACTGTTTAAAGCAGAGAGGATGTGAGAGACTCCCGAGCCCTGAATACACAGCGATCGGCGCCTCGGCGGGAACTGCAGAAGTTACTATGCTGGTTAATGAGCAGGTGATTGGTTGATAGGCGGTCCTAGCAACCAAACGCCTTCTCATTAACCAGCATAGTAAACTGCGGCAGCGCCGATCGCTGTGTATTCAGGGTTCGGGAGTGACAGTGAGTCTCTCACATCCTCTCTGCTTTAAACAGTTCCTCCTCCTCCGCGGTGGAAGCAGTCTGGCGGCCGGCCCCGGGTGTCACCCTAATCTTCCCTGACACACTGACACCCCCCTAATGTGTGGCACCCGGGGCGGACCGCCCCCCGCCCCCCCTATTGGTACGCCACTGCTTAGGACAGCTGCACAACCCAATGGTCCAAGACTTAAGAGCCTGTATCCTGTACATCTTGTATTCTTGTCATCTCTAAAATGCAATTTTTTCTGAATTATTTCTTGAACAGACTGAATTTAGTTAAATACATCCAGTCCTGCCATCTATATTGAACTTCATACTCGGAATCCCCACTAAAGCACAGCACCTAGTGGTTAAAAATACCCTGTAAGGACCACTGTGGTTTGCATGCAGCACTTGATGCTGCCACTGCCCAGCTCCTCACAGAGCAGCATACACCGCTAAAGCATCATTTATAGCGATGTGCCTATCAAGAAGCTAGCATCCACAAGTCTGGAACAGCAGCAAGCACTGCAGAATGCAAGCTTATTATCTGGACAGGTTCCCTACCTAGTCTAGTCAAACTGAAACAATGCTTCACTGATAAAGTAGACCCAGATATAGGGTTTTATTTGCAGTTAATTTATTAAAAACTGTCTCAACAATGGCAGCGGTAGACATCTACTAATACAGTTTTCCCTAAACAAAATTGATAACAAAATAGGAAATTTTAAAAGCAAATGTCAGAAGCAGTTGAAATGTAAAAAATATATAGTCTTTACCTTGAAAATATTAAAAATGTACTTTAAAATAACACAAATGTGTACTCCTTTGTGTACTTAGTAAAACATGTCAATTTGCTAGTCATTTGGCGTGTGCACAAACTTTCAAGTACTTTTTTAAAAGATTTTTGATGCCAGATGTTTTCAATGATCCCATTTGGATTTTAGCTACTTAGATTTGCAATCATGTTTTTATATATCTAACTGAGCTTCTGTTTCCTGTGGAATCAGAAAATTAACTAGCTTTGTAGCTTCTTCCTTGATCTGCCACCCGTGCCCTGAGGATTACAGACTCCACCTGAGCTTGTTTTACAAGCATAACAGAAAAAATTAATCTCTGCTGGCAGCGCTCCCACTGGGACCCTAATGAATAATGATATCCCTCTCTAGCTGCCCTCTCAGTCCGACAGAAAAGCCACTCTAACCTAGAAATGTAGGGGTTGCTGAAACCAATCCAGTTTTGGATTAGCAGTCAGTTAAGCATCCATCTGCTCTTTCTAAGGGAAAAGTCGTATATAGATCTATGTTATACACAAACTTGTAATGATATTTTAAGTTTTAGTCACATAGCACCTATACTCCACTTTAACAGGGCCATTTTAACCCTTTATGCTCACACACCTGTAGGCCCCTAAAGACCAGTGCAACTTTTACATTTCAGCTATGGGCCTTTTGGCTCAACAAAAATATTATATACGATACAGAAGTGATTGATATATATATATATATATATATATATATATTGTTTTGGGAGACAAACAAGGCTTCAATTTGGCAGTATTGTATTTCATGTTTTCCTATGCATTCTAAAGGCAAAAGAAGCAAAACTAAAGAAAAAAAAAAAAGCATTTTTAGTTTGACTAGTGATCGTTTTAAAATTAATAATATAATCCGCAGCCAGCTTTGAATTTCAAAAACAAAGAACATTGAGGATGGATTTACTTTTTTTAATATACATGCAGCCATAGGTGTGAATGGGCCCCTATTGTTTCCCTTTCCCTCTAAACTGCAGGATATAGATATTAACCATCACATAAAAAAAAAAAAAAAAAAAAGAAATGGGATTTCTTTATGAAATGCAGTTTCGTCCAGCAAAATGCTTGAATGTTGTGCCACTAAAATAGGGAATAGGAAGCAAGACATGAAAGTAAGCTATGTGTAAATTCCAGTACATAAAGCATGTAGAATTGAGCAACAAATATCACTAAAAGCCATGAATTCTATGTATGTATGTATGCAAAGAATGTTTTTCTCAGTGTAAGAGCATTCGCCTCACTCAAAGAAGAATGACAGCAGGATGAATCATTCATTAGCCTCTACTATCTCTTGGGGGACAGGGCTGGTTTAAGAGCATCATGGGCCTGGTGCTGAGGATTTTGGTGGGCTTTTTTATGAAAAAAAAAAAAATCAAAATGAAACTGCAAAAATTTTTTGTTAAAACAAATTAAATATTTAAAAAAGTTGAATTAAATAAAGAGGGGGGGTGAAAGATGGGGGTAAGGGGGTATGAGAGAGAAGGGGATGGGGGCGAGAGAGAGGGGGGTGGGGGTGAGAGAAAGAGGGTGTATGAGAGAGAGATGGGTGTGAGAGAGAAAGAGGGGGTGAGAGAGAAGGTGGGGGTAAGAGAAAGAGAATGAGGGTTAAGGGAGAGAGAGAGAGATAGGGTGCATGTAGGTAGTTTTAGTAGGGTGGTAATATAGCACGCAATAAAACAAATTAAATATTTAAACAAATTAAATTAAATAAAGAGAGGGGATGAGCGAGAGAGAAGGGGAGGATGGGGGGGGCGGGAGAGAGAGAAGAGTAGGATGGGGGGAGAAAGAGAAGGGGAGGAAGGGGGGAGAAAGAGAAGGGGAGGAAGGGGGGAGAAAGAGAAGGGGAGAAAGAGAAGGGGAGGATGGGGGAGAGAGAAAAGGGGAGGATGGGGGAGTAGGGGAGCGAGAGAGAGGTGGGATGGGGGGGTGTGAGAGAGAGAGCGATGAAGGGCAAGAGAGAGTAAGAGGAAGGGTGAGGGAAAGGGAGATGGGGGTTGAGAAAAAGGGAGATGGGGGTTGAGAAAAAGGGGGAATCGGGGGTAGAATGGGGGTTAAGGGGGAGAGAGAGATAGGGTGCATTTGGGTAGTTTCAGTAGGGTAGTAATATGGCACACAATAAAGAGAGGGGATGAGAGAGAGAAGTGGAGGAAGGGGGGAAGGGGGTTGAGAGGAGGGGAGGATGGGGGGTGAGAGAGAGGTGGGTTGGGGGGGTGAGAGAGGTGGGTTGGGGGGGATGAGAGAGGTGGGGGGTGAGAGAGAGGGGGGATGGGAGGGTGAGAGAGAGGGGGGATGAGAGGGTGAGAGAGGGGGGATGGGAGGGTGAGAGAGAGGGAGGGGATGGGAGGGTGAGAGAGGGAGGGGATGGGAGGGTGAGAGAGAGGGGGGATGGGAGGGTGAGAGAGAGGGGGGATGGGAGGGTGAGAGAGAGGGGGGATGGGAGGGTGAGAGAGAGGGGGGGGATGGGAGGGTGAGAGAGAGGGGGGGATGAGAGGGTGAGAGAGAGGGGGGATGGGAGGGTGAGAGAGAGGGGGATGGGGGTAGGAGAGGAAGAATAAGCGAGAGGGGATGAGAGAAAGCGGAAGGGTGAGAGAGAGATGAAGGGCAAGAGAAAGAGAGGAAGGGTGAGAGAAGGAGGATGGGGTGAAAGGGGGGATGGGGTGAAAGGGGGGATGAGAGAAAGGGGGGATGAGAGAAAGGGGGGATGAGAGAAAGGGGGGATGAGTGTGAGAAAAATGGGGGATGGGGGTTAAAAAAAAGGGAGCATGGGGATGAGAAAAAGGGGGCATGGGGTGAGAGAGCAGTGAGAGAAAGAGGGGGGTGAGAAAGAGGAAGGGTGAGAGAGAGAAAGAGGGGGTTGAGAGAGGGAGGTCATAGAGAAAGAGTGGGTGACAGAGAGAGAGAGAGAGAGAGGGGGGGTGCAAACGGTGGGTGGAGCTACATTGCAGGAAGAGCATGGTGATGTGCATGCTCTCTCACATCTGCATAATGTGAATGGAGCCTTACACTTACCAACCATGTAACCGTGGTATTTATTAAGACATACCCTTCTCTCCCTATCTGCTAATCTTTGCATCTTTATCCACATCCTCTCTGTACACCTGTGCATTCTAAATCCCCCTGCTAACCTCTGCACCCCAAACCTCCTCATTTCTGCTTAACTCCACGTGCCTCAGCTCATCTTTGCACCTCAGCCCCCCTGTAAAGAGGGGGTTTTGGTCATGTTTTCCCTTCAAACTGTAATCCTTTCTCTGTTTACCTCTGTTCACCTTTGCAGTACAGGCAGGCAGGGCTTGTTGTAAATACCCAATGTCATCAGTATTCAGCAAAGGTGATGGTGGACCAGAGCTCAAGGAGTTTGACATATCTATGAATGCTCTAACAATTTACATGATATCAATGCTGCTGCTAATTAACATATCGATTTAGTCACAATTTACATATCAATCATGTGTACACTGCACACAGAGCATGCCTGGGCAGCATTAATGACTCACTTACACCACTGGGCTGAGCCTATCTTAAGAAAGGGGCCTGGAGCTGCAGCTCCCATGGCCCCTAAATTAATCTGGGCCTGCTTGGGGACTCCAAAGAAAATTTACATTCCAATAAAGAAAAAAATCAAAGCAACTAGAAAAGACAATACAATATTTACCAACATTATTAAATTACTTCCTCAGGCATCTGGCTACTTTTGAGCCCTTTGTGATACTTTCCTAAACTATTGTAAACAAACAATACACACCTTCCTAGAAAGGTATTCATAAAGGATATTACATTTTCAAAAGCTAAGCAGTCATAAACTTAAAAAAACTATTTGTATTGTATAGCATATTTCGATGCCCCTTTCTCCATATTTTAATAATTGTATTTTGTGTACTAATTGGTCTAGTGGTCAGCTTTCTGAGACCAAGTCAATTAGCTTCACAGACTGCCTATTTTTTCCAATCTGTGTTGCACTGAGTGAGAAGAACAGTTAGGGTCAGTTCACACTAGATGTGGTGCGAATTCACTGCAAATTCACACCGCATCAAAATCACAACCTGAACTGATTATGGAACGGAACCCAAAACTGATTACGGAGTGTATGTTAACAACACCCCAAAATCAGTTTGCAAAACGCAGTGTGATTTGCAGAATCGGATTGCATGGGTGTGAACAGCCATGCAATCCGATTCTGGTGCGGACAAAAAAAAGGGTCCTTCATGAGTTTGGTCCGCATGCGATGCAAATTCAGCCATACAGTTTGTATGGCTGAATTTGCATTGCATAGTCATTGCATGTGATCTGGACAGCAATACGGTGTGAATCACATGCAATGTCCGGCATCGCACTAGTGTCAACGGACCCTATAGCAAATCACTGTATAGCAATAAAACACAAAGAAAAGCTTGCGTATTTAATTAGCAAATTGGGCTGTCTCCAATACATATATCTTTGTAATATTACACAGAAATAAGATTTTTTTAAACTTTAGCATATACCATTAGCATATCCATATATTTATGAATTGAATGTATGAAATATTTACGACTGTTCCATTGGAAAAATTGGGAAAAATTTATTTTCAGCAACTCCTTTCCTAAACATCAGAACTTTTTGGCTACAATCGCGTCAATTTCTCCCTTCTGGGTTTTTTAAGAAATGTTTTGAAAAAGCACAGCACAATATATTAAAATGAACATGGATAACTTTGCCATTAAGGATATGCTTTGAAGGAAATAGAATGCTCATTAAAGCTTTAATATCTGGCAGTTATTGTTGTAACCTGCCACTAAAAAGCCAGGGCTGGAAAGCATCAGGTGGTGCTAATTTAAAAATGGAACATTACATGAAGAATGCCTCTCTGACACTATAGTAGGTCTGTATTAATATAAAAACAACTGCAGCATGCTTACAATTATACACAGTGGCATCCAAGAACAACTGCAGTACGTGCCAATCCAGCTGAAAGAAATGGGCACAAAGCTTGGCTACCACAGGGATTGCTGAAACGCAATGCTAATCTTTCATGCAAACCTTATGTTTCATAATTAATGTTTATCTGAAGTATGACGCATCAACAAACTTGTGACTGCACTTTCTAACATTTTCTTATTGTATATAGTTTTTGTAGAAAGTTTGTCTTATCAATAACTGAGTCATCTCACAGTAAATACTGTATTTCTTTAAAAACAGTTACTGATAAAACTAACTTTCACATTTTCATGCCACCCCTTACAAATGCAGCATAAAAAGACGTACGAGTAATAGCAGATCATTGTGCAAACCTTTCTGATTGGGAGATTTTGCTTGGTTCTTGATCAATTATCTGTTTTGTAGACCTTAGGCCCCTTTCACACATACGGTCCATTTATCCGTTGACGGATGAAAAACGGACATCAATGCATCTCTATGTAAAAACGGAGGACAACGGATGATCATCCGTTAACATCAGTTTTCATCCGCTTCCATCAATGTGCATTTTTTGGAACGGATGAATGCCCTATTTTTCATCCATCAAATAAAAAGGATTGGACGAAAAACGGATGTAAACGGACAAACGGATGAAAAACTGATACATTTTGATGTGACTGAACTGATGAATTGATCGGGCAGTATGTGTGAAAGGGGCCTAAGGGAGCATTCACACAGAGGTTTAGCGCACACATTCGATACTTGCGGCTAAAATCAGGTGTGTAAGCAGAGCTGCGGCTGCTCTACCCATACAAAACAATGACAAGGTGATGGCTGCTGCAGCTACACATGACCGTTCACAAAGACAGCAATTACCTGCTGTTATGGACAGATGATCATGGCTGTATGACGCAGCTTATGATTCAGGGAGCTCTGCAATTTGACGCAGACTTTCAAAGAAAACAGAAGATCTCTCAAATGAAACTGGAGCTACTGAACAGGTAGATTAGATGACATAATGACTCTTGGGGAGATTTGTGGAGAGGACATCAGAGCTAAACCATTTTCTTCATGTAAAAAATATTCAGGAATATTTTCTACATCACAGCCCAAGAAAACAACCTTCTACCAAAATTTAAAGAAATAAATCAATCTAATAACTGTAAAAGGTCTGAGAAGGACTGAACAGAAAATGTTTTTTTGTAAAAATCTGAGGTTCTGATGACCAAATACAAGCATTAAAGCATTGTTCTTTTTGTCCAAACCACACTTTTGCTGATGAGACTGAACAGGATTAAAGAATCTTAAAGCGGAGTTCCACTTAAAAATACATTTAGGTCTTAAACAAAAGACCACCCCCCCACTCGTTTTTGGATATATATATATTTTTCTATTTGTTATGTATCTTTTCTAGTGTACATAGCTGTACTTACGTCCTAACCCCGTCGCGACAAGGTACGTTATTTCCTGCACCTGCATCAGCCCCTCCCCCCGGAGCCTTCTGGGATCTATGTGTGTCCCAGAAGATGACAGGGCCATTGAGAAAGCGTAGCATGATTTGCACATGAGCAGTAGTAAATCGGCTGTGAAGCCTGAAGGTTGCACTGCGGTTTCCCTTTGTTGCAATGGCGGCGCCTGCACCCAAGCCGATGGACGAATCGGCTTCGGGGGGCCGACATCGCAGAATCCATGGACAGGTAAGTGTCCTTATATTAAAAGTCAGCAGCCACAGTATTTGTAGCTGCTGACTTTTACATTTCTTATTTTTGAGGCCGGAAGTCCGACTTAAGGTCTGTGTTGACCATGAGGAGTTTCAGAAGAAGCCTATTATCTCACAGTGTCAAGTTTCTTTAAAGTCCATAGACATGCTTCAATGTTCCAGATTCAAACTAATACTGAATTTTCCTATGGCTTTCTGGCCCAAAATGAGTGAGCTTTGATAACCTGATATCATCCGTATTTAAGAAATTGACATGAGAAATGAAAACCAACATTGTAGAAAATTTCTAGTCCAATACAGACTAAAAAACTTTCAGAGGGGAGAGGAGGAGATAATCTTATCAGAAACTGTAAAGCCCACATGTGTAAGTAAACCGCGGCTGAACCATGTTATATATTGCATGAACATCAGAGTAAGAGAAATAAATTTAGGTCACTCATTTATAGTTTACTCTAAACTGATGAGCTGTAAAGGCATTTAAAGCATCACAAAAAAACATTTTAGGTACCATAGTTTTTGCCATTTTGTGGGCACACATAATTTTGAGGCTTGACATGTTTGGTATCTATTTACTCTACAACGCCTCATCTCAAAAAATAAAAACGGTCAGGGGTTTTATCCTTTCCATACCCTATCCAAAATGAAAAAGTACGTTTTGGCTATACATACACTTTAAAGTTTGTGACTTTGTATATCACTTATCCATCTCCAGCCTAATCATAGGACAACAAATCAGCATCACCACCCCTGCAAAGAGCAGTAACACTGACCCAGGAAACTGGGAAGGCAAATCAGTTCCTAGTAGACTGATTATCCTGAGCAGCAGAGATGATTATATTACATGTATGTTTGCCAACAAGACTTTGCCAGGTGAAATAGTAAACTGTGTGCTTAGGTGTTTTCTTGGAGTTCCACTTTAGGTTTAACATACATTTTCGGTTTTTAAAGAAATGTCTCTAGCATTCATTTCTGTGACTTTCTTCGCTAAGAATAGTTTTATACGTCTCTCCTCTTTCTCTCGCATTAATGTTCGCTCATCCCCGGCTTAACTAGGATTTGCATTTTATGGTCATCTTAAATCATGTTATCTTACAGATCTTGACAAGAAAACCTCTATTTCCACCTCAGGAATCCTACTTTAGTATGTTGCAAATTACTCTGTGGAGCTGTCAAAGATAATACTCATTTCAGATTACACATTTTATTCTTGTAATTTGCTAACACAAATCAGCAAACACTGTTAAAGATACACACTCAATCATTTACTTTTACACGGTAATAATACCATGTAACACAGAATTAAGCAGCATTTTTTAATAAAGGCATCCTTTTTTTCTTAAAGACTGACATATATGAACATGTCAAATAAGAATACTGTTTTTCACATATATATGTTAATGTTCATGTCCTCACATTGATTCTCAGCAATGGTAGATGAAATTGAGAAAGACTAATACAAAGTATACCTGCTCTACCTCCAAGCTCCACTCATGCTGCAAGAAAACGCTGGTGCTTGGGTCAGGCTCCTATCTGCCCACACCCAATACAATATCATAAGAAGAGTTCTGCACATAATTCTTAGTCCTCAAAATATTTATGGCTTGAAGATAGCTCAAACCAGTATGAGAGCAATGCCCTAAATGCTAAGTGCTCTTTTTAGAAAAAATGATTTGCAAAAAAAAAAGTTGCATTTATTTTTTACAGCCTAAAGCATTGAACCCAGGATCAGTAGATCCTGGATGCAATGACCAGGCTCCTGCAGACTCCTTCTCTAGCTCTGTGTCCATACTGAGGTACAGGTCTCATTTGGAGTGCTGGAGGAAGTCACATGGACTATGAGAGTGGCAATCACAACACTTGTGTTCCATCAAGAACTTCAAGTTTGTCTGCCATGATGGCAGATAGGACTTGTAGTTCATTCGTCTTTATATCTTTGTGCTTATTCAAAAGAAACAGCCCTGCATGCTATTAAAGGAAAGGGGTAGTCCCATTTTCACCATGTCACACCCTAACTACGGGTGTAAGGCCTGCCATACACAGTACAAATTTGATTTGAACCATTAATGGGCAGGCTGAATGTACCAAGTTGATCGATCAATCAACTTGGGTACAACGAGCCTGCCAGATTCTCTTGCAATTATCGATAGCTGTTAGCAATAGTCACTGTAGTGACTATTGCTAGTGGCTATAGCAGCTGCTAGCGATAATCCCAAGAGAATCCGGCAGGTTGGTTGTACCCAAGTTTATCGATTAAAGACAATGTCTAGGCAGGAGGGATTCCCGCCTAAACACTGTCTGTGTTGACCAGGAAATCAAGCAAATTACAGGTTGCAGGAAGAAATTTCGCTCCGTGTATGGCTGGCCTTACATGTAATATGGTGCAAAAAGTGAAGTTTTATCCTTTTAGCATAGATAACTCTTAAGTGCAACACTTCATTGATACAGTATTAAAAATAAGAAACATCCGCTCCTAGGTAAACAGACACAAAAAAAGTGATGATAATATGTGCAGCTGCTGTCTATTATGTCCAACAAAGGAGTTAACCAATAATAAATTAATCTTAGGCAGCGCTCGCAATAACATGAACTAATGATATCCAAATATTTTGGCATACTGTGAATGCCACTAATGTGATGACAAGTGACAGACAATAGTACAAATATAAACATAAGTGACAAATGAAATTTAAAGTGACGGGGGCATGGCCGGCTGCCGAAGGAGATGGCTGCGTGAGAAGAGAGCTCCGCTCCATCCGTCTGCAATCCACGCCATCAGCAACGAGGGAAAGCGATCTGCACCCTGCAAGGCAGCCACTCTTTCCCCCTACCTGCCCACATCTATGGGGAAAAGAAAAACAAGTTCTTTTACTCGGCAAGCACCCAGAGTACGCAAGATGGCACTGCGGCCTCCACTAAGCAATGCGGATCTCCCGGTCCAGGCCGCCAACAGGACAGGAACTCCAGGCACTCTGCTTCGGTCTCCCCCAGCAGCAGTATCCGCTCATCCCTGAGCCACACGCCGCATCAGAGCCCACAAAAATCTGCTCCTAAACGATCGGAGGCTCACACCTATGCAGGTGAGGAGGGATGTATCCCAGAATAGTACCCTAGTGTTCCATAAACATATCCAAGAGTTCCCTACCACAGGCCAGCCATTGAGTGACACTATCATGAAGGAAATGTTATTTTTTAAGGGGCTCAAAGCATAGAGACTTAATGGAGTGTGTATCACAGATGAAATTAGACATTGCTGAGGTGGGGGACCGTATTAACTACGTGGAAAACAAAATGGCCGAGTTCACAACGGCCCATAATGATAAGGAATAAGAATTAGAAATGATTAAAAACAAACTAGCAGACTTGAAGGACAGATCACGCAGGAATAACATCAAACTGCGTGAAGTGGCAGAGTCTGTCCCCCCATCTGAGCTGCAACACTATGTCCTAACGAATTCAGGATTTGCTACCTGACACCCCGGCTAGGGAAATTATAGTGGACAGTGCCCACAGACTGCCAAAACCACAATACTTGCCTGATAAAGTCCCAAGAGATGTGATAGCCAGAGTACACTTCTTTCATGTGAAGGATAACCTTATGCGATTCACCAGGCTAACTTCCCCGCTTTCTGACCCATATGCTGGAATCGCAATTTATGCTGACTTGTCGCAACATACTATGCAAGCCCGCAGAAAACTTCTAATCCTTCTAAACTCCTGCGCAATAATCATCTAACTTACTCCTGGGGCTTCCCCACAAAATTACTGATTGTTAAAAAAGGAAGAACATATGCAATCAAGTCACTTGAGGAAGGCCTCCTTTTGACTAAAAAATGGGGTCTACTCCCTCAGCTGGGCGACCCCAATTTGCATAACGCTGCACTCAGTCACATAACTTGCTGATATGCATTCCTCTGAATTGTACGATTTGTGGCGCTGCATGAACTCTGATGAAAGGGATTACACTTATTACTCTCCGCCCCACAAGTCATATTCCAGGATTGACCTGTTTGTATCTGATTTATTACTTCTACTACATGTTCTTTCTGTTACAATACATTCCATCACATGGTCTGATCATGCGCTGGTCTCAATGCTTCTTAAAGAAAACCTTAATGCTGCGGCTGTTCACTAATGGCGTAACAACACGTCCCTATTTCGCAACCCTAAGCTTCTAGGCCATCTGCATCGTCAAATTGTGGAGTATTTTTTGCATAATGATTTACCTGGTGCAAATTTATTCACTTTGTGGAGCGCACACAAGGCATATAGTAGGGGTTTATTACTTCAGACAGCATCTAGGGAGAAATGAGATAGAACCAAAACTTTGTCCAAACTGTTGGTGGAACTTAAAACGCTGGAAACAAAACACAAATCTGACCCTATGCCTGCCCACGCTGTTGCACTGTTACAATGCAGACAGAACGTCAGACTGCACCTAACTTCAGAACATCACCTACTCCTTAAAAAAAGTAAAGCAACCTATTACTCTCAAGGGAAAAGAGCAGGAAAATTTCTTGCAAACTATATACGCAAAAAACAACAACATTCCAGACTGCCTAACATAAAAGACCCTAGCACGAACAAGTTAGTATATCACCCTACGGACATAGCTGAAGCATTTCACAAATATTACACAGACCTATATAATCTCAAAACGGATCCTCGCACCATGCAACCCTCTCACACTGACATTAATCATTTCCTTGCCCCCTTAAACCTCTTATTGATGCTTTCAGGCAAATATCATACTATAAACTCAATGTTACGAAATCCTCTATCCTACCTATGCATGTACCCGCCTCTATCCTGACAATGCTGGAAACGCGCTTTCCTTTTCAATGGACGAAAAAAACCCTACCATATCTGGGGATTACTCTCACCTTTCCAAATAAAGACACCTATAATAGTACCTAATCCAAACTGTTGACCACTATTAAACAGGATTTAGATCAAATTGCCTCCTATGAACTTAATTGGACGGGGAAAATAGCTGTCTTCAAAATGACTGTACTACCGAAAATACTCTATGACTTCCGCACTATACCAATACACGTCCCACAGTCTTTTTTTGACACAACTGAATGATTAAAAAGGAAGAACCTATGGAAAGGAAAATTAGCCAAACTTTCATTCTCTACACCACTTAAGAGGAAACAATTAGGAGGTGCAGGACTCCCCAACCTACGCTGTTACTATCACGCTGCACTTCTAGACCAAATGAAAACTTGGTTTGATTCACAAACGGATAATCTATGGGTTTCTATAGAAAAGACAATTGTGTCACAAAGAGATCTTTGTGACACAATTGTCTTTTCTTTTAGTGGCAATCACGAAGAGACCTCTCTTCTACCCTACATTCCCCTCGCTAGATGCCACACTTAAAGCCTGGGAAGCTCTCAACAATCGCCATCCCAATCACATGCCTTTAAGCTGTAAGGAACTTCCATTAAACGCATACAAATTTCTCATCCCTTGCTTGAAACTGCCCATCGCTTATTATGTTGGGGAGACCACTTACAAACAGTTGCTATCACGAAACAGACCGCATAACTCATACATGGATATTCAGCTCCGTTATTATCATCAAACGTACCCTGACATTACTTATAAGATACAAGCTGACATTTGGCAATACCGAACTACTTCATTCCACAAGCCAAAAGGTTTATCATGGTTTTACCTACAATTACAAACCTGTTTCACCCAAACCAAATCCGCTAATATGCTAAATTGGGAAAAAGACCTTCATAGCAGATATACGTTGCAAGATTGGTGTAAGCCTATACAGTCTACATATAAGTACTCGCTGCACAAACCACTGGGAATTGGCCAAGAAACTTCTACATAGAAGTTACCTGACCCCTGTGAGATTGTCACACATCTTTAAGGACCCCCTGGTTTGTGCACGAGAGACTGTGGTGCAAGCGGTACTCTAATTCATCTGATGTGGGAGTGTGTCTCCGTAGTTTTTGGAATTCAGTATTCTCCCTAATAGCAAAACTTACTGGAATAATCTCTTCTCCCAAGCCGGATCTCGCTTTACTCAACATAGGTATTGGGAAATTTCCCAAGCAATTTCAGGCGATAATTACCCACATACTAACAGCAGCAAGACTATCCATCACCTCCAAATGGAGGACAATATGTGCGCCTAATCCTACAGATGTAATTAATAGAGTGAAAGCTCATTGCCTTTATGAGAATTTTTTTTCCTACTCTAACAACACAGGTCCACTTCACAAACATGTGGCAGGTATGGGTTTGCTTATTACAAAAATTCAGCCCAGCGCTCACTCCGAATGGGAAGACTGGCGTGCTGCTCTCCTCAGGCAGGGAACTCCAAAACGGAGAGGAGGGTCAGAGCTGCTCTGAGGAAGGGGGCCTGACCCCCGAAACACGTTAGCGGTCCTGACTGAAGGACTTGTTCCAGTTCACACATGGTGGATTCTTGTAACATGTTTTTATCTCTACGTCTGTGAGTATGCATTTGGCATTTTTTATTAAACAATTTGCAACATTGACCACGGGTAATGCACTAGGTGTTTGCGCCTCCTCTTCTTTTCTTTTCTATGTACCCGTTATGGGTTTGCTTATTACCCAAAATCCCCTACTTGAGCAGGATTCAAACAGGCCAATATGATACTTAGTGAAGACTAATAAGACTTATACAGGTGGTAATTTCTGTTCATTTTTTTCTTTTTTTTTTTAAATCTTTTTGCCTTTATTTCTTTTCATTTATTTGACGGTGTTTCCCTCATCTCCCTCTATTGCTCTCGCACCCCGGGGCGAGGTGCTGCGGGTCTGAACAAAGTTTGTGTTCCCAATGGGGGTGTCCGGATGCGTGGCGCAAGGTGCTCCATATGGGACAAGTGAAACTACAATGCTTGGGTTACTTTAGCCTGTTTCATGGAAATGTTATATATGTTCATACCCAAACCATCTTGTCATAACCAATAAGTGATTATACCGATGCATTTCAGAAAATATCGTTGTATTTCTATTTTCTTGTTAACTGATCGTATTTTTGCTTTCTGGTTTTGTAAAAAAAACTTGAATAAAAACAGATTCGGCCCATGAGCTTTGTGTTTGACAAGGGTCCTGTGTTCTTCGGTTCCATCTAGTGGCCATAATGAGGTATTTTCTCAAAATACCTCAATCTATTAAAAGTAAACACCACAGAGATTACAAACAATCTGGCAAACAATTATGATGCCTGTGTGAAGTGTTAGGACATATACACAGCAAATGTTTTGTACATAGAACCCAGAGGATAGGGGTGTGACAGGGTGAAATCAGGACAGTAAGTGGAGGGAAATTTTCTCAATGGAGATACAAACAGCAGTAAAAAACTGACAAAAGCTCTAAATCTTTTTTACTCAACCCATAACTAAGGACTTAAAATTAACCTAAAACATTTTAAACACCCAGAACTAACAATTATGCGTAAAGTCCACTACCACAACAAATTCCTCTTCTTGCTGTTGGAGATGCTCTAGTGACTCCTGGATTTGCCCATATCTTTTGGGAGTGCCCTCAGGTTAGTAGCTACTGGCGGGAAGTGACCCAGTTTATATCCACCCAAACTACTATACAGGTCCCTGTAAAAGTTGGTGTTTCTACTATACAGGTCCCTGTACATGTTGGTGTTTGCCTCCGGTTAGTTTACTCTCTGGCTGTTAGTAGGGTGTTAGGTACTCTCTGGGGTCTCTTATTATTTTATACCACGAAGGCAATAGTGCTCAAGTGGAATTCAGACACAGCCCCTAACCTGCCGTTCTGAAAGTGTTTAATCAATAAGGTTGTACCCCTATACAAAACTACCTATTTGTCCCGGGGTTGCCCTTGGAAATTTGAGAAGGTCTTGCACTTGTGGACAGATTTGGAGTGTACAACAGATGATCAGGAGTCCACAGACTGATTTTATTCCCCCTTGATAAGGTTTAGTTTATGATATGAACATATTTATTCCTCTGCAAGGACTCACATTACATTTGTTCAGGTAGCATTCTAAACACGAGTTATTATTCTTCCGATACATTATCCTGATGGTTGAGAGGGAACAGGTATCTTCTTATAATTCATCAACCCTTCAAGTGATTTTATAGGAGAATGACAGAGCGAGATGTATGGAAGGTGTGTTGTTTCTTTCCCTTCTTTTTTTTTGTTTTTGGGGTTCTGCAATAGGAGCTGTTTTTAGTAGTTCTATGTTTTATGTATTAGTCGGGGAATGCCCAAAGGCTATGTTTTGTACCTATACATCTGAATTTTTTGGGCTAAGCCCTTTCCAACTTTCATTCCCCTTGTCCAATGTGAGTAATTCCAAAGCCATGGAAGGGATTATGTCTAAAAGTAATGTCCGCGTTAAATATCTCTCATCACAAAGACATCAGGTGGTAAATACTGTGCTACAATTTTATATGCCCATTAACAACCTCATTATAGCTTGCAATGCGCATTTGTCAGGCTGTGTAAAGGCTAGTAGTGGTCAACTTCTTTAGTTCTAATGAGTTTAAGAAAAATACCCCAGCATTTATATCCACACAGGTAGCCAGATATCATAACCCAATTACAATACAAAGGATGTTGATTGTCTTTACATGTTGCTTGAATTATGGTGTCTGTGTGGATAGAAATGCTGAGGTGTTTTTCCCACCTTCATCAGAACTGAAGAAGTGGCTTGGTTAAGCTACGAAAAGTCTTCAACACTAAAGAATAAATCCATTTAAACATGACTAACTACTACTAGCTATACCATAACCTGAATAAATGAGATCCTTCCCACATATATAAGTAAACATGGAAGTGATCATGTGCTTTTCCAACTACACTGTTAACAATGGGTAATTACAACAGGCACGGTGCAGTATACTCATTTTGTTGAAGTTGACAATCAAAGCACAAGAGTAGTCATTATTAACTAGTGTGTTAAGGATTTCAGTACCTGTAAACACAGTGAGGTCACAGCACAGTCTACATGGCAAACACTAGCTCTTGTACTTATTATGTAGTGACCAGAAGGCAAATACAAAGTTAAGTAGATGTGTGCTTGTATTTCCTTAATTTCAAAAAAGGTAACAACCGTAACAAAAAAACAAAAACAAAAAAACCCCTCCAAAACGTGTTGTTAAATATAAAATATTTGCCAAAAATGCCTGCAGCATACAATAAATAACAATAAAATCTGTACTTGTGGCCAGGCCTCTATTTTTTAAAATAGTGTTTAAATCCTTGAAGAAAACCCAACTGAAATACTATAGCCAAGCAAATCACTCAGGGAGGAGTGAACAGACAGAGTTCTAATGTGTATAAAATATTACGAATATCTACGATTATTATACCAAAATTTGACAAGCTTCAAGGAAGAATTGCCCTCTGGTGGTGATTAAGCATTGTTACAAGCTAAGACTTGGATTTCCTCTGAATGATAATTCAGGTATTAGGACTAGTTTGAAAGCACAAGCAAAAAATAGACTGCATCAATTTACCAAATACTGGATGGTGACTGGATGGACTATAAAAATGGCAGAAATAGATACAGATGATTTTACAGGCACAAATTGTTTACACACAGAAAAGCTTTACTAATTGTCAGAAATTACCTGAAGAAATGGCAAAAAGAACACATCCTCACTATGCAGTTGATCATTATTTGTGAGTCTGGTCAAAGATAATCTGTGATCAGTTCGGAAGAAAGCTCATTGTTTTTCTTGTTGAGGCAATGTGCCTTATGTTGGAAATGAGGAAATGTGGCCTATGTGACTTAGGTTGAAAAAACCAAAAGAAAAGGCTATGAAATGAATACTGTTTCATTTGTATTTTGAATTAGGAATTATCATTTGACACAGTCAAAATATAAAAAGAAATACAACACAATGACACAAATGTACATTTTCATGCTAATGTGGTGTACTTTTATTTAACCAGTTACTATGGGACACATTTATAACAGCTTAATTTACATTTGATTCCTATTTTGTATGCTTTAACATATTTATTAATCCTTGGGGCCTTTCATCCTCCAGGAAATACACTAGAATGTATTTTTCAACACTAGCCAAAATGTGCCTGTTTTGGCACAGGAAGGAGCAGGGTGGGTGATTGACCAATGAGACCCAGCGACATCTATTACCTGCTGTAAAACATTCTCATTGTTGCAGTTCTATCCTGTTCTGAATAAAAGTGTAATTAGCACCTTGTTAACATTGAAACTAGCAAACATATTTCCCCTAATTTTACTATTTATTAATAAACTAGAGTATTTTTACCTGCAACCAGGATAATTTATTTTGGGGACTATCGTTAACTAAAGCTAATGGGGAGAAAAACATTGAAAGTAAATACAATTTTTTTTGTTTGTTTTTTATGTGTGTCCTTGTGTATTTCTCTGTATTTTGGAGGAATCCAAATATTCTTGTCTATTTGTGTTCGGCTTAATGTAATTTCCAATTTAACCCATCTTTTTTCTGAATTTTTTTTCGTCCATTCTATCATCTGTGATAACACTGCTGCTGTGTAATATCTTTAAATATCAGGTGACCCGAATACCCCTGACAACTTATCTCTACAAAGAGCTGCATACTGTTCCCTAGGTTTTTTCCCTTGCCATATATACTTTAGTAACATTATTTTAATTGTTTTAAAATATGCCGATGGGATAGCAATGGGTAGCATTTGAAATCTATATATATTTTAGGCAAAATTATAATTTTGAACATATTCATGCCCAACCAGGAGAATGGGGGAGTTGATATTTTCCTAATATTTCGCTTTATCTCCTCTAACAGGGTATGTAATTAAAAGTTTGATACAAAAGTTTGATACAATAATCCTCAGGTTTAAATTCTACTACTTGTTTATATTAAAGTGTTGGTATTTTGCCAATATTCTGCTCTTCATAAAGAAAAGTTAGACTCTCAAAGTCTGTGTTGAACGTTGAAAATAAATTTCCCCAAAATGCTTACAGATACAGAGATGAATAAAGATTCTATTAGGGCTTGTTTATACTTGTGTTGCACTCTGAAGAGCGATCTTCAGAGGCCGTTTGACAGGCTATGTCCCCTCTTTACCCCCTGCTTTAACCCCTAAGAACCTGCATTATCATTGTATATGGCTGCAGTGCAAATCTATTCACTTGAATAGGTTGGGACAGTAGGGATAAATTCTGCCACACTGTGATGCAAATCAATGTGTCCACAGCATATGTACTACATCATTCAATGTATTTGTGGTTTGGGGGCAGTAGAAATGTGACTCAGCCACATGTTTTCACTGCCCCTTAACTGCAAGTGTAAACAAGGCCTTAAAGCTCTTTTAGTGCTTGTTAAGAATATGTAAATATTTTAGTGTGCATGATTTGGGTACATGTTCAATTTAACTGTGGCCACAATTAAACAATTATTGTATCTTTAATAATTGCTACTTGTAATGTTGTGTTGCTAGGCACTAGATTAAGCATTAAGAATATAATAAAAGTTACTTTTTTTTTTTTAGACAAACACTGCACTTTCAAGCTTTGTTGAATTGATTTACCCGTTTTTTGATAGTGTGCCTAACTTTCCTTCCTCTAATGTGACAGCAATGGCGTTTGATCATTTTTTAACTCAGGCACCCAGTGCTGTTACATAAAGCTGGAGAGAGGGTGGCACCTTGGAGCTTATACACATTTTTTTCTCTTATTTTCTAGCGGTTTAGACATTTTTCTTGGTGCCCTTATAGCTCATCAAAACAATGCTTAACCACTTGCTGACCAGCCGCCGTAGTTTAATGGCCACAGGTCGACTCTGTCCCATGAAACGGCATACCTGTACGTCGCTTCACAGGACCACTAGCAGGTGCCAATTGGATACAGGGGGAGCCAATCAGTGGGTCTGGGGGCCGCAGTGGGTCCCCCGCAATGTCGCAGTCCCGCTAAAAATCGCTGATCACCACTATTACTAGAAAAAATAAAAATAAAATAAAAATGACAAATCTTTCCCCTAGTTTGTAGACGCAATCAATATACGCTTATTGGGATTTTTTTTACCACAAATATGTAGCAGAATACAAATCGGCCTAAAATGATGAAAAAAATTGATTTTTAATTTTCTTTTATTGGGAATGTTATATAGCAGAAAGTAAAAAAAGTTTTTTTTTTTTTTTTTAGAATTGTCCATTTTTTTTGTTTATAGTGCAAAAAATAAAAATCACAGAGGTGATCAAATACCAGCAAAAGAAAGCTCTATTTGTGGGAAAAAAATTACATCAATTTTATTTGGGTACAGCCTCACACGACCGCGCTATTGTCAGTTAAAATAACGCAGTTCCGTATAGCAAAAAATGGCCTGGCCATTAAGCAGTTAAAACCATCCGGTCCAGAAGTGGTTAAAGGAGTTGTAAAGTCAGAAGGTTTTCTTATCTTAATGCGTGGGTGTCCAACCTTTCGGCTTCTCTGGGCCACATTGAGTATAGAGAAATTTTCTCGGGCCGCATATAAAATATATACTATAGTAAAAGATATATAAGTAATAAAAACGCCACCGCGCCCTTCCCGCGCCACCCCCCCATACTAATTTAACACAACTAAAGGATGACCAATGACATTGAATCAGTATACAGAGGTTTACTTCTTCTGAGAGATATTAAAGGACACACTAATCACCATGACCGCTTCATTGATTTGAAGTCATGGTGGTAGGAGTCAGAAACACTGCACATGCTGGGATATTTACAGTTATGTGCTGGGGGATAGTTGCACCCCTAGCCAGAAAATGTACATGTATGAACAGGGACATGACATATTATTTACAAAACACAACTAGTTATTAAAAAACATACTGCAACAATTTACACACGCTAATGCACATACCTTTTCTACTTATTTTGCAGACTGCTGGTGGTTACTGCTGGTGGGTAATGCAGGCGGTTACTGCTGGCGGGTAATGTTGGTCATGCGGGTACTGCTGGAGGAAGCAGCGGCTGCAGTAGAGAGCAGAGCCGCTTCTTTCTGTATGGCTCCTGTCACAGGCGGAGTGCATTTCATGTCACTCCGCCTTTGACAGAGTCGGAACTATACAGGAAGCAGCGGCTCTGCCACTGACTGCAGACATCCTAAGTCTCCCGCAGCAGCCAGGAGATCGCACGGCGCTTGCAGCCTAGCGCGTTCCCATCCAATGCAGCCTAAACAATGCCTATCCAATGCGTGCCCATCCAATGCAGCCTGTTTAGTGCCCATTCTATGCAGCCTGATCAGTGCCCATCCATTGCAGCCTCACCAATGCATGACCATCCAATACAGCCTGATCAGTGCCCTTCTAATGCAGCCTCGCCAGTGCATGCCCATCCAGTGCAGCCTCGCCAGTGCGTGCCCATCCAATGCAGTTGCAGCCTCTGCCTACAGTTGGTTGGAAGCAACTGTGGCCTTGCTCTCGACTTGACTTCCTTCCTCCCCAGAAAAAAAAAAAATTGTCAGGAGGCAGTGGGCCGCAGTTCTGGGCCATATGCGGCCGTCGGGCCGCAGGTTGGACATGCCTGTCTTAATGCATTCTATGCATTAGGATAAAAAACCTTCTGTGTGTAGCAGCTGCTCCAACACCCTCTAACTTACCTTAGCCCATCTCTATCCAGCAATGTCCAAGAGTGTTTTGGACATCCGAGACACTCCCTCCTGATTGGCTGAGGCACAGTAGTGGCGCCATCGGCTCCTGCTGCTGGTAGAGTCATTCAGCCAATCAGGAGAGAGAGGGGGCGGGGTAGGGCTGCAGCCCCATGTCTGAATGGACACAGGGAGCTGTGAGTCGGCTGGGGTGCCCCCATAGTAAGCTGCTTGCTGTGGGGGAACTCACCAGGAGGGAGGGGCCAGGAGGGACCCGAGAAGAGGAGGATCCAAGCTGCTCTGTGAAAAATCCACAGAGAATCGCTTTAATTCCTCCTAAAAAGTGGCAAAATTAAATCAATTGTCTTATGTATACTTGCATGCCTTTGGTATGTCACGGAGTAAAAGAAAATAAAGTGTGAAAATAAATAACATTACCAATAATCTTACCAGTAAAATTTGTTTTCTAGAGTACAGCACAGGATACTTCTTTATATCATTACCACTGGATTATTATGCAGCTACATTCAGGTGACTGGACACTGGCAAAAAAGCTGTTCCCTGATACATCCCCTCCCACTCCCAGATAATCTCAGCTTTGCAGCAAGCATTAAGGATATCATAAAAACAGAGGGTAATGGGTGGTTGTTCAAAAGCAATCCAACAGAGGGGTGGGCAACACATCAAAAAAACAGTCCCACAAAACAAAAGTGGACTGGAAAAGGCTCGGCAGCAGCATTTAGCACCTTACACCTGCATCAGAAGATGCCTGAACAATCCACCTAGTAGAATTTAACAAACTTGTGAACAGAAACCTAGGTGGCATCCTTGCCAATATATAATACAGATACCTGTAAAGGCAAACACTAACAGATCTGGTAGCAAATGCCTTAACAGGAAAAGGAGGAACCCTGATGAAGTCATGTGGTTTGTGACGCAACTAGTCAGGAAGGAGTTGGGTACATCACTTCCGTTTTCGGCCGATCACATAAGTTCATGGTTTCTGAAGCTGTTGTAATCAGCTTTAAATGAATCATCATTTGGGCCATTGATTGGTCAGAGAAGGATTAATACTCCCAAATGTGGGAATGCTATGGGTTGCATGCAGGAGGTTAGCAGTTAGTGGAGGTGAAGGGGCTGGATGCACTGTGCCACTTACATGTCTCCCGAGCACTTTATCACACAGCAGCCTATCTTTGTGGATGGAAGACCACCTTTACATGGACTTTTATGCTTGTCTGTATATTGATTTACCTACCTGCGCTGCACTTTTGTGTGTTGTTTAGTTCTTAGCTTGCAATTGATTGCTTGATAGGTTGTCTTTACTCTGAATATCTATTGCATTTTGTTAGGAAAAGGAGGAACCCTATACTTCAAAATATAGACTTAAACTTGTCTAATCCATCTAGCAATGGTGGAGTGAGAGAGAGGGAGATCCTTACAGGAGCCCTCAGGAAGCACAAACAGTTTTCGGATTTCCGAAAGGTAGAAAGTAGCAAAAAGGTAAACTAACAAAGTATTCACTATATCCAGGTATATTTCCAGGAATTTCCTTAAGGTTCTTAGTATGCCACAAGATAGGATGATATCCTGGTTAATGTGGAAAGCAGAGCCCACATCTCTGTGCAACACTAAGAATGACTCCCTACAGGATAATGCTGCTCATTCAGAGACACTCTATGCACATGTAAAAAAAAAGGCAAGGTAATATCCTTAATAGGTTCGAAGAACAACTTTTACAGAGGCAAAAGACTGAGGTCTAAAGGGGACACAGGGGATCAGATTGGAGGGAGAGATGCGAGTTACACCCTGAACAAAGACTAGAGGTCACTGAAATGAACAGACAAGGCCAAGAATTGTCCCTTGACAAAACTCAAGGCCAGATATTGGTACAGACGGGACTGGAGGAAAGCCAGTAATTTTCTAGGCCTGAAGAGCTCATGTGTGAAAGCGAAGAGACAGACGTTTGTCCCAGGGCAGAAAGATCCAGGACAGAGCTGTGTGTAGAGTGTAAAACCCGGATACTCCAGTCTATGAGATGGGTCCTGTGATGACCTCCTCCGATTAAGGATCCACTTGAAACTGCAGAGATTGTACTGTCTGGCAAACATAGGCAATCAGGTACAGGGAAAACTGATTCTACAGGAGAACACAGTACCAGGTACCGCACAATATGAATCCCCTGAGTGTGAAGCAGAGCCAAAACTGGGCCAAGCACCATGGTAAAAACTCAGAGGGCTATGGATAGGCCAAATGGAAGGGTGAGAAATTTGTAATGCTGATTGGCCACCGCAAACTGTACATGATGATGTGGAGAAATTGGAGTAAGCAAATACGTGTTTCTGGTATCTATGGAAGCCAGAAAATCCCCAGGAAACAGGGAGGCAATGACTATCCCAGCATATTCTATGCAAAACTTCTGAAACTGCAGGATCCATTTAAGAACCTTTAAACCGAAAATGGGCCAGACTTTCCCATTCGGTTTCAGGCCTGCAAAGAGGATTAGGTAAAAACTTTGAAAGTGTACAATTGTTGGTTTGGGGGTTATGACCTCTTGGGACAGGAGTGTAGGGACAAGAGTTGTTAGACAACAGTCAAAAAGTATGCCTGTCATGATGAGGAATTGGACAGGTTTGATGGCATATTGCCTGGAGGAGTAAGAAAATCCAGTTTTTAGCCCATAGAAATGACATTCTGGACCTTTGTGTCCAAAATGTATTGGGACCAGAAGGTCGACAAGGCTGACAAACATCCCTCACCTTGAGAATAGGGGGCACCCTTTTATGGTGATTGCCATAATATATTTATCCAATGCAGGGCCAATGGGTGTTTGCTTTCAAAGGGTAACTGCTCAAGGAAATTATTGCTTGCCAGCTTCATAAGTCAGAATTTCAACCAGAGAATACTCTGCATGTGGATAGAGAAAAGACTAATCCTGGAAATCTGAGGAATTGTATCTACCAAGGTATTCAGGCAGTAGTGTAAGGCCATAAGCAAATGTCAAACCAGCTGCGGACAAAAGCTGAGCTAGAGTCATGGGTCATGAATTTCATCCAGACAGTAATAAACTTACGGTAGTTGGCAGAATCTACTACAGGAAGTTCCTACTTACAAAGGGAACTTTTCTCAATATATAATTGGTCCAGTATAATGTTTTAGAGGAAACAATAACTTCCCTGGGTGAATCCCTTTAAAGGACAGGCTCTACCAGCGAATGAACCAGGATGTTTTAGCTGGTCTAGGGAATATAGGTGACCTCGTACTGAACATCTTGGGAGTGACCAGATTCAGGGTACCTGCTCCAATGCTAAGCAAGAGTGTACTGCATCTATAATGTTAGATCCTCCTCTTCACCAACTACCTCTTCCCCAGGAACTACATCTGGCTCAAGGGTAAAATCAAAAGCTGAGGGGTGCACAGAGGGAGTCTGAAAGGGGCACAGTGTTGACCCCTGCTGTATATGGCCTCAATAAGGCTATAAAACTTCTGCCCATGAAATGTGACACTGTGGCAGAAATTATTTTCTATATAGGAAAGAAATGACTGGAAAAGTTGGATGACTTGCTAAAAGACCAGAGGAAGGCAGCAAGTCAAATTAAAGGGTACTAGGGCCCTGATTGGAAAACTACAACCCACAAGGAGACTAAAAGCTGAGCCTGAGTTAGCAAAACCATTTGACCCTTTTCTTTCTGTTTATGACCTGCCAAGTTTGTAAAATGTGTCCTCATAGGGGTACTTACAACTTGGCAGCATCTAGGCCTGGAAAATTACAGCGGTTGCAGATTGAAAAGCAAAGGTCATTTTTTTTTGCCATCTGTGTCCAATTGTGGAGATTTCCCTTCCTGTCCTATAGCCAAACTGGAAGTGAGAGGAAATACTTGCAAACTAAGAGATTTTTATTGGGAACCCCAGGTCACCAGAATTAGTGTCCCCATTGGAAGATTTTTCCTCTAATACTTTTCTGACGACAACCTAAAATTTTGGATTTTCTTTAACTTTCATTTTCAATGATAATGGTAAACAGGACAAATAGAGAAGGTGAATCCCCTTAACAGGGGTACAGAAATCAATAAAAACTGACAGGCTTTCTATTCCCTCTCCAGTCTATCCAAAACTAAAAAAAAAGGTTTGCCTTTAATTATACTTTAAAAGGTAACTACACTTTCATGGGGGGAAAAAAAAGAAAATAAACAAAAAATAATATAGCGTATACAACTGCGGCACAAGTCATATTGTAATTGAATGTTATTAAAAATTACCTTTGCTTTTCAATCTGCAGCCGCTGTAATTTTCTGAAATTGGAATGCAATATGGCTACCTGGAGTTGTTTTGTACACAGAATGTGTACTGACCACACCCCAGAAACCTAATTTCCAGCTTGTGTGATTGGCTCACCAATTTTCCCAGAAGTCTGCTCTAAGATACAAGTCAGATTTCTGGCATCCCCTGGAACAAAAATGTCCTTTTTGTTGAGACACTCCCAATAGGAACATGTCTAAAGGGATGCAGGCCCAGCAGATTTCCTCATTAGTGGCCTGCAGCTGCACAGCTGACAGATATTTATGAAACCACTCCCATTAGACCCACTCAGCACAGAGGAACAAACAGGGATTTCTTCAGAATAACAAAAGGTAGGAATCTGCAACAAAGGTTGTTATAATCCTTGCAATATACATAGATCATTTAGAGAGGAATGTTTTTTTCTCAACAAAAGTGGAGTTATGCTTTAAGGGAAGTGTAGCCTCCCTAGATGTGGCCACAAGAGCAAAATCTTCTTCAGATTGGATGGAAAGTGCATATGGTAGACAAAGAGCCAAAGAAAACTTTTAAAAAGGTACAAGCTGAACTCCAAGGTCAAAGTAAATCAGTGCTGAACTGCACCATCCATCGCTCTTTGAGCGAATGTGGGCTCAAAGAAAAAAGATGCCGGACACCTCCACTGTTGAAAGAAAAAACAAACAAGCCAGATTGCAAGTTTGCTAAAATTTACATTGACAAGCCACAATGCTTCTGGGAGAATGTCCTTCGGACCGACAGAACAAAAAATGGGGCTGCTTGTAAATTCACATCGGCTCTATGTTAACAGATGAAAATATGATGTTTTTAATGAAAAGAACACAGTAGCTACAATGAAACATGGAGAAGGCTGAGTTATGTTTTGGGATTGTCTAGCTGTGTCTGGAAAACAGTACCTTGAATTTGAACAGGGTACAATGAATTCTTATGACTATCAAGGACCTTCAGAGTGAAATCTGCTCAGTGTCAGAAAGCACTGTCTCATTTACAGGTCTTGGGTTCTACAACCAGAAAATGATTCAAAATATACAGCTAGAAGCATGCAAGAATAGCCAAGAACAAAACATTGGGCTATTAAGTGGCATTCTAGGAGCCCTGATCTGAATCTTTTTAATCATTTATAGAAAAAGCTGAAACAAGCAGCCTGGGGAAGGCATTCCTCAACTCTGGGAGGGCTGGAGCAGTTTGCTGAAGAAGAGTGGCCCAATCGTCCCATTGGCAAATGCAGAATTCTCATTAAGAGCTTTATAAATCACCTGTCTGTAGTGATTACCTTCAAAGATTGTGCAACAAGATATTAGGTTACGGGTTCCATCATTTTGTCAATGCCTTTTTAAGTTGTTTGATTATTTAGCATAATAGGTTGATTAAAAAAAATTACAGCAAAGATTTTTATTACTATTGTAGTTTTAAAGGTATTTCAGAAAAATAGTAGACCCTTTTTGTGCAAGGGTACCAAAAATGTGTCTGTCTCAGTATGACCTGATGGCTAAGGGCAAAGTTTTGTGAACCTGTTGTTTTGCATTATATGGGGGGCAAAGCACAGGTGCATGTTAAAAGGTATGTGTCATTTTTTGTACTATCCACTTTAAAATAAACTTGCAGCATTGGAGCATTAGAAGCTATTTAAGTTTTGATCCGTTGGTACCTAGTTTCTGCTATAATCTCTACATTTGTTTCCAACCACCCACGACAAGCTTTCGGAGTTGTGCTGATAGTGGTACCCATTCTTATTAGGTGGTCCTGTCCCATCGTTAGGTGGTTTTTAGGAAGAGATATTCAGAAATATCTCTACACTGTCTTCTACTGTGATCCTTCCCAATCTCCTTCTATCATTGCCTAATGTACACACCCCGGACCAAATTTTGTTAATCCAAGTAGCAACAGCCAAATAAACTATAAAGAAGGCAGTGAAGACTAACTCTCTTAATATAACGGAGACAAAATACAGGATTACTAAAGCTATGATCTATGCTAAAATTAGTGCAGTCCTTCAGGATAGCATTGAACATTACACTAAACTATGGCAGCTATTGGTCTACCACTTCTCACCCCCCTCCCGTCATGTTGATGACTCTCTCTCCTACTCTCTAACACCTTTGTCTCCACCTCACCAACTATTATCTGTTAATCACTTTATTGCCAGACCTCCCTTTGACCCCCAGGGACACCCCCCCCCCCTTCATCGCCTACTATATCAGACTTGTCTACTCGGCATTGTTCACTACCTATCCCCAGATATCCATTAACCTGCAAATAGCAGCAAACTACTAGCTATGAATGGTTCACCTACCATTGTATGTCTGCAATACTTCTGCCTACTGTCTTGGCTCTATAACCTCAAGCTTTATTTACACCTTTGAATGACAGTTTATCTTTTGTTATTTTAATACTGTCAATGGTAATGCCTTCCTACATATTTACTGTATAACATATGACTCTTTTCTTCCAAAGCCATGTCCCTTGTTAAATTAATTAAAAAACACTGCATTTTTTAAGCAAAATAAAGCAATATGGCATTACACAAACCTACGCCCCAGAATTATATTTTAGGCATAACAATAATAAAAAAAATGTTAATCATTTATATCATTTCAATCTATGACCTGCTGGACTGCATGACTTTCTACCCTGACATTCATCTTCAGCATGTGGTTTCCCCACCGCATAAATCACTAAAGTGACCAGTGCAGTGCTCAGTGCACTTAGCATTCGTGTTTTTTAGTTTCCAACTGCCATGTCATCATTTAACTGAGCAGAAAGAGAAGGGGCGTTAATGGCAAGACAGTCAGCAGGCACCATTCTTCAAACAAATAGAAGAAAAAAATAAATAATTAAAAAGAAAAATAAAAAAAATTACCGTAAAGCGACACTAAACTAAAAAAAAGAAAATTCTATTCATGTATGTATGCGTACATTTAAAAATTCCCTTTTATTGCTCCCTCCTTCAAATTAGCTTTTTTTTTTTTTTTTTGCTGCTGTGATTTAAGTTCCTGCTAGAATGTTCTTCATGCTCCCACTGTATGTTGTAATGTAGCCACCCTCTCTTGTTCGCTGCCATGATGGGCTAGGGGTTATGGACCATGGAGCAGTGAACATGACCGCAACAAATGTGCACTGCTCATTCCAAACACATTAAAGTGAGTAGGAAAAGGAAAGATTCAGGAGTTCATGGAGGAAATTAAAATAAGGGGGAAAAACAAAGCAAGAAACAATTTCATAAACCATGGATTACAGGACCAATACGTATTGGACATGGATGAATTTTTATTTTTTGAGAATTTGTTTAGTCGTGACATGTGTATACTTCTATTCAGCTAAAAACCTGGCACCTGGTGCACATTTAAATGACTTTATAAGTATATGCCCAGGCACCTTCCAATGACGTGTGAACTGGACCTAGGCTTTGAAGAAAAAGAATCTTCTCCCAAACACTGAGTACTTTTTTTTAACTTCTTGCAGTATTTATTTTTGTAAAGAATAATTTTATAGAGCCTGCAGTTCATAATAGAAGCTCTATGAGAAAACAATCTAAATCTGGCTGCTAAAGATTTGACCAGGCACAGTGTTTTCCTGCTAGTAGTAATAGATCACTTACTGATTTTGTTGGTTGTGTGGACAGCTATAGAAAATGATTACCACATTATTACTGCATGCAGTAGATCTGTTCAGCAACACTCAATAGCCAACATTTTTTGAAAAGAGGGAAAAATACATTAAAATTCTAAAATATTCACTGATATATAGGTGTAACAATATATCAAACCGTAGAACTAATATTAGTATTATTAACTGTTTAGATTAACTGCATGAATCTAAAGTTAGTATAAACTGCTTTGTGTGTTTTGTAGAAGCGTGCCCATCCTCCAGTATATGTGCAATGAAATGACTTCATAGCAGATGGAAGAGCAGGGAGGTCAGGTTAACAGATCAGCCTGCTGGTGGCTTGTCCAAAAAAAGAGAAAGAGCCGAACATGCAAAACGCAAGTCTTTTACCATTTAATACATTTTCAATACAGGAATTTTCAACATCATGCTGTAATCTTTCTGTATATTCACAGCATCCTACTTTACTTTTTGTGTCATTCTCCCCTGACAATTTCACTTACAGCTAATTAGCCTATTTACCCCATGGCATGTTATTCCCTGTTGCCAAAACTGTTAAATGCTTCCATAAGTAGAGAAAAGGCATTAGCACCAGACAGATGCAATGATACTAGCTGACAATGGATGTGTGAAGCAATTGCCTTAATTAGGAAGCTCATTAAATCACGCAGCATAAAAAAATAAAAAAATCCTGGGAAAAAAGTCTCCAAAATGCTGTATCATTTATTTTGCAAGAATCGGATTCATAAAACCTCTCAATTTACACCTTTAATGGGGACACCTCGAAAAATAATGTAATTACTAATTAGCGCTAAGCTAAATCTATTTAAAAAAACAGGGTGTGTTTAGAGGCCTTCTAGAGATATACTACTAAGCTTGGGCAAATCTGAATGTCTGGACAAAATATATATATATATAAAAAAAAAAAACGTAATAAAGTGCAATAACTGCACTTTTCCACATGTTTTAGCCCTTTAAAAATATTCAAGTAGAGAAAATACTTATTGATCTAAAATCCATTGTGCTCCCAACTTCCCAACAGCCAGAGTGGACAACACAGTGATTCTGTTGCAATGAAATCCCAAATAGTGTTGTCAGCTCTGCCCAGTTGTTCCTGCCTAGACTACTTAACACCCTTATCCTCATTTTCATAACATAAGTAAGAAGTTTTGTAATCCAATGAAGAACTGCAGAGAGTTTATAACTCTGCTTGGGTTTTCATTGCAATAGAGACAGAGATGTCAACTGAAACAGGCAGTGATGTCAGCTCAAGCTAGAGGTTTGGAGCTCACAGTATTTCTGGGTCAACAGCTATTTTTCAGTACTTAAACTGTAATTAATGTGGAAAAAAGTCCACGTACACCCATTGCTCCAGAAATGCTATCCCTGCAAGATTCCTCCAGGAATGCTATCCCTGCAAGTTTCCTCCTTAACACTGACTTCTTCATCTGATCTTCTTCCGTGCTTGGAATCTTCAGCCATCTTGATTGGCACGCACAAAATGACATGACTTCCCTATATTTGCACAGGAGTTAATTCATTCTGGCACCAAAAATGCAGAGAACGTACACTGAGATCTGCATGCTCAGCTCAGTCTATAGTCTAAAGAAATTTACAAGCACTCTGGAATTCATAAAGACAATCTTCAAAAATCTGTCTCCCGTCTGTGCAACAAATGGCACAACTTGCCACAGATTCATGTAACTGTTGGTAAATTGTATATGAATTTGTTGCAGAATTTTGTCTGTGATACACTACCTACACATGATACACATAACTCCAACAAGATTTTATTTACATCCATTTTTCTTATTGCAGATTAGACGTTATTTCTAAAGGAATTTTTCAAAGCCATAGCACCAGAATGTAAAAGTGATAAACTTAAGAACTACCTGAATATGTTACATGAGTAGGAGATAGTAAGAAAACGGATGTATGGCCTGCATTAATTTGGAACAGGACTTGCTAATATGGCCACTTTGTGAGAAACGGATCACAAATGCTTTATTAAATTGCTCCAATAGTATAATAGTCTCCTGTGCAATAAAACATTTTTTGTTAGAATGCTTTTAGATAAAGTTCCACTCTAGAAAGACAAAATGTTGGGAGAAAGGTTCATAGGTTTCAGATGGGTACTTTTGCTACATTTCAACTCTACCAAATGATTAGCTTGCTAAAAAAGCATATAGCCCTAAATAATTAAATCTCCTACTGTGGAACTAAAATTCATATTCAATCCACTATCCCAATGGAAAAAAACAAAACAAAAAAAAACCACTACTGAAACATTTTACATTTTAGGCAGAAAATAAAGGTACGTCTTAAATCTTTAGTACAATAAAAAAACTTGTACTAACCCAAAACACAAAGGGACTTGCAATTGCCCTTTTGGCAGCAATATCACATGGAACACTTTATGGAAGAAATAGGAAAAATGGAAGAAGAGTACCTTTATCATGTCAGCTGACAAAAAATAAATTTAAAATACGAAATAAAGGTACAGTGCCCTGTAGTGAAATATTTTTTTAATACAACAGGTTAGATAGAAGATCCTGCAGACCAAAATTAATTTATCAAAGATATAGAAATAAAGGCAATGAAAGGGTATCTATAATGATGAACCCAACATATAAAAGTCTGTAAAGAAAAAAAGGGAGATCCTGCAAGAACAACAAATATATACTTATTAAGTTATACTGTGCAAATAAACAGTTATTCACATAGAAGACCACAGGTAGAGATAATGGTAGCTTAAAATAAAAATGATAGCTGAGATACACTGTTTTAGAGACGTTTGAAGGTGTTTTCAATAGTTATTAGCGGCTTGTTGTTTTCATGAGCTTGTAGTGATGGCGACTATTTTTGTTACTTTATTTGGTCTACATTGCCCTGTCTATGTCCCCTTTGGCTTTAATAAAACACACATTTTTTCTACATAATTATGTTGCTACTATTGTCTCTATTTCTATTAATACTTATTGGAAAAATAAAGCTTTTTGTGTATGTATTAGGGAGCGCAAAATACAGGAAACGTTCATGAAAAGCATTAAGGAGTGAGAATGAAGCATACTGTAAAATCAAGGTATCTGTAATCGTTTTTAAATGTAAAATACAAAGAATGCATATAATCTTTCAAGAACAAAAGATGAACTACAAATAGTACATTTTTAATGTTGTATCTAATGTCTTATGTAACATGTGTATTGAATGAAGAGTAGAACACAAAGTAAAACAAAAGCAGTTAGAATAGCAAATTAAGCATAAGATTAGGAGCAATAATCTATATAAACATAAAAAATGTTTCTTACTGTCATTACAGAAAGCAGGTCTTCAACTGTGCAATCTGCTTTCAGTCGGTCCCTGAACATGCGAACAGTCGGGTGTTTCAGATAATAATAAGAAGCAATTCGCCCATAGGTTTGTGGCTCAATACCACGACTATCCTAAAAATAAACAAAAAGATAAATGGCATCTCTACTCACCATACTGCATTCAGGCTTTTTCGATTCTATCTAGCAAATAGTACAAATCTGATATTTATGTTTTAATTATAAAGCAAAATCGTAAAAAATACTGTAATCTCAGCATTCCGTATTTTCAGATAATCAATTTACCTTTTGTTCTTGCAAGGAAATAAAGCACCTAATGTAGATGAAATTGAATTACTTAGAAACTTAGTCTATATTTTGGATGTTTTTACAAACCATCCATTTGCTGAGCAATAGAAATGTAATGCCTAATTTCTTCATTACAAATAAAGTAGATATTTCAAGATATTCCTTTTTCCTTAGAGTGTATTGTAAACCCCACATTTACTTTTCGTGTTTGGCAATAAGCTGCACTATATAAAGTTTTTGTAAACAAATCGTTATTTGTAAATCTGTTCTAAAGTTTCTAACCTAGAGAACCTGTTCAAGAAACATTAATATAATTAATGATCACTACTGTAAATGGCCAATAGATTGCCTTGCTTAACACAGGGGAACAACATGTAACCCTGCTTTATGTTAAAGTTCTGATGTAGATTTTCTTCTAAAGCAAAATAGCTATACATAGCAGTTTGACACTTTTCTTGCTTTGTATTTAACAGCACATATTTTTCATGTTTAATTTATACCTTAGAGACATTTGAATGTTAATTGATCCTTCTCTTTACAACTATCATTTATACTTCAGCATACAGTGTGAAGTCATGAAATATTCCTAATTAGGCACGGACTCCTCTGTACTTATACCACTAATTTGCTTTCATGTCTTATGTATCAGACGAAAAAGGGAAAAGGATAGAGTTATTATCAAATACACTACAGAAATAGATGGAAGAAAAAAAAAAAGAAGACTAGTGCTGCTATCAAATTCAATAAATTGGGAGACTAATAGATTTGAATATATAAACAAGTGCAAAGTACATAAAGGAAAATGCTAAGTGATAGCAATGTAATCATGTAGAGGGGGTTTTTGATCTCTATGACCCTATGTGTAGTCGGGTTTGCCGTCGTCCCTGGTTGAGTATTGTATCGGTTTGTTGGTACCTCAGGCCAATAAGAAGTGGGACTTTTAAGGCAGGTATGGGGTATAAGAGAAAGTACAAGCAAAAATTGCTAATAATAACTAAATGATAATAATGATAATAATAATAATAAATGTTTAATTCTTAAAACATATGTACAGTGAAGTACAGTTGCGTGAAAGGGTTATAGACCCTTGTGAGGTTGTGTAATAGGAGGAGGGTTAGTGACATGTGAGAAATAGTGACTTTTTAGGGTATATCTCTGTCTTTCCCTGCTGTTAGGCTTGGGTGGTTCAGATCAGAGGTGTCTCCTATATCCTACGCGTTTCGGCCTTTAAATGGGCCTTTTTCAAGGTTGATTGTCACTATTTCTGTTGGTAAAATGCAGATTTTTGTTAAATATTTTTAAGTATCACCACTTTTGTGAATTAAATAATAGTGGTGAATTTTTCAAAAATAGTACATACATATTGTTTTCTTTGAATCCTTGTGTGTTGAAATGGCTCCCTCTTTAGCACAGCGAGAACCATGCGGTTTCCTGAAAAAATATATATATATATATATATATTTATGAGATTCAGCTACAAAGTTGATAGTGGTTCTACAGGTATGTTATTGAACTTACATGGGCCGTGTCTCATATCTGGGGTAGATCATGTGAATCTCCCCTGGTGGTTAGTTTTGATTCCGGTACGTATGAAACCGGTTCTGGGCAAGGATGTCCTTGTGCCTTTAAAAGGTGCAGTTCTATATGAGACAGGTACACGTATAGGAAGATTTTTATCTGTAATGCGATAATGCAGTATATGCAGTATATAACATTTTGGGTTTGTTTTACCTTCATTATCACTTTGCAACAAATGTGGTCCCATGCGGTTTCCAGCTGGGTCACACTTAAAGAGAGGGAGAAAACACTCCTTCAGTAATTTGCCTCCTTTTCAGGGTTGAGTAAGTGGTAAGGGACATGATCTCCAATGCAAAGGTTTACTGAATAGTATTCTCCATACAATATGTGAAAATAAGCAGCCACGTATTTTCAGGTACTGTATGGAGAATACTATTCAGTAAACGTTTGCATTGGA
Organism: Pelophylax lessonae; assembly: GCF_965119305.1. Lineage (NCBI taxonomy): Eukaryota > Metazoa > Chordata > Amphibia > Anura > Ranidae > Pelophylax > Pelophylax lessonae. The sequence goes on from NC_138770.1 coordinate 383,634,611, forward strand.
GATCGTGTCCCTTCTTTTCTTTCTGTGTGTGTATATATATATATATATATATATATATATATATATATATATATATATATATATGTGTGTGTGTGTGTGTGTGTGTGTGTGTGTATGTACAGTATATTCCTCATACTAACTTTTGCATCATTGTTAGCCTAGACATCACAATTCAAAAATAAAAACATACCGACTGTTGAGACTAAAACATGCTTTTAGTCTCAACAAACCAAACTTCAGGACAGCCATGTGGGTAGACATGTACGTTCTTACTTCATTGCTATACACAGAAATGCATGAAAGGGGAAGCTACAATGGCTATCTTTTTAACAGGGCCAGTCACCATTTCTCCTGAAAACCTTCACCCAATCTGACTTTAAATGCCAGGATCAGGCTATCATCAGACTCACAACAATGGGTACATTAAGTTATATTTGCCTTTACAAAACTGTGATTGCTGTATACTGTAAGGTTAGCTATAAACACCCAGATCCTGGCTTAATCAAAAGTCCCCATGCAATATTTGGGTGAGAAAATCTGACTATTTAGATTTTCTCCTAAAAGTCAATTAAAACTGCTTCCATTTGTCTAGGCCAGTGATGGCAAACCTTGGTACCCCAGATGTTTTGGAACTACATTTACCATGATGTTCATGCACTCTGCAGTGTAGTTGAGTATCATGGGAAATGTAGTTCCAAAAAGTTTAATCTTCCATATTTGATTGTACCTGAAATTAAGTAGCACCTTAAAGTTATCCATGTTTGTAAGTTAAAATGATAAATTATACAAGTAATTCTGGCACAACCACGAGACAATGTTTTGAGTGTAAAGAACTGCAAAAGATAAAGCACTGAGAAACCTTAGTCAAGGTGGCAATATATGACCGAACTTGAGCATTACCTCTTAGCATCAGACCATTTTAGAGAAGATTATTAAAGCTGTGATCTCAGCACAGAAGAAACAACTTTTGGAGCAAATTGCTACAGCATCAAATTAATAATAAAAAACAAATCGTAGGTTTTGGTTTTAGAGTTAAAGTAGAAGGAAAAGCTAAAATAAAGTTTAAAACCTTGACTCCCTACTGCTGATAAACATCATTGACACATATCAGACAAATCAAGTGACTGCCACAAAGAAGTGAAAAAAAAAGGGTGTCTACACTGTGATTTCTTGCAAGCGGTATGTAACATTTTTATAAACAGCAGAAAGGCATGGCTTTTGCCAGCACTCGTCTGGGGCAAGTGCTTGGAGCCCTGAACAAGGGCTGGTTATCAAGCAGCTGTCCCCTTACCTGCTACATAGTCACTTTGCTGTGGGGAAAGAAGGCTGGAGCCCTGTCTGATCTCGTAGCTATGTACCTAAGAACATGGGACAAAGTAGTACATGTACTTTGTCCCCTTAAGGACAGAAAATTAAGACAGAGTTCTTGAATAACACGTAGGCTGTATTTGATAACTAGCTGAGTTGCAAGGTGTTACAGAACTGATAATGCAGTGATAAGCCAGGTCTGTACTCTGGTCTATGAAAAGTTGAACAATGGATACGATGTGAAAGGTCCTATTATGAAAACAAAATTTTACCCTTAGAATAAGGATTAAAGTGTATGCCTTGCTAAACTTTGTTTTTTTTTTGCCACATTTTTATTGTTGTCTGTGTCCTAACTGGGGAGGAAACCGTAGAAAACTTGTCTATTTTTACTGGTGGCCATAGTCATCAAGAAGGAGGAATGTGAGGGGAATTCCAATTTTAGTCTTCCAATGGGGACGCCTGTTCATGGAACAACTGTCTAAATCTCATCATACACATTTCAATCTGACCATACCATACTATACACAGTCAAATTCAGAGCTAATGTGTAATACAACAGCATACCCAAATTATTAAACGATCAATTTGTGTCCAGTCAGGCAGCCCTTGCACTACACACTTCTTTTTACATCTAAAGGAGATTGTACAATCAGACTGCAATGCTTACAGCTCACCACATGTTACATCTACCAACAAGAAGGTAGTACAAGGGCCTGCCTGACTGGATACATGCAGAACGAAATTCCGCTAACTTGACACTTTCTGTGTCTGAGAAGGAAAATTCGCCTCGTACACAAGACAGAAAAAAGAAAAAGATAATAATTGCATGAAAGAGGTTGTAACCCTTGCCTACTCTATCCAAAAATACAAAATAAAGGTTTTGGCTATATATCAACCTTAAGATAGTCAATGACAGGTAGATGTCTGACTGAGAGCAAATGTTAATAAGACAGCCTCATTATAAATTTACATAGTTAGTCAAGTTGAAAAAAGACACGTTTTATCTAGTTTAACCCTTCCTTGTTCACACCGTCAATCCCCATACCAACGTCATCAAAATGGGAATGAAGCAAGCACAAAATGAAGTCTATACTAATTTCTGCACATGCAGCAGTGAATAATCTGCAAGTGATTACAGGGATGTGATAACAAGGGTTTATAATGATCCAGTAAGTTGCCCTCATAGACTTTGACACACTTCCATTCATCACAAATAATTCTGCCAATAGTACTCCGTTTCAAATATACCTTGATCTGACTAATTTCAGAATGATAAAACAAAACATCTGTTTTGAATAAAAAATATATTTATTACAAGAAAATAGTTAAAAAAAATAAACTAAACTATACTAAAAAAAGAACGTACATAGTTGTGTTCTCATCCCTAGGTGGCTTTTCTATCTTTGGCCAGTCCAATTGTGGAAAGGCACTTATAGACATCCGCCCATACCTATAATAAGTTATTTGTCACACACAAAAGTGGGCAGAAAAATACTGTATCTCTATTTCTCTCAAGTACTAATCGGTTTATAATGCCACATCCTCAAACATCAAGGCTGTGCTATTAGGTTACATGATTATAACCTTTTATTATCTAGGGTACTACAGGCAATGTTATCTCTGGGGGGATTGAATATCCTAATCTAGTGCTTTATTTTCGGTCTATGTTTTGTGCTGACTCTTTCTGGGAATTACTAATTAATTAAGTACCAGACTCTGATGTTGGTTTCTCTTCAAAGTCAGCCATAGACTCATTGGCTGGGTAGCGGTTTATTCCCCTCTGTTTCCTCTATATATGAGGATTGAACTACATTTTGAAAGATTTCTAGTATTTTTGGCCATGCAACATACCGCTATTGTACGCCATGCGGCACATCGCCATCATTATCTGGGCTTTTGGGAGTGCATGTAAGTGGACTCACTGGGTACAGCATGTCGCAATGAATGATGATGTCTGTTATTTAAAATGTATTATTGTGCTTTTCCTTCTAGGATAGGCCAATGCTCTTTGCTGACAAGATATTGAGGTCCTGAGGAAGCAGTTTTTTTTGTGAAACATGTTGGCCTCTAGCAATATTTAGCAAAGAAATATTGTTGCAGCCTTGACTGTATGGCCTGTATCATCCAATTAGGCACCTATTTCATGATTGTTTTTTAAACTATTTTTTGTAATAAATATAATTTGTATTCAATTTTGTCTCATTGTCCTTCTCTGGTACCAGTAAAGTCTGCAAAGTTCTAATTTTATTTTTTGATTACAATAATTATGGATGAGGTACCCAAATATAGCCTATCTTAGTATTACTTCTACTACTTGCTCATCGGTTGGTTTATACATTGCCTAACGATAATCTGAAAGTGCTCTCAACCCACAAAACATTGTAAATAAATAGAATTAATGAATGTTGATCTATAAGAGATCTTACCTCTGCAATTTCTATACAGTATGAGCACTCAAGGTCAATAAGTGATTTCTCCACAAGGTTTGAAAGGAACTTATTCATAGTATCGTGTCCAACATCTTCCAAATTGTAGTAGCTAAAAGAAACAAACATGAAAATCATTATAACAAATGTTTGCTACAGTAACTCAAGCCATAGAACTTGACGTGATATTAAAAACTGGTTCTGCACATTGTTTCTAGTTTTTGTTCAGTTAATAAATTGTTGAGGACTTGTGCAGATTACTCACCAACTTGGTTTGATTCCTGCAAATCTACCATGGGCCACATGGCCAAAAATGTACTTATCTGGCAAACCAGATGAATGCATTCATTACAGATATGTTTCACTAAATACATAAAGGGTGCGCTTAAGCTAATTGAATGTACTGCTATAAGAGAAGTTAGATTTTTCTTTTTTTTTTTGGAATTATACTTACCTAGTTGGATGCAGCATTGGTCCGAAGCTGCGTCTGTCCCACGCTGGAAAGACTACAACACATCAGCTGCAATGGCTGATGGCAGTTATAGTTCTCCCATTCACAGAAGACTGTGAATGAATGATGGGACCGGGTGGGCGGAGCACTGAGCAGCGCAGTTTTGAAAATAATTGTGACAGCAGATGCGAGGAGAAGATCCCTGGCCCACTGTCACAACGGTGGACTCCAGGGAGAAGGGGTAGGGAGGTTGCGGGGGGCGTGGATCAGCGGAGTCTGCTCATTCAGTAACAAGTTACATGTGACACCCTGGATATGGGTGTAACATGTAGTATGTTGTGAAACGTGAACTAATCCTTTAATGGGAGAGTGAAATGGGTTTATATAGCATAGGTTTGAAATCAGTTTCAGGTGCTTCTGAGATTATTCAGAATTAATTCATAGACAGATACATTTAACCTACAGCTGACCTCCTTCTGACCTGCTTCAAATAGATGTTGCATTCCCATTGACTTAGAATAAAAACCCGCTTGAGGTGAACAAAAACCCATCAGCATAGGCCCTAAAGCGACTATTAAATAGGCATGAGATGGTCCTTAATTTAAAACAATATTAACCATTATGAATTAACATTTTTCATGCCAAACTAGTGGGTAAGAGTGACAGAATAAGGCTTCATTTTATCAAGGTGGTTGGTTAGCATCCTAAACAACAGTGATTAAACTGATAATAAGGGCTTTTAAAAAAAAAAAAAAAAAAAAAAAAAGAACAAACATGTTATACTTGCCTGCTCTGTGTAGTGGTTTTGCACAGAAAAGCCCCGATCCTCCTCTTTGTGGGTCCTTTGCCGACGCTCCTGGCCCCTCCATCCTGCCGATTGCCCCCACAGCAGGCAGCTTGCTATGGAGGCACCCAAGCAGGCTCGCGCCTGATGCTGGTTTAGCCAATGAGGAGGGAGAGTCCCCGGAGATCTGAGGCTCTCGTGCACATCACTGGATAGTGATGGGGCTCAGGTAACTATTAGGGTGGGGGCTGCTGTACAGAGAACGTTTTCTACCTTCGTGCATAGAATGAAGCTATAAAACCTTGAGCCTTTAGAACCACTTTAAGGATTTTATGACATGCTTTTTATTCACTGGACTGTGGGATCAAACATTCTGGAGCTTTCCCTTTCTGCAATTAGACTGAGTGCATGCATGATCTGGCTGCTGAAACATATGTATCATTTTGATATCTTCAGGTTCTTTGTTGCCTGAGAGGCCTGTTGTTTGACTGCATACTTTGACTACAAATGCTGATTGCTATGCTTCTAATCTTTGTTCCTCTAAACTTTGCCTTAGTTTCCCCCAAAAAAGATAAAAAAGCAACCAATTCCTTGCAGTTTTACTATACAGCAACACATCTTTTCCTAGACAGTTGTCATTGCAGCAAACGTCTGCTACAGATATCATATTGGCTGAGCAACTTATAATATATATTCCTCCAAATTACACCTTTGCCACATTAATCACTATATGAAATTTAGGTTTCAGAAGGGCTTTTTTTCAGATAGAATTTAGTTCCGGCACCTACAGGCTAAATGTATGTAATGGTAAGAGGTGCTGGGGTGTGCTGGGGGATCTATTAATGCTGGCTGCTGGGGGAAACTCGTTTTGTGGGTGGGTCTCGTGTTGCTGGGGAAGTCTATTGTTGCTAGAGTGGGTCAATTGTTGTTGGGGGGGTCAATTGTTGTTGGGGGATCTACTGTTCAGGGAGGGGTCTACTGTTGCTGGCTGCTGGGAGATGTATTATGCAGAGGGGAACTATTGTTATTTGCTATATGGGATCTATTTTACTGCATTTCTTGTTATTGTTAACAAATTCCATATATGTTACTTGGCAGCACAAAATGCAACTTGGTTCTGGATTTTTAAAAAGGGGCGATACTGGTAGTGGGTGGAACCAAGAGACGGTATTTCGAGGAGTTTAGAGGGCGAAGACAAAAGGTAATTCGGAAGTGGAGAGTACCTGCACCTATTCTCTGAGAAAAAAAGCCCTGGGTTTCAGGAACATTTTATAACAAGTATGTACTCTAACAGCCTGTTTTGTAAGGTCTCTACTAAAGTGGATGTAAACTCCATTCATGAAGTTTGATCTGGGCACATATATTTGTAGTGTTTATTTATCTCTCTTCAAAGCCCTAATTCCTGTGTCTTTCTGCTGCTCTGTTCCTCTGCTATCAACATGATAACTTCTGACAAGTACTCCGGCACAGGAGATAAAAGCAGCTGGAAATTTGTGCCGTGTGGGTATATAGAGATAGATTAGCAGAGAGCTGGTTTATTCACAGCACAGCTCTGCATGTTTCTTCCTTTGTCTGCTTATGTGGAGGGGGTGTGGCTTTTATTCCAATCAGCTGTCACACAGAGTATGCCAAGACTCCACACCCAGTGCTGGAACAGGGAGAAGAAGTTCTAACACAATGTTCACTTTCTAAACAGTGTAGAAAGCTGAAGACAGCCGACAAATAAAATGTATGTAGGGGAATTTGTTTAATATCTGTGTACATTCTGAGAATGTTTACTTCACTGGGTATGTGTGAGGGTTTACATCGACTTTAAGCTGGCTGTACACTATTATTTTTTGCTTTAAGAATGTTCATTTGATTTTTTAATCACTAGGTTCAAACTGTTATTCGTTTTTAACTGCAGTGGCAAGAAAATTTGAAGAAGCAGGCTGGAAGCAGGAGACCGCTCTGGAAAACAACAGCTTTGGATTACCTAAATGAAGCTGTGGCAAACAGCTAGAACTGGCTGATCCAGAAAACAAACCACAAAATCCTTGTGATGCACAGGTGCAGAACCCCAGGAGTTGAACACAATGCCCCTTTTGAGATGAAGGATGTGACTTGTTTGGAAAACCGAAATTAAACCTTCAATATTTTTTCACTTAGATTATGGGGGGGTTGTTGTACTTAAGGTAATAAACCCAAAAACAAAAATGCAATATAGTGAAGCTTACCGATTTTGCTGTGATGTCCACATTTGTTTTAATTTTTTAGGTTTAGATAGAGCAGGGGAAAGGTTTGTATTATTGTCCTACCTGGGATACTATCCCTATCATCCTAATGGGACAGAAATTAGGTCACCGGACCTAGACCTGAAAGTGTAGCCCAAGTTTATACCCAACACCTAATCTTGTTCCTAAACACAAAGCTAACTTAGATAACTCTACTATTGTAATATTGTAATGTATAGCAATATAGTATCTGGAACAGTGTACATTAAAGAAAGTTACATAAAGATGACGCTCACCCCAGAAACAAAACACAAATATGAAATCCAAGTCTACTACTTGTATGCACAACCTTTATATGCTATAGTTCCTGTTCCCACAAAATATGCTTTAATTACTATACCACAAGTGACAGTCTAACAGACACGTACAACACTCATGCACAATAATTTTTTAAAAATACGAAACCGATCCATTATATGCTTTTCAGTCTAGCTTAAAAAAAAAAAAAAGAATGTAATAAAATAGCCAGCAACTTTGGAGATAAGGGACACTGTGGTAAGACGTATTGGTAGTCAGTGGCTGTCTGGAACAATAACTCCCCATCAACTTGTAGTGAGTTGCTGTCTGGAGTAATAATCCCCACCCTCACACAAGCACTGGTGATCTGTAACCAGCAATCAGATATCATTGAGCGTTTTAGAGCCTTTCTCTGCTGCGGTACCCTCTGTACCCTCCCCCCCTTTCCCAAAACAAAATATTCCTAGCAGTCTAGTGTGGAAAGCTTTCCTAATATTTCCTTGTGTCCTAGTGTGGATTCTTTAAAAAAAAAAAAAAAGAAAGACCCACCTCCTACCTGTCGTGCAGATCATGTAGCTCTTTCTTCAGTGACAACAAACGCCATCACCGTGGTATCAGTGAAGGCTCTACACATTTACAGAGCACTGTGAGAACCTGGAACTCCTCTCCTCCCTCTAATACCAGAAGTTTCTTCTTAAGGAGCACAAATAAAAATAATCCTTCTACTTCATATTAGAATGGCATTTTAGTCTGGTTCCTTGTTAAGTTTCCACTGTTCTATTGAAAAAAATGTTTTCTGGCAAAAGAATGAGTGTATAATTTTAGCTAAAGTATGACCACTATGCCTAGATGCATTGAATCATCCAGTCATTATTTTGTCCTTGCTGTAAACAGACAGCCTACCATTTTATCACCACGTTATTTCATTTAATTCACATTGAAACCCAGCTTTACAATAATTGACTTGTCAGAAGCTTTAATTTATGAAGCTGAGCTCTGCCAGCCTTCTCGATATTGGTCTCAAGCAGCATACAAGCAGGGTTGAATATTTACAATGCTGTTAACAGGTGCTGAGTTGTTTAATGACTCTAATAGCCAGAAGCGTACTGAGAAAGCCAGCGGGATCACAATTACAGGCTGTTTGAACACAACAATTACTTGTCCCCTGAGAGGTGTGAAAGTCAAAGGCAGTTTTATACTAACAGAATCTAGCACATGGGCTAGACAGTCAAACTTCTATTAGTATTCTAAGGGGGGAAATAACAAGCCCCTCTGTACCATAAAAAATTACACAAGTATATAAATGTAAACAGCCTAAAACGCAGCAGAGAATGAATTTAATTTTGCTGTCCGTAGCATAAGGACGGAACGCTACAAACTTCTAAGAGAATATTAAAAGTGATGATTGGTTAATATTTATGTTCTTCATAGAAAATCCCTCATTACAACCAACAAAGTCTAAAAATAAACCTTACAGAACTGATGAGCTTATGTATTGACAACATCATTATAAAGGACTCTAGGGCAATTCTTCATCCTTGAAAAAGGCATAGACGATATTGTCATATTTGTTAAGGACACAATTAGAAGTAATTTAAATACATAAAAAGTTTATAATTTTGACAGTTGCATGACCTGGTATAATTGTTGCAATAAATTCTGAAGAAATAAAAGTTAATTGTGTCAGTGTTTTTTTTTTTTTTTTTTTAGCTGTTACTGAACATGCAATTAGTTTCCTCGAACAGCTTTCCCATTTAATGTTAGGAGTCAACATTTTGGAGCAAAGAGTAAACATCTTTGTGTACCAAGCTCATAACACTGATAAAAATGGGCTAACACTATAGTGCATGCTTAGCCAAACTGGCACGTGATACGTAATGGAATGAATGAAAAAAGAATTGGAATTATGCTCATTTATCTGACCTCCACCTAAATCCAGAACTATGCTGAAATAAACCCTGGCTAATTCAAAATTAAGCTAATTATAAATTTCATCTTAAGAGGTTGTCTTCACATACCATTAAACTTAGAGATATAGACAGCGGAGATTATAAGCAAATCTAGACTTTTTCTGTAAAAGTCAATATTAGCTCTGCCCCCACCTACTGGGTAATTAAGTGTTCAATTACAGGTAAATAGTTATGGGATTTGGTGAGTGAATTACAGGAAAATGTATAATCTGAGTTCAGCTATTAAAAACTCTAGATCTAATGATCATTTTGACATGTGGGGTCAAAAGGTCTGCATGTGTATCTTTAAATCATATGCTCAGTTTGAATACGGATGGTTTATGACAGGTCTACTTTGAGTTTGATTTAGTTGCAATTCTTTCTTAAAAGTATGTTTATTTGAGGCTTTATGGGGTACAGTTTTTTTTAAAAAAATTAGCAAGTAAAAGGTTCTCCCTAATGACCCTATTTTAGTAACGCTAGATTGAAATCTTAAGCACGTATTGGAGACTAGAAAACAGGTTTACAGTTAAATTATAATCTTAAAAGTTGGCGGCGACTGTCAGAGGACGTAAGAGAAAATAGAATTTTTGTAAGAACTTACCGTAAAATTATTTTCTCTGAGTCCTCTGACAGTCGCCGCCCACTCATACAGTCTTCGCTACTGGGTATTGGTCTTATCCACAGGAGTAAGACTGTATGAGTGGGCGACGACTGTCAGAGGACGTAAGAGAAAAGCAATTTAAAAGACAGAGGTGTAAACTATCAAGTAAGAAATACAAATACTTGTACCCATTAAGCTATTTAAGAAAAAAGTTTTTTTTTTTTTTCTTTATACAGCATTAAGAGCAGGAAATATCCTAAATGTATACAGATTTCAAGAGTGTAAATTGAAAAAGACTGCCGCTCATGGTAACATATATGTAAATAAGACTGACACATTTATGTAAGTATGAGAACTCTCTAATATGATCTATTTAGTTAACGCACGTAATGCACATAAAACCCAAGATACCACAAAACAAAAAATGCTTGTTTTTAGCCTTTGACCACTTAAATTACTTACAGGGTTTTCTAAAAGTGAACAATTTATTATTTTCTTTTCAAGATCAGTATTAAAATGAAAGAACAGTGTTTCCCGGCACAAAAATAGGAAAATATGTAAAGATATGGCTTTATATAAAAATACGTCATTTTATTAAATATATTGTTTTCCTATTATGTGACTGTTTACTTTCAGCTCAGAGTGAAATGTACAGTCAATATAATGCTTTCTATAAACCTCATTTATGAGATTTTATCTGCCCTTAATTCCTCGTGTCACACATGCCATTGCTTCTTTCTGGAGAAAGGAAAACTAAAGAATGGTTATAACAGTCAGAAACTGAATTACAGTCATTACCAGAGGTAATCATTAGTATGTCATAAAGCAAAAAGATAATGTTTGAACTGCAGTTGTGTGATAACAGAAGTGCATACTAGTTATTTACTTGATAAAGGTGGACTGCTGTAAGGTTCTGGCACTCTCAGTGCCTCCTATCACATTTATTCCGGGTGATTTCCATCTACCTAGACAGAAGAAACACATATAGGTGTGTTTCCCTTTAAGGCTGAAGCTGTCATCACCCAGCGCCGGACTAGATGGCTATTTAGGGCGTCGGTTCTCACTCACATGTGTTCGTTCAAACACCAGTACCTGGATACTAATCTTGCTTGAAGCTTCCATGCTTGCAAGTTCTCCTCGCTGGCGAACCTCGCTGCGCTGATCCCTGCATCCTGCTACTGGATCATCCGCATCTCCTGAGCGATCCTTCGGCTATCGCTATTAGTGCTAAGTACCCCACAGGGGAAATCTCTATAGACTTGTACTAGGCTTACACTATTTAGCTCTGCATAGCAAGGACTGTCTTTTACATCTGCATAACTAGATTGCTAGCTCTTGAGGCTACTGCTTCTATTTCCTGCACTGGGTTGATCTCTCCTGTATGCACCTGCTACTCTGTCATCTGTTATCATACATGATCGCTAACCCTTCCTGCATCCATCTGCACTGTCTCACCTCAAGTGTCTGTCACCTACCACTTCCACTCAAACCTATCCCTAAGACCTTTATCATTGTCTTCCCACATGTATATAAAGTCACACTAGGAACCAGCTTAATTACTGTGTGTATTTACTGGCTGAAATAAGACCTTCCATACATGATGAGTCATTGAGGTTGGGATTGGTATCTCAGCATATCTCCTACATGACTACTGACGTGGAACTACTTCTGCAGCTGAAAATCCACACCTTATAAGAAACGCAAGGAGCGTTACAGATTGAACGAACCTAAAAAATGGATTCAGCAGAAGTAGCCACTCAGGTGACACAATTAAAACAGCAGGTATCTGCGTTAATACACGCACTTGCTGAATTGAAAAACGACAATCAGGCTCTGTCGCAGCAGGTAATTAGACTGACACAACTTACCTCTGCACAGTCTCCTGAACCCACGATAAATCCCCCTTTGGTATTTACAGGCGATCGCAAAAAATTTCGCGAATTTAAAAACGCATGTGAGTTACTTTTTTTGCTAAAACCTCGTACCTACCTTACTGATCACATTAAGGTTTGTACTATTATTTCTTACCTATCAGGCGATCCTCGAGCCTGGGCAGATTCTCTTTTTGAAAAAAACGACCAGCTTCTCAACTCCTATGCCTTGTTCCTGGCAGAGCTCACTAGCCTATATGATGACCCCAATAGGCAGAGTACTGCCGATCTTCAGTTAAGATCCTTGAAACAAGGAAAAAGGCCTGTAGAAGACTTTGTCGCAGAATTCAAGAGATGGACCCTTGATTCAGGATGGAATGATGCATCTCTGAAAACCCAATTTAGGCTTGGCCTATCAGAAGCCGTCAAGGACGAGCTCGCCCGAGCAGAGATGCCAAAAACCCTGGATACATTGATACAACTCAGTATCACCATAGATAGAAGACTACGAGAAAGGAAGTCTGAAAAAATGGAAATGCCATTATCCAGTTCTTCTCAGAATTCAGCTATTGACCCCACTCCTAAACCCGCTCCAGGTAACCACAGACCCTGGCTACCTAAGGAAAAAAGGAGACCTAGTAGATATGGTGATCCTGCCTGGTCATGGTCCGAGCCTGCCTCAAACAGTCGACCTTGTCACTCTGACACATCCCATTTGGACCCTGATCCTACAGAGATGGATGAGGAGCCTATGGAGATTGGTGCCATACATACTAGGTTGTCCTCACAAGAAAAGAGAGATCACAGGAGAATCTGTGGCCTTTGTTTTTATTGTGGTGAAGGGGGACATTTCATTACATTCTGCCCAACCAGACCCCATAGGCCTAAGGCTCTCCCAATGGAGGCCAGGCGAATCCGAAGGGTCTTCCCTGAAAAACAGCCTGGAAATTATCAAGGCTGTTGCCAGCCCTGTCCCTGTTCTATATCAGTGAAGGACACCCAGAAATTAACAAATATTGGAATAGATATTCCTTCAACTCCAGTGAACTTTATACCACGTTCAAAAAACCCTCCTGTACCACCTCCTGAGGATACTCCTATTTTTGCAAGCACATTTCTGGCTTCCGATGAAAATACAGAGATTCTTGCAGCTGACTGCGTACGTGCTTCTAATGGCACGGTGGTATGTAGGAAGGATCTGAGGATGTTTGAAGAAGCATTGGTTGCTAGGTCTACTAGGATTACTTCGGATGGTTATGCGTCCGATTCTAGTGAGGGGTCCATGTAGCAGACACCCTAACAACAAGTGATCCGATTCTCATCGGTTACCAACCTGATCCGATTTTTATATCGGCAACAAGGGATCCGATTCTCATCGGCTACCAACCTGATCCGATTTTCATATCGGCAACAAGGGATCCGATTCTCAAGATCAGTTACCAACCTGATTCGATTCTCATATCGGCAACCATTTTTTTTTTTTTCCCGATTTTCATATCGGAGACCAGTCTTATCCGATTCTCGTATCGGCAACCAGTATTATCCGATTCTCATATCGGCAACCAATTTTTTTTTCTTCCCGATTTTCATATCGGCAACCAGTCTTATCCGATTCTCGCATCGGAGACCAGTCTCATTCCGATTCTCATATCGGCAACAAAAAAAAAAAAAAAAAGAGAACTTTTTTTTTTTTTTTCCTTCCGATTTTCGCATCGGCAACCAGTCTCATGTGATTCTTATATCAACAACCAGCCTTAGAGGCCTTCCGGAGCCGGCCTTACGGGGGGGGGGGGTAATGTAAGGTTCTGGCACTCTCAGTGCCTCCTATCACATTTATTCCGGGTGATTTCCATCTACCTAGACAGAAGAAACACATATAGGTGTGTTTCCCTTTAAGGCTGAAGCTGTCATCACCCAGCGCCGGACTAGATGGCTATTTAGGGCGTCGGTTCTCACTCACATGTGTTCGTTCAAACACCAGTACCTGGATACTAATCTTGCTTGAAGCTTCCATGCTTGCAAGCTCTCCTCGCTGACGAACCTCGCTGCGCTGATCCCTGCATCCTGCTACTGGATCATCCGCATCTCCTGAGCGATCCTTCGGCTATCGCTATTAGTGCTAAGTACCCCACAGGGGAAATCTCTATAGACTTGTACTAGGCTTACACTATTTAGCTCTGCATAGCAAGGACTGTCTTTTACATCTGCATAACTAGATTGCTAGCTCTTGAGGCTACTGCTACTATTTCCTGCACTGGGTTGATCTCTCCTGTATGCACCTGCTACTCTGTCATCTGTTATCATACATGATCGCTAACCCTTCCTGCATCCATCTGCACTGTCTCACCTCAAGTGTCTGTCACCTACCACTTCCACTCAAACCTATCCCTAAGACCTTTATCATTGTCTTACCACATGTATATAAAGTCACACTAGGAACCAGCTTAATTACTGTGTGTATTTACTGGCTGAAATAAGACCTTCCATACATGATGAGTCATTGAGGTTGGGATTGGTATCTCAGCATATCTCCTACATGACTACTGACGTGGAACTACTTCTGCACCTTATAAGAAACGCAAGGAGCGTTACAACTGCGCCCCACCGATACGTTGCCATTTATTAGCCTATGTTAGAAAATTCCTCCTGCCTGTAAGTTCTGCTGAGTGCACCTGTTGCCTGCTTCATTGCCACACTCTTAACACGTTTTACTCTGTCCACCAGAGCTTATTCATGGGTAAGCTCTGGTTGGTGGAGTGAAACATGTTGGTTGCGTGGCCTGGCACGGGTCCAGGATGAGGCTGCCATTTACTATCACACAGCAGGTCTTGACTTGGTATGCAGCTCTTGGGACACCTATTCACTCTCTACTGTTGCCTGCTTCATATTTTTCTTACTTTCAGTATGGGCCAATATCCCTACAAATATGTGCGGCCGTTCACCTCTACACTATTAGGTATTTAGTAATGTATCTTTTTATCTCTACTGACAGTCCTGAATTATTGCACCTCCACCAATTTTTTAAAGATGTTCTGTGTTAATATGAAATAACTTGCCACATACCAATACCAAAAGGTCAGATACGTCACTGCTATAGATCAGGGCAATGGCAGCACTTGCATTTCCTATCCCTGGATCTGTATTTAGAATGTTCCTATCCTGGGCAGACCTGAATTATGTTTTATTTTTCATGAAATATCTACACCTTGTGTCATGTGATTACTTAGTAAAGAAACATTTCTACAATAAACGGTTTAGTCGCCTTAGTCTGAGGTCCAGAGCACTCTGGAGCAGAATTTTATCAAGGATGTCTCTGTACATTGCTGCATTCATCTTTCCCTCAATCCTGACTAGTATTCCAGTTCCTGCAGATGAAAAACACCCCAACAGCATGATGGTGCCACCACCATGCTTCCCTGTAGGGATGGTATTGGCAAGGGGATGAGTGGGGCCGGGTTTCCTCCAGACATGGTGCTTACCATTCAGGCCAAAGAGTTCAATCTTTGTTTCATCAGACAATTTTGTTTCTCATGGTCTGAGAGTCCTTCACGTGCCCTTTGGCAAACTCCAGGCGGGCTGTCATGTGCCGTTTACTAAGGAGTAGCTTCCGTCTGGCCATTCTACCATACAGGCCTGTTTGGTGGAGTGCTGCAGAGATGGTTGTTCTTCTGGAAGGTTCTCCTCTCTCCACAGAGAAATGCTGGAGGTCATCAGAGTGACCATCGGGTTCTTGGTCACCTCCCTGACTAAGGCCTGACTAAAGCCCTTCTCCCACGCTGAGTTTGGCCAGGCAGCCTGCTCTAGGAAGAGTCTAGGAAGAGTCCTGTTGGTTCCAAATTTCCATTTATGGATGATGGAGGCCACTGTGCTCATTGGGACCTTTAATGCTGCAGAAATTTCATTACCCTTTCCCAGATCTGTGCCTCGATACAATCCTGTCTCTGAGGTCTACAGATAATTCCTTGGACTTTATGGCTTGGTTTCTGCTCTGACATGCACTGTTAACTGTGGGACCTTATATAGAAAGGTGTGTGTCTTTACAAATTATGTCCAATTAACTGAATTTACCACAGGTAGACTTCAATCAAGTTGTAGAAATATCTCAGGTGATCAGTGGAAATAGGATGCACCTGAGCTCAATTTTGAGTGTCATGGCAAAGGCTGTGAATACTTACGTACATGTGATTTTTCCAGTTTTTATTTTTAATAAATTTGCAAAGATTTCAAACAAATTTTTCTCACGTTGTCATTATTGGGTATTGTTTGTAGAATTTTGAAGAAAATAATGAACTGTATCCATTTTGGAATAAGGCTATAACACAACAAAATTTGAAAAAAGTAAAGTGCTGTAAATACTTTCCAGATGCACTGTAAGAAAAACTGTCAGCTAAAATTGTAGTATGCCCTATACATTTGTGATCAGTACAGAAATGCACCCTTACTTTGGTGAGTGGTGAGAAAAACTGCTTTAGATTAGTGGTTAGGTGAAAAAGGACCCCTTCTACATTGATGGGTGATGGAGAAGGAACCCCTTAAGTCAGATACACATTAGAAGATTTATTTCCGTCAACCCAGTGGGCTTAACAAAAAAAAACAAAAAAAAGAGATTGCCATGCTAACATAAGCAATGTTAGTTAGGCGATCTCCCCCACAGTGCCTTTGTTTTCAGACAGGGCTGCCAGCGCTGCTTTTCCAGCATGCCTGTTCGGCAGAAGTCAGTCATTGGACCTACTTCTGTAAAACAGACAGCAGAATACATGGGCTGAAAGTCCCTGAATAAGAGTCCTTTCACACGAGTGGTCCGCTTGACAGACTCCACTTTGCTCACGGGAAATCGACCCGCTGACCCCGGTTAGCAGGCAGATGACAGGTCCGTCTCTGCTCACTGTTCTGAGAAGGACCTGTCAGAGTTCCAGTCTCCTCTATGGGGAGATTGGATGAAAACGGACCGCCTGTTCATTTTCATCCGATCTGATCCTCCAGACAGATGGAAAATAGGGTCCCCATCTGTCTGGATTTGGCAGACAGATCACATAGCTGACATCCGCTGCTCCATGGGGGTCAATGGAGGGTCTGATCAGGTCGGCCTGAAAAAACTGACAGGCGGACCTGATTGGAAAGCCAGTGTGAAAGGGCCCTAAGGCTTTACATTGGTAGCCAATGGTTGACTTGCCCTGTTAAATTGCCAGTTAAAGGAAGAAGGTTAGTAAGAGAAGGATCTCCTTGCACTGATGGTCAGTGGAAAGTATGTTGCATTTGTGGTTAGCTTAGTCCCTCTTACACTGAAGGTCAGCAGGAAAAGTGCCCCACCTATTCTAGTGGTAAGAATACCCCCCCCCCCATTATAAACAGTAAAAAAAAAAATCACTGCTGTGAGCTGTTACTTACCTAAAAGAGGAGAGGGGAGACTTCACTAGTCCCACGCTGCTGGTCTTGCTGAGTGATTTCAGCCTGGGAATTATGCAAGCACCATCAGCCATGAGATCAGTCAACAAATGCTTACTGCTTCAGAAACTCCTAGCAACCTTTAAAGGAACCCTGGCCCCTTTCACATGGGCGATCCGATCCGCCTGTCAGTTTTTCAGGTGGACCTGATCGGATGCTACATGCATCCCTATGGGGCAGCGGGTTTTAGCGGAGACATCTCTGCTGACACCCGCTGCTATCCGATCCTGTCCATGAAATCCGGACGCATAGAAACCCTATTTTCCATCCGTCTGGAGGATTGGATCGGATGAGAATGGACAGGAGGTCTGTTCTCATCCGATCTCCCCATAGAGGACAGCGGGGATCAGACAGCTCCGTCTCTGCACACAGCGGGGATTATCGGATCAATCCCCCGTTGAGTAGAATGGACTCTGTCAGGTGGTGCGCCCCTGTGAAAGAGGCCTTAGTAACAGTAAATTAGAATTGAATTACTTGATGTGAACACAGATCTGATTTAAAGCGAACCTGTGCTTTGCCAAAGCAAGGCAACAAGTTTACTTAGCTGATACTCACCTCGATATTGCTACCTCACCGTTTAGGTGCTTTAAAGAAAAAAAAAAAAAAGTACCCTGAGAGTATGATTCACTCCTCTTGCACCCACATGACAATATCAGTGCTTAGTAAATGGTTGTGGAGGCACCCAGAGACATAAAATAGGGGTGAAGAGAGATACAACAGCAAATGTATAAAAGAAAATAAATAAAGATGTAGACGCAAACTGAATTACATTAGATTTGCTGCAGTATTGTGTATCACAAACACTTGTCAGTTTTTACTTTTTAATAAAACACTCCTATTTTCCTATTCTTTGTTGCATCTTGGTGCTGCTGGTCCCCTGTATCTCTTTCACAGCCATTTCATGTCTACATGCATGAACTCCAACAAAGACTGCATGTTGATTTTCAGGTTAGGTTTCCTGATGGTGGCAACAGTGGTCATGGTTGCATTATATGTGTTAGAACAGCCATTTGTCCCCATCTGACAACGTTTAACAGGAAGTGTCTAAACAAGTACTTACATAGTGGGCTCATTGTGCTTTTTTAAAGAAAGCTGAAGGTTTAAAAACATTGAACGTGACTTTTGAAATGACATTAACATGATAAAGCTTATATGAAATTTTAGTAATTATGTTTAGATAAACTTGAAGTTTATCCACTTGCCGTCCAACCCGCCATAATTTTATAGCGCCAAGTCGGCTCTGTTACGCGGAATGACGTACCTGTACATCGCTTAGTGTAGCAGAAAGTGGGGGCGTGCATATGTGCAGATTGGCTAGATGGGGAGCCAATCAGCGGTTCCGGTGGACGCGATGTCACCTGCAATCGCTCCCCATGAGCCAATGTAAACAAAGCAGACCGCTGTTCTGTTAGAGATGAACACAGGCATCCTGTGTTCCTCCTATTTTGGAACACAGGTCTCTGTGTTCATCCAGTGAGCCCATCCCCCATACAGTTAGAAAGCATCCCCTAGGTACACATTTAACCCTTTGATCTCCCCTGGTGTTAACCCCTTCCCTGCCAGTGTCATTATTACAGTAACAGTGCATATTTGTAGCACTGATTACTGTAGTAATGTCACTGGTCCCCTCAAAAGAGTCAAAAGTGTCAGTTAGGTGTCCGATCTGTCCGCTGCAATGTTGCAGTCCCACTAGAAATCGCTGATCTCCGCCATTACTAGAATAAAAAAAATAAAAATGACACAAATCTATTCCATTATTTGTATATGCAATAACTTTTGCGCAAACCAATCAATATACACTTATCAGGATTTTTTTTTTTACCAAAAATAAGTAGCAGAATACATATTGGTCTAAATTGAAGAAAAAACTTTAACATTTTTTTATTAAAAAAAATATTTTTTTAATTTTTTTTTTATTGGGAATGTTTTATAACAAAGTAAAAAATATTGCTTTTTCTCAGAATTGTCGCTTTTTTTTGTTTATAGCGCAAAAAAATAAAAACCAGAGGTGATCAAATACCGCCAAAAGAAAGCTCTATTTGTGTGAAAAAAAGGACATCAACTTTATTTGGGTACAGCGTCGCACGACCGCAAAATTGTCCGTTAAAGTAACGCAGTTCGGTATCGCAAAAAATGGCCTAGTCATTAAGGGGGTAAAACCTTCTGGTCCTTAAGTGGTTAACACTGCGTTGAGAATTCACTGAAATACACTATACTTTTCCTATAGTGAAAGGCATGTGTGCAAATACGCAGGGAAACAAGTGAACTTTTCCAGGCAAGACAATCATGTGGAGACATAATTTAATCACTGTAGCAAAGCCTTTAGTGTGCCTCATTAGCAGCTTATTCAGCAAGCAGCTCTTTAACATTCCTAAGGATAATGCCACCTGCCAGCAGCCACACCCTCCAAATCAGAAGCTCAATTACTCACTTGAACTAGAGCCTTTAGAATGCATTTCACAGGCAACAGCACACTTTGATTTAATAAAACCGTTAAAACAAATAGGTATACGGGGCATACAGGTTTCACAGAATATTGCATATATCCTTTTATTACAAATACACCTACACCAGATTTGTAACATGTCCGGGACCTTTAACAACCTTTGCGGATGCATGTCGTTACTTTTCTTTAACTCTCATTTATAATATGCATAACATGGAAATTTTCTACCAGAAAGTGGATTTTGTCTCTTGGCTAAATAGAGAAGCAGGTTAACGGTTAAGCCCAGCATACATTATTATCATCCTCCCAGGCAGGTACCCATGTCAGGGGGGGGTCATATACTGACTTTTAATTCCATACAGCTCAACTCTCTGGAGGTCATTCTGATCAGAGTGCTGTCAAAGAACCAAAGGACTTTATTGGTTACCACTCTGAATATGAATACCACTTTCGGGGCTGTATCTCACTGCTACTAATATAACTATTATGACAGCGCAGTCAAAGGCTGGAAGCAAAACAAGGTACTGTTAATTTGCAAATGCCATCTTCTGTCATTCATTAGTGAGTTGAGACAACTTTACCCCTGACCACTCTCCTAAATGCCCACCTTACCCAGGCAAGAGAAGACCTTTCATTCACAAATATTCTCTGCTTTGAATATGCTTCAGCATCTAGAGGGCAGTAGTCATGTAACCTGAACCTGATCTGTAAATGCTGAAAATGTATGTAAAACAACACATTCAGTTTAAAATAAAGACAACACATTTGTGTATTGATATAAAAATGATATAAACACTTTTTTTGCCTTTTTTTATAAGTGATCAAATTCCCTTTGTTCTCATTTGCATAAGAGCACAGGGAGGAGAAAGTGAGGCACACTGAACTTTCCAGTGAATGGCTGTGCAGGGGGTTGTCAAGACAAATCTGATAATTGGAGGAGAGCATACTGAGTTCCCAGCACAGCTAGGGAGCTGACCATGGTGGGTTCTCCTGCTTAGTGTGGTCAGTTTTTTTTTATTAGGAAAGCAAATGGACTGGCAGAAACACCAGGGATTTCACACAAAGGAAGCAATACAAGAGTTCATAAAACCTTTTTCATACAAGTACATGGTACAGCAAGCACATATCAGGAATTTGAAATGTTGGGTTTACGTACTCTTAAAGTCAGAGGAGGTATCACATTTGTTTTTAACAGATTATGATCTACCATTACGTAGAAGGTTTGCTAGCAACAATGTGATGTGTGAATGTAAAAAAAAAAAAAAAAGGAAAAATGTATGACTACCCCCCCACATACAGAAGGTGGCGGACAATGGATGACCACTGGCACCCACTGATCAGCGAGGTCTATGGTATATAAAGAAGATAGAGCTCTGTCCTGTTAGCAGGAATGCACTGTTTTTTTGTGAATAAAGAAACCTGCATATCCCTTGGTTAAAGCACCTTACAGTACACACAAACACAGGTTAGGCAGACATTTAACCCTTTGATTGCCCTAGATTTTTAATCCCTTCCCAGTCAGTTACAGTGTAGATTTTTAGCACTGATCCCTGTATTAGTGTCACTGGTTCCTACAAAGTGTCAGATTGTCCATCACAATATCGCAGTCCCGTTATAAGTTGCTGATCGCCGCCATTACTAGTATGAAAAAAATAAACATTTCAATATACCGTATATACTCGAGTATAAGCCGAGTTTTTCAGCACATTTTTTTGTGCTGAAAACGTCCCCCTAGACTTATACTCGAGTCAAGGAAAAAAAAGTCCGCTCCGACGGGCTTAAGCTTTAAAAATGGCGCCGCCCATCGCATAGAAGTCACCGCGCACGCGCCGCCGCCGCTCGGGAGAGGCCGGGAATAGCCGAAATTATACGAGCGGCGGCGGCGCGTGCGCAATGACGTGTCGGCGCTGGGCGGCGCCATTTTTAAAATGAAGGCACCTCTGGAACAGGTAAGTGAAACCGCTTCACTACCTGCCATTATGCAGGGCTGCGGGCACACTACAAGGGATGCAGTGCTGCGGGCATGGTCCACCTGTACCATGCCCACAGCACTGCATCTCCTGTAGTATGCCCACAACCCCGGGTCCTCTTGTACCATGCCAGTACCCTGCATTCTCCTGTACCATGCCAGTACCCTGCATTCTCCTGCACCATGCCAGTACCCTGCATTCTCCTGTACCATGCCAGTACCCTGCATTCTCCTGCACCATGCCAGTACCCTGCATTCTCCTGCACCATGCCAGTACCCTGCATTCTCCTGTACCATGCCAGTACCCTGCATTCTCCTGTACCATGCCAGTACCCTGCATTCTCCTGAACCATGCCAGTACCTTGCATTCTCCTGCACCATGCCAGTACCCTGCATTCTCCTGCACCATGCCAGTACCCTGCATTCTCCTGCACCATGCCAGTACCCTGCATTCTCCTGTACCATGCCAGTACCCTGCATTCTCCTGTACCATGCCAGTACCCTGAATTCTCCTGCACCATGCCAGTACCTTGCACTCTCCTGTACCATGCCAGTACCCTGCATTCTCCTGTACCATGCCAGTACCCTGCATTCTCCTGTACCATGCCAGTACCCTGCATTCTCCTGCACCATGCCAGTACCCTGCATTTTCCTGCACCATGCCAGTACCCTGCATTCTCCTGCACCATGCCAGTCACCCTGCATTCTCCTGTACCATGCCCGCCGCCCTGCATTCTCACCCTAGGCTTATACTCGAGTCAATGATTTTTCCCATCTGTGCTAAAAGTAGGGGCCTCGGCTTATACTCGGGTCGGCTTATACTCGAGTATATACGGTATATCCCATAGTTTGTAGACCCCATAATTTTTGCACAAACCAATTCATATACGCTTATTGGGATTTTTTTTTAAATAAAAATATGTAGGAGAATACATATTGGCCTAAATTTATGAAGAAATTATATATTTTTTTATTGGATATGTTTTTATAGCAGAAAGTAAAAAATATTGTTTTTTTTCCCTCAAAATTGTTGGACTTTTTTTGTTTGTTTATAGTGCAAAAAATAAAAAAACCCAGTGGTTATCAAATACCAACAAAAGTTAGCTCTATTTTTAAGGACAAAATGATAGAAATTTTGTTTATGTACAGCGTTGCATGACCACACAATTGTCAGTTAAAGAAACGCGGTGCCTACAGCAAAAAATTGCCTGGTCCGGAGGTAAAGTGGTTAATTTTCACAACTTTGCTCTCCTGCTCCTCTTGTAGCCTGATTTTAGTGTGAAAAGTTTGCTCTGCTAGCCATGTGTCTTTTATTAACTCCTGCCTGATTAATTGGCAAGAAGTATAGGGCAAACACAATTTTTCTTTGGATAAAGTATTTTTCTTGGACTAAGTGTTGCACTTTTGTGACTGCACATAGAGGAAGTCTGCAACAAACTACTTGCAAAACACTAAACAGACTGCAGGTGACCTTGTTTCCTAATCTCTTCACTCTAAGGCCCCTTTCACACAAGCGGACTTTTCAGATCCGCCTGTCCGTTTTTCAGGCGGATCTGACCGGATGCCCCATGCATCTCTATGGGGCATCGGATGTCAGCGGAGACATGTCCGCTGACATCCGATCCGTCAAATCTGGACGGATGAAAACCCTATTTGCATCCATCTGGCTTGATCGGATCGGATGAGAACGGACAGGCGGTCCGTTCTCATCTGATTCCCCCATAGAGAAGAATGGGGACCTGACACCCCCGTCTCCGCACACAGCGCGGAGACAGAGCTGCCATCTGCCTGCTCGGCAGGGGATCGGCGGATCGATCCCCCGCTGAGAAAAACGGAGTCCGCCGACGGACTACCGTGTGTAAGGGGCCTAACATTCACTCTCTACTCTCCTTCTGACTATTGTGTCCTCTCCCCTTAAAATGGCTGTAAAGGCTAAAGGCTTTTTTTGTCCTCTTCCACTCCTCCATGACAACATCACAGAGCTGGTGGATGTTAGAGACCTTGCGCTCCTCCACCTTCTGTTTGAGGATTCCCCACAGATGCTCAATGGCTGTGTGCTGAGTGTTTTTGAGGGGACAGCAAATTTACACTGTTATACAAGCTGTACACTCACTACTTTACATTGTAGCAAAGTGTCATTTCTTCAGTGTTGTCACATGAAAAGGTATAATAAAATATTTACATGTCAGAGGTGTACTCACTTTTGTGAGATACTGTACATACAGTGGGGAAAATAATTATTTGATCCCCCTGCCGATTTTGTAAATTTGCCAACTTACAAAGAAATGAAGGGTTTACAATTGTTATCATAAGTGTATCTTAAATTATAAAGACAGAATATCAACAGCAAAAAAAACCCCAGAAAAAACATGATACAAATGTTATAAATTAAGTACATTAAGTAAAAAAGTATTTAGATCCCCTACCAGCCAACAATAATTCTGACTCCCACAGACTGGCTACAGTATGTGCTTATATGGTACACAGATTAGTCCTGTTAAATTAAGAAGGCACTTCTAATGACAACTCATTATGTATATAAAAGACAACTGTGCACAGAATTTCTTTCTTCCATTAAAACCCACCGTCGTGGGTAAACCAAAGAGCTTTCAAAGGACGTCACGAACATGATTCTAGACCTGCACAAGGCTGGAATAGGCTACAAGGCCATCAGCAATAAGCTTGGTGAGAAGGAGACAACTGTTGGAGCGATTTTTCGAAAATGGAAGAAGTACAAAATTACAATCAATCGCCTGGGTCTGGAGTTCTATGCAAGATTTTGCCTCATGGGGTAAGGATGATCATGAGAAAAGTGAGGGATCAGCCCAGAACTACAAGGGAGGAGCTTGTGAATGATCTTAAGGCAGGTGGGACAACACTCAACAAACAAACCATTGGTAACACAATATGCTGCTATGGATTGAAATCCTGCAGCACCCGCAAGGTCCCCCTCCTCAAGAAGGCACATGTGCAGGCCCGTCGGGAGTTTGCCAATGAACATCTAAATGATTCAGAGAAGGATTGGGAGAAAGTGCTTTGGTCAGATGAGATAAAAATGTAGCTTTCTGGCATTAGCTCAACTCGCCGTAGTTGGAGGAAGAAAATTCTGACTATGACCCTAAGAACACCATCCCTACAGTCAAGCACAGAGGTAGAAACATTACGCTTTGGGGCTGTTTCTCTGCTAAAGGTACAAGCTAACTTTGCCACACTGAGGGGCCAAAAGACGGAGCCATATATTGTAAAATCTTGGATGAAAACCTTCTTCCCTCAGCCAGAACACCGAAGATGGGTCTTCCAGCATGACAAGACCCAAAATATACCACCAAGGCAACAATGGATTGGCTCAAGAAGAACATTAAAGCATTTGTTACCCGAACACGTTATATTCCTGATATGTGCCTGCTGTACCATGTACTTGTTAGAGAAAGTACCTTGTTCTCTTTGAAATGCTTCCTATGTGTTAAATCCCTGGAGTTCCTGCCAGTCCCTCTGCTTTCCAATTAAAAACGGACTACACTAAGCAGGACAGCACACCTTGGTCAGTTCTCTAGCTGTGCTGGGAACTTAGCTGAGAACAGAGGGAATGTGATCACTTAATAAAATAAAAAAGGGAAAAAAATTATTTATAATTTTTTTTATATCAATACAAAAATGTTTTGCCTTTTATTTCTATTTAAAACTGAATGGGTTGTTTCACAAGGTGATCATTTACAATCACTTTAAGGTCATGGACTGGCCTAGCCAGTCTCCAGACCTTAATCCTATAGAAAATTTATGGAGGGAGCTGAAACTTTGAGTTGTCAAGCGACAGCCAAGAAACCTTAAGGATTTAGAAAAGATCCGTAAAGAAGAGTGGACCAAAATCCCTCCTGAGATGTGTGCAAACCTGATAAACTACAAGAAATGTCTTACCTCTGTGCTTGCCAACAAGGGTTTCTCCACCAAGTCATCTTTTGCTTGGGGATCAATGCTTATTTTACTCACTAATCTGCAACTCAATTTATAACATTTGTATCATGGTATTTCTGGATTTTGACTGATATTCTGTCTTTATCATTTAAAATACTTTCCCTCACCGGTGTCATGTGACTCGTTAGTGTTACAAGGTCTCAGGTGTAAATGGGGAGCAGGTGTGTTAAATTTGATGTTATCACTCTCACTCTCTCATACTGGTCACTGGAAGTTCAAAATGGCACCTCATTTCAAAGAACTCTCTCAGGATCTGAAAAAAGAATTGTTGCTCTACATAAAGATGGCCTAGGCTATAAGAATATTACCAAGACCCTGAAACTGAGCTGCAGCATGGTGGCCAAGACCATACAGTAGTTTAACAGGACAGATTCCACTCTTAACAGGCTTTGCCATTGTCGACCAAAGAAGTTGAGGGCACGTGCTCAGCGTCATATCCAGAGGTTGTGTTTGGGAAATAGACATATGAGTGCTCAGACTATTCGCCGCACACTGCATCAAATTGGTCTGCATGACTGTTGTCCCAGAAGGAAGCCTCTTTGAAAGATGAAAGCCCGTAAAAAGTTTGCTGAAGACAAGCAGACTAAGGTGTATTTTGCTAACTGGAGGGATTTCCTTTTATTTCCTTTCCTAAAGAACTGAGAGGAAATCCCTCGTATTCGAAAAGAGAGTGGTGACATGAACACGGGTCCCCAGTAGATGATTTACACTCACCACTTGCTCTGACAACTCAAACTTTTTGGATTTTCCCTGACTTTCAGTCTGGATGATAACGGTCACCAAGGCATATACTGTAGAGTGGAGAATCTTGCCAGTGGAAACAAAGACAGTAATAAAAACTTAACAAAGATTCTAATCCTTTCCTAACCTCTCCAAAATGTCTCACCTAGGATTCATCAAGAGTCGACGGAAGAAATAAGTCCAGGTGATGTAGTCCATAGCATCTTGCTTTGATGAAATTGTTCCAGCTGCAATTTCAGCATTTAAGTGGTCAGACAGTACATCCAGCAAGCTTTAAAGAGTTAAGAAAATACAGAAGTTAGAATTGTATTAAATTGCCTTAGAACCATGTTAGAAAATCAAAGTCATATTACCTATATAAAGCTGACACCATTATTGTAATATCTTCCAGTGTGCTTTTCTGGAAGTTTATTACAGAAGAAGTAATGTGTTAAGTCTAGCTGTTATAAGGAGCGGGTTGTAAGATAGCAAATGGCATCATATCTAATTTATTACCTAGGCGCTATGTCCTGCTCTGCTATTAATTTAAGCACTTACCTAGATTCAACAGGGAACGGTTCATAAAGAAATTTCTTGTAGAAATCTTTCTTTATATCGTGCACTAGGATCACAGCTTTTCCCTGGTCATCAAACTGAGGCCTTCCAGCACGACCCATCATTTGAAGAACATCTAACAAAAGAGAAAAAATGTACCTTTATTTCGTGCCAATCATTTGTGCAGTGTTGAATGTTTGCAATATACAAGATGAAGCCACAAAGCATAGCTGAAATGCTAAAATCACATTCAACTGTCAAATATAAATTTAAGTTAAGGTACATAAATAGAGATGAATTTGGGTGTCCTCCAAACTTATATTCAACCAAACTCTAAACCCGCACCCCCCCCCTTTTTTTTTTCTTACATCGATGAGCTTTGTGCCAGTCCATTCCAGCCCCGCAGCCCACCTCTATTTAACATTAGATGTTGAGTGGGAATGACCTGGCCTGCAGCTCACTGGAGTAAAAGAAAGGGTTCAGAGTTCAGGTTAAGGGGGCCTGGCCGCGATGTGAAGCTGACTGGACGCATGGTGCTGGAGCTCCAATCCTGTCTTATCCCTTACTGCTCGTACTGCAACTATACCAGCCATCTCAGCATTCAAGGAATCCCTTACAGCAAAAATAGGTTTCCTTGCCACTGACATCAGCCTTATTAGGCACGACCTGGACAAATTTAGTTCCCGGGTCACGGAGGTGAAGGACCAGGTCTCGGGGCTGGGGGACACGGTGCGCACTGACTTAAGAGATCTTCATGCCTTCAAAATTCAGGTTAAAGGCCTGTAGGAAAAAGCTGTTGATACTGAGAACTGCCTAAGAAGAAACAATATCCGAATCCTCAGTCTCCCTAAACGGGTAGATGGAGAACAAAAACTGCAGAGTTTGCGAAGCAATTACTTACCAAGCTTTCTGATCCCCACGACATGCCACCTACGTTTGTGGTTGAAAGGGCCCATAGGGCCCCCCCACCACACCTTTCCCCAGGGCACCACCATGTCCATTCTTGCAGCGTCTCTTAAACTATTGTGACAGAGAGACAGGTTTCTGGCTGCAGCACGTGCTAAGGGTGAGCTGGTTTTCGACAATGCCAAGCTGCAATCTTTCCCGAATTACTCACCTGAAGTCCAGCAATGACTAAGATCCTTGACTGAGATTCGCAGATGCCCCTGTGAAAAAGGTTTCAAGTATAGCCTGCTATTTCCCCAGTAAGTTGAGAATGGTGGATGGCGAACGCATACGTTTCTTTGATACTGCCGCCACGGCCTCTGACAGGTTGGATTCCCGCTAACACCTATCCACTACTACTGTTTCAGGCCGGATTGTTCGAAATGGTTCCGCGAGTATATTTGTTTATGCCTGTTCCAAGTTCTCCTTTTGTGAATGAGTAACTAGGAGTAATATGTACCTCTTAGTCATGTGGAGGGCTCAATATTTGCTCCCCCCCCCCCATTCTAAAGGGGGCTTTCAGATTCTGATATTTTTCACCTGCAGACCTCCTCCATTACTAGGCCACAGATGTGGAAAGAAACCCTTACTTTCATCAACATGAGGACATGGTGCTTTACTAGGGTAGCCGCCCTGGCAATGTAACCTTGCTTATTTTGAGGACATGTGGCCTGGTAAGATTTAGAAAGTGTGTGGGCACACACTTGCAAGTATGCTGTACACCCACTACTCCCTCCTTCCTGCCTGTCGCTTTGTATCCTGGGCTCTGTTGTTTCTCCTGTGGGTCTGGGATGAGAATAGCAGGTGTCAGTGGTGAGATCGGAGGCTCAGCCACTGTGGTTAGATAAAAAAAAAAAAAACAGTTGAAGCAGGATCTGTGCTTCATCTGTTTGAGTGGGGGTGGGGGGCCCAGAGATGACATAGGTGTCTAACAGTGGTCTTTCCATAAAAGAGGACCTATTACTTACATTATGCTATCACTAAGTGGGCTTGTTATCCCCCCACGTGATAGCTTTTTTTAACTTTTAAAAAAGCTTAAAAATAAAAGTTATTCAATTGACAAATTATCAATAATTTTAAAGTCCCTTGCCTCAATATACACAAACATACACAGGTGTGCCTATGTTTGGAAATAACAACTGCACCTGATATGTTACATATCACAGGAAATGTTGGAGTGAGAGCAATAATTCTAGGTCCATGATTCACTGTTAACTTAAAATTGTGCTGCAAGGGCTATTAATGCATTGGCTATAGACAATTTTGGGTACCGTAGTATTTGCCATTTCATGGGTGCACACAATTTTTGCAAAAATAAAGGGGGTATTTATTGTTTTCCCCCAGAAAATATTTTTTTGATAAATACTTGGGCAAATATGGTGCAACATAGAAAATTACAACTATTATTTTATTATTGTATAGGGCATTTGCTTTTTTAAAATACAGAATTGTTTGGGGGTTTACACTAATTTTAACATGTGTGCAAAAAATGAAAAAATTGCTCCGCCTAATTAACCACTTTACCCCCAGCCCTATTTCGGACACTTTTTGTTCACAAGTTAAAACCAGTATTTTTTCCTAGAAAACTACTTAGAACCCCCAAACATTATATATATTTTTTTAGCAAAGACTCTGGAGAATAAAATGTCGGTCATTGCAAAAATTTTTGTCACGCGGTATTTGCGCAGCGGTCTTTAAAACGCCATTTTTTTGGAAAAAATTTGAAAAAACTGAATTTTTGTAAAATCTTACCTGGAAAATTCCTTTCTCTGAGTCCTCCGACAGTCGCCGCCTCTTCATATTCGTCACATATGGGGTATTAGACTTTGCTCTGAAGGAGTAGCTAGGCAACAGAATATGTTAACATTAAAGCTTTTAACATATCCCACCCTCAAGGGGTGGTCCCCTCAGTCAATACCCTCCTACTTCCTGCAACCATATCTCAGTTTCAGTGGAATAGCAGTAGAGTATACAACCAAACCCCAAAAGAGGGGCGGGGGCGGCGACTGTCGGAGGACTCAGAGAAAGGAATTTTACAGGTAAGATTTTACAAAAATTCCGTTTTCTCTTACGTCCTCCGACAGTCGCCGCCTCTTCATATTCGTCACATATGGGGCGTCCCAAAGCAGTGCAAACATGAGGGGTGGGAAACGCATCCGCGCCGAAAGGCAACGCAGTCTCCGCATCAAAGAAAGGAACCTTACCAAAGGAAGGAAACCAGCTGGGCTACAGCAAAAAACAATTGCTCAACAGGAGCAACAACCCAGGAAAAGACAAATAACCAGGGGATAAAAAACTTATCCCAACAGCCAGAGGTCCCCAACAAGGGACCCTAGGGAATTGCCACACTAAGAACCTTGCGGCCAAAGGAAGCATCCGCCGATGCCTGAACATCTACTTTGTAGAATTTTGTGAAAGTGTGCATGGTCGACCAGGTCGCCGCCTTACACACCTGGGCTACAGAAGCCCCATGACGACAGGCCCAAGACGTACTCAGAGATCTAGTAGAATGCGCCTTCACAGGCACAGGGGGAACCTTCCCCTGCAAAGCATAGGCCTGTTCAATGGTCTGCCTGATCCATTTGGCGATGGTAGAGGCCGACGCCGCCATGCCCTTCCGAGGACCCTCTGGAAGAACAAACAAGGAGTCCGTCTTTCGAAAGGACTCAGTCGATTTAAGGTAAACCCTTATCGCCCGAACAACATCCAAAGAATGTAGTCTCACCTCCTTTGGATGTTTAGGCTTCGCGCACAGCGAAGGCAAGACAATATCTTCATTAAGATGGAATTCCGAAACTCGCTTCGGAAGAAAAGAAGGATTAGGTCGCAAGACCACCTTATCCAAATGAACAACCAGATACGGAGACTTGCAGGACAAAGCCGCCAGCTCCGACACTCTGCGAGCCGAAGTGATCGCAACCAAAAAGGCGACCTTTTTGGACAACATAGACAACGAGATCTCCCTGATCTGTTCAAAAGGAGCACGTTGTAACACAGAACGAGATTCAAGTCCCAAGGGGGCAGAGGATCCCTCCTAGGAGGAACCAGATGCCGCACTCCCTGAACAAAGGTGCCAACCAAGGAGTTGGAAGCCACGGGACGTTGAAACAGAACGGCCAGCGCAGACACCTGACCCTTTATCGTAGCCAGCGCCAAACGATGATCGACACCCGTTTGAAGGAAGGACAGCACTCGGGAAACCGAGTACGTGCGGGGTGAAAACCCCCTGGACTCACACCAGGCAAAATAGGCCTTCCAAGTACGGTAATAAACCTTCCCCGAGGAAGACTTCCTCGCGTTGATCAAGGTATGAACGACCTCTGGGGAGAGACCCTTCACCTTCAGGACCTCGGTCTCAACAGCCAGGCCGTCAAAGCCAGCGACTGTAAAGCAGGATGGTATATCGGTCCTTGAGACAGGAGATCGTCTCGAAGAGGCAGACGCCACGGGGCATCGACCGCCAGATTCACGAGGTCTGCGTACCAGGACCGGTGAGGCCAGTCCGGTGCCACAAGAATCACCGTGCTGCGTTCCAAGTGTAACCTGCGAAGGAACCTGGACAGCAACTGAATCGGTGGAAACGCGTACATCAGCTTGTACTGATGCCACGGGGCCACTAACGCGTCCGACGCGTCTGCCCGAGGGTCGCGCGTCCTTGCCACGAACCTTCTCACCTTGTTGTTGAGACGAGACGCGAACAGGTCCACATCTGGAAGACCCCACTTCGCGCACAACATCTGGAAGACAGCCGGGTGGAGAGACCATTCCCCCTGATCCAGGGTCTGGCGACTCAGATAGTCCGCCTGCCAGTTCTCCACCCCTGGAATGTGATCCGCCGTTATCGCCGGGACATGAGTCTCGGCCCAAGACAGAATGTCGGCCACTTCCCGAGCCGCTCGGGCACTCCTGGTGCCCCCTTGGTGGTTGATGTAGGCCACCACCGTGGCATTGTCCGTCTGCACCCGAACCGGGCAGCCCTGCAGCCGGTCCGTCCAGCGATGAAGACAGAGATTTATCGCACGCAATTCCAGAATGTTGATCGGAAGGGAGGACTCCCCCTCCGACCAAGTCCCCTGGGCGGACAGAACGCCCAGAACACCACCCCAGCCCGACAGGCTGGCATCCGTGGTGATCACCGTCCACGAGATAGGACGTAACGACTTGCCCCCGGACACCATCGGGGACTGGAGCCACCACAGAAGGTCTCTTCTGGTGCGATGACTCAACGAGATTTGATGATCCAGAGATTGAGGTCGCCCGTCCCACATGGACAGGATCTCCGCTTGGAGACCCCGCGTGCGAAACTGGGCGAAGGGAATCGCCTCGAAGGCCGAGACCATCAATCCCAGACATCTCATGCACGTCCGCAGAGACGAGTGCGGAACGTCCCTGAGGGACCTGACTTCCTCCTGAAGAGTTCTGAGTTTGTCTTCCGGCAGGAAGACCTTCGCCTGCACCGAGTCCAGGATCATTCCCAGGTAGGGAAGACGAACCGACGGACTCAGTGTCGACTTTGGAAAATTTATCGTCCGACCAAACTCCTGCAGAGTTTGTATCGTGACAGACAGGTCCTTCTCCAGGCCCTGGCTGGTCGCAGACCGAACCAGAATGTCGTCCAGATACCCCAGGACAGAAATGCCCTGGGCCCTCAATAATGCCAGAACCGGTGCAAGCACCTTGGTGAAGACCCGCGGAGCCGAGGCGAGACCAAAAGGCAACGCCACGAACTGGTAGTGATCCTCCGCAATGGCGAATCGAAGGTACCTCTGGTGACCCTCGAAAATGGGGATGTGAAGATACGCATCCTTCAAATCGATGGAGGCCATGAATTCCCCCAAAACCAGGGCAGCCACCACCGACCGCAGGAATTCCATGCGGAACTTGCGAACCCGCACAGAGCGGTTCAGAGTCTTCAAGTCCAGAATTGGACGAACCTTGCCCTCCTTCCTGGGCACGGTGAACAGATTGGAATAAAACCCCCGAAATCTGTCCCGATGAGGCACCGAAACCACCACTCCCTGAGCCCTCAAGGTCCCGCACCGCCAGGTGCAGGTCCCGTAAACGCTCTGGAGACAGTTGAAGATTTGAGGGAAAAAATCTGCTCTCCGGCCGAGAGAGAAACTCGATCTTGTAACCAGATCGAACGATCTCCTGAACCCATCTGTCCCGCACGCGGGCCAACCAGGGTTGAAGAAAACCGAGCAAGCGTCCCCCCCACCCCAAAACTGGGTGAGGGCGCCCCTTCAGGCCGCACTGTTATGGGCTGCGGATCCGGATTGACCGGACTTCTGTTTCCCAGACCAGGGCTTCTTCTGAGAGCCTTGACCTTTGAACGGTTTGCCCTTGTAGTGCGACTGAAAGGCACGAAAGGACCCCTGAGGGGGCCGAAAATTAGCATGCTTCTTCCCAGAAGCCCCCTTAGCCTTGGGGAAATGGGGCAAGAGAGTGCTCTTACCTCCGGTGATCCCCTTAATCAACACATCCAAGGACTCCCCAAAAAGGCGAGACCCATCATAAGGCAGATTGGCTAAGGTCTTACGTGAAGATTGGTCCACTGACCAACATTTCAACCAAACCAGGCGGCGAGACAACACCGCCACGCTGTGCACACGTGCAGCCAACGGGACTAAGTCCAAGTCCGCATCACACAGATACATGACACCCTGGTGGATTTGATCCACCATAGCCAGGGTCGCCGGCGAGGCCGAATCGGCCACTAGGACGCGCCTAAGCATCTGCGTCCAACTTGCGACAGCCTGGGCTGCCATGAGAGAGGCAAACAGAGCCTTAAGCATAGAACCCGTAACAGAATATGTATGACGGGCAAGAGACTCCAATCTCCTATCCGTGGCATCACGGAACACAGGGGAATCCTCTGCAGGAATCGCAGTGGATTTGTTTAAAACCGCAATTGCGTGATCCACTGGGGGTGGCACACACCACCTTTCATCAGTGGAAGGCGAGAAAGGATAACGCAGCTTGAACCTACTTGGTACCGCAAAAGGTTTGCGTAGATTGCGCCATTGTTCCTTAACAGCGCGCTGAAAATCATCATTGCAGGGAAAAACCTGCGGCGTCCTGCGTTTTCTCTGCGTCCCATAAGCCGCCAAGGCAGCGGGGGGACACACTTCATCCTGCAAACGCAGCGTTTGTTTTATGGAAGCAATCAATTCATCCATGATTGCAAGCTCTTCAGGCGAGCCAGGGGGAGAATTATCAACCCCTTCAACTTCAGCCTCCACCTCGGACCCCACTAGATCCAGGGAGGAGCGGGACCCCGATAAGGAGGCCCCCGCCATAACAGCCCCATCACCTTCACCCTCAGAATCAGAGGAAAGAGAAACTCTGGGTCTCTTAGTAGATTGAGCAGCCACCAGCATCTGCACCTGAGCAGCAAGGCCAGCCACAATAGTGGCTAAATCCCCCCCTGGGGGGGGAAACAGCGGTCCCCTGGCTTTCCACCAAGGCGGTAGGAAATTTGCCCTCCTGAGAATCCATTGCCCCAATATCAAATGCCGGATAATAAAGGGTTAACTGCCCCTTTAACAAGCGCGGCGAGCGCAGCCCACCGCACCACACACAAGCACAATGAGACCCCCACAGGGACAATAAAACTGACACAGGCAATGGATAAGAAGGATATAACCTGAGGAGACCCTCGCCGCTGCTGCTGCCTCGATCGGTGTATCCTGGAGAAGAGGAAGTGATGCGGCCAGGGCGCTCTATTAAAGCCTATGGGAGGCTACAAGAAAATGGCCGCCATGCATGTAGAACATGCGGCCGGAGCGAGTGTAGGCAAAATGGCGCCGTTTGGCGCCGAAACCGCCGCTCCACAGTACAGTAATGCACACATGTTATCCATGTATAAAAAAACATGTTAGATCGCAGCAGCGATCGCTGTATAGTGCCCAAACATGCCACAAAACATGCCCCACAGCACACAGCTTCTCACACTGACAAGGCTGACACACACAGTGTCACACAGCTCCCCCCCCTTGCAGCCCACAGCATGCAGCCGAGTGATAGGGAGACAAACAGTGAGAACAGAGGCAGGTTACACAGTCCCAGACTGACACCCCCCCAGACAGACAGGTCCCCACATAGATACACTTACCTCACAATGGCGTGGGGGACCCGCACAGGCGAACAAGCCGCTGCACATGAGGCAGGGAGAGTCGCATACAAGATGCACAGAATTGGGGTTAAGAAACCGCACAGCGTCCAGTGAGGTAGCCACCTCACCAATCATCCCTGCACCGAACAGGGATGGGTCGTTCACTGTGCCAGGAGCGTTACCTGGCTGAACGCTCGATGGCAGGCTGGGAAGCCACTGACCCACGACCTGCGACCAGGGGGATCAGCCCGAGACCCAGCCCGCATGATCCTCTTCATCCGAAGAAACAACTAATGCTGACAAAAAGAACAGCTAAGTAAAGGTAGAGAGAAAACTCAAACAAAAAATCAAAAAAGAAAGAGTCTGGGGCACAAAGCCCCAGCACAGAGAGAGCCAGCCACTCCTGACAAGCTAGACATTGAAACTGAGATATGGTTGCAGGAAGTAGGAGGGTATTGACTGAGGGGACCACCCCTTGAGGGTGGGATATGTTAAAAGCTTTAATGTTAACATATTCTGTTGCCTAGCTACTCCTTCGGAGCAAAGTCTAATACCCCATATGTGACGAATATGAAGAGGCGGCGACTGTCGGAGGACGTAAGAGAAATCACATTTCACTGCATTTAAAAAATACTAAACAGTAAAGTTAGCCCATTTTTTTTGTATATTGTGAAAGATGATGTCACGCCGAGTAAATAGATACCAAACATGTTACGGTTTAAAATTGCGCCCCCCCGTGGGATGGCGACAAACTACGGTCAATAGAGATCTCAATCTGCGACGCTTTAAATTTATTTAACGGTTACCAGTTTAGAGTTAGAGTGTAGCTCTTTTTTTTTTAAATTATTGCCCACGCTCTGGCGATCGCGGCGATACCTCACATGTGTGGTTTGAACAGCGATTTCATTTGCGGCTCGACTTGCGTATACGTTTTTTTTTGTGCGCGAGCTAACGGTGACGGGGGCGGCTAAATTTTTTTTTTTTCCTATTTATTTTTTCTTTTTTTTTAACTTTATTACAGTTTTTTTTAAAAAAAAAAATCTGATCACTTTTATTGCTGTCACAAGCAATGTAAACATCCCTTGTGACACCAATATGTGTGACAGGTACACTAGACCCCTCCACTACACTTCCCTGTATGCAAAACGCCGAAAACGGCATTTTTGCATACAGCCGTTTTTCAAATCTGCCGCCTTTTGCAGCACAGTAACCCGGATGTGACGTCATGGACGCCGCCTCCGGGTTACGTCATCGGAGACCCGATCGATGCCGTTTCCGGCATTCATCGGGACTCCATCCAGCCGGCGGACGCGCCGGCTGGGTGCTCGGGGCTCCCGGTGGGACGGGAGCCCCGAGCAAAGCCGCGGAAGGCGGCGGGAGGGGGGGGACGTCCCCTCCCGCCCCCCGGGTAACGATCGAGCGGCTCCCGAGCCGCATCGATCGCTACCGACGGAAAGCCGACCGTCGGCTTCAAACAACGGTACCGGGATGATGCCTCTAGCTAGAGGCATCATCCCGGTATAACCACTCAAAGTCAGCCGACGTAGATCTACGTGGCTGGTCGTTAAGTGGTTAAAAATGGACTTTGCCAGGATTGTTTTTCTTCTGCCAATGTGTGCATTTTTAGCATTTATTTATATTTTTATTTGCATTTCACTTTAATTTCTTCCTAAAACAGACAAAGTAATTTATCAGCAAAACAGGGCAGAGTCTAGTGAAACAAAATGCATATTTTTTAGGATCTAGGTCTGGTTAGTGCTCCATGCCGAAGATAATTTTACAACTGCATATACGTTATATATAATATATGGGAAACATTGTAATCGTTGAAGTAAAATGTAAAATCTGATTTGCATAGGATATAAACTGGATGCCTCAAATTACCTGTAATTGGGTAATCTACATATCTCCTTGTTTTTCCATCATAAAATTCAGTCCCTTTGACAATTACCAGGTGAGCTGGGAAATTCACACCCCAAGCCAGTGTGCTGGTTGCAATAAGAACCTAATTTATTTAGTAAAAGAAAAAAAGATTAAAAACAATGACAACTACAAGTTAAACAGACTCTTCTTTTTTTTTTTGAAAGATGCTATACCTGTATCTTGCAGTTCACAAAAAGCTCTTCCACTGTCTTGCGATCTCTTTCATGCAGCCCTGCATGGTGCATTCCAATTCCAAAGGCAAGTGTGAGCTTCAGGTTGGAATCCCTTACAGTTACAATTATGTCATTCATCTAAATAAAAATCAAGACCAAAGTGATTCCTTACTTAAACTATACATCATATAAAAAAATACATAGTAAAAAGGAATATTGTGCTAGTACAAATATTTCATATCTTCACTCCAATTGTCTTATTATATAATTTTGCTTGCCAAAATGCACAATGAATATGCTTGCTTCCCAATTCTGAGATTACATTTCCCATCACCAATGGCCCTGTACACTTACTGACCAGGCTATGAAGAGTCTACACTCTGCTACATTTACTATAGCATTCCTGTATTCCACTTGTTTGTGTTGCTATGAAAATATGGCGATGTTGTGTTCAACTGGGGTTGCAAGGTCCAAACACATGCCAAATCCCATGTGACTTTAGAAAGGAGTTCTTACACTGAAACATGGTTAAATATGTTTATCTCATAACAAATCTATGTCAGTTTATGTTGCCTGCTGTATTGACATTCTGGATCTGCCCAACTACTATACAGCTCATAGTATGCCTCTGTCTAGTTGAGTGGATTGGAGAGTAAGATCTGATGTATGCACTTATATGTAATGTAAAGTACTGTATATGCTATTTCCAATTAAATATTAAATTATTTGAAGTGCTAAGTGCTTGGTGTTCTACCTGTTATTTACATTTTCATACTGTATTATATTTGGGTTAAAACCTGCATTTTCCAAACTTTCTGTGAACAAACTATGCTTATGTGTGTAGCATTACTAAATCCTTTCAAAAGAAATGGTGATGGGATTCATGAAAAATGGAAGGCAGGTAGGATATATTGTAATACATTTAGGACCAAAAAGATAAGAAGACCTTACAATCTACATCCTTAGATCTGTCAGGGGTGTAGTAGCCACAGAACAGTCTTCTGTCTGACTATTTGTAAAAAAAAAACATGATTCTACCAGTCATGAAACTGAGCCTCCTCATAGGAGCTGGGAGTAGACATCCATGTAATATTATGGCAACAAATAACTTGCTTGAGGGTAGGATGAGGATTTAACTCCCAAGAGCTAGATCTCATCAAGGCCTCCAGATTTACAACTATCCCATGGAAGGGACGTCTACAGCGGGGTAACAAAACATCATGTCAACTGACATTACGGAGAATAATAGGACTTGCAACATTACTCCCACTTGCTAAAGTGGGGAACATCAGAAACAGAGATCTGGACTTAATAGTCTAGTCTGGAAAGGATACACTGTGGATACAGAGATGCCCACAACCCCGATTAGAAAAGAGGAACGTGTGTTCCGTTGGTTAAATGAGGAACTCTCTGAAGGAAATAATCTTGCAGCCTCCCAGATTTAAATTTAAAAAAGTGACCAGCAGAGAGATTTTAAATACTGGTGGTTTTTGTGGTGTGGTATGCAACTCCTTCTACTATCAAGGCTTTAATCCTGTAGTGCTTGGGGAAGCATTTGTAATTTGTGAGTTTTCTAAATAACTTTTAAGATCCTTTTAAAAAAGTCACTGTTACACTATGAAAGATCCTCTCTTCTGTTATATATCTGATGTTGCTTGAAGTATATCTGGAGACTGTTAGGAGTAACTACCAGACCTGTGTTGAACTGTTTGAGGCTATCATTACCTAAAAAAAGGCGTATATTGACCTTCTTACTAAACTAAGAGGTCATATCTATTTGGTGAAGTATCTTTCTCAAGTAAAATTTGTTTATATTGCACAGGTTTGCACTGCTGGAGTTAGTTTACATTCAATGGATAATGTTGGTTCTTAGTGGACTGTACTAAATGCAATTTTTTACTTTATGCTATGCACAATTTTTTGCTCAAAAATTATATGTGGATAATACTTATATATTGTTATTTTTAAACTTTTTAAATTTACTTTGTAGCACTGTATATACAGTATGTATTTATTACATTTTACCCTACTAGGAAATTACTCAACAGCTGGGGATTGAAGTTGTAGGTTTTGCATTGTTTTTGTGTAGCGCTGTATTTTTATGGTTTGCTGGGATTTAAGGAGTAGAGGATGAAACTACTGTGAGAAGAATCCACCAAGATTCAAAGAAAGGTAAATTATTTAACTGTCATTC
Organism: Pelophylax lessonae; assembly: GCF_965119305.1. NCBI lineage: Eukaryota > Metazoa > Chordata > Amphibia > Anura > Ranidae > Pelophylax > Pelophylax lessonae. Next base: position 383,673,970 of record NC_138770.1, read on the forward strand.
TTACAAGAATTCAACATATACAGTGTCTTGCAAAAGTATTCACCTCCTTAACTTTTTACCTATTTTGTTACATTACAGCCTTAAGTTCAATGTTTTGTTAATCTGAATTTTATGTGATGGATCAGAACACAATAGTCTAAGTTGATGAAGTGAAATTAGAAAAATATATACATAAAACTATTTTTTAGAAATAGAAAACAGAAAATTGGCATGTGCGTATGTGTTCACCCCCCTAGTTATGAAGCCCATAAAAAGCTCTGGTGCAACCAATTACCTTCAGAAGTCACATATTTAGTGAAATGATGTCCACCTGTGTGCAATCTAAGTGTCACATGATCTGTCATTACATATATACACCTTTTTTGAAAGGTCCCAGAGGCAGCAAAACCTAAGCAAGAGGCACCACTAACCAAACACTGCCATGAAGACCAAGGAACTCTTTAAACAAATAAGGGACAATGTTGTTGAGAAGTACAAGTCATTAGGTTATAAAAAAAATATCCAACTCTTTGATGATCCCCAGGAGCAACATCAAATCTATCATAACCAAATGGAAATAACATGACACAACAGCAAACCTGCCAAGAGACGCCTACCCACCAAAACTCACAGATCGGGCAAGGAGGGCATTAACCAGAGAGGCAGCACAGAGACCTAAGGTAACCCCGGAGGAGGTGCAGAGTTCCACAGCAGAGACTGGAGTATCTGTACATAGGACGACAATAAGCCATACGCTCCATAGAGTTGGGATTTATGGCAGAGAGAAGAAAGGCATTACTTTCAGCATAAAACAAAATTGCATGTTTTGAGTTTGCAAAAAGGCATGTGGGAGACTCCCAAAATGTATAGAGGAAGGTGCTCTGGTCTGATGAGACTATAATTGAACTTTTTGGCCATCAAAGAAAATGCTATGTCTGTCGCAAACACAACACATCACATCACCCATTCTGGAGCCGGGACTGGGAAACTGGTAAGAGTTGAGGGAAAGATGGATGGTGCTAAATACAGGGATATTCTTGAGCAAAACCTGTACCACTCCCACTTCACCTTCCAGCAGGACAATGACCCCAAACACACTGCTAAAGCAACACTTCAGTGGTTTAAGGGGAAACATGTAAATGTGTTGGAATGGCCTAGTCAAAGCCCAGATCTCAATCCAATAGAAAATCTGTGGTCAGACTTAAAGATTGCTGTTCACAAGTGCAAACCATCCAACTTAAAGGAGCTGGAGCAGTTTTGCAAGAAGGAATGGGCAAAAATCCCAGTGGTAAAATGTGGCAGGCTCATAGAGACTTATCCAAACCAACTTGGAGCTGTGATTGCCTCAAAAGGTGGCTCTAAAAAGTATTGACTTTAGGGGGGTGAATAGTTATGCACATTTACTTTTTCTGTTATTTTGTCCTATTTGTTGTTTGCTTCACAATAACAAAAGAAAAAAAACATCTTCAAAGTTGTGGGCATGTTCTGTAAATTAAATAATGCAAATCCAGTCAAACCACCACCCCAGAAGATCCAGGATGCTCATCAGTACAATCTCCATTTAGGCTAATTTAATTCAGCAAGGCCTTGTAGGCCTTGTACTTGTCAGAGTATACAAATTTCGTGCCAATATTCACATGACATGCTGACGTGTAGAAGTTAATAAATAGCCTATACATTAGCCAATTGCTTTTTTAAAAATGTCAATGTTATTTAGAAAAATCAGTCTAAAATGCAGGGCACTGACCCCTAAATGAATATACACACTTTCCCCTGCTTATGAAGATTTGTGGTTAAAGCTCCCTGTTAAAACACAGGGTCTCTTTTCCTATTAATTGTATTCTTAAAACCCTCGACAGAAAGGATTTTGTTACTGGTACTTCTGAGCTTGAAAGAAAGCCAACAGATGAATAGTAATAGAACACAACTTACAAATGTACTGTATGTCATCTGATGACCAGCTACTTAATTTTGAAAACACTGTAATCAAGCGTGGTATAAAAAGGGACATTTTGTAAAAAATGGTATATGGATATGGATAGATAGCCTATGTTTCAGACTTGACTTATTCAAAGCTGTATTTGTACTCTACTGCTTCCTTTGAACATTTATTGGATATTACTGCAAATGTACTGTACATCCTTGTAATGCATGTTTTTAAAACTAGAAATAAATAAAAAAACAAAGTGGATGAATGTACCACCTGACATACACATAGCCACTAATCAGAGAAAATTGCTATCATAATATCATGGAAATACAAGGCAGCAAACAAACCAAAATGAAAACTTTATCACAAAGAACTCAACATTAATGACATAACAAATCGTCACTCAAAATACATGGAGGTTTTGTTTTAATAAATGTAATGTTTCATAATGCATACAGAGATAAAATTGGTCAAAATTAAAGAGCCAATTACAATATCAATAAAATGTGCGTGTTTGTGTCCTGCAACAAAGACCACCTGGGTTTGACATACTTTTTATTACCTACTCGATACACCAATAACACCACCTTCTTCTATGCCAGGATTATGTTCTGAGATATTGTTACTATAACGAATTAGCAGCAAATCTTTTTTTTTTTCTTTGTCTTGTCTTTGTGCCCTGCATGAGAGCGATGCCCTGTGGTGCAGTTTGTCATGTCCCGCTAAGCAAAGTAATTTAGCCAGGAAAGAGGATAGAGCCCTTTGCAGGAGAATGTACTAATATACTGTCAAACTAGCAGCAGGAAGCTCTGGTCACTTCTCGCTGACCTCCCTCTAACTTTCACATAAATCACTTCAGCAAACAAAACTATTTTACTTATTGGTACAAATCTCATGGCTTATGGATCTCATGATGAATCTCTGTTAGCATCCTATTTTTCTTTTCATATAACCGATGTCTTTTTCTAGTATTTCACTTTTCTATTACAAAATAAAAAGCTACCTTATATCATCTGTGCAATGTTTGCAACCATATGACAGAAATTATGAAATATCTGCTTTCTATTCTTCATGTAAAATGCCTGCAAACCAAACACTATATGCTTTGTGAACCACATCCAAATCCACAAAAAGAAGGTTACTTGACTTATATCAAATGCATCTGGCTAATCTTGTACCTAGTATACTTAACACTTAGAGGGGATTTTTTGATTTACTGTAAAAATTATTTTCTTGAAGAACATTATAGGACACAGGATGAGTATTTCAGTACATAGGTTATGCTGCTGCCTTCAGGAGATAGGAAAGTGGCAAAACAAAGCCTAATGAACAGCCCGGTATAACCCCCTCCCACTCTCAGCATCCCTCAGTTTTGTTAACAACATAATTTACTCCAACAAATGGATTTTGTGGTAAGTCCTATTTTCTTAATTGTACATTACAGTACACAGAATAAGTATTCAGGTACATAGGGTCATCCAAAAGCTATCCAACTGTGGAGTGGTTAACACAGCAAACAGAGACTAACAGGCCTACAAAAAAACAACAGGTTACCAGAGGTAACTCAACAAAGAGTACAGTGCCACCTGAATCACTTTGAATCACTGAAGCTAGCATCAGTCAAGGCCTGAACATCCACCTGGTAAAACACAACCAACAATTAAAAGAGAATCAATGTGGCAGCCCTGCAAATCTGAGAAACAGATGCCTGATGCTGAAAAGCCCATGAAACAAAAGTAAAGTGCACTTTGACCAAGAAAGGGAGAACATTGTCCTTGAGGTCATAAGCTTGAATGATGAGCTGTCGAATCTACTGAGCAATTGTGAAACAAGAAGCAGTCTATCCCCTTTGTGGACCTTTAGAATTGACAGAGACAGATTGTCAAAGGGAAGCTGTAGCTGAGAGATAAACCCAAACAGTGTCCACCAAAATTCCAGACAATGAAGGTAAGGACAGAGAAATGGTAGAGCAATGTTCTGGTTAAGGTAACAGGAAGAAACCACACTGGGGAAAAAAGAAGCCCTTCATCTTAAAACAACCTTCTGGTATAGAACATAAAAGGGTTCTTTACAGGTAAAGGCAGCAAAACTTGCCTCACATAAGTGATAGTGATGAGAAATAAAAGCTTTACAGTAGGGATAGACAAAGGAATATCCCTAAAATGTTTACCGGTTTGTATTTGAAGAGACTTCAAAGTCAGGTTGAGATCACTAGGGAACATACAGTAGGAACAATGTGAGTGTCAGCAGTGTATGAAGGCATTAGGTAGGGAATAAGTGGAAAGTGATCCTGTCAGAAATTGAGAAAAGACAGGATTCATACCACTGAGAAATTCCTGGATAGAATGTCTGCCTCGCACCCAGAGAAATTGGCTTTCCAAGTGCAATGGTAGACTGTGAGAAACCAATTTCCTTGCTTTCAAGAGCCAAGACAATAAAGCCAGTGACCGAGAAGCAGGATGGCCCTTGGGACAGGTGATCTGGACAACCTGGGAGGGCCAATAGAGAGTAAGATGGCAATCTTGCATGCCAATAGCAAAACAGGTATCGTTAACCTGCCAGAAGATGTGGGCATACGAATAGGCCTCCTTAATGTACAGTGAGGTGGAGGGAAGCAATGACAGACTCTGTGAATACCACATGGAATATTTGTACCCAGAGGAAGGTGTTGAGAACCTTTAAATCCAGTATGGGATAGAGGCACCCTTTTGCATTGGGGCAGTGAAAAGATTTGCATAGAAAGCTTAAAACCTCTCCTTTTCCCTGGCAATGGAGAGAGGAGATGACAGAGCAGTGTAAATGTCTCACAGTCTTTGCAGGGATGTATGAATGTTTGATAACATGAAACCAGTTTATAGCTCCTGAAACATGAAGGCCAACAGACATCCCCCAACTCTTACAAGTGTGGAAGCCCCTTTGTGAGGAGAAATCACTCATGGACTTTGAGGACTTGGGAGCCCAGGACTTATGGTGGAACTGAATTCCAGGATTTGTCTTTGACCTGGAGATAATAAAGAGGAGCACTTTATGAGTGAGGGATGAAGATTTAGGCAAAAAGGGTACTATAATGAAGTTGTCCAGAGATTTGTCAATAAGGTGTTCACATTCAACGGGCATACACAAGAATTGTTCCTTGCATTAATGCACCGCAGATCAGCATTTAATCCAAAGGGTCCTAACATCTGTACTGAAAATATGCCAATTTTGAATATTTGACACATCCACTAGTGTGTCAACAAAATAGAGCCACAGGCATGAGCTTCTGTTGCTAGAGATCAATCATGGAGATGTATCATGATAAATCCAGTATCCCAGGACATAAGCTTAAACCTAACAGCTAAGGTCTGGCAGACGGACATAAGTTGCAAATGCAAGTTGGAGGGTAGGACCTGTGAGGGAGAAAAAGGTCTTAGAAAGGGATTTAATCCCCACTGGATCTTAAACCAGAAGGACATCCTCACTAGGGACAATCAAAGTCTTTTTACAATTTGGAATCTGCATTATCTACCTGGTTACCCTGTAAAATTTAAAAGGATGACATCCATACCGGTCAACTAGAGATGGGCTCGGGCCTGTTCAAGTTCACATGTGCCCTATCCTGCCAGGAAGCTGACACTGTAATCCGCTAATCACCGGCACTGAGAAATGTCCAGATCTGTGCAGCTGCGTATCGGGAAATGACTCACTATCTGTGATTAGCGAAGGGCAGTTTCAGCTTCCTCGCGGGAGAGGGCACGTGCAAACTCGAACACGCCCGAGCCCATCTTTACTCTAAACCATCTCAAAATGCTATTGCTAGCTTTTTAGCCAAGCTGAAACTTCCCATGCTCTCTGGGACCCAATTATTCCAACTAAATGCTCCCTTTACACAATTTGAAATTACTATAACTATAGACTTCCTACCAAATGGCAAGTCACCTGGCCCAGATGGCTTCTCAAATGAGTACTACAAGCTATTTAAAAATATTCTGACATCTCATCTTTTAAAAACTTTTTACTACTGTGGCCTCTGTGGCTTCCTTCTCCCCAGAGATGCTGAAAGCATTTATCGTAAACATCCCTAAAACAAGGAAAGACCAAACTACACTGACCTTTAGACCCATTTTTTTTTGTGTGTCATTGGTTCAGTAACAGCTTCTTTCTGGGAACTTAACCATGCAGTTCATTTTTGTTCAAGTATTGTCATTTCTTTATCATACATCACGGGACACAGAGCCATATTCATTACATAAGGGTTAGAGGCCACCTTCAGGTGAATGGACACTAGCAACCAATTAGACAGGAAGTCCCCCTATATAACCCCTCCTATACAAGAAGTACCTCAGTTTTTTCACCAGTGTCTTAAAGGTAATGGTCACGGTGGAGAAGCTGTCCACGTTGTATGTGTTTTTCTACTGAAGAAGAAAGAAGATTATGCTACATATCCCGATCAAAGATCGCTGAATCTAAGGGGGTTAGCAATCAGATCCATCTAAAAAAGTAAATGACTAAAAAGATGGTACCTGAGCCTCGGGAAAGCAGATACAAGGTTTTGCCTGTAACGTTGTCCTTTTTAGGCACTGTTCCCTGGGATCCGGACTCTTGGTAAAACCAACCCTAAAGGCGCTAGACAGGGTGTTCTACAGGTCCAAGGGAGTGGCCCCTCAAAACAAGGGGACCCAGTCCTTGAAGGTCAGCAAGTGATAGTAACTCACCGTAATGGGTGAAGATTGGATTCTTGTTACAAAACAGAATCCTGGGGAGGGACTGGTAAGTCCACTTTAAAAATATTTGTAAAAATATTTTTTATGCACTGTTGCCTTTAAGATAACAACTACCGAGTGCCATGTTAGTCTCTACAAGAAACAATAGGTGTATTAGCTATGTCAAATCACACCTGGTTTGTTTACACATTTTTGCTCTCCCTGTGCAAAGCAGTAAGTGTATCAGCTGTGTCAAAGTACACCTTGTTTGTTTAAACATTTTATTTGCCCCCTGTGCAAAACAGTACGTGTATCAGCTATGTTAAAGCACACCTTGTTTGTTTAAACACAATGTTTTCACCCTGGGCTGATTACCTGTATGGTATCAGCTGTGACAAAGCACATTTGGTTGCTTATACTGCTCTCACCCCATGTTGTTTGGCGTGTAATTTTGTTCCATGCCTATTGGCGGTTTTCATACCAGGAATAGAAAATTGGCAGGCAGACTTTCTGAGTTGTCAACAGATGTTTCCAAGGGAATGGTCCTTACACCTCGAGATCTTTGCATTGATCTGCAAATGCTGGGGGGGGGGGGGGTCCCAGATGAAGATCTGTTGGCATCCAGGTTAAAGAACAAGTTGAAGAGATTTGAGTCCAGGACCAGGGATCCACTTGCAGTCGGGGTGGATGCTTTGGTGACTCCTTGGGAGGAGTTTTCCCTGATCTACGCCTTTCCTTTGGTTCAGCTGCCGCCGAGTCTGTCACGCAGAATCCAGCTAGAGGGGAAACCAGTAATCCTGGTAGCTCCAGCATGACCGAAGAGGTTTTGGTATGCACAAATTCAAAAACTGGCAGTGGCAAGGCCTTGGGTTCTTCCAATGCGTCCGGACCTGCTCTCTCAAGGTCCAATATTTCACCCTGCTTTACAGTCTCTAAATTTGACAGCTTAGCTATTGAAGCCTTGATTTTGAAAGAGTGGGGTATATCTGGCCCTGTAGTTTCTACTCTGATAAATGCTAGAAAACCAGTTTCTAGAGGCATTTATTACAGACTCTGGAAATCTTACATTGCCTGGTGTGAAGCCAGGAAATGTCATCCCTGCAAGTATATCATTGGGTGAATTCTAGCTTTCTTGCAAGTAGGGGTAGAAATGAAATCAGCCTTAAGCACTATTAAGGGTCAAATTTCAGCATTGTTGGTTTTTTTACAGAGACCGATCGCTTCGCATTCCTTGGTTCAAACCTCTCGGGCAGTTTGCCATCAAGCTTCAATGCCTCAAATATGCAAAGCCGCAACTTGTATGTCAGTGGAAACTTTCACTAGATTCTATCAAGGGGATGTTAGGACCCAGGAGGAGTCTGCATTTGGCCGCAGTGTTCTGCAGGCAGCTATGTAGACCTTTTGTGGTCCGATGGTGGTATTGATGGTGTCCCCCTCCCCTCAGGTGCATTGCTATAGAACATCTAAAACATAATGAATAAGGCTGTGTGTCCCCTGATGTACGATAAAGAAATAACGGAATTTTTGTAAAATCTTACCGTAAAATTCCTTTCTCTGAGTCCTCCGACAGTCGCCGCCCACTCATACAGTCTTCACCAATGGGTATTGACTTCCTCTCCACAGGAGTAGCTAGGCATAAGACTTGTTAAAAACAAAAGCATTTTACATAGAAACACCCATGGGGGCTGTCCCACTGGTCAATACCCTCCTGCAGTAGCCATCCTGTGGAGAGGAAGTCAATACCCATTGGTGATGACTGTATGAGTGGGCGGCGACTGTCGGAGGACGTAAGAGAAATAGATTTTTTTCTACAGCTTACCTGTAAAATCCATTTCTTGGAGTACATTGTGGGACACCGAGGTCCCTCCCCTCTTGTATGGCGTATTTATTGTGTGCTACAAAACTGAGGTACTTCCTGTATAGGAGGGGTTATATAGGGGGACTTCCTGTCTGATTGGTTGCCAGTGTCCATTCACCTTAAGGTGGCCTGTAACCCATATGTAATGAATATGGCTCTGTGTCCCAAGATGTACTCCAAGAAATGGATTTTACAGGTAAGCTGTAGAAAAAAAATCACATATTGTGCTCCTTAAAAAACAACCACACTTTATTTTTCTAGAGCAGCCTGCTATTCTCCTGAGGTTACCTGTGGGTTTTCCTTTGTATCCTGAACAAATCTTCCGGCAGTTGTGGCTGCAATCTTTTTTGGTCCACCTGACCTTGGCTTGGGATCAAGAAATCCTTGAATTTTCCATTTCTTAATAAGTGATTAAACAGTACTAATGGCCTATTTGAGTCTTTGGATACCTGGTCTTGTCTTTTGCTGAGTAAAAAGACAATAGGATCCAAGGGGACCACAGTGTCACAAATGTCGCTCAGATTGTCAGCCACCGACTACCAATATGAACCAAGCTTAGGAAAAGACCAGACTATATGCCAGAACGAGGCAATGTCACTATTACAGCTGGGACACATAGGATCCCTCTGAGGATAAATGTTGGCCAGTCTTTGAGGTGTATAATACACTCAAGGAATAAATTTAAATTGCGTAAACCTATCCCGAGCCAAAATTATGGAGGGGAAACAGGAGACACAATCATCCCAGTCCTCTTCACTAAGGGTAGGGAAGGGTCAAATTTGGCCAGCCTATCCGGGGTTAAGTATGCTCTATGTACAGTATAGGTCGGTATGAGTTTGTCAGACATTTTGGGAGATACTGGTTTACAGGTTTCTAGTATCTCATTCCATTCTTCATCATCCAGTTCTCCAACCTCCTCCACCCACTTAGATTTGACAGAGTATGCAAGTTGAGATGCAGCTGGGGTAATTATGTCATAAAAAATGGATATGAGCTTTCGTGGCTCATCCCCCTTTATCACCTCCAAAACATCCAGGGGGAGTAATACCGGGTATGTGCTTGCAAATTGTGAGTGTAGTCGTGTCTCACTTGAAATAACATACAATTTGGGAGAGTGATGTCGGTTTTTAATTGGTCAAACATTTTGATGTTATCATTATCTAATAGGTGGGATAGCAAATATATTACCCCAGACATCCATGGTGTAGGATCCGCAATATAGAGGAGTTCGGGCAGGAGCCTATTATACCATAACGGTGTGTTGCTGTGTAATCTAGGACAATTCATTTTGGATGCAGCCAGATCCCAAATCCACCTGTGCTGAAACAGGAGGCCAGTGCGGCCCAAGGACACAAGAGAACCACCTACGCCACGTAGTATGTCGCAGAACGGATGTGGGACCCGCAGGTCTGCAAAACAACAAACCAAGGAGAGATATCTATGTTGGTCATATTTATCTATGTGCAAGAAGTGTGAAAGCTGTTCCGCAATGTAGTAAGCACCAAAGGCTGGAGCAGCAAGGCCCCCTAGAGCAACAGGCTTCTGGAGCGTTTTTCATGATAATTTGTGTCTGTTGGCCTCCCATATAAAATACTGTAACAGGGTATCCATGATTTTGAAGTACCAAAATGGTATATATGTAGGGGAGTGCCAAAGGACATAAAGGATTTTGGGTAATAGAATCATTTTTACCAGACCCAGCTAGCCCATCACTCCCACTGGCAACCTAGCCCATGTCTGTGTTTTACATTTAATCAGTGAGAAAAGGGGATCCACATTTAGCGGGATATAGTTTGCTAAGGGATGTGATGGAGCTGGAGAGAGTTCAGAGGAGAGCAACTAAACTGATTAGGGGATTGGGGGATCTTAATTATGAAGAGCACTTACAAGCACTTGATTTATTCACCCTGGAAAGAAGACGCCTGAGAGGGGACATGATAGCGATATACAAGTACCTCAACGTTGATCTCAGCATAGAAAAAAAACTGTTCAGTCACAACGAATGCATGAGGACACGTGACCATACAATGCCATTAGAGGAGAAGAGATTTAACCTTGGGCTATGCAGAGTTTTTTTTACAGTAAGGGCTAGAAGATTATGGAATTCTCTAACACAAATGGTAGTTACTGCAGGGAGTATGGCTATTTTTAAAAGACTCTTGGAAGTACATCTCAAGGATCAAAACATTCAGGGGTATGTGAGATGATTACGGCCATACACACCGACAAAGGTTGAACTGGATGGACTATACTCTTTTTTCAACCTCAACTCCTATGTAACTATGTAGATACTTGAATTCCTAAATGTTTAAAAGTACTGACCCTAACCAAGGGCAGTGCAGCCTGTTCTATCGATGGAGGGAATATGTCTTTGGGGAGGATTTGGGATTTATCCCAATTTATTTTAAGTCCTGAAAACTTGCCAAATATCTCAATAGTCTGTAAGGCTGTTAGTAAGGAGGGGCCAAAGTCATCTAGATATAGAATCATATCGTCAGCATAAAGTCTTACCTTCTCCACAAAAGATTCAGAGCATAGTCCATGTATATTGGGGTGGTTCCTCAGCGACAATGCCAAGGGCTCAACCGCCAAAGCGTACAAAAGGGGCGAGATAAGACAGCCCTGATGTGTGCCCCTCAATAGTGGGAAGGGTTGGGAGGTCCAGCCATTGGCGACCACCCTAGCCAGGGGAAAGTTATATAAAATGGTAAGCCAGTTAATAATATTAGGGCCAAAGCCCAAATTATGCAAGTTTTGCCACAAGTATTGCGAACAGACCAAAGGCTTTGGCTGCATCTAAAGTGACAACTACTCTAGAGCCAATTTGATTATGGGAGGCCTGGATACTCATAAATAAGACCCTGATGTTGAAGGCTGTATTTTTTGCCGGCATGAAGCCTGTTTGGTGTAAATGTATGAAGGACAAGATAACTCTATTTAAGCGCAGGGTTAAGATTTTGGCTAATATTTTAATGTTGGTTTACAGCAATGATATAGGCTTATATGACACAGGTTGGCGGAGGTCTTTCCCAGGCTTATTAATGAGGACTATAAGGGCTTCACGCATAGATTCCGGGAGGATGGAGGCATCAAATATGGAACGGTACACGGCCAGGAGTTCGCGTACCAAAATATCAGCAAATTGGACATATAATTCTATGGATAAGCCGTCTGAGCCAGGGGCTTTAGCGAAGTGGGCTATGGCGAGATGAATGTCATCTGTGGAAATGGAATGTCATCTGTGGAAATGGGATCCTCTAGCATGGCTATCTGTTCATCTGTCAATTTGGGAAAAGTGAGTGTGTCCAAGAGGTTAGAGAGAGCCTGCTGGGAGAAGCTAACCTTAGACGAGTAGACTTCCCTAAAGAAAGCTGCAAATTTCCTGGTAATCGCTTCGGGTTCCGAGGGATCACCTGCCCTGACGGAGTTTAATGTGATAACAACTGGAGGTCTAGAGTCTAAGCGGCCTAATAGGCCAGTAGTTTACCTGGAAGCTCTCCACGTTCAAAGCTTTTTTGCCTACTAAAGAACAGTTTGTGATTGGCCTTCTCATAACACATCTGATCAACCACTATGGTTTGAAGTTTCAATTGCGCCAAAAGTGCAGGTGAAGAGGAGTTCACATATTGTTCTTCCAGAGTGGTTAACTGAGTGGTGGCCTGGAAGTAGGTAGATAGATATAGAGGATCTTTTAAACCTGGAAATATTTTCTGTAAGCAGTAATCAGGCATGTTTTTGAATGCCACCGCCTCAGCTGCAAAAGGTACCAATTTGGTTATAAGCATGGACACACCTTTGGAATAGGGGGTATGGGTGGCTCTGGTCAGCCGGAGAATGGCGTCACGATCTTTAAAGTTGAGGAGCTTTGCAATAAAGACACGTGGAGGTGCTCCTAGGGGTGGATTTTAAACTGGCATGCGATGTGGGCGCTCCACAATGAATTGTGAAAAAGGCCGTTCGCCCATATGTAGAAATGAGCAGCTCCTCTAGAAAGGTTGCAGGGTTGGCACCCCCCAAGCCCACAGGGAGACCTATGAAGCATAAGTTGTTGCGACGCATACAATTCTCAAGATCATCCACTACTTCAATGCATATAAATCTATGTTTAATCTGGCTTTATTCTTATGCTAACAACTCGATAAAAGCTTATTTGTAAACAGTCTGAATAGAAACTTATGTGAAGTCACTCAATTTAATACATGCTATAATATGTAAAAAGAATTGCTATGTCTCAAACACTACTTGATTTGTATAAAAAAAATTGGATTTTTTACTTACTGTAAAAATCAATTTCTCTGATGTTCATTGACGTACGTCAATGACTGTCCCGGGGGAATACTCCCACACTCAGCTATAGGCACTCAGTTTTGTTACAAGCAATGTCAGAAGAAAGCCAACTCCACAGAGGGGTGGGTGCTGTGTCTGTCAATGAACATCAGAGAAATGGATTTCACGGTAAGTCAAAAATCCCATTTTCTCTTTTGTTCATTGATGGACACAGCTCCTTATATTGACCATTGGCACGTCCCAAAGCAGTGTAAAACATGAGGGGTGGGAACAGCCAGAAAAAATTCCCAAGGCAAAACCATAGACAATCAGGTAACATGAAGCTCAACCACAAACAACTGGAGATCACCTGAAATAAACAATACACCCTCAAAGAGGACCAGGTCCTCTAAACAGCAGCCTGCAAAACCTTGCAGCCAAATGAAGCATCCGCAGATGCCAACACATCCATTTTATTGATTTTTGTGAAAGTGTGCAACGACGACCAGGTGGCCACCTAGCAAACCTGCGTCACTGACGCCTGATGACGGAAGGCCCAGGAAGCACTAAGCGCCCGAGTAAAGTGCGCCTTAACAGGCAAAGGAGGAACCTGACCCCTAATTGAATAGGCCTGAATAACTGTCTGTCTGATCCATCTGGAAATAGTCGCAGCAGAAGCGGCCAACCTTTTTCGAGGTCCATCCGTAAGTACAAATAGTGAGTCTGACTTCCTAAAACACTCCGTAGCTACCAGGTACACCCTGATTGCCCGAACCACATCCAGGGAATGCAAGGCAATTTCCTTAGGATGTTTAGGCCTGGGACATAGGAAAGGCAACACAATGTCTTCATTGAAATGGAAATCAGAGACGACCTTTGAAAGAAACTATGGACAGGGACAAAGAAACACCTTATCTCTGTGAAACCACCAGGTAAGGTGAACGACAAGACAACGTCGTCAGCTCCAATGCCCTGTGCTCAGCAGTAATAGCTACAAAAAAGGCCACCTTCCGAGACAGCGTAAGTAGGGGAACCTCCTGAATATTTTCGAAGGGAGGTTTCAGGAGAACTGACATCCAAATTGAGGTCCCACGGCGGCAATAGAGACAGCACTGGAGGAGCCAAGTGTCGAACTCCCTGGATAAAGGTACACACCAAGGAATGTGTGGCCAATGGATGCTGAAAGAAAACCGCCAAGGCCGAAACCTGGCCCTTGATGGTATTTAAGGCCGGCGCTGCTCAACCCCCCTTTGAGGAAAGCCAAGATCCGAGCCACCAAAAAGGAGTGAGGGAGAACCCCAAGAGACTCACACCACGCAATGTACGTCTTCTAAGTACAATGATAGATCTTCCTTGAAACAGATTTTCTAGCCTTTAACAATGTAGGAATCACCGATTCAAACAAAACTCTATCCTTGGAGCACCTGGCTTTCAACAGCCAAGCTGTTAAAGCCAGCAACTGTAAAGCAGGATGGAAGATTGGCCCTTGGAACAGCAGATCTTCCCTGAGAGGAAGTCTCCAAGGAGCATCGGTGACCAGCCATATCAGATCGGCGTACCAAGACCGGCGAGGCCAGTCTGGAGCCACTAGAATGACCGGAATCCCTTCTGGCTCAACCCTGCACAGGAGTCTTGACAGAAGTTTGAGAGGGGGCAAGGCATAAATTAGATGATACTGACTCCAAGAAGCCACTAATGCACCTGTGGCGTCGGCCAGAGGATCTCGAGACCGTGTCACAAACCTCTGTAGCTTCCTTGGATTGTGTACAGAAGAGAGGGCTGGAACGAATTAGTCTGCCCACCTTAGAATGCTGGCTACTTCCCGAACCGCCAGGACACTTCTTTTGCCCCCTTGGTGTTTGACATAGACCACGGCCGTGGCATTGTCCAATTGAATTCGTACCAGACACCCCTGAAGACTAATTGTCCATGATCCAGACAAAGTCTGATCGCTCAGAGTTCCAGTACATTAATCGGCAGTCTGGACTCTTCCAGAGTCCAGATCCCTTGAACACAATCCGTGCCGAGGATGCCTTCCCACCCAGACAGGCTGGCATCCGTGATGACAACCGTCCAGTACAGGGGGAGAAAGGATTTTCCCTCTTGAAGTGCCAGAGAACAAATCCCCCTCTAGAGACCATAGATTCTTTTCCCATTTCTCCAGAATCTCTTTTTGCAGAGATCTCGTGTGGAACTGTGCAAAAAGAACCGCCTCAAAGATAGACGCCATCAGGCCAAGCACCCTCATGCAAGCCTGGGGGATGACCGTTTGCTGGACAACAGAAGCTGAATTTTTCCCTGCAATGTCTGGAGTTTTTCCAGAGGAAGAAACACTCTGGCTGAGGCTGAGTCAAGAGTCAGTAGCAGATAGTCCACTTTTGTGGACAGAACCAGAGCAGACTTCTACAGGTTCGGAATCCAACCGAACTCCCTCAGAGTTCGCAGAGTAATCTCCAAGTTGTCCATCAGCAGTCGGAGGCTCCACTTGCAGAAAATCATCCAGGTACCCCAGTACCGCGATCCCCCGCTGAAGCAACAATGCTAGCACTGGGGACAACACTTCTGTGAAGACCCGAGGAGCGGAAGCGAGACCCAAGAGTAACGCCACAAACTGATAATGCTCCTCGCCAACTACAAAGTGGAGGAAGCGCTGGTGGCAGGCAACCAATTGGAATAGGAACTGTAAAGAGGTTTGAGTAAATCCCCTGAAAACATTCAGAATTCAGAACGGGAATAATCACACCTTGAAGTAACAAGTCTTACACTGCCCCAAAGAGACCCCATAAGCGATCTGGGGACAAGTGCAGGTTGCAAGGAAGAACCTTTCTGGAGGATAAGACCGAAACTCAATCTTGTAGCCGGACCAAATTACTTTGTGGACCCACTTGTCCTGTACCAGAGAGGTCCATGGATCCGGAAACCAGCGGAGATGCCCCCCAACCCCAGATATGGGTGAGGGTGCCCCTTCATGAACAGGAAGCCTTGAACAGATCTGGAAAGCCCACTCGTGGCTTTCCACACCAGGTCCTCTTGGAACCTCCGGTGGAGGCCCTGAAGGGCTTTGATCCCTTGTCTTTAGACCCTGAGGGACGAAAAGGCCTCTTATGAGCCAAGAGGAATAGCCCACGTCTTTGACAGGGCTCCTTGCCCTTGGAAGCCTGCAGAAGAAGAGTACTCTTCCCCCCTGTGAGACCCTTAATGATGTCATCCAAGAAAGCTTCAAACAGGCGATCCCCCTACAAGGGGGAGATCAGATAAGGCCTTCTAAGAAGTCTGGTCCGCAGACCAGCATTTCAGCCAGATAAGCTGAAGTACCACTGCTGATACAGACAGCCAAGAAATCAAAGGAGCTGCATCCAAAGAAGCATCACAAAAACTGTAGCCCCTGGACCAACTTATTCACCAGCTCTGCAAAGGCAGGGGGAAACTGTTTCCCCTCCAGGTCCCGGTGTAAAAGTTTAGCCCATTCGGTCACAGTTTGCGACTCCAGGGCAATAGTAAATACCTGCCTAAGTCCCGAACGAACAACAATGAACATATGGCAGGCCCGAGCCTCCGCCCTCCTATCAGCTGGACCTTTAAAGGCCGGGGACTCCTTAATTGGAATTAAGGTAGCTTTATTTAACCTGGAAACCCGCAAGTCCACTACAGGTGGGACAGTCCACTTTTTAAGCAGGGAATCCTTATAGGGATATGACATAGCAAAACGCTTAGGGACCACAAGAGGTGCGTTTTGGACAACCCCACTGTTTTGTCATGGAAATGGACCACCTACTGGCCCCCGTAAAAAAAAAACAAAAAAAAACAGGGGGGTCGCCCTCCGAGCCCCTCTATAGAGGCCCGCATGATAGGAAATAGCCCCCTTAAAAGGGGGCAACCGCCGTGACATGGACAGGTGCCCTACACAATAATGAAGGCATGGCTGCCATCAAAAAATAAACCGCCCCCACAGTGACACTCCTTCATAGGTAGGCGCCAAGCTGGCCACATGGCCTAGTAGGCCACAAGTCACGGCCTAAACTTGTGCACGGATCCCACCCAAGCAGATGCCCAAAAGAAGAACGGGGCTTCAGCTAACCTCACTGGGACCACCCCCCAACGGAGGCGCCAGACTCGACCGCATGGCCTAGTAGGCCGCAAGCTGCGGCATTAATTTTAGTGGACACCCAGCTGCTTAAGCGCGTGCCCCAGAGGAGTCCACAATCCAGGGGCGATGCCCAAATGGAGGGTAGTGGCTTCAACCACCCTCAATTGGGCCGCCCCACATAGCTGCCAACAAGTGAAATAAATTTTTGGCCGTATTCGGCTGCGTGAGACGCGGACCCGCGGATGCCAAACCATCCGCCCCCCCAACCCAACAACTGCAGCAGAGAGCCCAGAGATCAGCCCTGCCTTAGTCACCAACCGCCTATTGCGCACCAGGAAAAACCCGGCCTGTAGCAACTCCAACAAGCCCGCCTGAGGAGCATGTGGTAAAAACCAGCTCATAACCTCACCCAGGAAAGGGGGGGGGGCGGAAGACCCACAGTGACCAACTAAATTTTAGGGGGGGGAAGGAGGGGAACCCGGGGGTCTCACCGTCTTAAGGAGGGGCCCATGTCCACCCCAACACCCTCCAGGGGAAGAAGGGGTACAGCTACCTACTATACCAGGAACAGGGTGGGCACTGCTCCTGACAGACCACCTCCATCGAAATAGGGGGGCTGTTGGCCAGGAGCAACGCTGCGACATAGGCGAAGGCCAGGTTGTATGTGCCCTCGCGAGATGTTTAACTTGCGGGCCAGCCCCCGTCCAGTGGGGCTATGTCACGGCCGACCTAGAGTGGAGCTGAGAACTGCACGCACTCGCTGGCAAGACTGGGGGGACATTCTGGATCTAGATTATCCAGTCCGTCGCCTAGTCCGGCAGTTGATTGTAGATTCTCAAAGGAACAAAACAACAAAGATAGGAAAAAGTTCCATTCAAAAGGAAAAAAAAAAAAAAATTGCCAAGACCAGAGATCCCAGCAAGGAACTAGGTCCTTACTCCTGACTAGGCAGAAAAAAAACTGAGTGCCTATAGCTGGGAGTGGGAGTATACCCCCTGGGACTGCCCCATAGGCATAGTCAAGCTTTTTCTGCCTAGTGTCCTACTCCCATAGGGGGGCAGTATAACCCAATGGTAAAGAAGATAAGGAGCTGTGTCGGTCAAAGAACGAAAGAGAAAGCATAATAATATGGCTACATTGGAGTTGGCTAGTTCAATGGCAATGTGCAGCTGTGAGGTTAACAGCACGATGCCATGAGATACTGTGAATAAAACAGAGCAGGACTGGAGAGGGGGCATGTCAGTTAGGCTGACTATGGAAGAACAGGCATATCATGCATCAGAGTAGAAGATGAGGAATGGAAACCGGATCTGCTTCCGTGCTTCGCATGGCCAGAAAACTCTAGAAGAGAAGGGGAGTGTCAAAATAACCAGGTATTTGCTGGCCATTGTGAGGCTTACATAAATAAAAGGAGCATACACAAATGTTAGTATGGGAGAAGGCAATATATAGAGATGTTTAGTATTATGTTTTTTATGCACTTTAATGTTACAAGGAGAAGTCTTGCAGATAACTAATGGCAGCTGCACCACTTTTACATTGTTTTAGTTTTATTATTCAGATCTTTCACTGTTAACCCAATTAAAAAAAATACTAATTGTCAATGTAATATTGTATCAGGCTATGAGGCATATATTGTGTGACTTTTAACCATCAGTGAGACTAGTGTTGACATTCAGCATATTGTAGAGCGTTTTCTGCTGTTTATTAAACCATCATAGTTTTAAGAAAAAAAAATTACTATTTCCCCAATCTGTACTGTTCTGCACTCTATATTTTAGAACCATTGATAAAAACATATAGATATGTTAAATGCACACTTCACTGTAAGCTGACTCAAAAATGCAAGCTTTCTTACTACATACTGAGAAATAAAACTTCCTTCATGACAAATCCAATCTTCTTCAAAGCTGAATAGTAGTAATTCGTCCTCCTTTGAGCATGTGTAAAATGATGAACCATTTCCTCATGGTTCTGATACCTGCGATTCTAAGTGTTCAAATTTATTGGTGTGAAAAAAGGCTTTTGAAGAAAGATGGGATTCCATTTGAGCAGATACATTACCCTGTGTCTGAAAAGCGTTTGAGCCAGGGTATAATTCAGCAAGATGATGACAATCCTGGCTCCAAAAGGAAAGGCAAGACCAGATTGGATGAGAATGAGCTAACAGATTGTGCAGCCCAGTTCTATCCCTTTGAGTGTGATGTATAGTTTCAAGATGCTAAGTGCACATGCTATTTGCAGCATATTTGCAAGTTATTATTATTTTTTTTTCAACTTTTAGAGCACTAATTATTAGTGTTATGATTTCGGTGAATATCAGATTCGTACCATATGCTTCAGAGCAATGCCCCTAGGTTGTCTGTGACGCCTGGTGAAAGGGCCATGTGCCATAAGACACATTTACAAAAGTTAAGTCAGTCTTTTATGCAGAGATTTACTAACATTACATCTGCTGCAGATGTTAAATGAAGTAAAAACTTCTCTGTCATAATTGAGTGTTCACTTTTTATGAGGCACTTTGGTATCATAAAAAGCAAGCTCTCTGCAAAGAGCAGACATGTTGGCATTCTACGTTAGCTGCTAAATGCAAACACTGGCAATAAAACAGAATTAATATATTAGGCAAGCTGTTGTAACAGACCAGTACTTGGATATGAGACATTATCAGCATCAAGTGACTGGTAAGGTTAACAGCTCAGTATATATATATATAAAAAAAATACATATATAAACTTTATAAACATAATTTTTTTAAAGCGAATACAGTATGTACCTTCATATATAGAAGGTTGGTATTTTAGTGAGGGAATATTGTTAAGTATAAAAATCCTCGAAACAGGTGAGCATTTGCTCTTATTTTTGCTTTCCTTTTAATTAAAAAAAATAATTATGAAAAGAGAAAAAAAAAGGTGCGCAAACAAATGATGGGGCTATTAGCTGCTACCGAAACTCCAACCTGGATGGAGTGATGTGAATGAAAAGAAAAATGTGAGGTGCGCTTGATATGTATTAAAGGATCACTATGTGAGTTAAACAAACTCTAAGTGAAAATGTGGTTGGGGTCTACAAAGGTATACACAAATATGACACAGCAAAATACAACAGAACTGATGATATAAGTGATGATGAGACAATCTCTGAACAAAAAAGAGTGACAAATGCAAAAGTCCCAATATAATCAGAAAACTTGAGGGATACACTATGGAGTGTAGCTGAGCATCATAAAAAATGTAGTTCCAAAACATCTGGGGTGCCATGGTTCACCATCACTGCTCTAGGCTGAATGACTGGAGAAAGAGAATACATTTTGTTAGGAAGATGCTGCCTGTGCACATTCCCTCAGCCTTAACCATTACCGCGATAAGGTGGAAGTGAAGAAAATTTTAAAAGGCGCTCAACAATACTGACTGTGAGGAAGTTCCTGGTGCTTTATTCCAACCAGCCTTACTACCCGAGTCCTCAGCTACTGGATCACACCAGAGTCTTGCTACATCTCTGAACTGGAGAGTCCTCTGCAGAAAGGTCATGAAAGTGCCAAAATGTAGAAGTGCCTGAAAGTCTCATGTAGAATAATGTTTCTATGCAATTTGTTCTGTGATGAGGAAATGCTAATCTGCATAACACATTGACAGCTAGTAGCAGAAACTGTGCATGGCTGCTAGCTGCCAAACCCATCTGTCAATGACTGCTATGGTTCCCACTAATGATAAAAATCAAATCATAGTGGTTCCTGATCATGAAGCCAATGACAGTGTCACATGATGGCTGGAGGCTTTATTCAGAAAAAACAAAAACAAAACAAAACATAAAAACAAAGCCTGCATTTTTAAATATAAAAATCTATTAGAGCCGGTTCACATAGGCGCGACCCGACTTTGCCAGGCGACCTGTGAAGTCACGGTGCGCAGCTCGCACCGCGACCTCGGAGCGGCATGCACGGACTTCATATCATTGAAGTCAATGCAGGTCGCTCCAGGTCGCCCCAAAGTAGTACAGGACCCTTTTTCTAAGTCGGAGCGACTTGTGTCGCTCCTATTAGAACGGGTCCTGTGCTAATCTATGGCAGGCGACCCACGGCGACTTGTCAGGCGACCAGGTCGCCTGACAAGTCGCCCCAGTGTGAACCGGCTCTTATCCTCATCTTCAGGCCTCATTTTCAGATTTGTGCTGACTGAGAAAGTCAGCCTTAAAAGTTTGCATGCCTTGGGTGTGCAAGACAGTTTAGGGCTATTTATGGCTATACACTGTAGAGCAGGCTAGGGTAAGCCTTCTGTGACAAGTTGCTGTAGGCAACAGTAAGCCCAGGAACATCCAGAGGTTTGCTGTGCTTTGATGAGGAAGGTGAATCTAGAAGTGAATATCGAGTCCAAATGTGTGCCAAGTTGAGTCGCAGGCTGTACTTCTTTTATTAGCACTTGGGGGCTGAAAAGCAGCACACCCAGACTCCCAGATAGAGCAAAGCCATGAAGCAGTGTGCCCTATGGTTCTCCAATTTAGTTATGAAGGACGTTAAGGGCAAAGCCCTATCCATCAATCTTCACCCTCCCTGTGAGCATAGATCTTAATGAGTTTTCAGGGACAGGTTTCCGACAACAGGTGTAACCCCATTCTGGACCTGTAGAACACCCTGCAGCTAACCCAATGCACTACACCACGTGCCTAGGTGACCGACTAATGCAGAGTTTATTGACCAAAGAGCAAAATTACAGGATCTGAGAGCAGAGATGCTGTATTCTCAACCACAGCATCTCCCTGTATGCCCCTCCTCTTTGCTGCCCATACACAGAAGCCTTTGTATTTTGTAAGAGTTTAGTTCTGATGATCGTGTGCATTGAAGGCAATTCTGGTTGTGGACATGGGTCAGCATTGGCACCCTAAGCAGTCTTCGGCTATGCAACCCTATACACAACAAACTGCAATGCCCCTTTTTTCTTCTTCCAACACATCACTTTCAGGGACACCGTGTTTACTTGCTGCCTAATATAGCCCAGTTGCGATCAGATGCGCTTTAAATGATATAATCAATGCTATTCACTTAACCTTTTAGGGGTCATACAGTTATGGCTGATCAGTGTATATATATATATATATATATATATATATATATATATATATATTGAACAGAGTGAAGTGTTCTGCAGGTGTTTAGTTTCCTTTAATACCTACATCACCTTAACATTATTCATTATTTCACAAACGGCATAATTATTCATATATAAATTTAAATACTCAAATTAACCCAAGTTCCTGCTTCAATAGACACCGTACTACCAAACCACACAGTAAACCGCAATGTTCAAATCCCTTTAGACCAGAAGTCTGAAAACAGTCACGAGAAAAAAACATCCACTCAGCCAAGTTAATCAAACACTCCATGGAATACAAAGTGTATAATTTATGAGCAGAGAAGCATAAATATAACAAAGCATGGCTATTAATGATTGCACAAGCACAGCTCTAAACAGTGCAAAACACTCTTATTGTTCAGTACTAATACTACAACAACAACAGTCCACATTTAAAATTTCCCATAATCTTCAATCCAAATTTTTTTTGCAAATGATCAATCTACACGTCATATGCTTGCCATATCTGTTGAAAACCTCAGTCAAAACATTCATTATTTTTACATATTAATAATGTGATAAGTTTAGCCAATTGCTTTCTGCTAAACAGACAGTTCAAAGTAATATCTAAAATGTGCATTACTTCAGCCTCCAAAACAAAGAAAGATAGGTGCACATATATAATCTACTGATTAGTTTAAGTTAAGATAATGTATGTGATGTTAGACAGACTTGCTGGCTTAGGCTGGCCATACATGTTGAATTTTACTTGTACAATTTTCTGTTAGATTTACCACAAACCATATAATAGGAGGTCAAAGCTAAACAACACTTTCACTTGTATCCAATTAGGCAGGCCTTTGTAATACATAGTTGAAAGTAAATTTCAAGAAAATTGTACAGAAAATTCTAAGAAAATTGTATAATGTATGGCCAGCCTAAGTGCTGCAGTAGATCATTCTTGTGTAGCCAAGGAAATATTAGAACTGAATTATTGAAGGCACATCCTGCCACCCAAGTCTATATGGTTCATATGTTTTGAGTTAAGGGTAACTTACATTTTTATTCAAATTTTAGGTTTATACTTTACTTAGTTTTAGGATCTCCGAAACCTAGAGAGCAGGAAGCTGTGGTCACTATTTGCTCTCTGGGTTTTAGCTGGAAGGATCAGGAGCCACTCTATAAGATATAAACACCTCCAAAGTTTTTCCTAAACTCTCCTTCTTAAAATTGTACCCGTTTTCACTTATATTTCACCCCTTGGGCTCCCAACCTCATATCTCCACATTAGATAGCAAGTTTTTTCATTAGAAAGGTTCCTATTTTTGTTTGCACGTAATCATTAAACAGGCCATTGATGAGCCTAGCTTAGAATTGTTTGAACTATTTGGCCTTTCTGTAAAAACAAACAATTGATGCAATGGCTGTATAAGGCTGGCCAAACATGTTCAATTTTCTTGTTAGATTTACCACAAACCACATAATATGAGCTCAAAGCTAAACAACACTTTCACTTGTGTCCAATTAGGCAGACCTTTGTACTACATAGTCGAAGGTAAATTTCAAGAAAATTGTACAGAAAATTGTAAGAAAATTGCATAAAGTATGGCCACCCTAAGTATTTCTCTGTATATACTCCTTGTCAAGGAACGCTGTACAACAAACAGATTTATTACATACTGTGTTACAAAACAAAGCCAATGAGGAATTCATAACTTTAAGAAATACCACCATCATCTGTATAGTAATTTAACTTGGGGAAACACACATGTACTATATGTAAAGTAAACAATTACCTCTCTTTCATCCATATTGAGCCATTGTTTGGGGTCATTTTCTGTTGCTAAGAAAGCAATTAAATCAATAGCTGTCAGCCGAGTCTGGCGTCTGGATGATACAAAGATGAGCACAGGTTTCGCAGGTGAATGGCTTCGTATTGCTGAGAAAAAGTAATAAAACAAATTAACAAAACCTACGATTTTTGTTTGGCACTGTATAGTGATATTTATTTATCCATACATATCATTAACCACTTGCCACCCAGCAATTTAACATTTACTGCTGGCCAGCAGCTTTGTTGTTCCTCCATGACGTACTGGTACTTCCTGATTTACAGGCGTGCATGCCCCCTACTTCTTGTGCTGTGGTTGGACACAGCACAAGTTTTTTTTAGCAGGCTCGCAGCCAATGATTTTTACTGTGAACCTGCTAATTGCTGTGGCCAACCAAAGCACAGAGATCTGTGTTAGTAAACTCACAACCCAGATCTGGCTGGTTCTGCTTCCTATTCGCACTTACTGTTTAGAGCTGAGATTAGGAAGAAAAGCCAACCAATCTGTGAGTAAAATCACAAAAGGTGCCAATGGTGTGCAGAGCTCAATATTGATATCAAACAGTATGCAAAAACTAGTATAGTTCTAACCGTGACAAGGATACAGAACCAGACAGAGACTATACTAGTAATGGCAGTGATTAGTGACTTTGATAGTGTGGTGAACAATCAAGGACTAGCATGGACACTGGTTAGGAGGGATACCAACTGATTCTGACACTCGCGTCACTATTCAGTAATCAGTTATATTACTGCACACTGTCACTGTACTGACACTGGCTAAGTGACCGGGGTGATCAGGAAAGAATCAAAGCGTTAACAGTGTAGTGTGCCTATTTTACTTACATATATGCAAAAAATAGAAAGTGAGTGCTATATGGACTACAACAGCTAGCACAGAAGAGTGTCCCTAAAGCAACAAAAGATGCCAATGGTGTGCAGCGCTCAATATTGATATCAAACAGTATACAAAAACATATGTGTATAAGTCCAAAGTATGATAATAATGTCCCAAAATATAAGTGCAAAAACTGTCCGTAAAGTTACTTTGGTATCCACCACGTGTTCTAAAGATCATCAAGTGGTTAAATGCAGTACATCTATGCATTTACCAGAAACAAGTGACTGCCATTACATTCCACCCGACATTGTGAACACTGAATCACCATACGTAATCTGGTGCTTAGGAGGTTCCATTGATAACATAATAATATAAATGTGCACAAAACGTGTCGGGAGGGGCCTACGTGCTGACGGCATTGCCGCTATGTCCTCGCACTAGGAGTGGTGGCCATTACATATTGCATTTGCTTTTATTGAATTTTTTTAATAAATACTACACTATACCTGGTGGTGAGCTTTTTTATACAGTTTAAAAAGCTTTCTGGATCCCTCCATCCAATTGATAAGAAAGGTTGGGAGAATCCCCCACTCCATAGGAGCAGCTAAAGGCATATCTTTGCCTTACTTTTTGTGAGTTCATATATTTGTGGAGGCTCACAGATGGTGATTCAGTGTTCACAATGCCGGGTGGAATGTAATGGCAGTCACTTGTTTCTGGTGAGTGCATAGATGTACTACATTTAACCAGTGGTTGACCCTTACCACACATGGTGGATACCCAAGTCACTTTACAGACAGTTTTTGCAGTTATATTTTGAGACATTATCATACTTTGGACTTTTAGACATAAGTTTTGTATACTATTTGATATCAATATTGAGCACTGAACACCATTGGCATCTTTGGTTACTTTAGGGACTCTTGTGTGCCGGAGCTGCCAGCTGCACCTTTTCTGCTTCTGCCCTATAGCAAACCACATGCTATTGGGGGCAGGCATGTGGTTTGCTATAGGGCTTTTGAGCCAGGCTGTGTGTTTATAGACACACCCAGCGCAACTTGGTCACACCCTCCCCTGCTCCCTCATCACAGGATGTGATTGACAGTAGCAGCAGCCAATGGCTCCCGATGCTGCCTCTGTATCCTGTGAGGAAAGGAACAGAGACCATTTCTGCTGCAGACAAGCACAGCGCTGGATCAAGATAGGACTCAAGTACGTTTATATGGAGATGAGGGGGGTGATACAAAAACAGGGACATTTTTTTTTTTACCCTGCAGGGAATGCATTAGGGAAAACAATGTTGGCTTTATAACCACTTTAAAATAAAACTCTAGTGAAAACTCTTTTTCAAGAAAACATTTTGAACGTGTAAGGGTTTCACTGTTATGTGTGTCCCACTGAGGGGATTTCCTTTACTTCCTGTTGTAACAATAGGACAAGAAATGTAAAGAGGGCATAGAAAGCAATAGAATCATTTTTATTAGCAGAGCGGGCAGATGTTAGAAAACATGTTTTGTTGCTTTTTTTTTCCGTTAATATTTTTTACTCTCTGCTATATCAGCGGCATAGAAAGTACTGTAAACTGAAGCCACAGATGCAATAATACCTGGATAGAGTTTATAACTCTTCCCTACTCTATCCGATACTAAAAAAATAAAATTTAATTTAAGCTAAGTGCAGGACATTCATAAAATGCTACAGGCCCACAAGTGGTAAAACATATTCTTAAAAGATATGAATGTAGAGATTTAAAAATCGAAATCACCATGTAAAATGTACTTTAGCATTCAAACATAATTATTATCCATAAGGCCTCATGCACACTGACAATTAAAAACACAACTTTTAAGAGCATTTGACATGTTTTCTGCATGTAAATGCTCCTCAATGTTAGACTACGTGTCCATGCACACAGTTTACAGGCTTTTAAAGGGAGTGGCATTTAGGGGCAGAAAAAAAAAAAAAAAAAAAAAAACACTGCCAGTGGATTTAGGAGCAGCAGAATTTTGGCAGAAAATAACATTTTATGCGTCTAACCGTGTGCAAACGCAACTAAAAGTGTGTTAACGCTGCGTGCGTTTAGAGTTTGAGTGTTAAAGTGGATGTAAACCCTCACATATACCCAGTGAAGTGAACTGTCTCAGATGATACACAGATATAAGACAAATCTCCCTACATAATTTTTATTTGTATATCTGCTGTCTTCAGCCTTCTACACTGTTTAGAATGCGCACATTGAGTTAGAATTTTTTCTTTATGTTCCAGCATTGGTTGAGCGCCACATTTTTATACTGTTTTATTGATCCACTATTATTCAGCATTTGTGTCGGCTGCTTTTTGTTTTATGTATACAAATGAATTTATGTTAGTAGCGCAGCAATACTGTGATATATTGGTTGTGGAGTCTTGGCATATGCTGTGTGACAGCTGATTGGAGGAACGGCACACACCCTACCCTCCACATAGGCAGAGGAAGGAAGAGACATGCAGAGCTGTGCTGTAAATAAACCAGCTCTCTGCTAATCTATCTTTATGCACCCACACTGACACAAATTTCTAGCTGCTTTTATCTCCTGTGTCGGAGAACTTGTCAGAAGGTATCATGCTGATAGCAGAGGAAAAGAGTAGCAGAAAGACACAGACTTAGGGCTTTGGAGAGATAAGAAAACCTTACAGATATATGTGCCCAGGTCAAATTTCATGAATGGGGTTAAGTCATTTTAATGCCCAGAATAAATTATTTTTGTGACCAATTAAATGAACACCCAAGAGCTTGACTCGCCTAAGCGTTTTGGCACCTTTTTGATGCTGCTTTTCTCCTGCAAGGATGAAAGGCTTTCAGAAAAGCTGGACAAACACCCAGTGTGCATTAGGCCCTAAAATAGCAATATACAATTCTTATATTTGTTCTAAGCTCTAAACACATACAGTGTACATCTTTTTGAAGTCAGATTTCAACATTTCTAAACTTCTCTCTCTCCTTGTGGGGCACAACCGCCATTGAACACCTTATTTATATTTTTTTCCTAAAAACATTGAACCCAAATTTTATAAAGTCTTCCTTTTTAAAACCAACCAATAAAGATAATTAAGAATGCAAACACAAATTATGTCAAAAATCTAAACTTTTTAATCCAAATTGTGTTTCATCAATTGTAATAAAGTGATGGCATTGTGTTTGCTTTTGCCATAAATATCAGTTTTAACAAAAGTGCTATGATGCTAACACAGATATATAAAGCAGACTGACAATTTTACAGCTAATGCAGATTTCAGTCCCAGGACATAATAGTAATAATGGGGACAAAACTGCTACCCTTTACTTCGTGAATACTTACACAGTGCCCAAGGGAAAGTCAATAATGCAACAAACTACCCCATCTGATAAGGTTTCTCTGGGATAACTAATCAGAAGTTGTCTAATACAAAGATTACAACTGCTGAATTATAGGAGATTGCTTGTGCATTCTACAAATGAGCCTGCGGAAATACATCATCATTATATACACATACAGCCTTGCAGAATCTGGAAACTGAAGATCTAATGTGTTTTTGCTCCCCCTAGAACAGGTGCTATTAAACAGCAAGAGTCTGATTTATTGTTCATTAGTGGTTTTTACATAGCATTTCTGCAGCCTATAAATAATTGGAATAGTCAGGACCAGTTTAAAATTCCCATCAATGAAACCGTGCTGTCAGAAGGCTAATTAGAAAAGCTAAACATTCATTTCACAAGACACTACAGGCCATGATGTAAATTTTATTTCGAAGAATAGGATATCATAAATACCACCAAAATACCTAAACAAGAGACCATTTATCTGTGGCGGAAACATTTAACATACAACATTCTAGACACATTTTTAATAATGTGTATTGGATGCAAAATGTTATTGTGCAGCTAGGCTGACTGTGGCGATGGTGCATTAAAGACGTAACAATTATAAATAAATCATGTATAAAACCAGCTATTATGAACATTTCTTCCCTATGTATTTAATAAATATCACTAAAATATTAATAAAAAGCTTAATAAACCCATATAATTTAAAATAACTCTGAAGTAACCCTGTCATTGAGAAAAAAAAAAACAAGGCTACTAGCAAGCAATGCAAACAAGACCACTAGGAAATAGAGAATGCCAATACTTGCTATCCATGCAGCCTGCTCAGCAACAACACTGCAACGTTAACTGTAAACCCTTTGCTGAAGTCCACTGGAAAAGCAACACTGCCAAGGTTGTTAATCTCCTTGGCACCCTGTAGAGCTCACTGGTTTCTTCCACTGCCCTTTACATTAGTACAAGATCAGCGGCTCTGAGAAACAAGAAAATGAATACTCCTAGGAGTGCTGTTTTCCCAGCAAACTTCAGTAAAAGATTTATTTTTTGCATACAACAGATTTTTACTGGCGTCACGAAAGGTATAGCATACATACACAATATCACTTTGCAAGACTGGTACAACAAAATATAAGATATATAACAATGGCAATGTGTCCAGGTAAGTGGTACACAGCAACAACTACAAATCATCAAATTTGCCATACAAAGAAAGGAAGGAAATAAGAGGAAAATAAGGAATAAAGAAAGTAGTAGATATTCTGAAGGGTATGTAAACATATATATATATACACACACACACTGATCAAAAAAATTAAAGGAACACTGAAAACACATCAGATCTCAATGGGGAGAAATATCATGCTGGATATCTATACTGATATAGACTGGGTAATGTGTTAGGAACAAAAGGATGCCATATTGTTTATTGAAAATGAAAACTATCAACCTACAGTGTGCTGAATTTAAAGACACTCTAAAAATTTAAGTGAAAAAATTATGCAGCAGGCTAGTCCATTTTGCTGAAATTTCATTGGAGCAACTCAAAATGGTACTCAGTAGTCTGTATGGCCCCCACATGCTTGTATGCATACCTGACATCGGGGCATGCTCCTTTTGAGACGGATGGTGTGTTGGGGTATTTCCTCCCAGATCTTGACAAGGGTATCACAGAGTGCGGTGCAACCTGGTGGCGTCAGATGGACCAAAACATAATGTCCCAAAGGTTCTATTGGATTTAGGTTAGGCGAGCGAGGGCCATTTAATGGTATCAATTCCTTCATTCTCCAGGAACTTGCTGCATACTCTCACCACATGAGGCTGGGCATTGTCATGCACCAGGAGGAACCCAGGACCCACTGTACCAGCGTGGGGTCTGACAATGGGTTCAAGTATTTCATCCCAATACCTAATGGCAGTCAGGGTGCCATTGTCTAGCCTGTAGAGGTCTGTGCATCCCTCCATGGCAATGCCTTCCCAGACCATCATTGACCCACCACCAAACCAGGCATGCTGAACAATGTTACAGGCAGCATAACATTTTTCCACGGCTTCTCCAGATCCTTTCATGTCTGTCACATGTGCTCCGAGTGAATCTGCTCTCATCTGTGAAAAGCACAGGGCGCCAGAGGCGGACCTCTCAATTCTGGTGCTCAATGGAAAAAGCCAATCACACTCCACGGTGCCGGGCAGTGAGCATAGAGCCCACTCAGGCCACCATCCTGAAGTCTGTTTCTGATTTTTGGTCAGAGAAATTGACACCTGTGGCCTGCTGGAGTTAATTTTGTAGGGGTCTGGCAGTGCTCATCCTGTTGCTCCTTGCACAAAGGAGCAGATACCGGTCCTGCTGATACGTTAAGGTCCTTTTATGGCCCTGTCCAGCTCTCCAAGAGTAACTGCCTGTCTCCTGGATTCTCCTCCATGCTCTTGAGACTGTGGTGGGAGACATAGCAAATCTTCTGGCAATGGCACGTACTGATGTGCCACCCTGGATTATTGGGAATGCCTGTGCAACCTCTATAGGGTCCAAGTATAGCCTCATGCTACCAGTAGTGACACTGACCCTAGCCAAATGCAAAACTAGTACATAACTGTCAGAAAAGATGAGTAGGGAAAAACATTTCAGTGGCCTCCACCTATAAAACTATTTTGTTTTGGAGGCCGTCTCATTATTGCCCATCTACTGACCCTGTTGGTAATTTCATTAACACCAAAGCAGCTGAAACAACCCCTTCTGCTACTTAACTGACCAGATCAATATCCCCGGAGTTTAATTGACTTGATGCTATACTCTGACTTAAAAGTGTTCCTTTAATTTCTTTGAGTAGTATAAAGACCGGAACGTTAGAGGTCTATGGAAACCAGTAAAAGACTTCTTGTAACTGGAAGAGATAAAAGTAGCACTCTGATCAGAGTTGATGACATGTCCGTGTGTTTCTGCTCCTATATTGTCCAATTAGTAGGCAGGCAGGTGACACCACTGTATTCCCTAACTCTAGTTGAGGTGTAAAAATGACAAAGGTGGCTATACAGAATTAGGTAACATTTGTTAAATAGGCTAAAGACAGTTTCAACTATTGTAATAAAATGAAATATATATGATAAAAAATGTAGCACTACCCCTGTAGGAGCTGCATATTTTTTACTGGTTCTTCCCTACAGTGCAGAGGCTACTATTTACACAGGCAACAGTTCATTCACTCTGGCTCCAGTAAAGAGTCTAGGGAATGTTTTTTTAAGATATATTGCTTGTAGAACGTGTAACAGGAGAGGAGTTGGGGTGGTATGGGATACTCCAAAAATGCTGACTTGCAACAGGAGCACACATTTCGCAAGGTGACACTTCTTTGAACAGTCTTTAAGGCCAGAACCAAAGGAGAAGGCCAGAACTGAGACCCTGTAAGAGCTGTCTCATAAAAGTAGAACAGCATACAGTCACTGGGATCCTGAGCTCAGGTCAGCCTCAAAGGGGCAGCAGACCCTGAGGCTAGGAACTTCTCCAGCAGGACAAGAACAGAACTGCTCCAGACCCCAGACTATTTATGTACCCCCAACTACCTATTGGGCACACCTTCCTCGGGATTGGCTGCAGGACAATAAATATTAAAACTGCCCATTTGACCCTCCCAGCCTCGTATGTTCTGGATGTCTCCAGAATTCAGGGGAAAGCAAACAAATCTGCAGCCTGTGAGATTTAGAACAGTCCAGAGAAATCAATAGCTGTTTCAAAGATCACAGAGGAGCCAAAAAGAACAACATTTACATATCATTCCAGCTACCTACCTAGAAAGGTGCTACATAAAGTGTTTTTATATATAAAAACGGGAAAAGGAAAGGAAATATCTAGAACAGAACTTTTTTAAGCAAGTTCCAGGCAGCCCTGGTTAATTTTTCAGAGTGTAGTGTTTACTGGATGCTAAAAATGTATAATAGGTTCAACAGAGTACTAAAAAAACAAGAAAAAAAAAAGATCAACCTTCAGACTAACTATGTATGTCCTTATGTTTATGAATTCAACAGAAATACTGACACTTCATACACTCAGCATACACTGTATGTCCAATGTATATACTGTATGCACCTATGTGTCATCCATGCAAGTTCATGCATCCATGTATACTCTATACCATAGGCCAAAAAAAGTATTATAGTGTATACAATTGCTTTACAAGTCGCACTGTAATTTATTATTAAACAGAAATGCTGAACTTTTCTGTAAAATGTAATGTAAAATGAAAATGTGGAGGCATTTTGTACACTGTTGGTGTACAGAACACCTCCACAAAGGACAGTTTCTGCTTCTTTGATTGGCTCGCTGATTTTCCCAGAACTTAGGCATTTTTCTTTTAAAAAAATGTTGGTGGGATACTCCCTAAGGCTTAACAACCAGTGATACGGTCCTGCCTTTTTATTACCCCTTTCCACAACACAATAGTTGGGAAAGATTAGCAGTTAGTTGGGGGCATTTATGTAACCAGCTCTGATAGCCTGGCAGTTTTTACACTTCAACAATGCCATTCAAAACTGTTAATTTCATAGTTTAATAAATTCTGACACTTACCTTGAAAAGCCGGCTTATTCATGCTAGCCATTCGAGGGCAGTAGTGTTGTCCCGGGAATCCCTGAATATGGACCTCCAATGGAACAGGTCGCACAGATGGACGAAAATTAAACAGTCCCATCTACAATGTAATGGCATAAGACACTATTAAACACCATTTGGATGAAAAACAAATGAAATAGGATCTAGATCTTCTTTTGTAAAAAAAAAAAAAACAAAACAAAAAAAAGTCTGGCATTACAAATAATGTAGATGCTGACATTTAACAAACGGATACTTACTAGTCCAAGAGTCCAGCGCTGCTTTCACCTGGGCCAGTTCTTCATGTTCTTTGGGTCCCTGTTTCTGCGATCTTGCTTGGGGAAGCAAGCTGTGACTTTCTGCAATTTCACTAATTGTACTTGTGACGTGTCCTATGAGGAGTGCGAATGTGGGAACGGGTACCTGTTAGAAATAGGTAACCGCTCCCAAAAAAAAAATACCAAAAGTGGTAGAGGAGGAGTGAAAGCAGAACTTCCTATTTAAGGTGAACTTCTGCTTTAATACAGAGTTTGAATTCACAGGACTCTGTTGTAGAGAAAAATGTAAACATGTCCAGGAAAATAAGTTGTATTTATAGCTACTACAAAGCTTGTTCACTGGTTTATAACCATAATGTTTCCTAAACAGTAACTAAAACAAGCGGGCAGGTTTTTTCAGTAGTTCCGAGTGCATCCAAAGGAATCACAAAAGTCTGCACTATGAGTAGCAGGAGGGACATAGGAAGTTCTTAGATAAGATGATAGACCCAGCTACCAATTGGGAGTGATAATGCACATCACACGCATCTGATACAAAAAAGTAAATAGTGAGCTAATTGAAATAATAGTGTGGACAAGATAAAGTTACATGTCATTTTTACCCTGTTAACCCAAAACAAAGCTCACCTACCTGCCCAATGCCCAACCAATCAGCAAGATCTCTAGCATTTGCCAGAGCTGTTGACAAACCAACAACCCGCACGGTCTTCTCTGTGTGTGAGGAAATAAAGTTTGTTCGGGACACAATAACTTCAAGTACAGGTCCTCTTTCATCCCCTAAAAAAAAAATAAAACGTGTCACACAATGTACTGTTCATTGACAAACTGATTTCCTTCGGCAACATCTAAAATGCTTTTGCTAGTTGGATTTGGCATTACTTACCAAGCAAATGGATTTCATCAATGACTAGAATGGCCACCTTCTGTACATAACTTCTGTTCTGCCAGCTCCTGCTGACCCCATCCCACTTTTCTGGGGTCGTGACAATGAGGTCAGCCTCAGCAATAGCTCTCATATCAGGAGTGACATCACCCGTCAACTCAACAACTCTGTTAAGAAGCAAAGTTTTTGATTGATGTGAATAAATGTAGGCCACTGCAATATGGTTTAAAAATGAATGTCTGAACATTTCCTACTAGATAAGTTGAATTTTTAAATGGCTTATACACTCAAAATTTTGAGCAAGAGAGTTACCTAATTTTGTAATTATATATTATCTATTTTCTTTCTTTCAATATCAAGTTTGTAAGAAATATAAGGAAAGGGCGGGCGTAGCTTATAAACACATATAGGGCTATAAAGCTATCCTATGAGATGTCCATGGGATGCTTAAGCTGGCCACACATAGATCAAAATTTGGCTGGTTCAGCAGGAACTGGACGAATTTTGGTCCATGTATGGGCTAGCTGGTTGTACACAAATCAATTCATCGATCAACTTGTGTACAACCAGAATGCCGGCAAAATAAAATAGCTCATCGGCACGGATTCCCCCATCCACATTGAATGTATGGATGGGGAAGTGGATTCATTTTTTTGTTGAACCCTCTGGTATGGCCTGCATAGAAGGAAGGAAGAGGAAGAGAACATTCACTATTCATTGTCTTTGGAGAGGGTGGGCAGACCTGGAGGTAAGCAGCGTTATATTTGATATGGTTTTCTGTTCTGTGTGAATGAAATGCCCCCCAACCCCTGCCTAAGTGTGTAAGTTTATATGAGAAAATGTAAGTGTACCACTATTGTTACAGGTATGCTGTACTCAATGTAACTTTGGAAATACAAATTAAAATGTATATGCAAAACTCACAAATGCACACTTAAGCACACTTCTGCAACAAATTGTCATTTGAGTTGACAACATTTTGTCAGCCTTGATTAGTCCCATTTGTGTGCATAATATGTATTACTGTTATACTAGTCCTGAAGATAAATAATACCTCATTAATGAAATCTCATCATGATGTCAAGCTTAGTGTTCAGCAGCCAATTGCTAACTAGCAAGTGGAAGAAAAATAGAAGCAGCACAGCACAGGAAAAACAATAAGCGTTTCAGTCCATTAGCTGCTATGATAATTGCTTGCCCAAACTAAAATACTAAATCTTATGACCTTGCACAGGCTACACATAAAAAAAGATTGTACAAAGAACTAAGCCACTTGCTCAAGCAAACAAAACAAAATGCAAACCACAAGTCATACATATTTAAATTTCTGCATTTGCTGAAAAACACAGTTTTAGATTTACAAGTGTGCCTCGTGGAAACACACAGCAAGTATTCTTTACTTTTTTCAATTTTGTTATCTTGCAGCCCGATACTACAGTTATTTAAATTCATTTTTTCTCATTAATCCACACTCAGTACCCCACAATGACAAAGTGGGCACAGCATTTTAGAAATCTCTGTGACTTTATTAAAAAAATATGAACTTAAAAAACTGTAGTATCAAGCTGCAACATAACAAAATTGAAAAAAGTGACGGGGGTCTGAATACTTTATGAAGGCACTGTATGTCCAAAAAAAAACACCATATAAAGGCTATTCTTGCAGATTTAGAACAGGAATTACAGAACTCTAGATTTAGGCTATATAACCGATAATAATTTGTGTGAAAATA
Source organism: Pelophylax lessonae (assembly GCF_965119305.1). Taxonomy (NCBI): domain Eukaryota; kingdom Metazoa; phylum Chordata; class Amphibia; order Anura; family Ranidae; genus Pelophylax; species Pelophylax lessonae. Next base: position 383,709,328 of record NC_138770.1, read on the forward strand.
TATGCATATGCTGTCATCTGAAAAATGAAAGTGATTTTAAACCCTCAGTTTGTTTAAGCACTTCCATCAGCTAATTTAATCACTCACCAAGTATGTAGCGTCTTTATCTATTAATCTTTGCCTATGTTCCAGTTTTAAGTGTTCAAGATAACTCGTTTCTCTTGCAGCATCAAATGTAGCCAGCCTTGCATACAGGGACTACAAGTTGAGTCTCCCTACACTACTAGAAGTAGAAATGCACAGCCCCATAGCCTAGGATGGCAAGATAATCCAGTGTTCCTCCTTCCCTTCTCTAAGCTAACAGACCAGCTAGAGACTAGACTGCAACATTGTTAATGCTTTGCTATGAAGACCGGATGTTAAGGAAAGCAGCACAGAGACAGCATGCAGCATTGAAAGTTGTAAACTTGCAAGTTCTATGGTAAGAATTTTAACAACTAGTGTACAGGGAAAGTTTAATTTATTTTGCTTAATGTGTTCAGCTAAAAAATGCTGAAGGTTAATACTACTTTAAGTATAGAACCATGGAAACATTACTTTTTTTTTTTTTTTTTTTTACAATATATGAATAGGAAAACATTAGATCTTTGTTCAAATAATACTTACAGATAAAGGCAAAATATTTGAATAAGAACACAAGAAACATTTGACTTTTTTAACGAGTTATTCAACAAAAACATCACCAGATGTAATGATGTACTATGGAAAAAGTAAGCATACCCTTAGCAACAAAAGCTGGTATTGTCCCCTGTAACTTTTTCTAGGCATTTTATAACTACTTATCAGTTTCTGACATTAAAAAGTGTTTGTTACCCCAACATTTCATATTCCTAATATTTGCCTGCTGTACGATGTATTATGTATTGCTCCTGCCAGTCCCTCTGCTTTCCTATTAAAAACTGACCACACTAAGAGGGAGAACACACCATATTATGCTGGGAAAAGCCCGCTTTCCTCCAATGATCAGACTTGTCCTGACACAGCCTGTCCCTGGGAAGCTCAGTGTACTGCTGCTTCTCCTCCCCACAGCGCTTATGCAGCTGAGAACAGATGGAATGTGATCACTTATATTTTTTTTTTTATATCTATACAAAAATGTTTTGCCTTAAATTTCTATCTTAAACTGAATGGGTTGTTTTACAAGGTGATCGTTTACAATCAACATTTAACATTGAGTGATTTTATTTTTTAAAATCCAAAATGAAGGTACATTTTGAACTATTTATTTGTGCAAAATTCTTTCAAATGCAAGGTGTTTGTGGGTTTCAATGTACTAAATGCCTGCTTCCAAATTCCCTACAAAGTTTTTCTAAGAATCAAGCTAGGGCAGGCTATAACCCCTACTTCTTTTTTTTCCCTAGTGCCTTTCTTTAGTGGATTTGCTAGTGTTCTTTGGATAATTATTATGTTGAAAGACTAATTTCCGGTTCAACTTTAGCTTTTGGACATGCAGAATGTACAGTCAGCTTAATGACTGCCAGCTGCCAAGGCCATGAAGCGGAAAAGCAACCCCAAACCATAAAATTTTCACTCCCATGCTTCACAGTTGCTTTATCTCAAATACTGTCTTTGGTTTGCGACAAACATTTCTACTGTTACTGTGGCCAGACAATTCTATCTTTGATTGATCAGTCTTCAGCACATGGTTTCAGAGGGCCTGGTCTTTGCCAACATGTTCAGTAGCAAACCATAATCTTGGTCTAGTGTTTTTTTTTACAGCAAACCCCTTTCTTAACAAACCTCTGATGCAGTTGGAATTGGTGCAATCTATTTCTAACTGTATATGCATGCACTTTGACCCTAACTGTTGAAGAGTTACCTGAATATTCCATATTCATACTTTTGGGGTTCTTAAATACATATTTTATCATTCAGAGGTCAGCTTTTGTGTTGAATTTGCTAGGATGGACAAATTAGCAGTAGTGTTAAATCTATGCCATTTGTAGAGTACGATGGAATGATTGATTTTTCAGATTAATTGGCAATCTTTTTAAATTCCCAGACAGACTCATAAGCATCCACAACTTTCTGTCTGAGGGTGTTGGAGAAATCTGTTAATCTTGGCTTGGGGGACACCATGCATATCAGTAGCAAAGACAACACCGCACCCTAGATATCTGAGCTTTCAAGACAGGATTCACCTGCATCCTCTCTAGTGCAGCTTCTAACCATTGTCACCTAATCTGAAACCCTTAATTTATTCTAATGGGTCTGATGTGGTGATAAAAAATGGGGTGTATTTAGTTTGTTAAAATGACAAATTTGCAATTTTTTTAATTTAGATCTAAAAAAATAAAAACATATACCAATGTTATTGACACGTGTTCAAGTTGATCACCTTTAACTGTAGGTGCTATCTGAATCTAGATTAATTGTTTGGCTTTTCAAATAAGGTACAAAAAACAACAATTTCTATGGGGTGTACTTATTTTTCACATCATAGTAATTGTTAAAGTCATTGTTAAATTGAATGCATCTTGTCACACAGTGAGGTCGGGCATTTCCTCCAAAATCAAATTACAGAGCAGTAGGATATATATCCTTTTTATGAATTTTTTTGCCAGGTCCCCTGCCCGCTTGCCATTTTTCCAAATGGCCCAGGTGGTTGCTCGGTCTACCCTGCCATTTACTGAAATGACAAGAAGAGCCACTGTCAATCCAAAAGTCTTTTTGGGGTTTTAGTGATATTTTAATTATAACACTTTGTAAAAAATACTACATGCAATTATGCAATTTTATGACTTCTTCTTTTGAGTGAGTAAATAATATTTGGTTGTGAATTAGGAGAAATTGTTACAAAACAGTATACCTATGCACACAATTCATTTACGTTTAAGTACAGAAATAAAAATCTTTAACATAAACAGAAATCTTGAAATTAGAGGAAATAAAAATATGGAAAGCAAGGAGGAACTGTTGCGACATACATGGGGCTCAGGGATAAAAGCAGACTTAATGTCACCTAGCATATGAATGTATAAAACTACAGCTTCTGATAATATCAGATTGAATTTAACATGACACTTACTTTTTACCAAGCTTTTCTTCTATTCTCACTTTCCAGTCCTCCATTCTTTCACGGACTAGAGCCTTCAGAGGAGCTATGTAGACTGCCTATACACAAACAATTAAAGCAGATGGTTATTAGGAGTAAATGTTAAAATAGAAGTTCACCCTAAAAATAAAATCTCCAAATCTACTGGCATCCACAATCTAAGACTAACTTATCTAGCCCTGTAAAGAAGAAATTGCTATACATAACTTTTCTGAAGCAGCTCAGGTCTAATCCCATGCAGAACTGTCAGCGACGGCTTTTCTGCGGAGGTGGGTGCAGAGGAGGCAGCCAACAACAGAAGCTCCATAGTAACTCTATGGGTGACATCACTTCCCATCCGTCGGCTTTCTCTTCTGCAGAGCTTCTGCCACTGGAGACCAGACCAAAACGGCTTCAGAAAAGGTATGTATAGCAATTTCTTCTTTACAGGGTTTAAATTGGTTAGTCTTAGATTGTTGATGCCAGTAGATTTAGAGATTTTATTATTAGGGTGAACATGCACTTTCAAGAGAGGGATTTCAGTTGTGAAAGTTTGTGGTTGTTTATAGTTTTTATATATACTTACATAAAGATTTTTGACTTGCCTGTAAAATGGTTTTCTTACAGGACACACGCAAAATACTTTTAGGGTGAAAATTCTATGCCTCGCAACATGTAAGGTAAGCCTTCCAAGTGCTTGGAAAGCGGTCTTCCTTGAGACGACGCTCACACTGGGGTAGGCGAGCCACCGTCTGAACCCCCACTGCCACCCGATGTGTACAGTGAGCCGCGCTGAAGGGAGACGGCGTCCGGCTGTCTGAAAGCATAGCAGGCAGGAGTCCTGCGCTGCAGGCCACTGGGCTTTCGGAGTCCCCTCCTGCCTGCACCAATGCCCGAGCTTCCTGACTCCCCTCCTGCCTCCACCGGCGGAAGCTGTGACAGAATGAGAGCCTTTTGACGACTCTTCCTCCATGAACTGGTGCTTTGTGACTGGTAAGCCTGCTTTCAGGGGGAATCTAAGAGAAGCCTGACAGAGGGAGCTTATTGAAGGAGGGATATAATTGGGAAGTCCCCTGAGCTATTCAAGCATATTACTCTCCTCCTGGCGCCATCTCTTGGGGGGGTTTCCTTTGGAGAAGAGGGAAATGACAGATTCTGCATTTGGACTAAAAAGGAAAAGACTCGAGCAGAGCCAGACGGTTCCTTTATAACTGGCAACATATGGTTGTATTGCTGCTGCAATCTGCATCCGAATGCTGCACACCTTGTAGCCCTCTACCACTATATGCTCAGCTATATGCTTTATTCCTTGCTCCTAGCTAGTGGTCCCCCCTTTCTTACTCCATAAAGTGGATATCAGCATCTCTACAAAGGGACTTCTTAGAGTTCCCCCTTGAGGAGTTGGGGAATGGAGATTGGAGAAGGGCCCTATCTGGTAATTGATCAAAGCAAGATATTTGGAGTTGCATGACATAAAAAGTGAAAAGGTCTACGTTTATTCCTGGCCTTTGCAGGCTGTGTCCACATCTCTCTTAACAGTAAACTGTTCAATGCTACTACCTAGCCATTTACCTCTAATAGTTAGTTATCCACGATTGCTTAGGTATTTATGTTTCCTTTCTTCCATCCCGCAGCTGAAACCATCTGAGGCTGAAGATGAGAGGTAAATCAAATAAAGCTAACAAAGTAACCCAACCTGCCCCTAGCCTGTGGGGGTATCCAGCGTTACATGTCAGCAGAGACTAGTATGTTGGAAGAGGAGCTAGGTAGCCCTAAACAAGGGGCCTCAGTGTGGTAAGGGATGGGAAAGCAAAGACCGATAACGGAAGAACTTCCAGTTGGGAGGACCAGCGGCCTGGGGGCAACTAGACCAAAAAGTACTGGAAGTAACCCCCAGGGGGGACCTAAAGCGCAAAATGGGGGTCTTAAACAAGGGAGCTTAGTCTCAGCAGCGGAAGGAGATGCTAGCTTTTCAGGAAGTTCAAGCAAGTATGCTCCTCATTAAAGAAGCTTTAGCCGGGTAGCTGTCGAAAATGGAAACATCTTTGAAAACAGATATAGCTGCAGTCCGGGCAGATATTGGTTGATTATTGGAGGAAATGAGTGAACAGATGAAGTCTCTGCAGAGAGCTAATAGATCCCTACTATATAAATTAGAGTATTAGGAAAATCAAAGTCGGAGGAAAAATGTGCGAATCTGATAACAGCGGATCTGATAATAGTAATACGTGGTCTCTTTAATCCTCTGCTGGGAAAGAAGCCCCCAGAAATTCCAAGGTGGGAGGGTGGGAGGATACCGAAGCCAGGCTGGGGATGCCCAAAGAGATGTGATTGTGAGGTTCCATTATGTAGAGGAAAAGACGATAATCATGGAAATGGCCGGAATTCGGCTGGGATTACTTTCGAAGGAGTACATCTACAGTTATATGATGATCTTTCGGCTGAAACTTTGGCAAGAAGGAGACCCCTGACAGAGCAAATGTGGGCTCCTAACATCTCATATTGCTGGGGTTTCCCAGCCTGCCTCAAAGGGAAAAAAAGACAGCTGCACTGCAGTTTTGAGATTCCCAGAAGATCTAAGAGAATTTTGTAGCAAGTTGAATCTATTACCTCCAACCGTTCCAGGATAGGAGGAGATCATAGATGCACCAATGATGTTAGGGGGGGATCTGTGGTCTCGGGTGGAGGGAGGAAGGGGAGGTGGGAGGGGAGAGCAGGTAAATGAGGGAGAAAAAAGAGGGAAGAAAGGAAAGAAGAAAGAGGGAATACAATGACATTTGGTATTAAGAGACTCATGCAGATGCATGAAGTTATGGACAGGAGGTGGCACTTAGTTGTACGTCACCAGATCGATCCGTACACTGAAAAAGATCTGGACAATTGTTCAGCCCTCCAAGGGGAAAACCTCCTTGGGAAGGGTGATGGGATGGGGTTTGTTTTCTTCCTTTTTTTTTTTCTCCCCTCTCCAGAAAAAGATATGACAGAACCAAATGCAAACATGCAACCATGTGTCATTACTATCTTTCCTTGAGAAAGGGAACCTTTGAGGAACCCAAATTTTGGTTTCAAATGCGTTATGCAATTTCACCATAAACACATGAGAAACAGTTATTTGGAGTGCTAGTGACTTTGCATCCTTGCATTTGGTTCTAGCAAGACAAGGCCTGAGTACCCCAAGCAGTGGTTCATCCCAACACAGAATGTGGGGTGAAAATCCACCCAAAGCATTGAAGTGTCTGTATTGTTCATTACACTGGCCGCTAGGGCTGGGGCAGAGACATCTTTAGGAGAAGGTCGTTCAGATATGTGGTATTGTGTTCTCCTTGAGAGCACAGCAGCATGAGGATCAGGGTGAGCACCTTTGTAAAGACCCAGGGAGCCATGGACAGGCCAAAGGGAAAAAACACATTCGTGCTACGAATCAATATATATAGGTCACACTTGTACATAAGTGATAAAGGTATAATAGATTAATAAGGTAAAGTCCAATCCAAACAAAAGTCAGTTTTGTGTTGTGAAATGAGTGACTCCTCAGTGACAAATTCACAGCAATTAGGGTGCAGGTGATCCCACCACCATATCTGGATTGGCTCCTTACCAGAGAATGGAAATGTAAGGGCATGTAAATGGCAAAATCCAGATGAGAGATTACCCAAATAGGATCCCACCTATATGCCCAAAGTAGGGGCTCAGTGTCCAGGGACTATCCCCAGGCTGGGGGGAGCTAAGTGTAAGAGGGGTGGGAGCTCACATAGGGAAGGGGCAAAGCTCCAGACTCACTACACCAAGGGTACTAACTTATTTCCAGGTAAATACCCAATAGGGAGGAACTCCCTGCTTTGCCTATTTTGGAAAGGCATACCCCCTCCTCCATGCAGAAGGTCTTCATGGACTGGAACTACTGAGATTTGGATCTCCACTGCCCTGGACCTGTGGAGCACTTTACAACTAACTGTACTTCATTGTGCTGCTATACCAAGGGTAAACTCCACATGCAGAGTCCAATGTCAAAGGAAACACTACAGGCTGGTCCCACATCTTCCAAGAAGCAGGGTTTGAGTATGGTTCCATGAAGCACTGCTGATGGGCAAGTGATCTAGAAGCTGCAATCATGTTGCGATAGTGGCATCAATGCAGTCAGAGAGAGAAGGGGTTTTTACATGTGAATTTTTTTCAGAAAAATTGCCATTACAAGCTATCAATAGACAGACCCAAGACTGAAGACTCTTAGGAGCCCAAGGTGTTTTAGAATGTGAGCTGTCCTAACAACTTTGGTTGCCAGTGACCTCATCTGAAGGTGGCAGCATATAACCCATAGTCAAGGCCTAAAGCTGCCTGGATCTTGTACTGTACAAATAAGAAATAACTGGTTATTTACTGCAATTATATTGCCATATTGACACTAAGTAGGTAGCGCGTGGTAATACTGTGAAACAAAGTGAGAAAGAAACACTTATTGGTTGCTGTGAAAAATATAGCAATGGTCATGCAGTAGGTGTGTTTAAAGCCCAACTCTGGGAAACATAAAAAGGATTGAAGCCGCACTGCACAGGTTAATTGTTAATTTAGATCTAAGGGGCATAGCTAGGATTTACTTATCTGATACTCTGGTCCACCATGTGTCTTCTCCCCCAGCCTCCATTGGTCTAAGGTCCTGACACTGACATGATCAAGACCAATGCCGGGTCAATAACCCTGCATTACATGTGATGGCGCCAATGGAAAGTCCACCTTTGGAGCATGGGGGGGAGTGCCACTTGTCAGTGAAGCTGCAAATCAGGTGAGTTTAAGTGCAAACACTATCCTCTAGACTACATGAGCAGTTAATCCTTGCGGGCACAGACCCACTGCAAGGAATAATTTTTAAATTACCTGGAGTTGGGCTGCTGTCCCCTATTACAGGAGAAATTACGACATTTCCAGTTCACATTACAGGGGGGGGGATTGGTGCACTGGAATGATTCCTGTATGATTCTGAAGGTTTAATTATAGGGGTGAATAAAGTGTATCTTTACACAGGAACCAATCAACATTATCAAGTCACATGTTATATAAAATAATGGGTTTCCAAGGCTTTACTGACTCAGAAAACAACTTTTAAAGTAAACCTGTCACAAGAGTAATATGGAGACTGCATTTGCTGACAACCTTTTGAAATGCTAGCTGCCAGACTGTTTTGCTCACTTACTGGCTTCAATATTTTCTGGGTCACTAACCCAAAAAAAGTATGCAAGTCAGAGGTCCTTGTCTGCATATTTATTTTGGGTTAGTGACTTAAACAATTGAAGGCCAGAAAAAAAGGTTAACAATAGCATTTGCTATGTTTTTTTCATGACAGGTTCCCCTTAAACCAGTGTCTGTTTTTAAGTTCAAAGTCCATAGTTCATCCTAAAAAATGCAATTGACTGATCTTTTCTTTTAAAGATTTTTCTCTTTTGAGTTTTATGTCTCAGGAATATTTTCTTTAGGGTTTTCTTTAAAATGTTTTAGTGCACATACCAATGTGCACTACTTGGAAGATTAAAAATATCAAACCCCTACTAAATAATCCGCCGGTCACTCGCGAACGTCGGTTACACCGGGAGAAAGGCAGGCGGCTAATGTAAACAAAGCCACCTGTCTTTCTCCCCTGTGTAACAGCAAAGATCATACGGTCCTGCTATGTAGGACCATAGATCTCTGCTGTTACATCACAAGCCACATCCAATCACAGTTAGAAGCACGCCCCTAGGGACACACCTAACCCCTCCCTCTCCAATAAAGTTAACCCCTTCCCTGCCAGTGTCATTTTTACAGTAACAGTGCATATGTACAGTATAGCACTGATTACTGCAGTAATGTCACTGGTACCCCCAAAAGTGTCAAAAATGTCAGTCAAGGGTCCGATCTGTCCACTGCAATGTCGCAGTCCCGCAAAAAAAATTGCAGATCGCCGCCATTACTCGTTTAAAAAAAAACAATAAAAATGACAAAAATCTTTCCCTTAGTTAGTAAACGCAATAACTTTTGCGCAAACCAATCAAAATACGCTTTTTGCAATTTTGTTTACCAAACATATGTAGCAGAAAACAAATTGGCCAAAAATGTTAAAAAATTTTGATTTTTACATTTTTTTGGGGGAATTTCATATAAAAAAAATGTGAAAAATATTGTTATTTTTGCAAAATTGTCGCTATTTTTTTGTTTATAGCGTATGATCAAAAAATCACACAGGTGATCAAATACCACCAAACGAAAGCTCTGTTTGTGGGAAAAAAAGGACGTCAATTTTATTTGGGTACAGCGTTGCACGACTGCGCAATTGTTCGTTAAAGTCACGCAGTGCCGAATCGCAAAATAGGCCCTGGTCAGGAAGTGGGTAAAATCTTCCGGGCGTTAAGTGGTTAATTTACTGCAAAAAATATATACTATATGTGCCATAAGATATATGAATTTTTGAATAATATTGATAAATAAATCTGACCTGTTACTACCCTCCTCAAGCGTGACATAAATGTGCCTTTGGAAAAACAGTCTACATGTTCAAACATGCAACAAACAGGATTTGCAAACATAACAATAAACTAAAGTTCAAGACCTTAGATGTTGGATACTTGTTGAAGATTCTGAAGATTGCCAGTTCTGCAGCAACAGTCTTCCCTGAACCAGTTGGAGCTCCAAGTAGAACATTTGAGTCTGTGTGGTACAGGGTATGGAAGATCTGTGTCTGAACAGGGTTAAAGTGAGTAAACTTGTACAAGGCTTCATATTCTCTATGTCCCAAAGCTGTCACAGGCAATGGTTGCAAGTCCAACAACTCTGCAACAAAAAGTAATCAAAATAAATATATTGTAAGAATGGTTACATCTAAGAATAATATATTACAATAATAATAGTGCTCAAAAACAGAAAATGCAGTATTGTTGGTGAATTAAGTAGCAGGAGAAGAGGAGCACCTTTGGCTTGCATTACTGCTTGCATTACTGTGAATAAAGCAACATAGTCTGTGTGACATCCAAATAATAATTTTAAATACTCTGCATCAACTGATATTCTAACAGCGTGCTACCCAAAATGCACATTTCTGAGTACATCACAATGGGCATGGAAATGTCCTGTTCACATCTCAGTAGTGATCCATGAAGAAAAAGCCCATCAGCTAAGCTGGATTTTCTTGGTTGATTGACTGGTGTTATGTAAAAAGTGTGCTGGACTGGATAAATAAAGTAAAGCTGCAAACCTTAGAAAAAAATGAGGTGTGAAAGCAGAAAAAGCAGGTGCGCTAAACTTATAAGGGTTATCCCCTTTGGGTTAGGAATGAACCAATAACGTGATTCAAATAACTGTGAAAACAAATGGTATTACACATTGACGGGAGTCAAAAGTGTTAAATGTAACCAAATTGAAAGTGCCACAGTGCAAAACTGAACTGACGTGCTACGAATCAATATATATAGGTCACACATGTACATAAGTGATAAAGGTATAATAGATTAATAAGGTACAGTCCAATCCAAACAAAAGTCAGTTTTGTGTTGTGAAATGAGTGACTCCTCAGTGACAAATTCACAGCAATTAGGGTGCAGGTGATCCCACCGCCATATCTGGATTGGCTCCTTACCAGAGAATGGAAATGTAAGGGCGTGTAAATAGCAAAATCCAGATGAGAGATTACCCAAATAGGATCCCAGCTGTAAAGCCCCACTCAGAAGAGAGGATAAGCCTCTTACCAGATAGCTCTTAGATTAGGGCTATTCGCACACTCTCCTGAAGATGGATGGTCTCCCTTTATTGGTAACCTGGATCTGGATATGTCCCCTCTGGTGCCTTTGAATGTCCAGCAGCCGAGCCGCCGCAGGACCCGGATGTTCGGCGGACAGAGGAGGACGTGTCCAGAGTCACCGCTGTCCACAGAGCAGAAGCGCCTCCACCACACAGACGCGTTCTCCCCGCCTCTGATTAGTGGAGGCGCTTCTGCTCTGTGGACAGCGGTGACTCTGGACACGCCCTCCTCTGTCCGCCGAACATCCGGGTCCTGCGGCTGCTCGGCCGCTGGACATTCAAAGGCACCAGAGGGGACATATCCAGATCCAGGTTACCAATAAAGGGAGACCATCCATCTTCAGGAGAGTGTGCGAATAGCCCTAATCTAAAAGCTATCTGGTAAGAGGCTTATCCTCTCTTCTGAGTGGGGCTTTACAGCTGGGATCCTATTTGGGTAATCTCTCATCTGGATTTTTCCATTTACACGCCCTTACATTTCCATTCTCTGGTAAGGAGCCAATCCAGATATGGCGGTGGGATCACCTGCACCCTAATTGCTGTGAATTTGTCTGACCACAGACAAATTTGAGCTATATGGCATTAACTCAATTTGCCATGTTTGGAAGAAGAAAAATGCTGACTATGACCCTAAGAACACCATCCCTACAGTCAAGCACAGAGGTGGAAACATTATGCTTTTGGGCTGTTTCTCTGTTAAAGGTACAGACTGACTTTGCCGCATTGAGGGGCCAATGGACAGGGACATGTATTGTAAAATCTTGGATGACAACCTTCTTCCCTCATCCAGAACACTGAAGATGGGTAATGGATGGGTCTTTCATCATGACCTGACCCAAAACATACTGCCAAGACAACAAAGGAGTGGCTCAAGAAGAAGCACAGTAAGGTCAGGGAGTGGCCTAGTCAGTCTCCAGACCCTAATCCTATAAAAAAAATGTATAAAGGGAGCTGAAACTTAAAGGTTGCCAAGAGACAGCCAAGAAACCTTAAGGATTTAGAGAAGATCGGTAAAGAAGAGTGGACCAAAATCCCTCCTGAGATGTGTGCAAGTCTGGTAACCAACTACAAGAATTGTCTTAACTCTGTGCTTGCCAACAAGGGTTTCTCCACCAAGTACTAAGTCATGTTTTGCTTGGGGATCAAATACTTATTTTACTCACTGAACTTCAACTCAATTTATAACATTTGTATCATGTGTTTTTTTTTCAGGATTTTTGTTTCATATTCAGTCTCTATCATTTAAAATATACCTATGATAACATTTATAGTCCCCTAATTTTATTGTAAATGGGCAAACTTACAAAATCTGCAGGCGATCATTTATTTTCCCCACTGTAAAAACAGAATGCAGTGCTTTGCAAATCTCACAAACCCAAATTATATTCACAATAGAAAATATGTCAAATGTTTAAACTGAGAAATTATACCATTTTAAGAAAAAATAAGGTAATTTTGAAATTGATGGCAGCAACATGTCTCAAAAAAGTTGGGACATGGCAACAAAAAGCTGGCAAAGTAAGTGGTACTAGCAAAGAAGAGCAGGAAGAACATTTTGCAATTAATTAGGGTAATTGGCAGCAGGTCAGTAACATGACTGGGTATAAAATAGGGCATCTTAGAGATTCAGAGTGTCTCAAAAATAAAGAGGGATGGAGGTTCACCAATCTGTAATAAACACACATCTAAACATTGTCAAACAATTTTCAGACTTTAGATATAATATCACCTACAGTACATATTATCAAAAGATCCGGAGAATCTGGAGAAATCTTTGCACAAAGGACAAGGCTGAAACACAATATTGGATGCCCATGATCTTCAGACACTCAGACGGCCCTGTGTTAAAAACATTCATGATTCTGTGATGGATATCACTGCATGGGCTTAGGAATACTTCCAAAAATCACTGTCTGTGAACAGTTCGCCACGCCATCTAAAAACTAAAGGTAAAGCTCTATCATGCAAAGAAGAAGCCAAATCTGAACATGATCCAGAAATGTCACCATCTTCTCTGGGCCAAAGCTCATATAAAATGGTCTGTTACAAAGTGGAAAACTGTACTGTGGTCAGACAAAGTTAAATTTGTTATTCTCTTTGGCAATTATGGGCACCGTGTCCTCTGGACTAGAGAGGAAAGGGTTCATTCTCTGTTATGGGGGTGCATCATTGCATATGGAATGGGCAGCTTGCACATCTGGAAAGGCACCATCAATGATGAAAAGATATATCCAGGTTTTAGATCAGCATATGCTCCCATCCAGACAACATCTTTTTCAGGGAAGGCCTTGCATATTTCAGCAGGACAATGCTAAACCTCATACTTCAACTATGAAAATAGCATTGATTCATAGTAGAAGAATCCAGATGCTCAACTGGCCTGCCTGCAGTCCAGACTTTTTACCAATTCAAAAAATTTGGCACATCTTGAAATAAAAAATACAACACAGAAGACCCCGGAGTGTTGAGCAGTTACAATCCTATATCAGGCAGGAATGGAGCAACATTACTCTCCCAAAATTCCAGCAACTGGTCTCCTCAGTTCCCAGACATTTACAGAGTAATATTAAAAGAAGAAGGGATAATACTCTATGGTAAACATGGCCCTGTCCCAACTTTTTCGACACGTGTTGCTGACATCAATTTCAAGATTACCTTATTTTTTTTCTTAAAATAGTACAATTTTTTAGTTTAAACATTTGATATGTTTTCTATTTTGACTAAAAAATGGATTTTTGTAAAATCTTACCGTAAAATCCTTTTCTCTTAGCTCATTGACAGACGTAGTCCTCGGTGATACACCACCTTCGGGTTATGTTGCCTCCACAGGAGCAGGACTAGACAGGAAATTAAAAAGCTCTGGCCACACCCTAGGGGCAGTCCCAGAGGGTATATCCTCTCTCTCTCTCTGCCTCAGCAAATCAGTTATGTGAAAAAGCAGTCTTTAGAGATTTTAACCCAACCCAACTCAAAAACAGAGGGGCGGGGACTACGTCTGTCAATGAGCTAAGAGAAAAGGATTTTACGGTAAGATTTTACAAAAATCCATTTTTCTCTAGCGCTCATTGACAGACGTAGTCCTCGGTGATACACCACCTTCGGGAAGTCCCAGAGCAGTATCACAAATGAGGGGTGGGAAAATGGAAATCAAATCCAAATCTAGAAGGCCCAACCGGTGCCAACTAGAAGTTTACAATGCTCATCCTTAATGATGAGACTCAACAAAAAAGAGAAAAACTTTCCTTTTTTTTTAAACAGAAAAAAACCCTCGAGGTAGACCACCGGTCTCCTCAAATTGCGGCCTGCAAAACCTTGCGGCCAAATGAGGCATCCGCCGATGCCGTCACATCAATCTTATAGAATTTTGTAAAGGTATGTACCGACGACCAGGTGGCCGCCTTACATACCTGGACCACTGACGCCTGATGGCGAAAGGCCCAGGAAGTACTGAGCGCTCGAGTGGAGTGCGCCCTAACAGGGAACGGAGGACTCTGACCCTTAATAGAATAAGCCTGTACCACCGTTTGTCTAATCCATTTGGCAATGGTCGCGGCAGATGCAGGCAAACCCTTTCTGGGGCCATCCGTGATCACAAAAAGTGAATCCGTCTTACGGAAAGATTCCGTAGCTTTCAGGTATACCCTGATTGCCCGAACCACATCTAAGGAATGCAACGCATATTCCCGATGATGCTTGGGCTGAGGACACAAGGAAGGTAGTACAATATCTTCATTCAGATGAAAATCTGAAACCACCTTAGGAAGAAAAGATGGCTTAGGATGAAGTACTACCTTATCCCTATGAACCACTAGGTATGGGGACTGGCATGATAATGCAAACAGTTCTGACACCCTGCGAGCAGAAGTAATAGCCACCAAGAAGGCCACCTTCTGGGATAAAGTAAGCAAGGGAATCTCCCTGATGTTTTCAAAGGGAGGTTTCTGTAGAACCGACAAAACGAAATTAAGATCCCAGGGCGGTAAGGGCGCGCGGACTGGAGGAGCCAGGTGCCGCACCCCCTGTATGAAATTCCGCACCAAGGACTTGGTAGCTAAAGGTTTCTGAAAGAAGATTGCTAATGCTGAAACTTGACCCTTGATGGTGCTCAAGGCTAGCTTCTGCTCAACCCCTTGTTGCAAAAAGGCCAATATTCGAGTCACCGAATAGGTACGTGGAGGAAATCCTAAAGATTCGCACCACGCAATATAAGTCTTCCATGTGTGATAATAGACTTTGCTGGAAGTCGCTTTCCTTGCTTTAATAAGGGTAGGAATGACTGAAGTAGACAAACCTCTGTCCTTCAGTACTTGGGTCTCAATGGTCAGGCCATTAAACCCAGCGACTGTAAAGCATGATGGTAAATTGGTCCTTGAGACCACAGACACTCCCTGAGACGAAGTTCCCACGGAACGTCTATGACTAGCATGTCCAAGTCGGCCAGGCCGGCTTGAGGAGGCCAGCCTAGAATTTCTAGGACCACTGGCGCTGATAGAATCTGAACCAGGCGTCCCTAGAGGTATCTGGCCCCGACCATCCGAGAAAGTCTGGTCGTTTTCTGTTCCCACACATTTATCAGATACCTGATTGTTATCAGGAAGGGTGATCTTTTCTGGTTGAACCTCAGGGACCGAAGTCACCCGACTAGAGGCTACTGGGCCTATCTGGTCAACCAGATCCGATTCCTGTGAGGTATAGGGACTAATCTTAGGAAAAGGTAAAGGAAAAGATCTATTCAGGGAACGGTAACTACCGCTTCCTGTAGTACTTAAATGTTGGAAGGGAAGAATCGCACCGGTAGTAGTGGTTGATGCTCGATCTAATGTCCTGAATACCCGTGAAAACGTCCCCCCACCCTGAAACCGGGTGGGGGCGCACCTTCAGGCTGTGTACTCCTTTGCTTCGGGTTTGGCTGGGTTGGTCCTCTGCTTGTCCGACCAGCCCTTCTTGAACCCTCCTGGAGGAGTCTTGCCTTTCCCGCTAGTACCAGCCGGGCGCCCTTTATGGGCGGTAAAGAAAGGTCCTCGCTTGTTGCGAGGTCCCTTAGCTTTAGCAGCCTGTGGCAAAAAAGTGCTCTTGCCCCCAGTGGCATCCTTAATGATTTCATCTAGGTTGGCCCCAAATAGACGATTCCCCTGAAAAGGGAGATTAGTCAAGGTCTTTTTGGAACCTAGGTCAGCTGACCAGCATTTTAACCACAGCACACGTCTGAGGATCACCGCTGACATAGATGCATGCCTTAATAAGGGAGTAGTGTCCAAGGCTGCGTCACAGATAAACTGTAGCCCTTGTATAATCTGTTCCATCAAATCAGATGTCTCCTGGGGAATATCTTTTCCCCTAAGGTCTTGGCGTACCATTTTCGCCCATTCCGTAAGTGTCTGGGAAACTAGACCAATAACAATTACTGGTCTAAATGCTGACCCTATCAGAGAGAAGATGGTGCGGGACTCTGCTTCCATCTTTCGATCCACCGGATCCTTAAAGGACGAAGTGTCCTCCACTGGGATAACCGTGGCTTTATTCAGCCTGGAAATAGGTGGATCCACCACTGGTGGTACCGTCCATTTCTTAATGATGGATTCCTCAAACGGATAGCGTCTAGCAATACGCTTGGAAATAGTAAAGGTACGTTTAGAATGCTCCCATTCTCCTTTAATCTGATTACCGAAACATTTAGGTACAGGAAAAACTTTCACCGTTTTGATGGGCTTATTAGTACCAAAAGGAATCTCTGTTTCAGTTGCCTCTGCCGGTAAAGCCTCAAGTTTTAAGGTTTCCTGCACTGCCACAACTAGTGCGTCCACCAATGCTTCTTCCTGAATTATAGCAGGAGAAGAAGCGTCCTCCTCACTGTCTGAGGGGGCTTTACCTGGGATAACAGCCCTTGCAGAGGAACCTGCAACTGCAGTGACCATCTCTGAATCTGAGTCAGAGGTGTCAGATAGTATAGGGGTAGGCGGGGGTCGCTTCCTTGACCCCCGTCCCTGACAGGCCGCCTCCACCCGAGCCACCATAGACTCCAAAATTGCTGTAAATGACTCTACACTCTGTGCACCGGCGGGTCCCGTGGCCCCCTCGAGGGAAACAGGTGGGGGAATATGTGTGGCAGGGTCCATGATAATTCCAGTCACTTCCTGGATAATATAATTCAAAAAAATAAAAAACTTTTTTTTTTTTTTTCTTTTTTCAGACCCCCAGCGCCACAAAAGCCCCTTAGTGTTACCTGCTAGGGATCCCTATCGATCGAGAGAGAGAGAGAGAGAGCCCCAGGCTCACCACTTGATGCTCAGAGTTTAACTGCAACAGGTTACAGCGCTGTCTTGAGAAACAGGAAGTCTTTTTGGCTGGCTGCCCAGGAAGAAAGGAGGCGGCTCCGCCCCTCTGCACGCCTTCCGGCGCCTCCCCTAGCTCCACGAGGTGTTTGGATCACCTCAAACATGGCCGCCCCCATGCTGGAGACACGAGGCTACGCCAAAATGGCGGCTCGTGCGATCCAGCAAAAAAAAATGGCGGCGGCCTGTACTGAATAGCGGTGTGCTGCAGGGCACACAACACTCTCTCTGCATGGGGATTTGGCGTGGTTGGCGGTACCGGCCCTGGCGGACCGCATGGCCATTCGGGAGGCCTGCTAATAGCTGGAGATCTGATTAGGAAGGCAGTCTACATGTCCGTGGCTTCTGACTGGTAGGTAGCTTATTCTTATCACCGTAAGATTCCCAGAATGCCACAGATTATAATCTTTTTAACATGTATACAATTAGATTGTTAGCTCCCAAACCAAGCCTCCTGGCTTTTTGCACATAGAATCACACTCAAAGTAGGAGGATCTGTGTCATTTATAGGATAGAGAGGGACTCTATCTTACCATACAGAGAGGGGCCCGCGTTCACCACAAGACCCGTCAGGGGAAAAGGGGGAACATACTACTCACCATACCGGAACCAGGCGGGCACCAACTCCTGACAGTACCCCTCTCCACCGGGGCGGGAGGGCTGTCGATCGATATGGACGCCGTGACTCATGGTCTTTGGCGTTTCAGCGAGACGTTTAACTCGTGGGGTTAGTCCTTTAATGGGACTTTGTCGCGGCCGACCCAGCGCGGAGCTATGGCCTGCACGCGCTCGTAGGCTGAACTGGGGTGACCACCGGATCTCAACATCCAGCCCGTCGCCCAGTTCAGCTTTCTTGATTGAAGATCTCACAGGAACACTGGAGAAAAAAAGCTGTCTAAAAAATCCTTTAAGAAAAAAATCTTGCCAGGACCTAAGATCCCAGCAAGGTATCTAGGTCCTTACTCCTAACTAGACAGAAAATAACTGATTTGCTGAGGCAGAGAGAGAGAGGATATACCCTCTGGGACTGCCCCTAGGGTGTGGCCAGAGCTTTTTAATTTCCTGTCTAGTCCTGCTCCTGTGGAGGCAACATAACCCGAAGGTGGTGTATCACCGAGGACTACGTCTGTCAATGAGCGCTAGAGAAATAGGGGTTTATGAAATTTGCAAATCATTGCATTCCGTTTTTATGTAGATTTTACACAGCGTCCCAACCTTTTTGGAATTGGGGTTGTATATAGAGCAACTGAAGATGGAAGGAATATGCACTTGCCGGTGTGTGGAGGATGCCTTTCTGGCAAAATGAGATGTTGGAAGTTTATTATACAAACAGCTTCAGCTCCTAGCCATCGGTCAGACACTGCCCGGATGTAGTACTGGGAGGGTAGTGGTTCAAAGATGGGTATTGTAAATACCAGTAGTTGTTGTTCTTTTGTGACAACCTGTGGAAGTAAATTACACTCCGTCATACTATAGTACAACAAAATTTACAAACACAGCCATCAAAGTACTCTTGGCATTCTACAACATTTCTAGAGGCTAAGGTACATCCAACTTCTTAGAAATACACAATATTTATCTTAATGAAAAATTGTTTATATATCTTCTTCATATAGCCGACATATGATATAAAATTAACTTTCATGCTCCTGCAGTAAACAAGCGGGAGAGAACAATGGTCAAAGCTGTGCACCTGCCTGTCACAAGGGAGGATGCACTTGTACACAGATAAAGTCTGATGGGGCAAGCGATGCTAGTACAGAGAATGCAAATGAAGCTGCTTCTCAGTGCATATTGCAGTACTTATAAAGCCAAATAAAGGAATAGGAGGGCCAAAGCTGCTTCTCTGTCTAGGGCCCAATTTCTTTTTGTAATGCATTTATGATCCAAACACATGAAAAAGTGTCATGCTAACATTTTGTAAGCAGGGTTGCCAGCTCGGGTACCTTTAATCGATGTAACATATGTTGTGGCATGAGAAATTTCCATACCACCAAAAAGATTAGGGGAACAAAAGGGAGAATATCATGGGAGGGGTGAGATAAAGTGTGTACATTATTGTGAGAAGCATTGAGAAAAGGCAGAATCTTGTAAAGTGGGGTAGAATAATTCTGAATCTTGGAGAGGGGTCGAGGTTTGATATCACTTTCATTTCTTCACATGTATAGAACTGCATCTCATTCTTCAGACATGAAGAAAAATGTAGCAAAGTGTTGGTGGTCATTGACTGCTGTAGATGGACCATACCTGTTTTTTTTGCAGAAGAAAATATTCTGAATGGTAAATGTGGTCATTAGTGGGGTCTTCAACCCAAATCCACCAAGGTTCTCCAACTGTTCCATGCACCTGTCATTAAAAAAAAACTGTTAGTACATGACTTACATCTGCTTTCCAGTGTAATTGCTTCTTTAATTCAGGTTAAAGGAAGTCTAAAACACAATACTGCTTTCAATGTTATGGGAAGTGTAGTCCTGACCCCAAGTCTGAAGTCAGAGTCTGAAATATTAAGATCCCAATTCCAATCTGGCATTTGTTTTGTAAGAAGTTTTAACTTGAGGAGTTATTTACATGTTTTGCATATACTTTATGTTGTAAACAGCACCCATGCATCTGTTAACAGCATTGTTGGTAATTTCTGACCTATAAACAAATTAATTTGCTTTGTATTTCTTTTATTTCCTTTTTGTAACCTTGTATTTGTCACCAACCACCTTACCTAGTCCTTCTCAGCTTTCCTCCAACTAGCGGGAGGGACTGAAAACAGAGGGAAGAAGCATAAAAACAAAAAGAACGTTGAGACTAGGAGGATCTACACTCATCTAAACAGCAACATGCATTGCCCTTTTGATGAGGGCACAGTGTCCTAATGTGCATAGAAGGGGAAGAAAGCAAGTGATCTCTGAGTTTGGTCAACTAAAAGATTAAGTCATAGATCATGCAGATACCAGAGTCCCTGCTGCTGTGCATGCACACCACCTGGAACACATTCACTGTATTTGAAGCTGACAGGAAAATTGAAGAAAAATCCTGAGCCCCCACACAGATCCAAAGAAGAGCTCCTAAATCAGTGGCAGGTAGCAGTAACCTGGCATACGTTTTGGGAGCTGGAAACAAGCACCTAGGTACTGCACATGTCAGTGAATTCCATGGACCAGAAGTGGCATCAACAAAAAAAACAGAAGTGGCAAAAAAAAAGGAGAGATCACTCCAAAGCTAATAAGGTGATTCATTAAATTTGTTGCAGGGAAACAACATATATATATTTGAAGATAAATAGAGCCACTCTGTTGTTAATAAAAGTAAATTATTAAAATGGAAAAAAAGTGAAAGAAAAAAGTCTATTGCGGGGAAACAAAATCATGTTTGGGAAATCACAAGAGGCACTCCAGTGATCAAGAAAAATAAAAGCGAAATAAGGAAAAAACATAAAACTGTAACAGGGAAAAAATGTTTAAAAAAAATCTAAAAAAAAAAAAAAAAAATCAGTATAAGGGAAAACATGAAGGTATGCAAATCATACTAAGAGGCAAAATATGACAAAAATAATAAAAATCATTAAAAACAAAAGTTATATCAACAAAGGACAAAATCATCTAAACACACAGCCAAAAAGGGGCTATTGTGTGGATTTAAAAATTAAATAAATAAAGCAACGCTTAGGGAGAAGGCACAACAGAGAAACCATGGTGTTCGGGGCCCTGGGGGCCACCATGTGCAGGGAATGAATCAAATAAAAATCTCTCGGTTAGGCACTTATTCATATGAGTGTAAATCCATACAAGGACTGTATTTGCCACATGGGAAGGCACAAGTATTGCATGCATCACTGTGCAGGCAGTCCCATTCATTTAAATTTTAGTGCAGCAGCTGCATGGACATTGCAGTGACTGTGGCTGCCTGCATGGGGATGCACACAACACCTGTGCATCTTCATGTGGGCAAACACAGCCATAGCACTGGCAGATACTAGAACACCAAGGCCTAAGACAATACAATTTCTGTCACCACTACAACTAGAGACCCAATCGATGACCAATCCTCTTAATTAATTTAGTGTTGAGCTTTAACAAAATGTACCGTCACAGGATTGTCATGGTTTACTGGCTTTCAATAGGCAAACATGTTGCAGTGATGACTGTCACTTTGTAGAAATGTCCTAGCACTTCCAGTTACCTCTCCTGGACAAGATGGAAATTTCCCAAAACAATGCCGACAGAAAATAATAAACTAACACAAATGTTAAACTTTTCTTTCTGCTATCCGAAACAATAAAAAAAAAACATTGTCTATAGGTACATGGTTGTAGGTATATTATTCTACAAATATGATGTAAATAAAGCTATGTTTGGTGCAGCTACTTTGAGAGTTGTTATAAAAAATTGCCAATTTGTTCTCTGTATTCACATTTTTTTTAATACTTAAGAACTGTAGACTTTGACACTTCATATCTAGCAATCAAGCAAGCAAAACTCTCTATGACATCCAGATAAAATTAAATATCTAATGTTACTTGGAAACACCATGATTATCTTGTTTCCCTAAAACTAGATGGGATAAATAAATGTACAAGCAGGTTCGGTCAAGAAAAATATTAGATTAATTGCAAGCTAGATGCTATCCAACAACAATTCATTTCACTCATTTATTGTGTCGTCTGAGTGAGGCACTGTATTATGAGATAAATGAAGATTACTTCATAAAACTTAAATCAACATTTATAGTATTTCTCACTCAACAGTGACACCAAGTTAACTAATGTACTATGCAAGCATAAATCTTGAAATGTAATATGGAAAACAGATTCAAATAAATTCAGCATTTGCTTCCAGACTTAACCATAAGCTTAACACTCTAACTTTTTGAAATTAACTTTCAATGAAGAAAGAATCTGTCTGGATTATCCTATAGATGTAAAAACCAGATAGGATAATGAACATGTAACACATAAAGGCAGCACTGGGAATGAAGAGCTACGGGATGTTGACCTTGTGAACTGTTTGGGTCATCACCTATTGGGTGACCGAGTGTCTCTCATCATGTTCAGTCTATGTAATACAAAAGATTGGCAAGCCAGTGTTCTGACCTTTGGGTTAAATCCAACAGCAGGCATTAATGAGCTTTGTACTAGTGCTGAACATGACAAAACTGTAACCAACTCTTTGCTTGGGAAGACATTATCTTTCTTTATTTCCTCCTCCCATTTGTTAGTTTTTTAGCCTCCAATAATGAATTAAACATCTGCCTTCATTCTTTAAGAATGCTTTCATATACAAAAAATGCTATTTTTCAATCACAAGACAAAATTGAAAAAAAAGAATATATCATATTACATAAAAATTTTGTCTATGTGTTTTTTTATCCATTTTTCCCCTAAACATTTTTTTATTATTATTATTTTCATTACTGGTACAGAATACATTCACACCCATGATAGATTATGATCTTAAAAGGCAATATAGTACAGAAACATTTTGATATGGCACATATTCTCATTTTCAAATAGGTAATACTTCAATTTCTTGGCTATTATCTGCAGAACAAATGGATTTGATTTACTGTGATGCATAATTTGTAATGGCCTTCTTAGTAATTGGACATCTAATTTAAACACAGGGTTTTGCAATTTAAAGTGAGTCTGTAGGCAGAAGCTATAATACATAGTTTGAATATACAGTGCTCAGCATAAATGAGTACACCTCCTTGGAAAAGTAAGATTTTAAATAATAACTCAATTAACACAAGAACAATTTAAAAAATCATGAAAAACTTGGTTTTATAGAACATTTGTTGAGCTCATCACATGAACGTAAGGCTAATTATATAACTTAGATTACACAACTTAAGGTATATTCAAATTGGTTGATGCAAAAATGAATACACCCCCAACAAAAACTACTACATCTAGTATTTTGTATGATCTTCATGATTTGTTAGGACAGGACCAAGTCTTCTAGGCATGAAACAAACAAGTTGGCAACATTGCAACATCAATCTTTTTCCATTCTTCAAGAACGACCTCTTTTAGAGCTTGGATGCTGGATGGAGAGTGAAACTCATCTCTTCAGAATTCCCCATAGGTGTTCAAAAGGGTTCAGATCAGGAGACATACTTGGCCACTGAATCAATTTCACCCTGTTGGGGTATACTCATTTATGCTGAGCACTGTGTGTGTGTGTGTATATATATATATATATATATATATATATATATATATATACATACATACACACACAAACATACCAGTATGAACTGTTTTATTGGCTTTGGGATCCGTAATCCTGTAACATGATGATGTGAAAAAACAAGTTGTGTGAAAATGTGAGGATGGCAGTCCTAGAGGTCATTGTTACCCTAAACAACAGGAAGAACAGCCCATCTCATATGGCTTGTGAGGGTAATGCAGAAACGCCTAGGGAGCTGATGTTAATTAGGGGATTCTATATATAATATATATAGACTTTTACATATATATACTGCATAACATGACTAAAAGGATGCGATGGAGGCGGGCACTGAAATAATGACAGGACATATGGTTTTATACCATATACTTCGTTTTTCCACGATAATGACTCTAGCCAGGTTTACAGCATTTCACAAATTATAAGGGTAACAATTCTGTAGTTGGAAATTTCAGTGCGTTTTTGGCAGAGGAGCTGAATTGTTTCTTTGCTCATTTTAAAGTCATTTAACCTCACATTGATATATTGGAGTAGATTTACTGAAAGAAAAAAGTACAGCCTGTTCACTTAGCAATGTTAACTATCACCTTTTTTACGCTAAATGCTGCAAAAACAAAACTTATGACTTTAGGATTTTAGGAAGCATGTTGCTAATCAAGCCCCACTCTATATAAATAGGGATTGCATGGTGTGCGCACCATCTATTAAAGTTAACAGTAATGCTAGTAAATAGTAAATTTTCATTTTCCTTGTAATAAAGTTACTAATTATTAGGTAATACATAAATTAAACTACTGCAATAGCGAAATTATAAAAAGGCCTAATTGCAGTATAGCCTTGGAATATATTTTAAAGCATTGTTTAACCAATTGACCTCCGGAAAGGTTTACCTCCCTTCATGACCAGGCCACTTTTTGCGATACGGCACTGTTACATTAACTGAAAATTGGTGGTCATGCAACATTGCACCAAAATAAAAAGTATGTAATTTTTTGCCCACAAATAGAGCTTTCTTTTGCTGGTATTTGATCACCACTGCGTTTCTTATTTTTTGTGCTATAAACAAAAAAATGACAATTAAAAAAATAATAATTTTTCTACTTTATCATTTAAAACATAACCAATACATTTAAAAAAAAAAAAAAAATCGAATTTCTTCATACAATTAGGCCAATATATATTATGCTACACGTTATTGGTGAACAAAAATTCCAATAAGCGTATATTGATTGGTTTACACAAATGTTATAGCGTCTACAAACTATGGGATATGTATACAACAATGTTGGCAACCAGTGTTTCATAGTGGGACAGCGATATTGTGCTGGACAATTAAGACAGTAACTGACAGTTTTGACACTTTACGGAACCCAATGACACTAATACAGTGATCAGTGCTACAAATATGCACAATCACTGTACTAATGACACTGGCTGGGAGGGGTTAAACATCTAGGGCAATCAAAGGGTTAACAGTGTGCCTACCCAGTGTTTGTGTTTACTATGTGTGCTGGTTTTACTAAGGGAAGAAATTGATTTCAGTTCCTGCTTTGCAGGAATACAAAATTCCTCTCTTCCCTCCTGTCGGAACTTAACTTCGCCTTGTTTACATAGGCAGATCTGTTTTGAGTCTTTGCCCAACAGGCTGATTGCCTACCTTGTGAATACAAATAGCCAGCTGTTTGTCCCAGGAGACGTTTAGAGAATGCTTTGCAGGTGAAGAGGAGGGGCGGTGACATCCAGCAGCAGCGCCAGGTTATGACATATACATACTTTCATTGGTCCAACCTGGACCAATGTAACTAAGTATAAAATGTCAATGCCAGGAATTATTTGGTAATATTTTATCCATTTGCATAATATTAGTTATTTTTTTATGTGATTTTATTGTGATTAGAATTGATCGTAGTCGGCTAATAATATTGTGGGTATTGTCAACTCCCTTACATTTGGATGAATATTTTAGGTTCTGCTGTCTCTGTAGAGCAAAAAGCATGATGGCAGCTGCTGCCCTCCGGTAGGTGTTATAAAAATATTACAGCATGGACAGACAGATTTAGAGATTTCTTTCCTAGGGCTATAAATGCACTTAATGCAAGTAAATAGTAAATATACCTTTTCCCTTCAAGCATGGTGACTACTGAGTAAGCAATAAACAAACAAGATTAGTGCAACAGGGAGAGAATATCAGATGGCCTAATAGTGGAATAGCCGAGTGTTCCATTTTAAATCGTTGTTTAATATTTAATCATATTTATTATATTAGTTATTTATTTTATGTTGGTTGTGATTGAAGTTTTTGAGAGTTAATGTATGCTTTATGTGTCAGGCATTGTTTTAAAGAATGGCATTCAAATTTCATTTTTTTTTTCAATAAATGCTTTCAAATTCTAATGTACCTAAAAAGTAATTTTAGATTTCAGACACAGATCTAATCAGTTAGTGCTGTGGGGACAAAAAAAGAGGACATCTTATGATTAGCAGATCAGGAAATCTTGGCTATACTATCAGTTCAGCATTGTGTAATAGTAAAGTTGCAATCTGCAACATGGAATTTATAGTTAGATGGTGCCTGTCTTTCGAGGTGGTGCGCAGAAAAATGGATTTTTGTAAAATCTTACCGTAAAATCCTTTTCTCTTAAGCTCATTGACAGACGCAGTCCTCTTGATTAATATCAAATCGGGTTATACTGCCCTCTACAGGAGTAGGACACTAGGCAGAAGGAAAACGTTCTGGCCACACCTTAGGGGCAGTCCCAGAGGTTTATATCCTCTCTCTCCCTGCTACAGGATGTCAGTTATGTCACAAAGCAGTGTCAGAGAATTTAACCCAACCCAACTCAAAAGTAGAGGGGCGGGTACTGCGTCTGTCAATGAGCTTAAGAGAAGAGGATTTTACGGTAAGATTTTACAAAAATCCATTTTTCTCTGTCGCTCATTGACAGACGCAGTCCTCTTGATTAATATCAAATCGGGACGTCCC
The DNA here is from genome assembly GCF_965119305.1 of Pelophylax lessonae. NCBI lineage: Eukaryota > Metazoa > Chordata > Amphibia > Anura > Ranidae > Pelophylax > Pelophylax lessonae. The sequence goes on from NC_138770.1 coordinate 383,735,620, forward strand.
AAAGCAGTGCCACAAATGAGGGGTGGGATAACAGAAATCAAAATTTAAATCCAGAAGGCCCAACCGGTGCTGACTAGAAGTCCTAAAGGCTCATCAAACCAAAGGATGAGACTGAAAACTGAAAATCCAACAAAAAAAACCCCTCGAGGTAGACCAACGGTCTCCTTAAATTGCGGCCTGCAGAACCTTGCGGCCAAAAGAGGCATCCGCCAATGCCATCACATCAACTTTATAAAATTTTGTAAAGGTATGAACCGACGTCCAGGTAGCCACCTTGCAAACCTGGACCACTGACGCCTGATGGCGGAAGGCCCAGGAAGCACTAAGCGCCCGAGTGGAGTGCGCCTTAACAGGGAGCGGAGGATTCCGACCCTTAATAGAATAAGCCTGTACCACCGTCTGTCTGATCCATTTGGAGATAGTCGCGGCAGATGCAGGCAACCCCTTTTTGGGGCCATCCGTGATCACAAAAAGTGAATCCGTTTTACGAAATGAGTCCGTAGTTTTCAGGTATACCCTGATTGCCCGAACCACATCCAAGGAATGTAACGCACACTCCCGAGGATGACTGGGCTTAGGACATAGGGAAGGCAATACAATGTCCTTATTCAGATGAAACTCTGAAACCACTTTAGGAAGGAAGGATGGATTCGGACAAAGAACCACCTTATCCCTATGAACCACCAGATATGGGGAACGACAAGATAATGCGGCCAGTTCTGACACCCTGCGTGCAGAAGTAATGGCCACCAAGAAGGCCACCTTCTGGGATAAAGTAAGCAAGGTAATCTCTCTGATATTTTCAAAGGGAGGTTTCTGAGGAACCGACAACACTAAATTAAGATCTCAGGGCGGTAAGGGCGCGCGCACTGGCGGAGCCAGGTGCCGCACCCCCTGGATGAAATTCCGCACCAAGGAATGAGTAGCCAAAGGTTTCTGAAAGAAGATGGCTAATGCTGAAACCTGATCCTTGATAGTACTCAAGGCCAGCTTCTGCTCAACTCCTTGTTGCAGAAAAGCCAAAATTCGGGTCACCGAATAGGCCCGTGGAGGAAATCCAAAGGATTCACACCACGCAATATAAGACCTCCATGTGCGATGATAGACTTTTCTAGAAGTCGCTTTCCTTGCTTTAATTAAAGTAGGAATAACTGAAGTTGACAATCCCTTATCCTTCAGCACCTGAGTCTCAATAGCCAGGCCGTTAAAGCCAGCGATTGTAAAGCAGGATGGAAGATCGGTCCCTGAGACCGCAGATCCTCCCTGAGAGGATGTCTCTAGGGAGCGTCCGCGACCAGCCTGACGAAGTCGGCGTACTCGGGTTGACGAGGTCAGTCCGGAACTACCAGGATAACTGGAATTCCTTCCACCTCTATCCTGCGAAGAAGCTTCAGCAGCAACTTGAGAGGAGGGAAGACATACAGTAGGTGATACTGTCCCCACGGGGCGACCAGCGCGTCTGCTGTGTTCGTTCGCGGATCTCGGGAGCGGGTTACAAAACTCCGCACCTTCCTATTGAGCCGAGCTGCCAACAGATCCACCTCCAGGGTGCCCCAATGAAGGCACCGCTGGTGAAATATCTCTGGATGAAAAGGCCATATCCCTTGATCCAGAATAAAACAGCTGACATAATCTGTCTGCCGATTTTCCACCCCCGGAGTGCATACTGCGGGGAGAGCCGGAACAAACCGTTCCGCCCAATAAAGAATGATGGCCACCTCTATGGCCGCCAGGGCACTCTTGGTGCCCCCTTGGTGATTGACATAAGCCATGGCCGTGGCCTTGTCCAACTGAATCCAAACCGGGTTGCCCTGAAGTCTGATCGCTCTCAGTTCCAATACATCGGTAACCTGGATTCTGTCGGAAGAAATGACTTCTCCTGGCTGAGCATCGGAGACTGAAGCTACCAGACCAGAGACTCTCTGGTCCGCTCGCTCAACCAGATCCGATTGTCCAGAGAATCGGGATTCCGATTCCATTTGAAAAGAATCTCCTTTTGTGATCTTTTGCAAAAGTGAAGAAAACATTCTGCTCAAGGAGCGGGAACTGCCGCTCCCTGTTGCATCAAGTCTATTACTGCTCCCCGCAAAGCTTTTAAGCGATCCGGGGATAGTCGAATGTTGGAAGGGAAGAATCGCACCGGTAGAAGTAATCGAAACTTGATTTTGTATCCCGACCGCATGACCTCGCAAACCCCTTTGTCCAGGATTCTGGAAAGCCATGGATCCGGAAACCGGTAAAGACGTCCCCCCACCCCAGAGATGGGTGGGGGCGCACCTTCAGGCTGTCTTCTCTTCAGGTTTGGCTGAGTCGGGCTTTCGTTTTCCCGACCAGCGCCCTCTGAAACCCCCTGAAGGGGCTTTGGAGGACTTCCCCTTATCGCCCGCCCCAGCGGAGCGAAAAAACTTTTTATGAGCGGAAAAGGAAGGTCCTCGCCTATTACGAGGTCCTTTACCTTTAGCTGTCTGTGGTAAAAAAGTGCTCTTACCCCCAGTGAGATCCTTTATAATCTCATCCAAGGTGGCCCCAAACAGGCGATCCCCCTGAAAGGGAAGATTAGCCAAAGTCTTTTTGGAACCTTGATCAGCCGACCAGCACTTTAACCATAACACGCGTCTGAGGACCACTGCTGAAACAGATGCACGCCCTAGCAAGAGGGTGGCGTCCAGGGCGGCGTCACAGATGAACTGTAGCCCTTGTATAATCTGCTCCAGCAAATCTGATACTGCCGGGGGGATACTTCTCCCCTTTATGTCACGGCATAACAATTTGGTCCATTCTGTCAATGTTTGTGAAACTAAACCAATGGCAATCACTGGCCTAAATGTTGACCCTATCAGGGAAAAAATGGAGCGGGATTCGGCTTCCACTTTTCGATCCACCGGATCCCTAAAGGACGGAGCGTCCTCCAACGGGATAACAGTGGCTTTATTTAGTCTGGAAATTGGTGGGTCCATCACTGGTGGTACCGTCCATTTCTTAAGGAGGGATTCCTCAAACGGATAGCGCCTAGCAATGCGTTTGGAAATAGCAGGGGTTCGTTTTGGATGATCCCATTCTTCCTTAATTAGGTTACCAAAACACTTGGGCAAGGGAAAAACCTTCGCCATTTTGGTAGGCTTGCTGGTACCAAAGGGAATTTCAGTGTCATCTACCTCTGCCGGTGTAACCTCAAGACTTAAGGTTCCCGGACAGACATGACTAGTGCGTTCACTAACGCTTCTTCTTGCGCTATGGCGGAGGCAGAAACGTCCTCCTCACTGTCTGAGGAGACCGTACCCGAGACAGCAGCCCCAGCAGAGGGACCTGCAGCTGCAGTGACCAGCTCAGAATCCGTATCTGAAGTATCAGATGAAATGGGGTAGGCGGGGGTCGCTTCCTTGACCCCCGTCCCTGACAGGCTACCTTCACCCGGGATACCAAAGACTCCAAAACTGCTGATAATGCATCAATCACAAGTGGGGTACTGGAGGGTCCTGCGGCCACCTCGAGGGGATCAGGTGGGGATACATGTGTGGCAGGGTCCATGATTATACAAGACACTTGCTAGCAAACAAAAAAATAATTTCAAAGAAAAAAACTTTTTTTTTTTTCCTTAGTCCCCCAGCACAACAGCGCCCCTCAGTGTTACCTGCTTGGACCCCACAGAGAGAGAGAGACCCCAAGGCTCACCACCTGATGCACAGAAGTTTCTATCAACCTGCTCCCAGCACTGTCTGTTACAGACAGGAAGTCTTTGGCTTGCTTTCCAGGGTAAAGGAGGCGGCTCCGCCCCTTTACACGCCTTCCGGCGCCTCCCAATTACTCCTCGAGGTGTTTGGTCATCTCAAACATGGCCGCCCCCATGCTGGAGACACGAGGCTACGCCAAGATGGCGGCCCCGCGCGACCTGCGGGAAAATGGCGGCGGCCTGTGGAGGATGGCAGCAGCTTGTGGCAAGATAGCAGCGGCCTGCGGGAGGTAGTCATCGGCCTGTGCGGCCTGCGGGAGGTGTACGGCCTGTGGGAGGATGGCGGCCTGCGGATGGCGGTAGTCCAGGCACAGGCATCGGCCTGTATTGCACCTTATGTATCAGGTAAGATGCTATCACCCTCTTACATGGCCATCCTGATAGTAATGCCAGCCACTGACTTCAGTCATGGTCCCTTATAGCCTCATACAGTGACTTCCGATTGTCAGCTCCCAAACCAAGCCTTATGGTTCCTATTCACTAAATCACCCTCAAGAGGGGGATCGGTGACACCTGTTTATAGGATAGAGGGGGGATCCAGGATTATAAAGGTCCGGTCATCCCAGGGAGGGCCCGCGTCCACCCACAAACCCGACAGGGGGAGAGGGGGAACATTTTACTCACCATACCGGAACAGGCGGGCGCCAACTCCTGACAGAACCCCTCTCCACCGAGGTGGGGGGGGGGCTGTCGACCAATACGGACGCCGTGACTCAGTTTCCAACTGGTCGTCGGCATCCAGGCGAGACGTTTAACTCGCAGGGTCAGTACCCGTCCAGTGGGACTATGTCGCGGCCGACCCAGCGCGGAGCTAGGGCCTGCACGAGCTCGTAGGCTGACTGGGGTGACCACTGGATCTCAACATCCAGCCCGTCGCCCAGTTTCAGCATACTTGCTTGAAGATCTCACAGGAACAACTGGATAAAAAAGCTGCCTTAAAAAAAATTTTCTAAAAAAATCTTGCCAGGACCAAAGATCCCAGCAAGGAACTTAGGTCCTTACTCCTAACTAGACAGAAAAAACTGACATCCTGTAGCAGGGAGAGAGAGGATATACCCTCTGGGACTGCCCCTAAGGTGTGGCCAGAACGTTATCCTTCTGCCTAGTGTCCTACTCCTGTAGAGGGCAGTATAACCCGATTTGATATTAATCAAGAGGACTGCGTCTGTCAATGAGCGACAGAGAAATTGCTTCAGCTCACATCCCCCAACCCAGGAGAATCCTACGATTAAGTCCAACATTGGTGAAATGCGTTAAAGGATTCTCCCAGGGTGGGGGATGTGAGCTGAAGCTATTTATACCCATAACTGGATTTACCATTATGTTTATACTGTGCCAGTTCTGAGCACACAAAGCTTCAAAGCTTGACAAGCTAGTATCTATCCGGACCAGCACCAGTCATTAATGCGCCAGTTTGGCACAGACATCACCTGAGCGGTACCATTGTCTTTATATTTGGCCACTTATGGAATTCACAGGAACCCACTTTAATAGCAGGAGATAATCTTTTTTACATTTCCCCTGCTTCACAAAGCTCAGGGGCAATGTACGATATCTCACAAAAGTGAGTAATCCCCTCACATTTATGTAAATATTTTATTATATCTTTTCATGTGACAACACTGAAGAAATTACACTTTTCTACAATGTAAAGTAAAGAGTGTACAGCTTGTATAACAGAGTAAATTTGTTGTTCTCTCAAAGTAACTCAACACGCAACCCTTCATGTCTAAACCGCTAGCAACAAAAGTGAATACACCCCTAAGTGGAAATGTCCAAATTGGGCCCAAAGTGTCATAATTTTGCGTAGCCACCATTATTTTCCAGCACTGCCTTAACCCTCTTGGGCATGGAGTTCACCAGAGCTTAACAGGTTACTACTGGAGTCCTCTTCCACTCCTCCATGACAACATCACAGAGCTGGTGGGTACTAGAGACCTTGTGCTCCTCCACCTTCTGTTTGAGGATGCCCCACAGATGCTCAATAGGATTTAGGCCTGGAGACATGCTTGGCAAGTCCATCACCTTTACCTTCAGCTTCTTTAGCAAGGCAGTGGTCGTCTTGGAGGTGTGTTTGGTGTTGTTATGTTGGAATACTGCCCTGCGGCCAAGTTTCCTAAGGGAGGGGATCAGGCTCTGCATCAGTATGTCACAGTACGTGTTGGCATTCATGGTTCTCTTAACTGCTTTTAGACCAGCCGCCGCAGATATATTGCGGCAGGCTGGATCTCACAGGCAAATCGCCGTACATGTACGGCGCTCGCTCTGGGGAGGCTAGGGAGCGAGTGCGAGCTGCCGGCGGTGCGCTCCTGCCCCCGCTCTTCAGCCGGGAAGCCAATGCGTGTGTCAGGAGGCTCCGAATGCCGCCTGACACCCTCGATTTCTCCCCGATGAAAACACAGCCGCCCGTCCTTCTTCCTGCAATGATCACAGACACTATGTGATCCTGCTATATAGGATCGCATGTCTCTATGATCAACTCACAAGTGCAACCCCCCCACAGTTAGAACCACTCCCCTAGGCTTACATTTAGTCAAATCTTTTTATTTGGTTTTCAAGAAAAATAAACAAGGCAAACGTGAATACAAATACATAGATTGCAATGTCACATAATAAAGGAAAAAGAAAAAGAAAGCATCAATGCAGTAAAACAAACATGTATGGCATATGGCCACGAATATGGCCCAAATAGAGTAAACATCCTACTTACTTAACCTTCTCAAGCGATCACCGTAAAGTATCGTCATCTAAAGCAGTAAGTTACATATAGTTGCATATCTGCCCGAGGGAGGAGGAGGGGGGAAGCCACTCTCCAATTTCATACAGTGGGCTCAGCCACATCCTTCAACACCATAGGGTGGGCGCCCCATACAGGGAACATGCTGCGCCCCCCGACTACACCATGGGCCCCCCTCCCACCCGGGCTCAACCTCTCACTTCGCCAGATATCAATTATATCTAGTGTGAACCTGGTTTTTGAATAAATTCGTTCCAGATAGACCACCTGGCCTGAAATTGTCGCATCTTAAAATCATTGAGAGCTAAAGTTTTTTCATAAATATATGATTCTCCCACTAGTTGGATAACTTCCCTCTGGGAAGGGAGTTCATTACTTTTCCACTTACGAGCTATAGAAAGTCTAGCGGCAAAGAGGATATTCTGGACCACCGTTCTGAATTGGGGAGGGTATCTGTCAATGTTGATTCCTAGAAGGGCCTGCTCCACTGTCACTCTGTTTAGCATCCCAGTCACCCCTGCTACAAGTTTGGATATAGAGGTCCAGAAGCCCCTCAAGGAGATACACGACCACAGCACATGTAGCAAGGTGCCCACACTGTCTCCAACAAAGATTGGACGCCCCCTGACAGAATTTGGCTATAGTATATGGCGTTTTATACCATCTGAGGTGTATTTTCTGAAGCCCTTCCCTAAAGTTAGCGCATCTAGTATGTGCATAGGTGAGTTTGTATGACCTCAGCCATTGCTCTTCTGAGAATTCCTGCCTAAGTTCGCCCTCCCATTTATGATGGTAGGTGCTTTTCTTAAATGAATTTTTGTCCTGAAGAGCAGTGTAGAATGTGCCTATGCCCTTCAAGTGTTTGTTAGTCCCGACGCATAGGGAGTGGATCTGCGCTGGGACAGAAAAGCTAGTTGTATCCAGGGCCGAGATTAAATGGGAGACTCGGAGGAATGTGAGATACTCCTTGGCAAAGGAGGGGAATCTATCACACCATTCCTTAAATGAAGAACCCATGGGGGTTTGTGCGACATCCTGAATTGTATGCAGGCCAAACGAGGACCAGTGTGCTAGATTCAAGTTCGGGGAAAGGAAGGAAAGAGCCGTCAGAGGGACAGGGATGTCCATTCTCTGAACTGCTGTAGAGCTGTGGGCGAAAAAGTATTGCCACGCATATATCGTGGCTAATACCGTCGGGTGTGTCTCAGAGTATTTATGGTTAGATATAGGAATACTAAGTATAAGATCGGCAAGCGTTCCAGGAGTAACCACCGACTGCTCCAGCTGGTTCCAGCTGGGTGCTTGAGTCGGATTCAACCAATGAAGATATTGAGCGAGAATAGCCGCTATGTGGTAGTCCCTGACATCTGGGACACCCATTCCCCCCACCCGGGGATGCCTAACTAGGTGCTTGTGAGAACAGCGGGGTCTTTTTCCAGCCCAAAGGAATTTGGATACCATGGATTGTACCGTTTGATAAAACGATTGTGGGATCTTGATGGGGAGCGCCCTGAATAAGTATAAGAACTTCGGGAATGTCAGCATTTTAAATGCTGCATTTCTGCCTGACCAAGAGAGAAAGTGTTTACCATATTTATTGAGGTCGCTAGTTAATGTGGCAAGAAACGGTGTAAAGTTATATTTGAATAGATCTTTCGTGCTACTAGTTAATTTGGTGCCTAAGTAGTCAATATGATCCTTTTCCCATTGGAAAGGCACTAAGCGTTGGATCTCTTGTTGTAATTTGCTGTTGATTGCCACCCCTAGCATGTGTGACTTAGTATCGTTAACTTTGTAGTATGAGATAGAGTGGAATTCCTGAAGAATTCCCTGAGCCGCTGTTAACAATGTTAAGGGGGATGTCAATGACAGGATAACATCATCCGCGAACAATGAGATCTTATTTGGGATATTATTAATATCCAACCCCCTGATTCCAGGGTGACTTCTAATCCGTTCTGCCAGGGGTTCCATCAGGAGGGCAAACACCAACGGGGAAAGTGGGCATCCCTGCCTGGTCCCATTAGTAATATCAAATTTCAAGGAGAACAGGCCTTCCGTGTAAACATATGCAGATGGTCTAGTGTATAGAGCCATGACCGCGTCCAAAATCCCACCCACCATGCCGAAACGTTGCAGGACCTTGCGTAGATATCCCCAATGTATCCTGTCAAAAGCCTTTTCGGCGTCAAGGGACAGGAATACAGTGGGCCCTAGGCTTACATTTAACCCCTTGATCACCAACAGTATTAACCCTTTCCCTGCCAATGGCATTATTACAGTAATAGTGCATATTTTTAGCACTGATTACTGTAGTAATGTAACTGGTATCCCCAAAAGTGTCAAAAATGTCAGTTATGGGTCCGATCTGCCCGCTGCAATTTCCCAGTCCTGCAAAAAATCGCAGATCGCCGCCATTACTAGTAAAAAAAAAAAAAATTACATAAATCTTCCCTGTAGTTAGTAGACGCAATAACTTTTGTGCAAACCAATCAAAATACGCTTATTGCGATTTTTTTTTACCAAAAATATGTAGCAGAAAACAAATTGGCCTAAAATGTAAAAAAAAATAGATTTTTAAATTTCGTTTTTTGAGAATGTCATATAAAATGTGAAAAATATTTTTTTTTTTCAAAATTGTCGCTATTTTTTTGTTTATAGCGCAAAAAAAAAAAATTGCACAGGTGATCAAATACCACCAAAAGAAAGCTCTATTAGTGGGAAAAAGGACGTAAATTTAGTTTGAGTACAGCGTCACACGACCGCGCAATTGTCCGTTAAAGTAACGCAGTGCCAAATCACAAAATAGGGCCTGGTCATTAAGGGGGCAAATCCTTCCGGGGCTAAAGTGGTCAATAAACTGTAGCTCCCTAGTGCCGGCAGTACTCATGCAGCCCAAGACCATGACACTCCCACCACCATGCTTGACTGTAGGCAAGACAAACTTGTCTTTGTATTCCTCAACTGGTAGCCGCCACACACGCTTGACACCATGTGAACCAAATAAGTTTATCATGGTCCCATCAGACCACAGGGCATGCTTCCAGTAATCCATGTCCTTAGTCTGCTTGTCTTCAGCAAACTGTTTACATGCTTTCTTATGCATCATCTTCAGAAGAGGCTTCCTTCTAGGAAGGCAGCCATGCAGACCAATTTGAAGCAATGTGTGGCGTATGGTCTGAGCACTGATAAGCTGACCCCCCACCCCTTCAACCTCTGCAGCAATGCTGGAAGCACTCATATGTCTATTTCCCAAAGACAATCTCTGGATATGACGCTGAGCATGTGCACTCAACTTCTTTGGGCGACCATGGCAAGGCCTGTTCTGAGTGGAACCTGTCCTGTTAAACTGCTGTATGGTCTTGGCCACTGTACTGCAGATCAGTTTTAGGGTCTTGGTAATCTTCTTATAGCCTAGGCCATATTTTTGTAGAGCAACTATTTTTTTTTTAGATCCTCAGAGAGTTCTTTGCCATGAGGTGCCATGCTGAACCTCCAGTGACCAGTAGGAGAGAGTGGGAGTGATAACACCAAATTTAACACACTTGCTCCCCATTCACACCTGAGACCTTGTAACATTAACAAGTCACATGACACCGGGAAGGAAAAATGGCTAATTGGGCCCAATTTGGACATTTTCCCTTAGGGGTGTACTCCCTTTTGTTGCCAGCGGGTTAAACATTAATGGCTGCGTGTTGAGTTATTTTGAGGGGACAGCAAATTTACACTGTTATACAGGCTGTACACTCACTACTTTACATCATAGCAAAATGTAATTTTTTCAGTGTTGTCACATGAAAAAATATAATAAAATATTTACAAAAAATGTGAGGAGTGTACTCGCTTTTTAAGTCACACAGCTACAATGTCAATATTTAAAAAGTAACTTCACTTTTATTGAGATTAAAGAAAAAAAAAAAAAAAAAAACACAACCCCTTACGGATGATTAATGTACATTGCAGGGATTTTAACAATTTGTTTCATATTCCTGTTTCTGTTAGAAGAAAAACCAATTTGTTTGTTTTTGTCACTGTGCAAAGTGAATCTGAACGAGAGTTCAGACAACTTGCAGTGTGTGCACCCCTTTAGAAGTAATTAACGCTTTTGGACGTTTTCACAAAAATCATTGTTACAGAGGATGCCTACAATCTGACCGATATCCTAATGCAGACTTCCGGGAAAATCAGTGAGCCACTCACACAAGCAGGAAATGACAACTTCCTGCTGCCATATTGCATTGAATTTTACGGAAAATTATAGTTCTGCAGATTGAAATGAAAAGGCAATTATATTAACATTCAATTACAATATGGCTTGTGTAGTGTTTGCAAATGTTGTACATTTGTTTTTATTTGCTATTTTTTTTTCCAGAAAACTAGTAAAACCAGATAAAGTGATACGAAAGCCATTTTTTTGTTTAAAAATAACAAACATGTTATACTTACCTGCTCTGTGTAATGGTTTTGTACAGACAGCCCAGATCCTCCTCTTCTCACGTCCCTCCTCGATGCTCCTGATGAGTGCCCCCACAGCAAGCATCTTGCTAGGGGGGCACCATAGCCAAACCGCTGCTCTGTGTGCCCATTCAGACACGGAGCGGCGGCTTGGCCCCACCCCTTCTATTGGCTCACTGACTTTGATTTACAGCAGCGGGAGCCAATGGCACTCAATGTGTGACTCACCCAATCAGGGGGGAGAGTACCGGACAGCCGAGTCTCTCTGGCAACATCGCTGGATTGAGATGGGGCTCAGGTGAGTATTAGGGAAACTGCTCCACACAGAAGGATTTTTATCTTAATGCAAATAATGCATTAAGATTAAAAAAACATGCTGCCTTTGGAACCACTTTAAGGCAAGGTCTACTTTAAGCAAAATACTTGCACACAATCTCTTCATACCTGCAACTGTAATTCAATGTAAATGTGAAAAGACAAGGTTTTAAAACTTTGTTTTAACTAAAACCAAATATGTGCATTTATGCATTATGCTATCAAAGAAGCACAATATTAATAAAACATTCTGGGTGATCTGTGTACATTGCAAGGATTTTAACAAACTTTGTTTCAGATTACTACCTTTTGTTATCCTGAAGAAATCATTGTTTGTCCTGAGTGGGTCTAATGGGAATGGTTTCATAATTCTCAATCAGCTGTAGCAGCTGCAGGGCACTAATGATGAAATCTGCTGGGCTTGCATCCCTTTAGACCTATTCCTATTGGGAGTATCTCACCCAAAAATTGGATTTTTGTCTTACCGTAAAATCCTCTCTCGTAAAATTCTCTGATGTTCATTGACGGACACAGCGCCAGAATCTTCTTAACCATTGGGTTATGCTGCCCCCTACAGGAGTAGGACACTAGGCAGGAAAAAGCTTTACCACACCTATGGGGCAGTCCCAGGGGATATACTCCCACACTCTGCTATAGGTATTCAGTTTTGTTGCAAGCAGTGTCAGAAGAAAAATACCCTGACTCAATAGAGGGGTGGGTGCTGTGTCCGTCAATGAACATCAGAGAAAAGGATTTTACAGTAAGACAAAAATACAATTTTCTCTTTCGTTCATTGACGGACGCAGCTCCAGAATCTTCTTAACCATTGGGACATCCCAAAGCAGTGTTAAACATGAGGGGTGGGAAAAACACAGAAGAAAAAATTCCCAAAAGGCTAAACCAAGCCAACCGGGAACAACTGGAGTTCGCCTGAATTCAATAACCCTCAAAGAGGGCAAAACCTTGTGGCCCAAAGCAGCACCCGCAGAAGCCAGTACACCCACTTTATAAAAGTTTGTGAAAAGGTGCACAGACGACCAGGTGGCCGCCTTGCAAACCTGTATCACTTGACGTCTGATGGCGGAAAGCCCCAGGCAGTAAGTGCCTGCGTAGAAAGCGCCTTAACAGGGAACAAAGGAATCTGACGCTTGATGGAATAGGCCTGCACAACCGTCTGTCTTGTCCATCTGGATATGGTCGAAGCAGAAGCAGCCAACCCTTTGCAAGGTCCACCTGTAAGGACAAACAGTAAGGCTGATTTCCTAAACGACTTGGTTGCCGCAAGGTACACCCCCCACGCCCGATCCACATCCAGAGAGTGCAAGGCAATCCCCCTAGGATATTTAGACTTAGGACATAGGGAAAGCAACACAAGGTCTTCATTCAGATGGAAACCAGAAACAACCTTAGGAAGGAAAGACTAACAAGGCTGAAGCACCACTTTATCTCTGTGAGCCACCAGGTAAGGTGAATGACAAGACAACTCCACCAGATCTGACACCCTGCGTGCAGAAGTAATAGCCACCAAGAAGGCTACCTTCTGGGGCAATGTAAGCAGAGGAAGCTTGCAAATATTTTTTAAAGGCGGTTACTGGAGAACAGACAGCACCAAAATGAGATCCCACGAAGGCAACTGAGACCGTACTGGGGGAGCCAAATGGCGAATCATGCTCACTAACAGAGCACTCTTAAGTGTGTGGATGCAGACCCAGCAGGGTCACAGCATACTAAGTTCACCCCAAAACATAACAATCAGGGGAGACCGCCGACTCCAATCCCGCAAGGGGACGCCGGCCAAAGGTCCACAAATGGACCACCATTCATGAGACCCGGCAAAAGCCATCCGCAGTGATGCGGATGCACAGGCAGGCAGGGTACTCCCGCTCACACAATAATGGCGGCAAGACTGTCACTAAAAACGAAGCACCCCCATGGCGCCATCCGGTTCAAGGGAGGTGCAAATCTGACTATATGGCCCAGCAGCCATGGCCTAAATTTATGTGGGGGACCAGCCACAAATAGCACAGATCCTCAGTACAGCAGATGCCCAAGGGGGGAGTTGGGGGCTTCAGTTAGACCCACTGAGGCCGCCCCCCAATGGCGGCGACCAACTCGGGCGCATGGCCTAGTAGTAGTAAGCCGCTGCCTAAATTTTGAGCACGCCCCGCCGCCAGGACACGATGCCCCAGCGTATCCAACCAACCAGGGCAGCAGGAGGAGAAGGCGGATGCCCACACAGGAGGCAGTGACTTCAGCCATCCTCACAGGGGCCGCCTCACATAAGTTCCGCCGAATAGGCTGCAAAGGAGCGGCCTAAATTTTAGGCCGGATCCGGCTGTGTGAGGCGCGTACCCACTGATGGTAAAACATCCGCTCTCCCAGCCCAACAACCGCTGCAGGGAGCCCCGAGGACATCCCTGCCCCAGTCACCAACCCCCAGAATGGCAGGGAACCCTGCTCAATGCCCCCTTGTGCCCCAGGAAAAACCCAGTCAGCATCAGCAGCTCGGCCAGCAGCCCAGTCAGCAGCAACTACAGCCAACCACTCATACGAGTATGTGGCAAAGCCAGCTAGCAACCGCACCCGGAGAGGGGGGGGTGTGTGGTGGGGGGGCTGAAAGACCCATAGTGACTGTTTAGAAGGGCTGAGGGGGGAAGGGAGGGGAACCCGGGGGTCTGACAATCCCAGGGAGGGGCGCACAACCATTCCAAAAGACCACCAGTGGGAAGGGGGGACACTGCTTACCACACCATGGAACCAGGTGGGCACCGCTCCGCGCAGACCTTCGCACCATCGGAATGGGGGTGCTGCGGGCCAAAAGGGAAGGTTCAACTCTTGCCAGACATTTATTTAGTGGGTCAGCCCCCGTCCAGTGGGGCTATGTCGTGGCTGACCTAGCGGGGAGCTGAGGCCTGCACACGCTCGCCAGCCGGACTGAGGAGACCTTAAGAATTTAGAATATCCAGTCCATCGCCCATTCCAGCAGTTGACTGTAGTTATCACAGGAACAGCAATTAATAAAAGAGGAATAAAAATCTATTTAAAAAGAGGAAAATGCTAGGACCAGAGATCCCAGCAAGGAACTAGGTCCTTACTACTGACTAGGCAGAAAAAAACTTAATGCCTATAGCAGAGTGTGTCCCCTGGGACTACCCAATAGGTGTGGTAAAGATTTTTCCTGTCTAGTGTCCTACTCCTGTAGGGGGCAGCATAATCCAATGGAATCCAAGAAGATTCTGGAGCTGTGTCCGTCAATGAACGAAAGAGAAATTATATTTTTGTTGCAGGGAATGTCTGAAATCTGATTTGCATCTTAGTGCAGACTTCATGGAAAACCAGTGTGTCAATCACACAAGCAGGAAATTATGTTTCTGGGGGACCTTCTGTACACAGAACACCTCTAGGTAGCCATATTGCATTGCATTATCAGAAAATTACAGCGGCTGCAGATTGAAAAGGAAAGGTATTTTTTATGCGCTATATTATTTTTTCCCCACAAAAGTGGAGTTACCCTTTAAGAAATATTAGGTGTACCTGATCATTCCATTTAAAGTCAGGATTGATGCTCAACCGAACTCTAAGGACTGTGCGAGTAATTGGTTGGATATTGGCTTCCATTGTAATGGCTGGAATTTGATGGACGCACTGTTTCACCTTTAGCCCAATGTTCACATGATGTAACATGTGACCTAAAAGAGGTACATAAGGTTAAAAATATTTGCATAAACATTTGCATATACAGGAACAATAATGCAATCAGACTTGTAAATCAGGTTTTAGATGAACATATTATTACAGCTTGCTGTTTTGCATTGTGTTGTACAAATGAGTGACTTTTTTGACCTGGCATGTTCTAATGTTTTGTAATACTTAACTGGAATTAGCACAGAGCAGTTTTAGTATTTGCAGCTCAGAATAATAAGTGTTAACCCACTTAGGTTAAAATGGCTTTAACTGCATTTTTATGATAAACTACCTTGTATATGCATTCAACTTGTGAAAATGAAAACCATATATAAGTTTACTGATATTTCCACTTTCACCTTTACTGGGTTAGATTGTTTAAAGAAAGGGTAAACTTTTCACAAGTATTCCGTATTCTAACTTACCCCTATAGCCAGTTTAAAAAAAAGTAAATTACAAGGGGTACTTGTTTTTGATAACAAGAACTATTAGACATGGGTCCTCATAGAACTGAAGCAGTGTGTTTACATCATTCTCTTTCTACAGCAGCTGCTCTTGGCCATCAAAAGAAGGAGCATAGGGCGTGGCCTGCAGTAAGACGTGAGTAGCTGGAGCTCCGTCGGCCACATATCCTACTTACCTTATCCTGCTCCCCCACAGCATTCCTTCGCACCCCGCTGTCTTCAAGGGCACTTCAGACCCCCGCTCGACATGTCACCGCCGAAAAAGAACTCGGAAGCCGCTGAAAAATTGGACAAATACCACCACCAAGATAGAGAGGCCTCTTTCCAAGATGGCGCCGACCCCGGCCTGGAGACAGGAGCCGCGGCGGGGGCAGACACAGCGGCGGTGCTAGAGGCCATCTCCACTTGTCAGGCCACGCTGACATCTAAGATAGATGAGGTTGAAGTCGACATGTCCCTGATCCGCCAAGACATGAAAAAGCTGTGTGAGCATGTTACAGAAGCGGAACACAGGATCAGTGGTGTGGAGGACTCCCTGCCCCCCCCCCCCCCCCTGCAGCATTCTACTGACAGGCTTCAACTGCAGGTCACACAAATCCTCCAGAAACAGGACGACATGGAGAATCGCCTGCACCGCTGCAACCTGCGGTTCATAGGCCTTCCTGAGGGGTCTGAGGGAGCGGACCCCTCCACTTATCTCAAACAGCTTCTGACCCAAACATATGGTAGGGACTCATTCTCCCCCACATTTGTGGTGGAGAGGGCCCATCTCTTATCAGGCCGCCTGCCACCACAGGGAGCTCCAACACGCACGTTAATAGCGAAATTCCTGAATTACAGGAACAGGGACACCATACTGCATCTGGAAAGAGAAAAGGGAAATATCCCTATGGGAAAGGGCAGAGTAGCCATCTTTCCAGATTTTTCTGCGGATGTCCAGAGGCAGCGCAAGAGCTTCATGGAGGCCAATTGTAGGCTGCGGATCAAGCACATTAAGTACGCCATGATGTATCCTGCACGTCTTCAAGTGGAGGGAGAAGACCGAGTACATTTTTTTGATGACCCTGAAGCGACTATTACATGGCTTGAAATCCTCGAGACCTGTGGTTGACTTGCCTGCTAGCAGTTCTCTGGTTCCTGCTCTTCCACCTATTACTCCAGGTACCCTCTACAAGATGCTGTCACTGTTGCGCCCATACCTGCTAACATCCCCCTTGTCTGGCATTTTTCCTCCACTCCCTTTACCCTCTCTCCGGAATGGCAGGGTGGAACTGGTCACATCTTGGAGGTGAGCGGCTCCTAGACTTAAAGGTATAACTGTTTGCTCATCATTGAACACTGCATCAGCCTGCTGTGGGGGCACACCATTGCTAGCTCCGACGGAGGGTCCCGGCCCAGCTGTAACCCACCTCACTGCTTGGACTGTGCCCCGAGCTTGGTATGCCGCCCAGCGATTTTTCGCCCCCCCCCCCCGGCACCTGTTTGGATCAGGTGTGTGGTCCCTGTGTTCATTTTTTCCCCCTTTTCCTTTTTTTTCACCTGTGGCCTGCTGCGGTCACCCAAGCCCTAGTCTTCGTTGAGACATTACCATATATGACCGGGTGGGCCTCCCCCCTCCTTTTTTCTTTATACAATACAGGGACCTTTTTTCAGGGTTTTTTGGGACTTTATTCCCACAAGAGGTGCAAGGCGGGGAGGGGGGATGATGTTCTTTTGGACTGTGCAATTTTTTTTTTTATGTGCAAGAATGATATGATAGTATGTATTGCCGCATGGAGAACATGCAGTGCTGATCTTCATACCTCATTTTTTACTGGGCTACGATTTTTTATGCTGATCCTACTGATATGTTGTGGGGCGATACCCGAGACCCTTGTAAAAAAAAAAAAAAAAAAAAAGAAAGAGCATAAGGGAAGAAAACCAACGGTCTTTGCAGTTGGATAAATGAGCAGACCCATCTCTCGTCTTCCTCTTCTAGTGGTGGCTGGGAGATGCAAGAAGAAAAAATTGTGAACATACTGAACCCAGACTGGAGGCCCCCATGTCTGAGATTCATAGTCATCAGAAAAACAGTTACCTCTTGCATCTGACTTTTTAAGCAGGTTGCAGGAAAACAGTAGACTTTTACTTCTGCTTCTGGACTCGGCTTGTCAGGACCTGGATCGCCTGCTGGTTGCACTGCGGTTCACTGGGCAGAGTTTTTACCTGATGCTGGCTGCTGGGATGGTATTTGGGTCCTCCCCTTCTAAGTGCCTCTTATTCCAGTGTTTTGATGTTGCCAAATTATGTTTGCCTAGATTCTTCTCTTGCTACCTGCCCGTACAGGGCAGCAGGTACAAGGCAGCAAGGTACACTTGCTGCCTTGTACCTGCTCCCCCTTGTTCTTGATCCCAGTTTCCATTCCCCTTTCCCATCTACCTGCACCTCCAGTTTTCCCTTCTTTTCGGTGCTACCCATATTGTAAATATTATATATAGTTAGTTAGGCTTCTGTTTGTTATTAGTCAGGTATTCTGTCACTAGGTTTTTGGTTGACTAATTTCACATATTTTTATGTTTGCTTGTGTATGCATGGATTTTGTTTTACTGTATATAAATCTCACTTAAAGAATATACTGTCTGATCTCAGTTTCCTGAGTGTACTAATCTGTGACACTGCATTCTATTTTGTATCTCACGTGGCCAAGCCAATGATATGATTCCTCAAACAAACATTACAGCCTTAACATTTTTTAAAAAAACCCATACCATATTTTTTCTGAAAGGGCATAGCTATGTTCATTAAAACAAATTTTCAGCAAAATACAATATTAGTATTATGAGATTCATGATGACTATCTCCTCGCTCACTGTTCTAATACTTTAAAGAACTCCAGGAATTAAGTCTGTATTAAAATTGTGCTGGCTCACAATGGATTCAGTCCAACGAGGTCTATTCCGCCTTGAGGACTTATCTGTTTTATTTACAATTTACACCTTTACTGAGCACTGGGAGTTCAGCTATGCCTATACTCCAAGCACTTTGACAGGAAAGGTGCGGCTGCTGTGTGACTGCCTGCCCATCCCCTTAGCTGTTCACTGAAAGAATAACGGAATTTTTGTAAAATCTTACCTGTAAAATTCCTTTCTCTGAGTCCTCCGACAGTCGCCGCCATCTTCATATTCGTCACAATGGGGTATTAGACTTTGCTCCGTAGGAGTAGCTAGGCAACAGAATATGTCAATATTAAAGCTTTTAACATATCCCCACCCCAGGGGGTGGTCCCCTCAGTCTATACCCTCCTGCTTCCTGTTTCCTGCTTCAGTTTCAGTGGAATAGCAGTAGAGTACCTAAACCCCAAAAGAGGGGCGGGGGCGGCGACTGTCGGAGGACTCAGAGAAAGGAATTTTACAGGTAAGATTTTACAAAAATTCAGTTTTCTCTTACGTCCTCCGACAGTTGCCGCCATCTTCATATTCGTCACAATGGGGACGTCCCAAAGCAGTGCAAACATGAGGGGTGGGAAACGCAGCCGCGCCTAAAGGCAATGCAGTCTCCACATCAAGAAAGTAACCTTACCAAAGGAAGGAAACCAGCTGGGCAACACGAGAAAAAATTTGCTCAACGGGAGCAAGAACCCAGGAAAAAAACAAATAACCCAGGGATACAAAGAAATCCCAAACAGCCCAAAGGACCAAAAACCAGGGACCCTAAGGGACCGCCGCACTATGCGGCCAAAGGAAGCATCTGCCGATGCTTGAACATCCACTCAGTGGAACAGAGTGAAGGTGTGCACGGTCGACCAAGTTGCCGCCCTACACACCTGGGCCACAGAAGCCCCATGACGATAGGCCCAAGACGTACTCAGAGATCTGGTAGAGTGCGCCCTCACAGGCATAAGGGAAACTTTTCCCCGCAAAGCATAGGCCTGTTCAACGGCCTGTCTGAACCAATTGGCGAAGGCAGAAGCCGACGCCGCCACGCCCTTCCGAGGACCCCCGGAAGGACAAACAAAGAATCCGACTTGTGAAAAGATTCAGACGAATTTAGGTAAACCCTAATCGCCATGAACAGCATCCAAGGAGTGCAACACCACCTCCTCCGAATGTTTAGACTTCGCGCAAGGCGAGGGCAAGACAATGTCCTCATTGAGGTGAAATTCCGAAACCCTCTTCGGAAAAAAAGAAGGGTTAGGTCGCAAGACCACCTTAACCAAGTGATTGACCAGATACGGACAATGGCAGGACAGGCTGCAAGCTCCGACACTCTGCGAGCCGAATTGATCGCCACCAAAAAAGGTGACCTTCTAGGACAACATAGACAACGAGATCTACACGATCCGTTCAAAAAAGAACCATGTTGTAACACGGACAGAACTTAGATTCCAGTCCCAAGGAGGCAGAGACACCCTCCTAGGAGGGACCAGATGCCCCCGAACAAAAGTGCCAATCAAGGAGATAGATGCCATAGGACGTTGAAAAAAGAACGGCCATCGCAGACACCTGACCCTTGATCATAGCCAGCGCCAAACGCTGTCAACACCCTTTCGAAGGAAGGACAACACCCCAGACACCGACCACGGGCGAGGTGAAGACCCCCTGAACTCACACCAGGCAAAATAGGCCTCCGAAATACGGTAAAAGACCTACCCCGAGGAAAAATTCCTCGCGTCGATCAAAGTGTGAATGACCTCAGGGGAGAGACCCCTATCCCTCAGGGCCTCGGTTTCAACAGCCAGGCCGGCAAAGCCAGCGACTGCAAGGCAGGATGAAATATCAGCCCTTGAGACCGGAGATCTTCCCGAAGAGGCAGACGCCACGGGGCGTCGACCGCCAAATGCACGAGGTCTGCATACCAGGACCGGCGAGGCCAGTCCGATGTCACAAGAATCACTGTGTTTTGGTTCCGAGACCAACCTGCGAAGGAACCTGGGCAGCAATTGAAACGGTGAAAACGCATACATCAGTCGGTACTGATGCCACGGAGCTACCAACGCGTCTGACGCGTCTGCCCGAGGATCGCGTGGCCTTGCCACGAACCTGTACACCTTGCTGTACAGACGAGACGCGAACAGGTCCACCTCCGGAAGACCCCACGTCGCGCACAACATCTGGAGAACACCCGGACAGAGGGGCCATTCCCCCTGGTCCAGGGACTGGCGGCATCAGATAATCCGCCCGCCAGTTCTCCAACCCCTGGAATGTGAACCGCCGATATCACAGGGACATGCGTCTCGGCCCAAGACAGAATGTCGGCCACTTCCCGAGCCACCCGGGCCCTCTTGGTGTCCCCTTGGCGAATGACGTAAGCCACCGCCTTGGCAATGTCCGTCTGCACCCGAACCGGACAGCCCTGCAGCCTGTCCGGCCAACGTTGAAGGCAGAGAATCATCGTACGCAATTCCAGAATGCTGACCGGAAGGGAGGATTCCCCCTCCGACCAAGTTCCCTGGGCGGACAGAACGCCCAGAACACCACCCCAGCCCGACAGGCTGGCATCCGTGGTGACCACCGTCTATGAGAGAGGACGAAAAGACTTGCCCCCTGACACCGGCGGGGACAGGAGCCACCAAAGAAGAACCCTTCTGGTGCGATGGCCCAACGAAATCTGGATCCAGAGATCGCGGTCGCCCGTCCCACCTGGACAGGATCTCTGCTTGGAGACCCCGCGTGTGAAACTGGGCGAAGGGAATCGCCTCGAAAGCCGAGACCATCAATCCCAGACATCTCATGCACGTCCGAGTGGACGAGGACGGAGCGTCCCTGAGGGACCTGACTTCCTCCCTGAAGAGTCCCGAGTTTGTCGTCCGGTAGGAAGACCTTTGCCTGGACAGAGTCCAGAACCATTCCCAGGTAAGGGAGACGAACCGATGGGCACAGTGCTGACTTTGGAAAAGTTATCGTCCAACCAAACTCCTGCAGAGACTGCATCGTAACGGACAGAGCCTTCTCCAGACCCTGGCTGGTCGCAGACCGAACCAGAATATCGTCCAGATACCCTAGGACAGAGACGCCCTGGGCTCTCAACAAAGCCAAAACCGGTGCCCGCACCTTGGTGAACACCCGTGGAGCCGAGGCGAGACCAAAGGGCAACGCCACAAATTGGTAGTGATCCTCCGCTATGGCGAATCGAAGGTACCTCTGGTGACCCTCGAAATTCGGGATGTGAAGATACGCATACTACAAGTCGATGGAAGCCATGAACTCCCCCGGAACCAGGGCAGCCACCACCGACCGCAGAGATTCCATGCGGAACTTGCGCACCCGCACAAAGCGGTTCAGCGCCTTTAAGTCCAGAATCGGACGTACCTTGCCCTCCTTCCCGGGCACGGTGAACAGATCGGAATAGAACCCCCGAAACCTGTCCCGATGAGGCACCGGGACCACCACTCCCTGAGCCCTCAGGTCCTGCACCGCTAGATGCAGATCCCGCAAACGCTCCGGGGACAGTAGAAGATTTGAGGGAAAAAATCTGCGCTCCGGCCTATAGAGAAACTCGATCTCGTAGCCAGATCGAACGATTTCCTGAACCCACCTATCCCGAACCCGGGACAGCCATGGCTGAAGGAAACCGAGCAAGCGTCCCCCCCACCCCAGAGTCGGGTGAGGGCGCCCCTTCAGGCCGCACTGTTGTGGGCCGCTGAACCGGACTGGCCGGACATTTGCTTACCAGTCCACGGCTTCTTACCAGGAGCCGTCTTAGCCTAGTGGGATTAGGGTAAGAGCGTGCTCTTACCACCCGTGATCCCCCTAATTAACGTATCTAGGGACTCACCAAAAAAGGCGAGAACCATCATAGGGCAGATTAGCCAAGGTCTTACGCGAAGATTGGTCCACCGACCAACACTTCAACCAAACCAAAACGGCGAGACAATACCGCCACACCATGTACACGTGCAGCCAACGGAACCATATCCAGGTCCGCATCACACAAATACATGACACCCTGGTGGATTTGATCCACCATATCCAAGTCGCCTGGAGGGCAGAATCAGCCACCAGGACGCGATTAAGCACCTGCGTCCAGCTCGCGACAGCCTGGGCCGCCATAAGTGAAGCAAATAAAGCTTTCAGCATAAAACCCATAATAGAATAGGCATGACGGGCAAGGGACTCCGTCCGTTTGTCCGTGGCATCCCGGAACACCGGGATATCCTCAGCAGGAATCGCAGTGGGCTTATTCAGAACCGCTATCGCGTGATCCACCGGAGGTGGGACACACCAACGCTCATCAGTAGCGGGCGTAAAAGGATAGCGCAGCTTAAACCTACTTGGTATAGCAAAAGGATTGCGTATATTACGCCAATGTTCCTTTACAGCGCATTGAAAATTACCAGTGCAGGGAAATACCTGCGATGTTTTGCGAGTTTTCTGCGTCCCATAAGCCGCCAAGGCAGCAGGAGGACAAGGTTCATCCTGTAAACGCAGTGTTTGCTTGATAGAAGCAACCAATTCATCCATGAGTGCAAGCTCTTCAGACGAGCCAGGGGGAGAAATATCAACCCCCTCAACCTCAGCCTCCATTTCTGACCCTACAAGGTCCAGGGGGGAACGGGACCCCGACAAGGAGACCCCAGCAACAGCAACAGCAGCCCCATCACCAACACCCTCTAAATTTAGAGGAAATTGAAAACTCTGGGCCTTTTTGAGGATTGAGCAGCCATCAGCAATTGCACCTGAGTCGCAAGGCTAGCCACAATCGCAGCCAAATCCCCCCCCCCGAGGGGGAAAACCGCAGTCCCCTGGCTTCCCACCAATGTGACAGGAAATTTGCTTTCCTGAGAATCCATGCCCCAAAATGAGTAAAATAAAATGGGTGACCGCCCCTTTAAATAAGGCGCTGCGAACGTAGCCCACCGCCACACAAGCACACCCACACCAGGGACCCCCACAGGGAGAAGTTATACTCAGGCAAGGATACAGAGAATAGAGGGAAAAAACCTGGAGAGACCGCTGCTGCTGCTGGCCAGATCGGTGCTCCTGTAGAAAAGGAATTGCTGATATTCAGGGCGCTCCATTAAAGCCTATGGGAGGCTACAAGAAAATGGCCGCCATGCATGTGTACCATGCGGCCGGAGCGAGTACAGCCAAAATGGCGCCGTTTGGCGCCGAAACCGCCGCTCCCCCACCTCATGAAGGTGGAATAAAAATACACCACATAGTTATAAAGAACATGGTGGACCGCCACAGCGGCGCTGTAATGTGCCCCAAACATGATAGCATCAAGTTCCACAGCACACAGCCGTTCACACACTCAGACTGACACAGAAGTGCAGCACAGCCCCCCCTCCTTGCAGCCCACAGCATGCAGTGTGAGAGATAGGGAAACATCAATAGTGTGAACACAGGGCAAGGTAACACAGTCCCAGACTGACACCCCCCAGACAGACAGGTCCCCACATGAATACACTTACCTCTTACATGGCGTGGGGGACCCGCACAGGCGAACAAGCCGCTGTACATGAGACAGGGAGAGTCGCATCCAGGACGCAGCAGAAGGTGGGTTGAGAAACCGCACAGCGTCCAGTGAGGTAGCCACCTCACCCTAGCATCCCTGCACGGAACAGGGATGGGTCGTTCAGAAAACTCAGGAGCGGTACCTGACTGAACGCTCGATGGCGGGCTGAGAAGCCACTGACCCACAACCTGCGACCAGGGGAGTCAGCCCGAGACGCAGCCCGCATTATCCTCTTCATCCGAAGATCTAACTATTGCTGGTAAAAATAACAGCTAAATAAAGAAGGAGAGAAAAAACTCAAATAAAATCAAAAAAGAGAGAAGGCTGAGACAAAATGCCCCAGCATAGAGACATCCAGCTACTCCTGACAAGCTAGACATTGAAACTGAAGCAGGAAACAGGAAGCAGGAGGGTATAGACTGAGGGGACCACCCCCTGGGGTGGGGATATGTTAAAAGCTTTAATATTGACATATTCTGTTGCCTAGCTACTCCTACGGAGCAAAGTCTAATACCCCATTGTGACGAATATGAAGATGGCGGCGACTGTCGGAGGACGTAAGAGAAACTTTATTTTTGGGGAATAGGCTCACATAATACAAATCCTTCTGTGACTGGGCAGAGTAGCTGCAGAATCTGAGACCCGAAGGTCCAGTGTAGGCGCGCCAAAAGTATAAGTCTGGAAGGTAACACCCGCTCGTTGGATTCAACCCATTGAAAGCCAGCACATTTTAAATAGTGACGTAATCCACAGAGTTCTTCCTGAAATGCAGATAGCCCATATGAGGCAATCAGAGAGAAAGAGAAGGGGGGAGGAACACATCTGTTAGGTTTGTAAAAGTTATCAGCTGCTGAGATCAATTCTATCATTAGTGACATGACCACTGAATACAACTAAAACAAACTTAGGGCTGCTGTTGTAGCTGTGAACTTGGCAAACAAAGGGTAAAAGGTGCTTTGAATAAAATTTACTGTTATGTATGTATGCATCCAAAAGATACTCCTGACATAAACCTTGAAGGAACAGAGATCAAACTAGTAATAAACTCCTCACTCTCCTTCTCCTACCCCCTGAGAATAGTTTTCCAGATATACACATGGACGGTGGAAGGCACACTTTGGACATACAATAGTTGCCTAATTCACCAGCAACCACAAGGATTACGACTGTCAAATGTAAAAAGAGTTTAAGGAATTTATAGACATGTGATGAGTATGATTATGGGCACAAGACACTCCTGACCAACCATTTTGAGGGGGAAATACTGACTGGCCTAGTTGGATAATAGAGTGTGACTATTACTAGTCTATGTGATATGCTGCTTGAGCTTAAAGTCACTCAATCTTTATACACATACATTTCCATAATGGGAAGCCCTGTGTTGCTGTCTATTTTACCTTGATAGTACCATACAACATTGTATCAAAGTCAAAGTAAGCATTTTACCAATTTCATCTTTCCGCATGTCCTTCAGTTTATCGATGGTGAGCTTCCTCTCTTCCAGTTTGGTTAACACAGATGGAGGCAGAATGGAGAACTGCCTCAATGGGCTGGCCCAGCCCCACAGTCGCTTATCAATAACTTTGCTGAGGTTTAGTAGTCTATACGTCATAGCTGGCCATCTTTTTCTGAGGGCTATTTCAAAAAGGGCTCGTACAATTCTAGCTGCATTCTAGAGAATAGTAAATACCGAAATAGAATAAATATTACAAGAAATGTCAAAACAGCCACACTAAAATGTATACTACATAAAAAAAAACTGTTTTGTTACAACCAGACCATGTAAATTATGTGTTGCTTAGTATTCGCTCACATTTACTGGTTTGCAAATGATGTTTGCGGCAAAAAAGTCAACACGGTAGTTGTCACTGCTCTTTTACTGCCAAGTGGATGAGAAAGAGAAGTTTATTCAGAGGTACCTCTGATATGCTGGAACATTAAAGTATAACTAAATGCAAAACTGTGCAGAGGGATTAGAACACCTATCCATTTTTATTGAATGTCTGTTTCCTTGTTAGGGAGAGTCACCCTCTCTCTTTGTCCTGTTAACTATGAACATTGAAAATGAAATTTAAAAAAACCCCAAATTTTGCAGTTGTCCCCAGAAAAGTAATAGAGAGGAAATCTTTAAATGGGGACACTAGTTTCAATGATCTGGGGTCCCCAAGGATTTCCCCTAATTTGCAGGGAGTTCCCCTCACTTTATGTTTGGCTATATGAGAGGAAGTGAAGAAAAATCTTCCCAATGGCACACAAATTAGGACAGGGGTTAATGCTTTATCCAAAAAAAAAAAAAAAAAAAAAAAAAAAAGGTTTTGCCTATAGTTCTACTTTAAGGACACCCTGTCAACTACAAGAGAACTTGGGCTTGTAGCAGCTAACCTAAGTAGACAAGGTAACTAAATTCACTTTAGTTTAGGGGTAGTCATGCTGAAACTGAGTCCTGGCACTTGAGAGTCCTTGAATATATATAGCTAGTAGGCTGATGTAAGGACCCTGCTCTCTTCTACTGGAGTTGAGCAATACAGCTTGATCATCTGTCTTTCCACAGCCTGGCCTATGTTAAAGCCTTGTGGTAATATGCTAGTAAATCTCCTGGTCAACCCAATAGGTCAAACATACCTGTGCAACATATGCAGAATCTGAGATGAGAGAAAAATTGTCCATATCTCCTCTTCCAATATATGTTTGTAGAAGAATATTTATTTTTCCATATCCATTTTCTACTCCACCAGCAACTGGAAGTTCACAGTAGTTATCAATTAGGTGTTCTAATTCATCACTCTCTTCTTCCCGTACCTACCAAGGAAAAATGTATAAACAAAAAAGTGATATAAATTATATAAGTATAATTTGTGTACTACATAAAGTATTATATACTTTTTGGACTAGAACCATGACCCTATAACCAGCCAGATTATTGCTTTAATTGCTTTAGCTAAAAATTTCTCAATAGTACTTACACCTCAAAATATCTGGGCAGGTTCAGGGTATACTCTATCTGCATACTTAAGTTCACAATGTGCACTGCACTTTAATTTAACTTTAAACAAATTACTTTAAATTACATGTAGAAAATATTTAGGTGCATTGACAAATAATATAACCAAACACAACTGTCACTGATCTTGCTTAAACATACATTATGTCTATATGTAGCAGCAGACTATTGCAGAGAAGCCTTTATGACCATTTTCAGTGAATTTGCAATCTGCCATAATGGATATACTTTGGCAGACCACTACTGCTTTCCCCATGTTTAGTTAGTGCAAATAGTAACTGAATGTTTCCCACTCCTTCATCCAAACACATACACATGCAGGAAACCCAAATATACGTTAGCAGCATGATTAAAAATAAAATCTTTTGACATTTAGATTTTGCCTGGACATCCGTTACCATAAAGCTAAAGCTAGAATTCGTTTTCAAGTTTAGAGGAAACTTAAAGGAAACATATAATGGTTTCCAGTCATTTTTAAATCATTTAAAAAAGCAGCATTAAACCCAAAAACTATTTTATTGAATTGCAGCTTACCAATGCTTAGATGTGGTGACCGCATTTGCTTTCTTTTTTTTTTTTTTTTGACTTTTTCATTTTATTTTCACCTAGTAATCTGGCCAGTAAGTCAGTTATT
Organism: Pelophylax lessonae; assembly: GCF_965119305.1. NCBI lineage: Eukaryota > Metazoa > Chordata > Amphibia > Anura > Ranidae > Pelophylax > Pelophylax lessonae. The sequence goes on from NC_138770.1 coordinate 383,763,076, forward strand.
TTAACCCCTTCATGCCTAAGCCTTTTTCTGACATTTGTTGCTTACAAGTTAAAATCAGCAAATTTTGCTAGAAAATTACTTAGAACCCCCAAGCATTATATAAATATTTTTAGCACAGACCCTAGAGAATAAAATGGCAAATTATTGCTCTCACTCTAACGATTGCGGCAATACCTCACATGTGTGGTTTGAACACCGTTTACATATGCGAGCGCGACTTACACATGCGTTCACTTCTGCGCGCGGGCACAGAGGGACAGGGCGCTTACATTTTTTGTTCTCTTATTTATTATATTATTTTACACTGTCCCTTTAAAAAAAAAGTTTTTGACCACTTTTATTCTTGTCACAAGAAATGTAAACATCTCTTGTAATAGGCAGTGACAGGTCCTCTTTATGGAGGTATATGGGGTCTAAAAGACCCCAAATCCCTCCTCTGCACTTAAAAGCATTCAAAACACCAAGTTTTCCTGTTTTGAATACTGATTTTTTTTTTTAATCTGGCGCCTTTAAGGCTCCAGTAACTGGAAGTGATGTCAAGACATGGCTCATGGGTTTCTACATCAGAGACCCTATCAAAGCTGACTCCGGCTTTGTTCAGATCTTCGGTTGGCCGGCAGACGTTCTGGCTGGTCACTTGGGTCTCCCGTCCCACCGCGCGAGCCGCATAAGGCGACGGAAGGGGGGGGGATGTTCTCTCCCACTCCTTGTAATAACAACGGAGCAGCTGCTCAACTGCATCAGTTGTTATTAAAAGATAGCCGACCATATCAGCTCTAAACAACGGTATTGGGGTGATGCCTCTAGTTGCAGGCATCACCCCGATACCACGCCTTGAAGCCGAGGCCACATATTTGCATTCTGTCAGCGTGAAGGGGTTAAGCACATTTTCTTGAACTTGAGTTTAGGAACTTTTGGCGTTATTTTGCCAAAGCTCCTAGACTGAACTCCATAAAAGCCTATGTGTCAATGTACACTAAGGGCTCTTGCACACTGAAGCTCAAGGAAGCGGCTCCTACAAGCTTTTAAGTTTTTTGAGCTCTTTTTTTCTGCCTGGAAACTCCCCTTTAAATTAGCCATGTGCCCATTATGGCTTTTTGAGTAGTTTACAGGCATATGCTCCTACAGGCAGAAAAGTGTGTGAATAAGCACAAAAGAGCATGAGCAAGCTCAAAAGTTTGAAAACACGCAAAAAATAAAAAATAAAAAAAAGAACTGAGGGGAGGGTTTGTGAAAAAAATTAATAAAAAAAAAGCTTATGCTCAAAATACTCAAAGAAGCTTGTTAACAAAAAAATAGCAAAAGAGCCCAAAAAGTACGAGCTTCTTCAAGCTAAAATAAAAGCTCAAATGCCTGTAAAAGCAGCTTTTTTTGAGCTGCAGTGTGCATGAGCCCATAGGCTTTTACCAGAGTTAAGGAGCTGCTGTCGTGAGGGGAGCTTCAACCTCCATCTCCTGAATGCAGAAGAATCGTGTTCAGGATAGGAACAATTTGACCATCCGCAGTCAGAAAATGCAAACTGAGGCGAAATAGCGCCGCAATTTTGCCGTGTTTTGCGCTTTTCTGCTGCCGGTGGTCATAGTAGGCTATGTGTACATGATAAGATAGGATGTAATTTACTGGCCAAACCACCAAGTAAAAAAAAAAAAGGAAAAAAGGTCTAAAAAAAAAAAAAAAAAAAATACAGCCATCACATCTAAGGATTGGTAAGTTTAAATATATTACGTTTTTGTTTTTGTAACATCTGAAACATTATAAAAATATTATATACTTTTATTATGCCAAAAAATATAACACACGGATTCGTCTTTAAAACTATCTTTGCAGTGCCTTCTGGGCTTGCTGAAGAAAAAATGCAGCACTGCCTAAATTGAAAATTCACAAAAAAACACATGCCCAGGGAAGAAAGGAAGGTGTGTATATTTGTAACTTGACCTAATCAAAGGTGCAGTTTGAGCACCTATCATTGATACTGTTCACAAGCTGTAAAGTAAGCTTGGTAACACAGGGTTCCAAGTATTTTAAATTCTTTAAATATTGGTAAAAAAAAGGTCCTGTTGGTGATTATGCGTATTCTCTCATGGTGATCTATTTTTTTTTTTTTTTTACAATCCAAAAACATACTGGTAAATTAAATAGCTAATTTACAAAATGATTATGCGTAAACTTACAAGCATATAAAAAACACACGTAAAATTAGTATGTGTATGCATACATCCAAATAAATGAGAGAAAATAAAGAAAAAAGAGAAAACAGAGGGGGGAGCATAAATCAGAGAGATATTTATGTGATGGACTTGAGACTGTAAAGTCCACTATAAGAATGATGTCAATGATTTAATAATATGGAATATGCTGTGGCTGTATAAATTCAGGAGATAAATAAAACTTCATTATGTACAATAAAAAAAAAAATACAAAATAATAACAAATGCAGAATGTTTTTAACATTATAGGTAAAAAAAAAACCCTGAAAAACAAAAAACTTTAGATTCTCTTGTCTAGCTTTGAGCGCTTAGAAGAAAAAAAAAAAAAAAAAAAAAAAAACATATAATTATTTTTTGGTTCCTATACAGTTTCAAAGCCATTTCTCCCAAAAGAGGAGAAAAAAAATTGTTCTTCTGTAACTAAACAGACCTAATTGAAAGTGAATTAATAATGACACAATTACTTTTTATTATTCATCACTATTATTAAGGCTGCCATTGACACAGGAAAAAAATTGCTATGCTAAACAAATTGGCCTGCTAACCTCACCATTCTCCAAATGATGAGATTTCATTTCCATCTGACCAAAGTAAAACCTTTATTCATCCAGATTAGTACAATCTCGAATTAACGTTGGATGTATTCATTATTGTCACACCACAGATATGCAGCAGGTGTGCAGCATAAGACATGCAGATCACATCTCATTTACAGTGATAAAACTGCAGAGCAAATAGAATTCTCTAAAACAAACTTGAAAAAACATTTTATTAAAGAAAAAAAAAGGAAATTGGTTATATTTTAGTAAGTATTTTTAATATTAGTGGTGATATTCATATTTAAAAAAAACATCACGCAAATAAAGTGAAACGTGTTATAATTTGTCCAAAGCTATTTGTCCAAATTTTTTTGACTAGAAAAAAAAATAAAAAAATAAAAAAAGAGTTCTGTTGTCATGGAAACAGATTCAATATGTATCGTGATTGTTTATCAAATGCAGGGCCATACCAAGAATGGGTAATATCCTAAGAAGCAAAAAAATGGTTTCCCTTGCTGAATGGCTTACACCCTTAATTATTAGTAATTTGCCATAAAACCCTAAGTTTACATGTGAGATGGAGAGGGTTAAACTCATTCTGTCCCAAATTCTGTGCTGAACCTAGACTTATGTTTGTACTTATATCCCAACAAATGGAAATGTGAAGGTCCACCCCAGTATGCATAGAACATCTCCATAGCCCTTTCTAGTTCCAAAATTGTGTATTTCATTGCAAAATAGGGGCAATTAAGAGGCATGTGTTTGATTACCGTAGATTTACTCCTGGGTTAACCTTTTTTTCCTTTCAGAAAGTTCTTAGAACAAGTAATTTAAGAAGCACGAAATCCTTATTTATACTGATGGACTACTATTAAATAGCACACATTTCTACTTTACATAAAAAATAAATAAATAATCTCAGAGCTCTGCCTTTTGGACGATTAAATGCAATATTTCATATTTAACAGACAAAAATAATGGTATAATAATAACAGAAAAAAATAAATATATTATTTAAAATGCTTTTAGTTCTTTAAATCATAAATCAGAGGTGCATGCGCGGCAGCTCCCCGGATGGCGGCTTAACCAGGGAGCTCCGTCCCGCTCCGGCAATATAGGCGCCCGATCCGCTTTTGACAGCTGACTACCACCTCACAGTGAGGAATCCCGGCTCCAGCTCCCCGGTGCCTCTGTCGGCACCCTCGATGTGCGTGCATCAGGTCCGTAGAGACCTCTCCCAACAATTTTCGGCCGCAGCATCCCGACCCTGCTCCTCTAAGATGGCGGGCGCTTCCTCACGCAGTCAGGGACTCGAGGAAGAGGAGGACATCTCTGATGCACCGGCACTTTTGGGACAGCACAGATCAGTCCCCAATAGCCCCGTACCTCCCGTGGAGCTCCCACAAATACTGTCCCCAGCATCTACTGTTTCTCTCCTGGAGAGAACCCTGGACGACCTAAAAAAGTCCCCGGCTGGGGCCTACCCGGACCTGCCGAGCTTCCCACAGGGCTCTCCTTCTCTCACCGGCCAGCAGGACTTTACCTATTTAATGAGCACATTCTCCAAAATGCTAGCAACAGGCTTATCCCAGACAGCTTCCCAGATCACCTCTGCGATTCATACGGATCTACAGAGCCTGGGGTCCAGACTTGAAGCTATGGAGCTTAAAACTGACCAGACAGTACTCAGGTTTAACCAGAACTCTGCCCGGATGCAGGATATGCAGGATCAGCTGGACACCGCATTGTCCAAGATAGACGAACTTGAGAACAGGTCTAGAAGATACAACTTTAGAATAAGAGGCCTGCCTGAGAGTATTAAAGATGTGGAAATGGCTGTTACCACTTTCATAAAAGACTTGATCCCCGCTATACCGCAACACCGCCTGGAGCTTGATAGGGCTCATAGGGCCCTCAGGCCTCCCCTCCCTGACGGCTCGCCGAGAGATATTATTGTGAAACCACACTTCTATAAGGTCAAGGAAGAGGTCATGAAAATTTCCAGAAATGCGGAGCAACTTACAATTCAAGGCCACCCCGTACAAATTTTTGCGGACCTGTCGCCCACTACCATCCAGAAGCGGCGTGCATTAAAACCACTCCTTCAAGCCCTACAGCAAAGAACCATTAAATACTGGTGGTCCTTTCCTTTCCGTCTCACCTTCGTCCATCAACAAGGAACACACAATTTTTCGACTCTCCCTGAGGGGGAGCAACTATTTCTGAAGCTTGGTCTCATCTCGCAGGATCCAGCCACCTCAGCACAAGGCAGAAGCTCTGGCTCCTTCAAGCGCCCTCCACCTCAAAGCCCTCTGGTTCCTACTTGGCAGAAACCACAGACCAAGCGTGCTAAAGACGCAAGACCCCCTTGATAGCGTGCTCTTACCAACTGATGGCCCTTCACTTTTCATCAGTCGCGAATTGGACTGGTGTTTCTGGGGTACATTCTCCCTTTCCTGCTGGCCTGAGACAGGGTCCACTGTGGAGTGCTCGGCACTCCTCTGTAGAACATTTACCTTTGTTCACATCGTTTCCATGTTTTGCAATTTTGATTCTGTTTGCGGGTTTCTCACAATCACTCCTCATGATAAGATCTCTCCCCCCCTTTTTTTTTTATCTATCTTGGCGACACCCTGTGCTCTTTGGGGCGCGTAGCCGGAGCGGGATTACCGCTGCCCCTCACCTCCTCTCTGCATGGGTTTTTTACCACTATGCAGACCTGGGCGGATGCCTTTATTTATTAAAGGCATACATGGGATTAAGGGGGGGATAGGATGTGGCCTATCCTCCCCGACTTGGGTTGGGATTTTTTGGTACTGTTACTGTTTACTTTTGTTTCATTGTGGCTCCTCCTTCTACCCTCTTTGTTCCTTCTCTCCCCCATCTTCTTCCCCCTCTTCTCTCAGGTCGCGGGGGGTCTCCTTCTCCTTCCTCATCAGGGTCTACCGCTTGAACACAGAGGTTCCCGTCTAGGCATCGCCTCCTACTATAGTTTGGGCTACATTCTTCGAATCACCTCCACGACAGAGCTCCACTCATCGATAATCAAATGACTACGTCGGCTGTCTCTTCCCATCCCTGGAAGATCTCCTCTCACAACGTTCAAGGGCTTAACTCCCCGTCGAAGAGACGTAAGCTCTTTAACCTATATCATTCGCACCACATTGACATTGTATTTACGCAGGAAACACATTTCCCGGCATCATACAGACCATTGTTCGTCCACCACAGGTACCCTCAATTTTATCTAGCTAATGCACCAGACAAAACCAGGGGGGTTGGGATTTTCTTTGCTCGCCATGTTCAATTTGATCTACATAGGAAGTTGGAGGATCAGGAGGGTAGATATCTCTTACTGATTGGTGAAATAGAGGGTCACACCTTCTCCTTGCTCTCTTACTATGCCCCCAATAGACGTCAGGAGAAGTTCTTTCAACACCTAGCAACACATGTCTTACCACACGCAATGGGCACTTTGATAATGGGAGGGGATTCAAACATAGCCCTCGATCGTGGACTAGACAAATCAAAACTGGGTAGTCCCTCTTCTTGCCATCCCTCCAAACAGAGCACCCGTATAGCTAAGTTGCTCTTTTCGGAGGGATTGATTGATGTCTGGAGAGAACTGAACCCTTTCGCGAAAGACTACATGCACTTCTCTGCGCCACACAATATTCTATCACGGATAGATCATATATTTGTAGCGTCTAGGACCGTTTCCCGGGTATTGAAGGCGTACATTAGTGATTCCCCAATCTCTGATAATGCCATGGTTATCATTCTAATACACCGCACTCAGACCCAAGATAAGAAATTTCGATGGCGCCTTAACGAAGCTCTATTAAGTGACCCCACCCAATGTATCGTCTTGAGTAAGGAATTGGACGCGTACTTCTCCTCCAATGACACCCCAGAGGTCTCTCCAGAAACTATTTGGGCGGCCCACAAAGCAGTAATAAGGGGGAAGATAATTCAAATCTCCTCAAACCTTAAGCGTCAACATAAGGCTGATCTCTTGAAATTGGAGTCGGATTTCCTTGAGCTTAGCAGAACCCACAAAAGTGGACCGACCTCAATGTCCAAGGCTCGCTTGGAGGAGGCCAGGCTCCGTTTGAACCTGGCCCTAACGACCGAGACTGAAAAACAGCTTCGCTGGTCTGGTGCCAAATTTTATGCTGCCTCTGACAAAATTGGGCCCAGACTGGCCTATAAACTTTCCCCCACACAGCGTACCTTCCAAATCCCCAAAATCAGAACGGCACAAGGCACCCTATCGCAAAATCCGCAACAGGCCCTGAATTCTTTCCACAACTTTTATTCGCAACTGTATGACTTTGACCCCGCATCGCCTTCACAGACAGTTCGGGACTTTCTGGATGGCTTGCCCCTCCCACGCCTCAGCCGGGAACATAGGGATATACTTGAAGACCCAATTTCGGAATTTGAAATATTGAGTGTGATCAAGGGACTAAAGAAGGGTTCAGCTCCAGGCCCAGATGGGTTTTCCACTGCATATTACAAGACATTTGCAAATATCTTAGCTCCGCATTTATGCAAGTTCTACAATGCCCTGCGAAAAGGGGGGACTATTGAGATGACTCTGAATCTTGCGTTTATTTCGGTCATCCCCAAACCGGGCAAGGACCATAGCGAAGTGAGTAATTTCAGGCCTATTTCTCTCATTAATGTAGACCTTAAAGTACTCACAAAGGTCCTCTCCAATAGGCTTTCACAATTTATTAGCGGGTATGTGCATAAGGACCAATCGGGTTTCATCCCAGGGAGACAAGGCCCAGACCAGATTAGGAGAGCTATTGACCTCATTTTGCTGACGAATTCCAGATGGGACGGGGGCCCCCCTCAGGAGACATTACTTCTGTCCCTTGACTTGCACAAGGCTTTCGATTCTCTCTCATGGCCCTACCTCTTCGAAACCCTGCAACGATGGGGTTTCGGTCCCAAGTTTCTAAATATTTTGAACGCTCTCTACTCCTCCCCTGTGGCCCAAATTCGCCTGAACGGTCACTACTCTGATCCTGTACATATTAAGGGGGGACCCAGCAAGGTTGTCCCCTCTCCCCCCTTATATTTGCGATAGCAATAGAATCCCTGGCTATAGCGATTCAAGGTCACCCAGACATCCGGGGGGTGCACTGCGGACCCACGGAGCACAAATGTGCGTTATTTGCAGATGACGTTTTACTCTTCCTTACGTCTCCGGTCACATCAATTCCTAACGTCTTACAACTTCTCTGCAGATTCGCCCTGGCCTCAGGCCTCACGGTAAACCTTTCAAAATCTATGGCTCTTAACATTTCTATTCCAACTTCCACTCTCGAAGCACTCAAACCCTCTTTACCCTTCCAATGGTGTACTGCCTCGCTTCCTTACTTAGGGGTCTCTATCACTTCATCAATAGACACACTATACCAGGCTAACTATCCCCCCATGTATAGAAAGCTGAAGGCTGACTTGGCTTCATGGGATCTTCATAAACTGTCCTGGATAGGACAGATTCATTCGGTCAAGATGACCCTGCTCCCGAGAATCCTGTATTTATTTTGGTCTCTTCCCATACCCATTCACAAACCCCATTTGCTTCACTTACAATCCAGTATAATCAAATTTGTGTGGGGCAAGAAAGGCTATCGCTGTGCGAGGTCAATCCTCTACAGACAAAAGATGCAGGGCGGTTTGGCTTTGCCAAACTTATGGAAATATTACCAAGCTGCTCAATTAGCCCAGTTCTCTGCGATCTATGCCCGTGGTCCAAAACCTGATTGGATCCAGATAGAAAGGCAAGCAATACCCCATCACACTCTTGATTATATTGTTTGGTGCCCCCCGAAATTGTAACCAGCAATTTTGGCACCCACCCTATCTCACTCGATGCACCTCTCTAGACGACTCTACCAACTTCCCTCTTTAGTCTCACCTATGAAACCGCTTACTCATCTGTATCACCATCCTCAGTTCTTACCCGGTCATGACATTAGGGCTTTCCAGTGGTGGACGAACAAGGGTCTATACCAAATTGGGCACTTTCTTACACCTTTAGGCCCAATGCCCCTCTCCCACTGTACTAAAATACTAAAGATGCCGGCCACGGAACATTTCCGCTTCCTGCAGATTTCTCATTTTTTTAATTCCATGTGGGTGAACAAACGTGAACCCCCCTTCGTAACCCAATATGAACAGTGGTGCTCCGAGGTCTCGGAGATGAGAGGAGGTATTTCGATCATATACTCTGCACTTATGTCCTCGCCAGAGAAACCTGACTGCGCACCGGAAATGGGAATAAGACCTCCAACTAGAATACTCCCCTGCGGCTTGGCATCAGATTTTTCGTAGATCTTTTAAAGGCATAATTAACAGCATTGAAACTAATGTCAAGATACTTACACGTTGGTATTTGGTCCCGACCCGCCTGGCGATTATGTTTCCTAACTCCTCTCCCCTGTGTTTTCGGGGGTGCGCTCTCCAGGGCTCCTTCTTACACACATGGTGGTATTGCCCCAAAATCAGATCATTCTGGAATAAATTCTTCCACTTGCTATGGCTAGTCACGGGTCTCCGGATTCCCCAATCACCGCAGGCGGCATTCCTCCCCGAATTTGGCCAGATATACCCTAAAAACCTGTCTACCCTAATGCTCTTTATGTTGTTAGGAGCGAAGCTAACTCTGGCCAAAGCCTGGAAAAGGCCATCAATTTCGATAAATGAGGCTAAAAGGAAAATATCTTGGATTATGGCCCAAGAAAAGATGGTGGCCATATTCCAAAATCGGGTTTCAAAGTTTGAGAGCATTTGGGAACCCTGGGCTCAATATACCCATGTTGTATTCTGACCTCCCCTTCCCTTTTTGTATCAGATGGATCCCCCCGTGACCTTCCTTTCCCGCCCCCCCCTTTTTTTTTTCTTTCTTCTCCTTCTCTTTTCCCCCTTGCTGCCTCTTCCTTTCCCTATCCAGCTGGTCTCTACCCTCTTTCCCCCGTTCCCCTTACTATCCCTTATGGTCCTTCACCGCTAGCTTTGGTCTTCCCTGCTTCTCCTCCCAGGGCCTCTGACAATTTTCTACATATTCAACACGCTGGACGGCGCCCCTTTGCATTGTGGGGTGTGGCCCATCACCGGTGTTCCCTCTGATCCCCAAATATGTCGCAACCCTATGGGTGCTTGGGGTCGGGATCCTACCCACCGGTACAGATTGCTACTTTTTTGGTTTTAAATCTCGAGGCTCCTGGGAAGAGGTAGGGATATTCCGAGTTATGTTCAGGATATATTTTACTCAGCTGAAACATGAGCCTCCCACTTGATTGATGTTAGCATTCTATTAAGTTTTGTCATGCTTGCGGCCTGCTCCTCAGGCCCTTATACCACACCTTGCTTCCTCTCAAGGTTGGTCTTTGTTCTGTTTCACCAATTGTTTATACCATGCTCTTGTAATTTTATTATTATCTTGTCACTTTTTTTTGATGACTACTTGGGCTGTTTGTAATTTTTATTCCTTGATGCTCTTCATTAAAAACGATTGAAAATTAAATAATAAATCAAGAAATATTTACAAACACTCTAAATTTTCTGATCCTGATATTATCTCTCTCAGAACATATATGAGCCTGATGTTGTCCCTCACAGCAAAGCGGTAAATAAGAACAGTTGATCCAGCAAGGGACTTAAACTTTTGGGAAAGCTAATGCAGATGATAGAGTGGATCGCTTGAAGACAATAAAATGTGTTTCTTCCGTGTAACTTGCATCATTTTTGCCTGACAAAGTCAAAGTGGTAGTTTCGGCCGTCTGTATTATTTGAAAACATTGTACAAGTTTAAATCTCACCACGTTGGGAGGTGCTTCGAATGTCATTACATCACCTCCGGTTTTGGATAGCCCAGTCCCTGGAAGGCACAGCGCCTTAGAGATTTTACCTGTACATGCTCTGGTTGCACAGCATGATTGTAAGTGCGCATTTAGTTGCTTTTAAGTTAATAAAACTCAAGTTTTTATAGTTTTACGCTATGGATGGTTTCTTTTGTCTACCAATCCGTGTGTGAGTATATTCAAAAATCCAGCAGCCAGACAGACAAGGAGTAAGAGGAGAGAGGATCTAAATCTGGCATATATCTATATGCTCTTTACCCCTGCAGGGATGCGATTCTGTGGTGAGTGTGGACCAGAAGGAGTGGAGCACGAGTGAATATTCTCTATCCCTCACTGAGTATTCAGGCACAAGTCACTTTTTTTCATTTTTTTTGATGAAGACGTTTTTGTGTGATTTTTACTGAAGAATGCTATGGGTAGCATTCGGTGGTTGTTAAGAGACATTTAATAAATGGCCACCTTCTGACACCTGCATATATGTGCATTTTGTAAGGATATAATTAATACAGTTGCCTATGAGTTCCAATTATAATCTAAACTGACTCTTACAGGTAAAGTAGAACTATGGCCTCGCGTTCAAAAATGGATGCTGCAGCACTTCATTGTAACTGCATCTTCACCTTCACCTAAAATGGAGCGCACCAGGGGTTTTTGTATTATCCACCTCAAGGATATAGGTGCAGCTGAGAAAACTCACAATCCCAATGGGGAAACAACATATAAGTAAAAACAGCACTCACTAAAAATAAACAATATGTACTCCTAAAGTCCCAGTCCAAAAAGTGTCCTTCCAAAGGATTTATGAAACTCCCAAGTCCAAAATGGGTCAAGCAATTCTAGTAATGTCCCCTCTAATGAAGCTTCTTTGTGATGTTTCCCTCCCATCTGTGAGAAATCTCGAAAGAAAAAATACTATATATGGCGTAGTAACTTTACTTATACCTTTCCTTTAATCCCTGCAGTCTTACAAAAATCTGTTGATCCTGCTACTAAAGTCTAGTCTCCTACAGCCTCCTGTGATGGGGTAACAATGCTGCTACACTGCTCCCAAATTCGTAGACGCACTGCCTCTCTTATGTAGGCTGTTCTTTTTTGGACTACAGGGGGAAAGGATGTTAACAGTGGCATGGCTATCATCATGGTCATTGATGATTCACAAGTCTGTAGTTTATCCATCTGCAGCTGGCCACCACAGATGGGCCTCCCAACTATTTTCTTAACTGACAGCACTGCCTCTGCTGCTTAAACCTTTCCATTAGGAGCTGAAGTGTCTTTTGAGGAAGACCGTGTGAAGCACAAATGAAGAAAAATTTGACTCAGACGGGACAGTAAAGGATTTTTTTTTTTTTTGATGAGGCTTGCACATCACAGATGAACTGGATTGTGGACCTGTTAAAACTGCAACACAGGATCCTTTAGATGGACTTTAATGTAGTTTTCAAATGCAGAAACTTTATGTGTATTTTCATCTGCTTATAGCAGAACAGATCATGGTTTAGTGAAGACAGGCTAAAGCATTTATTCTTGAGAACAATATGTTTTTTTCCCCTAGTGTGTAGTGAAGTAAAAGACTGTCCCTAGCCAGAATCCTGTAAAGCAGGACTCTTGCACATTTGTGTTGAAGCAGTGGTCTCCCTGCAGTCAAAATAAGAGCTTTCCAATCACCAGGGAGCATACACTTTGCTGATTGCAGGGGATGTGCCAGATCTCCTGAGAGAAGCCAATACTTTTACGCAAAGATCTTTCTATTCTGTGTGCTGCCAGGGGACAGGCTTTTCTATTCCACTATGCTCTTTCTCAAACTGTGGCTGTTTTTTAAATAACACTAACTGTAAGACTTTTGCACGTCTTTTGTTTTGATGCACCTGAAATGTATTTAGCCATTTTAAATTTCAGAAGTGTTTTAAGTAAATTTACAGCAGGATTCCAATCTGTTACTGAATGAACTAAAATGCTGTACTACTTAAATTGTAGAACATAACTAAATAGCAAGCCATCTATTATTTTGGAAATTAAGACTGGCAAATGATAAGTATCTTGCATTCACTAACTTAAAATACTACAAGTATTTTTAGAAGAGAGTTTTGGTGAAATACATTTTTTTACTGTGACCCTGACATGGAACATGGTACATACATTACGATATAATTGTGATGAAAAACAACATTATGGTATTTGCTGAGCATTATTTTCACTAAAACAATGTACCGATTTGTATTATTTACACATTTTTTTCATACTACTGTTGACTAACAAAGCACGCATTCAATCTCTTATTTATATAAAAACACAAAAGCACAAGAGTAAGGACCCTTCACAGATCCATACACCATTCTTTTTTTTTTTTTTAACCACTTGCCGACCAGCCACCGTACTTATACTGCAGCAGGTCAGGTCTGTCCCGTGCCACCGGAGGCTACAAAGGGAGCCAATAAGGCCATTGGGTTATGCTGCAAATTACAGGAGTAGGACACTAGGCAGAAAAAACTTCTGGCTACACTCATGGGCAGTCCCAGGGGGTATACTCCCTCTCCCTGCTATAGTCACTCAGTTTTGTTACAAGCAGTGTCAGGAGAATTATAACTCCACAGAGGGGTGGGTGCTGTGTCCATCAATGAACATCAGAGAAATGTATTTTACGGTAAGTGAAAAATCCCATTTTCTCTTTCGTTCATTGACAGACACAGCTCCTGATTCTTCTTAACCTTTGGGATGTCCCAAAGCAGTGTTAAACATGAGGGGTGGGAAAAACATCAGAAAAAAATTTCCAAGGCTAACCATAGCCAATCAGGTAACAAAGAGCTCTACCATAAACAACTGGAGCTCACCTGAAAAATAATACACCCTCAAAGAGGACCAGGTCCTCTAAACAGCAGCCTGCAAAACCTTGCTGCCAAAAGAAGGATCCGCAGATGCCAACACATCCACTTTATAAAAACTTATAAAGAGTGTGCACCGACAACCAGGTGGCTGCCTTGCAAACCTGCATCACTGATGCATGATGACAGAAAGCCCAGGAGGCCCTAGGAGCCTTAAGAGAGTGCGCCTTGACAGGGAAAGGAGGAACCTGACCCTTGATGGAATAGGCCTGAACCGCCGTCTGTCTGATCCATCTGGAAATGGTCACAGAGGAAGCAGACAACCCTTTGTGAGGTCCGTCTGTGAGCACAATAGAGAGTCTGACTTCCTAAAAGACTCTGTAGCTGCCAAGTACACCCTAATTGCCTGGACCACATCCAAGGCATGCAAGACAATTTCCTTTGGATGTTTAGGCCTGGGTCACAGGGAAGGCAACACGTCTTCATTCAAATGAAAGTCAGCGACCACCTTATGTAGGAATTACAGACAGGGGTGAAGCACCACCTTATCCCTGTGAATCCCCAGATAAGGTGAACAACAGGATAACGTTGCTAGTTTTGACACCTTGCGCCAGGAGGTGATAGTCACTAAAAATGCCACCTTCTGGGACAGCGTAAGCAAGGGGATCTCACAAATATTATCAAAGGGAAGCTTCTGTGGAGCTGAAAGCACCAAATTAAGATCCCAAGGTGGCAACGGAGCCCGCACTGCAGGAACCAAACATCGGACACCTTGAGGAAAAGTTTGCACCAGGTAGTGTGTGGCCAAAGGTCGTTGGAGAAAGAGTGCCAAGACCGATACCTGGCCCTTGATGGTACTCAAGGCCGATTTCTGTTCAACCCCCCGTTGAAGAAAGGTTAAGATCCGAGCCACGAGAAGGGGCGAGGATGAACACCAAGAGACTCACGCAATGCAATGTACATCTTCCACGTACGACGGTAGATCTTACTAGAAGTAGATTTCCTTTAACATATCTTTAACATAGTAGGAATCACCGACTCAGACAATCCTCTATCCTTTAGCACCTGCCGTTCAACAGCCAAGCTGTCAAAGACAGCAACTGTAAAGCCGGATGGCAGATTGGTCCTTGAGGCAGCAGCTTCTCCCTGAGAGGAGGAAGCCTCCAGGGAACTTCCGCGATCAGCCGCACTAGATTCGCATACCAAGCCTGGTGAGGCCAGTCTGGAGCCACTAAGATGACTGGAATCCCTTCTGCCTCGATAATGCGTAGTTGTCTGGGCAGAAGATTCAGAGGAAGGAAGGCATAAATCAGATGATACTGACCCCACAGGGCCACCAGCGTCTGTGGCGTCCGTCAGAGGATTCCATGATCGAGCCATAAACCTCTGCACCTTTCTGTTGAGCCAGGACGCCAACAGATCCACCTTGGAGGTGCCTCACCGGAGACACAGCTGATGAAACACCTCCGGATGAAGAGACAACTCCCCGTGGTCCAACGCCTGCCGACTGAGGTAATCAGCCTGACAATTTTCCACCCTAGGAATGTGTACAGCGGAGAGGGCTGGCACGAACTGCTCTGCCCACCTTAGAATGCCGGCTACCTCCAGAGCCGCCAGGGCACTTCTTGTGCCCCCTTGGTGATTGACATAAGCAACGGCCGTGGCATTGTCCGATTGAATGCGCACTGGGCATCCCTGAAGACAATTCGTCCAATGATCCAAACACAGTCTGATCGCTTGGAGTTCCAGGACATTGATCGCAGTCTGGACTCTTCCAGCGTCCAGATCCCCTGAGCAGAATGCTTGCCGAGGATGTCTACCCAGCCGGACAGGCTGGCATCCATGGTGACCACTGTCCAATACAAGGAAAGGAAGGATTTTCCCAGCTGAAGCCACCGTATCAGGGACTCCTTTGTTGCCCAACTCAGCAGGATCTGATTGTCCAGAGACAACGGAGTCTTTCCCATTTGATCAGAATCTCCCTTTGCAGGGACCTCGTATGGAACTGTGCAAACGGAACTGCGTCAAAAGTAGATACCATCAGGCCCAGCACTTGAATGCAAGTCCGAAGGATGACCATTTGTTGGACAGCAGGAGGTGAATTGCAGGCTGCAATTTCTGGAGTTTGTCCAAAGGAAGGAGCACTCTGGCTATGGCCGAGTCCAGAGTAAGGCCCAAATAGTCCAGCTTTGTGGAGGAAACCAGGGCAGACTTCTGAAAATTCAGAATCCAGCCGAACTCTGGCAGAGTTTGTAATGTGATCTCCAGGTTCGCCACCAGAGAAGAGGGAGATTCCGCTCGCAGAAGGAGATCATCCAAGTAACCCAGTACTGCGATCCCCCATTGGCGTAGCAAGGCTAGCACCAGAGCCAACACTTCTGCGAAGACCTGAGGAGCAGAGGCGAGACAAAAGGGTAACGCCACAAACTGATAATGCTCCTCTCCCACAGCAAAGTGGAGAAAACGTTGTTGAATGGCACATATTAAAATGTGAAGATAGGCATCCTTGGTATCTATAGGGGCGAGGAAATCCCCCGGATGTAGGGATGACACCACCGTTCGAATGGACTCCATTCTGAACTTCTGTACTCACACAAAGCAGTTTAGTGCCTATAGTTCCAGGACTGGACGTGCTTTGCCTTCCTTCCTGGGGACTGTAAACAGGTTTGAGTAAAAACCCTGAAAACGTTCCAAAGCCGGAACCGGGACAATCACCCCTTGAAGGAACAGGTCTTGTACCGCCCCAAACAGACCCTGTACTGGTCTGGGGACAGGCGCAGGTTGTACGGAAAAAAACCTTGCCAGGGGACAAGAGGGAAACTCAATCTTGTAGCCAGACCGAATGACTATGTGGACCCAGTTTTCTTGCACCAGGAAAGTTCTCGGGTCTGGAAACCAGGGAAGACGTCCCCCCACCCCCGATACCGATGAGGGCACAAATTCATGAAGAAGGAGCCAAGCCTCCGCAGGTCTGGAGAAGCCAGACCAGGTTCATTTGGATCCACCAGAGGAGGCCCTGAAAGGCTTCGAGCCCTTGTCAGTCAACCCGGAGGGACAAAAAAAACATATGAATCGAGAAGGAAGGACCATGTCTACGAGGTTCCTTGCCCTTAGTAGCCTGCGAAAGATAGGTACTCTTCCCCCCCTGTGAGACCTTTAATGATGTCATCCAGGGTAGCTCCAAACAGGCCATCTCCTTGAAAGGGAAGATCATTCAAGGCCTTTTTAGAAGTCTGGTTCGCAGACCAGACTCAGGCCGAGGCCAGGACGTATGCGGCCTCGCAAAACGTTTAACTTGCAGGGCCAACCCCGTCCAGTGGGGATATGTCGCGGCCGACCTAGCGCGGAGCTGACCAGACT
Organism: Pelophylax lessonae; assembly: GCF_965119305.1. Classification (NCBI taxonomy): domain Eukaryota; kingdom Metazoa; phylum Chordata; class Amphibia; order Anura; family Ranidae; genus Pelophylax; species Pelophylax lessonae. The sequence continues at coordinate 383,779,881 of NC_138770.1, forward strand.
GGGGTGACCACTGGATCTAGATTAGCCAGCCTGTCGCCCAGTCTGGCAGTTGATAGTAGATCTCACAGGAAAAACTAAGGAGGAAAAAATTTGCTATCTAAAAAGTTTTGCCAGGACCAAAGATCCCAGCAAGGAACTAAGTCCTGACTAGGCAGAAAAAAACTCAGTGACTATAGCAGGGAGAGGGAGTAGCCAGAAGTTTTTTCTGCCTTGTGTACTACTCCTGTAGGGGGCAGTATAACCCAATGGTCAAGAATGACAGGAGTTGTGTCCATCAATGAACGAAAGAGAAATTCGATTTTTAATTTTTTTTTTTTTTTATTGGGAATGTTTAAAAGCATTTGATAATGTTTAAAAGCAGAATGTAAAAAAAAAATTTTTAAAAATCGCAGCGGTGATCAAATACCACCAAAAGAAAGCTCTAATTTGTGGGAAAAAATGCATCAATTTTATTTGGGTACAGTGTCGCACGATCGCGCAATTGTCCGTTAAAGTAATGCAGTGCCGTATCGCAAAAAAAATACCTGGTCAATAAGGGGTAAAACCTTCCTGTCCAGAAGTGGTTAATAGAATGTTGAGTTACATATTGAGACTCCCCAGCCTGCTTTTTTTGTTTTGTTACCGCACTGTTTTTATGTAAATACGTTTATATTGTTTTAAGGATTATTTTCTGTATGTCATCCAAAAATACAGCATGGTTGGTGGCGCACGTGGAGTACGTCAGGTGTCAAAATGCCCAGGGCAGGTCTAGGAAGTGACGTCGCTACGCATGCTCAGTTTGAAGTTTGAGTTCTGGCCGGAGGTGACTCGGCTCTATGATTTTGACTATACTCTTGGGTCAGTGTAGACATACATGAATGTAAGTGTATTATTTGATTTTAATGAATAAAGATGTTTTAGATGTTTTTACGCTACGGGAGCTTCCTTTCTTCTTTCTTCCTCCTTTATGTGAGCTGTGAGATATAAAAAATTATCATTGGGAGGCATCTTTTGAGTGGAATGTTATCAAGCTAAAGATTGCTTCTCCAAGAGTGTTATGCGCATTGTCTGGTTCATAACTTTACTAGCATCGAGCTCTGGTGAGTTCATTTGGTACTTATGGTGGTGGAGAGCACTGGGTGCTTGGTATATACCAGAAGGAAGTGTGAAGAATTCAAAATTTTTTTTTGCATTTTCACAGTTAATGCCACTTCGGACTCTTAAGGACTTTGGTTATATGAGCTTTTTCCATGAATTCTTCTTTATATTATGGACATATATTTTTATGCATAAATGTTACACATTGTATTTTTACATATTTTTTTTTTTTTTTTTTTGCACAAAACATTTTTTGCACATAGCACTTTATTGTATACACTTATATAATTTTTTTGAGTGTATTGATTTTTTCTGGATTGCATCAATTGGTGTTTTTTGTACATGTTGAACTTTGCACTTTTATAAATTCTGATTTAAAGGATTTGTATATAAGTTCAAAGGTTGTGAGCACACTACTATAATACTGCAGTGACAGCGCTGTCCATTTTCTGATAATAGTAGTGGTTAGAGGTTTACATCAAAATAGGATAACAGCTGTCCTTTTCAGAGTATCGTTTTTACACTTTTTACTTATTATTCTATCTATGGCGCAGTTCTGTAGATTCCCTTGGCATAAGGTAGAAATCATTGGATTCCTTTGGATGGATAAGCTGCTATCCTATGTTTTCATGGCAGCCTGTCACATGAACAGAAGCCTAAACATTTCTTATACAAGTTCTGGACATGAGACAGAAAACACTGTATTTCTGACAGTTGTCTTACTTGGCTGTTTACTCTCCTCACCAGAGATCAAGCAACAGTGGCACTCCATCATATAGCCAACTGCTAGGGAATCCCACAACAATTAAGAGTAGTAAGAGAAGTAAGTAAATCACATTTTTTAAATCCTTTATGACTTTGGGGTGCATTTGACCCTCAATATGCTTAAAAAAAGAAGAAAAAAGACACTTTATTCTAGGGGACAGTTCAGTATATGTGGTTATAGATTTACCATGGATTCTGGGTCTCGTCAAGGATTAGCAGCCTGTTAATGCAACTTTAATGTGTTTTTTTTTTTTATAAGGAGCAACTGTTTTTTGAGACAATTTTTTTTTTTTCTTTACTGCTTCCATTTTTCTGTGCTGTGAGTTACTCCATCATGCAACATTGTACCCAGTTTTATAGAGTAGAATTTTAATGATAAAGATAGAGCTTTTCTCCTGGTGGTATTTAATAATCACTGCTTTGTTACTGACTAGACAGAAAAAAAACAAACAAAAAAATCAGTTTTTCTTAGATTAAGAAAAAATTGCAAATAAAATGCTAGGTTAGTATGAAAACCCCCAAGACTAATCCTTTTTGAAAAGTAGACACCTTAGGTTAATATTTTCTGCCATTGTTTTTTTGGAAATTAAGAAACATTCTGGCACTGAGGGGATTAAAGCATAGGGCTTGGAGATGGTGCACTGGATATATTAAACATACAGGGTCATGCATAGGACGAGGATGAGGTGAAGAGGTTAAAGTACAGGTTACAAACAGTGGGAAGAAGGAAACGAGGGTGGATTTATGTAGAGATGTGCAGGATAAGAGGGATGAAGGGAAAAAAATAAAATAAAGGTCACTGCAGAAGAGGGATGAAAATTAAACCCCAACCTTAGGATCTGCTGATACGCTGATCGCGAACTGATTCAATCATTAGTTCCTTCTTGCTCTGTTACAAGAGAAAAGGGTGCGTTCTACAATGTAAACACTCCACTGTCTACATTTGTGTTTACTGGGATTGGTCAGCTCAGATTGGCTCTGTATCTGTGTTGTCTTGTCATTTTAGGGCCTCGAGGATGGAGATAGGCAGTCATTACAACAGGATTAATCTATTTTTAAATGTTTATACTATAGTTTGTAGGCTCTCTAATTTTCACTAAGGCTAAATAATAAACACTGATGTGGCTTTTTTTTTTTTACCAAAGAAATTCAGCAGGATACATTTTGTGCCTAAATTTATGAAAAAAAAAATACTTATTTGTAAAATTTTACAACAGAAACTAAGAATTTTCAAAATTTTTCGGTACTACTTTGTTTGTATAGCAAAAAAAAAAAAAACATTCCACCACATATCGGTTACAACCCATGCAATCCATACACATAAAGAAACCAAAACAAATAGGTTCAGAAATGAAGTTATGTGTAACAAAATGGAATTACACAGGGAAAAAGTATTAAATACATAAAGAAAGGGAGGTGCAAAGAGGCATGCGAAAGCCAAAAGACACCAGCTGAAATCTATCAGTAATTAGGAAAGCAATCATGTCACTTGTCAGTGCTTGTCAGTGCAAATTATTATTAGCTGGTTCAGTCTCAACTGATGGCCTATTAAAAGGTTTGTCATTACCAAGGTGTCACACAAGAAATATCTCATGATGGGTAAAAGCAAGGAGCTTTCTCAAGGCCTTCACAACCTTATTATTGCAAAGCATACTAATAGCATTGGTTACAAATGGATTTCTAAACTTCTGAATGTTACAGTGAGCACTGTTAGAGCCATAACATAAACATAAATTTCACCACAAACCGCCACGACCAGGTGCTCCTCGCAAGATTTCTGAGGACTAAAAATAATTATTAATAAAGAGTTATCCAAGAGCCAAGGGCCACTTGTGGAGAGCTTTAGAAAGACCTGAAATTAGCAGGTACAATGGTTTAAAAAAAAAAAAAACAATAAGGCACCCAACCGCCATGGCCTGTACGCACGCTCACCACGCAAGACTCCATTGCTGAAGAAAAAGCATGTTGAAGCTCATTTAAAGTTTACTGCACAACATTTAGACATACCTGTGAAATAATGGGAGAATATAGTCTGGTCGGATGAGACCAAAATTGAACTCTTTGGATGTCATAATACACATCATGTTTAGAGGTCAAATGGCACTGCACATCACCCCAAAAACACCCTTCCAACAGTGTGGTTTGGAGGTGGGAGCATCATAGTGTGGGGCTGTTTTTCACCATATGGTACTAGCAAACTTCATGTCATTAAAGGAAGGATGAATGGAAAATGTACCAAGACATTTTTGTTAAAAATATGCTGCCATCTACCAGGATGCTGAAGATGAAAGGAGGGTGGACATTTCAGCAAGACAATGATCCCAAACACAAAGCCAAGGAAACTCTCAATTGGTTTCAAGGAAAGAAAATAAAGCTGCTAGAATGGCTCAGCCAATCACCTGACTTGAATCCAATAGAAAATCTATGGAAAAAACTAAAGATCAGAGTTCACAAAAAAGGGCCAATGGAACCTTCACATTTTGAAGACTGTTTGTGTGGAAGAATGGGCCAAAATCACACCTGAGCAATGCATGTGACTAGTTTCTACATACAGAAGGCTTCCTAAAACTGTCATTACCAACAAAGGATTTTGTACAAAGTATTAAAGCGGAATTCCGGCCACAAAATCGACATAATCGATTTTGGGCAATCCGCTTGCTTTTGGTCACCTGAAAAACAAATGGATAGTTACAATTTTTTTTTGTTTAGTTACCTTGTTATTGAAGAAAAATATACTCACCTTTCTTCCACTTTCTCCCTCTGCGGCCGCGGCCCGCGCCATCACTTTGCATTGATTCCTGGGAGCTACACTCAATCAACTCAAGGGAATCAATGCGCCTACACTCGTCCCTTCCGGTGCGGCGCCTCAAACAGCTTCTGGGCATGGTGCAGGCGCATTCTGCAAGAAGAGGACACGGAAGAGGACGCAGAAGAGGACGCGCTGGCTTCAGCTGCTCACATCCGAGATAGCAGCGCTGGAGAAGAAATCTTCAAGGTAAGTATTTCTTCTAAAAGGTAAGTGCGACCTGGGACAGTACAGAGGCTATCCATTGTGGAATGCACTAGCCCTGACTGTCCCGGGGGTATTTTTATTGAAAAAATGGATTTTTGTAAGATCTTACCGTAAAATCCTTTTCTCTTAAGCTCATTGACAGACGTAGTCTTCTTGATTCTCAAGAGCTGGGTTATGTTGTCTCCGCAGGAGTAGGACTAGGCAGAAAGACAAAACGTTCTGGCTCCACCTTAGAGGCAGTCCCTGAGGGTATATCCTCCCTCTCTCTGCTACAGGGAATCAGTTCTGTTCTAAAGCAGTAACAGAGAATTTAACCCAACCCAACTCAATGATAGAGGGGCGGGTACTACGTCTGTCAATGAGCTTAAGAGAAAAGGATTTTACGGTAAGATCTTACAAAAATCCATTTTTCTCTATCGCTCATTGACAGACGTAGTCTTCTTGATTCTCAAGAGCTGGGACATCCAGAAGCAGTGCCACAAATGAGGGGTGGGATTGACAGAAATCAAAATCCAATCTAGAAGGCCCAACCGGAGCCAACCAGAAGTATCAAAGGACTCATCGAGTAAACAGATGAGACCTACCCCACAAATCCTCGAGGTAGACCAACAGTCTCCTCAAACAGTGGCCTGCAGGAACCTTGCGGCCAGAAGAGGCATCTGACGATGCCATTACATGAACCTTATACAATATTGTAAAGGTATGAACCGACGACTAAACAGTCGCCTTGAAAACCTGAACCACTGACGCCTGATGGCGGAAGGTCCAGGAAACTCTAAGCGCCCGAGTAGAATGCGCCTTAAAAGGGAACGGGGGATCCCGACCCTTAGATAAAATAAGCCTATACCACCGTCTGTCTGATCCATCTAAAGATGGTCGCAGCAGAACAGGCAACCCCTTCTTAGGGCCATCCGTGATCACAAACAGTGAATCCGTCTTACAAATTGAATCCGTAGTATTCAAATATATCCTAATCGCCCGAACTACATCCAAGGAATGCAACGCAATTCTCGAGGATGATTGGGCTAAGGACATAGGAAGGACAATACACTGTCCTCATTCAATGAAACTTTGAAACCACCTTAGGAAGGAAGGATGGATTCGGATGAAGAACAACCTTATCCCTATGAACCACCAGATCTGGGGAACAACAGGATAATGCAGCCAGTTCTGACACCCTGCGTGCAGAAGTGATAGCCACCAAGAAGACCACCTTCTGGGATAAAGTAAGCAAGGGAATCTCCCTGATATTTTCAAAGGGAGGTGTCTGAAGAACCGACAGCACCAAATTAAGATCCCAGGATGGTAACGGCGCGTGCACTGGCAGAGCCAGGTGTCGCACCCCCTGGATGAAATTCCGCACCAAGGAATGAGTAGACAAAGGCTTCTGAAAGAAGATAGCAAATGCTGAAACCAGACCCTTGATAACACTCAAGGCCAGCTTCTGCTCAACTCCCTGTTGCAGAAAAGCCAATATTCGGACTACCGAATAAAGATGTAGATGGAACCCAAGGGATTCACACCACACAATATAAGACTTCCATGTACGATGATAATCTTTCTGGAAGTCGCTTTCCTTGTTTTAACTAGAGTAGGAATAACTGAAGCTGACAATCCCTTGTCCTTCAGCACCTGGGTCTCAATAACCAGGCCGTTTAAAACCAGTGATCGTAAAGCAGGATGGAAGATCGGTCCCTGAGACAGTAGATCCTCCCTGAGAGGAAGTCTCCACGGGACGTCCACCACCAGTCTGACCAAGTCGGCGTATCAAGCTCGACGAGGCCAGTCCGGAGCTGCCAGGATTACTGGAATTCCTTCCTCCTCTATCCTGCGAAGAAGTCTTGGCAGTAACCCAAGAGGAGGGAAGGCATACATTAGCTGGTATTGCCCCCACGGGGTGACCAGTGCGTCTGCGGTCTCTGCTAGAGGATCGCGGGAGCGAGGCCACGAATCTCTGTACTTTTCTGTTGAATCGTGATGCCAACAGATCCACATCCGGGGTGCCCCAACGTAGGCACAACTGGTGGAAAACTTCAGGATGGAGGGACCATTCCCCCTGATCCGGAGTCTGACGGCTGAGATAATCTGCCTGCCAATTTTCCACCCCCGGAATGAACACCGCAGAGATAGCTGGAACAAATCGTTCCGCCCAGCGAAGAATGCAAGCCACTTCTTTGGCCGCTCGGACACTCTTGGTGCCCCCCTGGTGATTGACATAAGCCACGACCGTGGCGTTGTCCAACTGGATCCGAACCGGGCTGCCCTGGAGCTGCTCGGTCCAGTGAATCAGACAAAGTCTGATCGCTCTCAGTTCCAATACATTTATCAGCAACCTGGATTCTTCCGGGGACCAAAGTCCCTGGACAGATAACTGACCGAGAATTTCTCCCCATCCGGATAGACTGGCATCCGTGGTCACTATCGTCCAATATATTGGCAGAAATGACTTTCCCTGGCTGAGCATCGGAGACCGAAGCCACCAGACCAGAGACTCTCTGGTCTGTTTGCTCAATCGGATCTGATTGTCCAGGGATTCCGGATTCCGATTCCATCTGAGAAGAATCTCTTGCTGAAGAATTCGGGTATGGGACTGGGCAAATGGGACTGCTTCGGACGAAGCCACCATCAACCCCAGAACCCTCATGCAAGTCCGAAGGGAAGACCAGCTGTTGGATAGTAACAACTGGACTGCTGATTGAATCTTTCGGAGTTTCCCTACCGGAAGAAAAACTCTTGTCCTGACTGTGTCTAGAATTAGACCCAGATATTCGAACCTCTGGGTGGGAACCAGAAATGACTTTTGCTGGTTCACCAGCCACCCGAATTCCTGTAAAGAAATCATAGTAATTTCTATGTTTTGTAGCAAGGTCTGAGGAGACTCTGCATGAAGCAGAAGATCGTCTAGGTAACCAAGAATCGATATGCCTCTTTGGCGCAGTAGTGCCAACATTGGGGCCAACACCTTCATGAAGACCCGAGGAGCCGTGGCGAGACCGAAAGGTAACGCCACAAACTGATAGTGGTTCTCTTCTACGGAAAAGCGTAGAAACCGCTGATGTCCTGCGAAAATGGGAATGTGAAGATATGCGTCCTAGATGTCTATGGACGCTAGGACATCCCCTGGATGCAGGAAGGCTGCTACTGTGCGAATGGACTCCATTCTGAATCTTCTTATGTTGACAAAAAGAATTGAGTGCCCTTAAGTCCAGAATTGGATGCACTTTGCCCTCTTTCCTGGGTATTGTAAATAGGTTTGAATAAAACCCCTGAAAACGTTCTGTCCAAGGAACGTGGACTACCACTCCTTGTTGTAGTAAATCCGTGACTGCTCTCCGCAGATCTTCTAAACGATCCGGGGATAGTCGAATATTGGAAGGGAAGAATCGCGCCGGTGGGAGAGATCGAAACTCGATCTTGTACCCTGACCTTATGACTTCGCAAACCCACTTGTCCGGGATTCTGGAAAGCCATGGATCCGGGAACCGGCGAAGACGTCCCCCCACCCCAGTTATGGGTGGGGGCGCACCTTCAGGCTTTGGACGATTTATCTTCAGGTCTGGAGGGGGCGGGCTTTTGCTTGCCCGACCAACGTCCCCTGAAGCCTCCTGAAGGAGCTTTGGAGGACTTAATTTTTTCACCCGCGGGACGAAAAAACCTCTTGTGAGCAGAAAAAGAAGGCCCTCGTCTTTGACGAGTTCCTTTACCTTTAAAATTTTGCGGTAAAAAGGTGCTCTTTCCACCCGTGAGATCCTTAATGATCTCATCTAAGTTGGCTCCAAATAGACGCTCTCCTAAAAAGGGGATATTAGCCAATGCTTTTTTGGAACCTTGGTCGGCTAACCAACCTTTTAGCCACAGTGTACGCCTGAGAACCACCGCTGAGACAGATGCTTGCGCCAATAATGGAGTGGCGTCTAACGCCGCATCACACACAAAATGTAACCCCTGTATCATTTGTTCCAACAAATCTGATACCGCCTGAGGGACCTCTTCTAAGTCCCGGCGTAACCACTTGGTCCATTCAGTTACAGCCTGCGAAACCAGACCAATAGCAATTATTGGTCTGAAAGCTGATCCAATCAAGGTAAACATGGTGCGAGACATAGCTTCTATCTTGCGATCCACTGGATCTTTAAAAGACGGAGCGTCTTCTAGAGGAATAACCGTGGCTTTATTCAATCTAGCAATTGGTGAATCCACCACAGGTGGTTCTGTCCATTTCTTAATGAAGGTTTCCTCAAACGGATAACGCCTGTTAATGCGTTTAGAAATAGTAGAAGTGCGTTTTGGCAGACTCCATTCTTCTTTGATTGGATTGCCAAAACATTTGGGCAATGGAAAAACCTTCGCCACTTTGATGCGTTTTTTAGTCCTAAAAGGGATTTCAGTTTCAGCTATTTCTGACGGAATACCCTGTAATCTTAAGGTTTCTTGAACAGATACAATGAGTGCGTTTACCAACGCTTCCTCTTTGGCTATGGCTGATGCCGAAACATCCTCCTCACTGTCTGAAGAGACAGTACACGAGACACCAATACCAGATGAAGTACCTGCAACTGCAGAAATAGGCTCAGAGTCTGAATCCGAGGTTTCAGATAATAAGGGGTTAGGCGGGGGTCGCTTACTTGCGCCCTGTCCCTGACAAGCCACTTCCACCCGGGACACAAAAGTTTCCATAATAGCTGACAATGATTCAATCGTCAGTGGGGTGCTGGAGGATCCTGCAGACCCCTCGAGGGGATCCGGAGGAGATACATGAGTGGCAGGGTCCATGTTAATTCAGGACACCTTTGCCAGAAAACACAAAAAAAACTCTTTTTTTTTTTTTTATGTGTCTCCCCCTAGCGCAATAGCGCCCCTCAGAGTACCTGCTTCTCGATCCCCACAGAGAGAGAGAGGGACCCCCAAGGCTCACCAACCGATGCAGTGAAGTTTCCCACCAACTGCAGTCAGCGTCTGTCTTTTACAGACTGGAAGGAGCTGTTGCTTTTTCCCGGGTAGAAGGACGTGGCTCCGCCCCCTGTGTACGCCTTCCGGCGTTCCCAGCTCTCCACGAGGTAGCTGGGCTCATGAAACATGGCCGCCCCCATACAGGAGACATTAGACTCCAAAAACATGGCGGCCGGCGTGACCTGAGGACATACATGCACCTGGTCTACGGCAAAATGGCGGCGGACCGCTGAAATCGTTTTTCCCAGCACATCCACCTGCATCTCTGCTGAGTGGCGATTTATTGATCTACAGGAGATACACTACAAATAAGGTAGGATTATACCTCCTATGTCTGCTGTAATGCTACAGTCTGCTGGGTAGAGTGTTAGCTCTCAAACCAAGTCCACTTCCCACAAACACACACTGTATTTACAAGGGGGACTTTAAGTGTCAGATATATACTGACCATGTATGGAGGGGCCCATAATTCATACTGCCTCATAACGAGGAAAGAAAAAAGGGAACGTTTACTCACCATACCGAACCGACAGGCACCCTCTCTTCACAATACCCTCTCCACCGGGGTGGGGGGTTGTGGACCACTCCGGACGCCTCGACTCTCTGGTTCCTGGCGTCCAAGCGAGACTTTTAACTTGCAAGGTCAGTCCCTCCACTGGGACTCCGTCGCGGCCGACCCAGCGCGGAGCTCTGGTCTGCACGCGCTCGTAGGCAGAAACCGGGGTGACCACTGGATCTCAACATCCAGCCCGTCGCCCGGCCCCGCATACTTACTTGAATGTGTCGCGGCCGACCAAGCGCAATGCAATGGTCTGCGCGCGCTCGTAGGCCGGCTGGGGTGACCACTAGTGTCGCCCAGTCCGGCGTTTTTGCTTGAAGATCTCACAGGAAAACAACACTGGAGAAAAAACTACCTAAAAAATATTTTTTCTAAAGAAAAAATCTTGCCAGGACCAAAAAGATCCCAGCAAGGAACTTAGGTCCTTACTCCTGACTAGACAGAAAAAACTGATTCCCTGTAGCAGAGAGAGTCCTTTGATACTTCTGGTTGGCTCCGGTTGGGCCTTCTAGATTGGATTTTGATTTCTGTCAATCCCACCCCTCATTTGTGGCACTGCTTCTGGATGTCCCAGCTCTTGAGAATCAAGAAGACTACGTCTGTCAATGAGCGATAGAGAAAAATGGATTTTTGTAAGATCTTACCGTAAAATCCTTTTCTCTTAAGCTCATTGACAGACGACGTACCCGCCCCTCTATCATTGAGTTGGGTTGGGTTAAATTCTCTGTTACTGCTTTAGAACAGAACTGATTCCCTGTAGCAGAGAGAGGGAGGATATACCCTCAGGGACTGCCCCTAAGGTGGAGCCAGAACGTTTTGTCTTTCTGCCTAGTCCTACTCCTGCGGAGACAACATAACCCAGCTCTTGAGAATCAAGAAGACTACGTCTGTCAATGAGCGATAGAGAAATACATTTTCGTGGCCGGAACTCCGCTTTAAATACATTTCTGTTAGCGTGTTCAATACTTTTTCCCTGTGCCATTCAATTTTATTACACATAACTTAATTTCTGAACTTGTTTTGGTTTCTTTGTATGTATGGTTGGATGAGTTGTTATCAACATGTGGTAAAAATTTAATGTCAATAGCACCTTTAGAAATATATTTAAGTAGAAAAATGGTGACATGTTCAATACTTATTTTACCAACTGTATATATAAAAAAAAAAAAAAATAATTTAAGTTCAACAGTGTTGCATGAGTAATTGTTATTCAAAGCAAAAAAAAATGGCCTAGACTAGAAGGGGTGAAAGTGTCTGGTCTTGAAGTGAATAGAAAAGGTACGGTTATATATAAGTGACACCTACTTTATAAATACATTGTATGTGCTAAATTTCAAAATTAGCTGCTGTGAAACTTTATCACAGCCTTCAGTCAACAAAATGCATTGACCTTTTTAAAAAAAAAAAATATATATGTTAATTGAGTTTTCTATAAAGCTCTTGGTTGATTTACTAAAATGCAAAATCTGGTGCAGCTCTGCACAGAAACCAGTCAGCTCCCATATTTCTTTTTTGTCCCAGCTTATTTAAACAAGATGAAGTTAGAAGCTAATTGGCTTCCATGCAGAGCTGCACCAGATTTTCAACTCTCCAGTTTTAGTAAATCAAACCCATAGTATACATACTGTACCGTTGATGTTGCTTTATTGTTATGTTCTTTGTCTAATCAAAAATATTTAAAATAAACATAATTTCCCCCCCCCCCCCCCAAAAAAAAAGATACATAATTGTTTGACATATTTGGGAACCAGACACCAAAGACACCCTGTAGACAACTTTTGTAGTGTAACACACTGGGAAGAGCCAAAGCTGAGGAAGTAATAGCACTGGCCTCAAGAAGAAGCTATAGACATGATGACAGGTATAAAAACAATGTAAAAAAAAAAAGCAACTGTTTCGCCCCAAAAGCAAACAGCTGTTGGACACAGGCCATTTTATGTAATCTGGCAGTTGTAAAGACAGCTCCCTTTGTATCCCCCTGTCCATAGAGGAAATTGCCAAGTTTTTACAGGTTTAGTCAGATTTCAGCTGCTCCTGATCAGTAAGTTGAAGGTTTGGCCAGGATAATTGGTGTTAAACATTAAGGATTTTGATTTAAAGCCAGCAATAAGTGTGGGGTAGTTTATGGAAATTAATTTAGTGGTATTTGGTCTCCTTAAAGTGGAACTATATTCACCTAGAATCCAGCAATGTGCAATCCCCCTAGCTCCCAATCAGCTGCTGACATATTTGGGTGGCTGGCTTCTGGGCCTGGATCACTTGCCGCTGTCATTGCTCAAGTGGAAATGATGTCACTCCTACGCATGCGCGGGAGATCTGTCAGATTCCACATTGCTAAATTTGTGCATGGAGCTGAACTTGAGCAGCTTACTGTACAGGGCTGGACAGGCAGGAAAGACGCTTTAATGCAGAAGAGACAAAGCAGGTCTCTTCTGCATTAAACATCATGCCTGTTCACCAATTCTTAAAACCTAGTCAAAAGTTCAACTTTAAGAACTTTATAAAGGTTGTAATAGATTATTAAGAATTCCAAATTGCATACAGACAGCATGACAAAGTTGGTAAAAGTAAAAAAAAAGGAAAATATTAGTGGGAGGCTCAAATTCCTCTTGTAGCAGTTTAAATGCCTTAAATTCTTGTGCAGTAAAGACCACCTATGTATGTCAGGAATGGTGATAAGTTTGTAATGGGAAGGTTTAGACTGCAATGGATTGTATAGTGAGTGGAACCACTGCTAAGCAAAAAAAAACAAAAAAAGAAAAAAAAAACGCTTTGGTGTTTGAATGTATATAACAAATATGGAAAGAGTGATACATAAAATATTAGTTCCCTGAAGGGGGAACCTGTTACCTTTAGAGAATATATTCAATGATTCAAAGGAGTACACTATAGCTGCTTCTGTGGTGGCGCATACATTATCTAGATATGACTTAAGACCATCATGAATATGGTGGTTGAGTTGAGTGGCCAGATAACAGACTGGGAAATCATCAACCATTATGTTAAGTGCACATTTAGTAGAAGTTATCTTACCTTGATCTGTTCAAATTCTTCAGCTTTGGAGACAACTGCAAAAATATCCGCTTCAGTTTTGTGGGCATCAAATAATTCATTGAATGTCTGTAAATTAAACAAAAATATTTCTCAGTGCAATGCAAACTTGTAGGATCTACTCATACCACAAGAACAATCTATTGATGCATCCTGCATTATCCCTTATTTGTATAATAATGCAGTTTATTAAAACAAAGAGTCCATAGGTACAAAGAAAATTCCAATCAAGGGAAAGCTCTTGGACGGGTTGGAAAATGTGGATGAACGATGTAATTCTGATCAGCAGGAAGGTTGGATAACTAATTTAGAACATAATATAGCAATAACTAGGGCTTTTTACATAGTTACATAGTAGGTGAGGTTGAATAAAGACAGTCCATCCAGTTCAACCTGTGTGGTGTGTGTCGATGTATTCATTTCCCATACCCCTGAATGTTTTGTTCTTGGAGACGCAAGCCTTTTAAAAGTGGCAATACTCCCCGCACTTACCACCAATTGTGGAAGAGAGTTCCACACTCTTATAGCCCTTACTGTAAAATACCCCTTACGTAGCCTAAGGTTAAATCGCTTCTCCTCTAATCGCATTGTATGACCTTACGTCCTTGTGACTGAATTTCTTCAGCGGGAACACGTGGGAAGGCAGTCCCGGCACCTCCAGCACTGAATGTATGTAATGGTAAGGGGTGTTCTGGATGGTCTATTGATGCTTTCTTCTGGGGGATCTATTGTCACTGAAAGGGATCTATTTTGCATGGGGGTCTATTGCTGCTAAAAGGGGGGGGGGTCCTATGTTGCAGGGAGGAATCTACTGTTGAGGGAGAGGTCTACTGATGCTGACTGCTGGAGGGTCTATTGATGCTGGCTGTTGGGGGGTCTGTTGATGCTGGCTGCTGGAGTGTCTATTGATGCTGGCTTCTGGAGGGTCTATTGATGCTGGCTGATGGAGGGTCTACTGATGCTGGCTGATGGAGGGTCTACTGATGCTGGCTGATGGAGGGTCTATTGATGTTGGCTGGTGGAGGGTCTATTAGCCACTTGCCGACCACCCGCCGCAGTTGTACATCGGCAGTCTGGCGCTCCCAGGCAAAGTGCTGTATATGTACGGCGCTAGCCTGGGAGGAGCTAGGGGGCGATTGCGAGCTGCCGGAGGCTGGGAAGTCAGTGCGTGTGCCCGACGACTCCGATGGCTGCCGGCCAATCTCGATCTTCCTCTGCAGTGAGAGAAGGACAGACGGCTGATGTAAACACAGCCGTCTGTCATTCTCACTAAAGTAATCACAGACCCTATGCGATCCTGCTATGTAGGATCGCATGTCTCTGTGATTACATCACAAGCCACGCCCCTCCAAAATTAGAATCACGTCCCTAGGGACACACTTAACCCCTTGATCACCAGTAAAGTTAACCCTTTCCCTGCCAATGTCATATTTACAGTAACAGTGCATATTTTTAGCACTGATTACTGTAGTAATGTCACTGGTCCCCCCAAAAGTGTCAAAAAATGTCAGTTAGGGGTCTGATCTGTCCGCCGCAATGTCGCAGTCCCAGAAAAAATAGCAGATTGCCGCCATAACTAGTAAAAAAAAAAAACAATAAAAATGACATAAATCTTAATGTAGTAAGTAGACGCAATAACTTTTGCGCAAACCAATCAAAATACGTTTATTGTGATTTTTTTTACCAAAAATATGTAGCAGAAAACAAATTGGCCTAAAAGGACTTGTACTGGTATACAGTGGTGTGCCTTATTGTTCTTTCTCACAGTGCAAATCTAGGAATCATTTTAACTCACTGAAAATACTCCCATATGCCGGACTGTCTTATTTGAACAGTTGGTAATCAGGGAGGCACTGAGCTCTCTAGTAGCTCATCTACAATTCTCTGCATTGAATACAACAGTATCTGGAATTTAAAGGGAACGTGTCAGGGGAAGTACTGGGGTTGACACTGCTGAGAGCTTCTTCAGAAAATGCTTTTTGCTATATTGTCTTGCTACCCTTTTTGCAATGATACAATAGGGGGAATTAATACAAAGTGTTTGAAGCAAGTTTTGTCTCAACTGGTGTTGTTGCCCATAGCAACCAATCAGCTTCTACCCTTCATTTTTTTCCCACACTGCTGTGGGAAAAAGCATATTGGCTGTGCTCCAGTTGAGACAAAGTTTGTCTCAGACACTTTTTTTGATCCCCCCTCCTTAAGTCGATGACATGAAAGAAAAACGCAGATAAGTGCTACAGAGTTTCCTTTTTGATACACTTATATCAACAGAAATAATCAGTCAACAGGAGGGATTTCCTAGCCTAATCTAGCTAGTTGCTAGATTGTAAAAGATAGCATTGTGAATCGTATCACCTGGTGTTCAGCACATTTTGCTGCAAAATAATAAATACATGTTAAAAGCAATACAGCTTGCTTGAACTTTGAGCAAGTGCCAGTGATTTATAAACCTGCAAAAAAAAAAAAAAAAAGACTACAGATAACTAAAGAATGATTTTCCAAACTGAGCAACAGCACCATCTTGTGGTAGAAAACACTAAGTGAACAGGTATCTGTACGTCCCATAATATGTCTACCTTTGCAATCAGCTGACTGTTATTTTGTGCAAACCATTTACACCTGTAGCCACAGACGCCTGATTTGCCAAAGGTAGGACAGGTGTGCCTAGATACAAATCAATTATTTCTGTCAAATGCAGCAAGAAAACAAAACATGCAATCTGGGGAATAACAGCATTTGATCCACACTTTGCCCACGCCATACTCAGCAGCTTCCCTATCAGAAAAAAACATCTAAAGACAATTTTTTTTCCCATTTTGGAATAGTTAATAGGTTTTCTACCATCTGTGCTCATTTAAACAGATTTTACTGTCCTGTAGATACAAAAGGATGTGAATAAATCCCCTCTAAGACAGTTGTCACCAAAACAAGCTTTCACATATTGGAAAGTGCTCCTCTATTTTGTTTGAGTGACCACTGAAAATTTAGATTTTCCTCCACAGTGACAATGTTTACCAGGACAAACAGAGAAAGTGAAATTTTCCTGGTGGGCTACTTCCACTCCACAGCCACTTCTATTTCAGCATTTTTAAAATATTACATATGTCTAAATCAAAATATTGTACTGCATTAGAAAAAAACTAAAAAAAAAGACTACCTCCATACTGCAGCATGGGTGTGATGTTGCAGCTGTCCCCACAAGCTTTAACATGGAGAACTGCTCAATTAAATGAGTTCTGACCACTCTGTTCTCATTCTTTGAGCAGAGCGGTGGCTGTCAGTAGGAAGGAGGCATTGGAGTCAAGCTTAGCAGAACAAATCATACATATCCATTGTAGCTTAAACAAGAAAGAACCATAGCTGTTTGGTTCAAACTAGTCAAACTAGGGCAATTTTTTACAGCTCTCCATGCACAAGCAGCACATGCGAACTCCAATAAAGTTAGCTGTAATTCTGTTCTAGAGTATTTGCATTTGTTTGTCTTTGTTTGTTTTTCAGACTTAACCTACCGGTTATCCTTTATCAGATTTTTAGTAGTCACAATCAAATAGCCATATACGGTATTGTAGGGCTGGTTCACACCACAAGTAGTCCAGTGTGTTTTTTTTTTTCTGCATCAAAAATCCAGGGATAGTAATAGTAGGTTATATGGTTTCTGATGGCATAGTTCACACCAGTGCAATCGGGGGGGGGGGGGGGGGGGGTAATTCACCGGGATGCATCAAAAGTATACCAGAACGCATTAAAAAACACACATGCAGAAATGCATCTGGACTGTGTGTCTAACCGACCCTTATTAGACTGTCAACAACTAAGCTACAAACACTATTCAGGAGGGGAATCAACTGATTGGGCTATAAACTGTTCAAGATCTCCACATGGATCTCAAGTGAGAAGTGCCTCAGGATCAAATGCAATTAAGTCATACAGTGGGTATAGAAAAGGATCACCCCTTAAAAACAATCCCATTGTGTTGCTTTGCAGCCTGAAATGAAGAGAGACACAGTTTTTGTTTTATCCAGCTGTATTTAAGTCTGGGCTCTGACTAAGCCATGCATTGACATTTACCTTTTTCTTTTTAAACCCCTGTGTGGCCATTTTTACAGTGTGCTTTGGATCATTGTCATGTTAGAAGGTAAACCTTCTTCCCATTGACATCTTTCTGGCAGAGGGCAGCAGGTTTTCTTCAAGAATTTGATGGTATTTTGTCCCATCCATTTTTCTTCTAACCTGACAAGTACTCCAGTCCCTGCTGCAGAGAAACACCCCCCATAACAGCATAATACCACCTTCATGCTTTACTGTAGGAATGGTGTTATTTGGGTGATGAGCTGTATTGGATTTCCGCCAGACATATCGTTTGGTGTTGAGAAAATTATTTTCTATACCCACTGTATATAGCTCAATAGGACCTCCGGGCCTAGCAACCAGGTTATATAACACAAAACAGGACCACACGCTTCTAGGTGACTGGGCTGCACAAGGGTTGCCAATGACGGAGTATACATGGTTAATGATCACCTTAAAGACTCCAAACAAGCGATCTACAACTTTGCCCCCTAGGTGTGCCAAGAATATTTGTTAGGACACAAGGCTATACATTTCACTAAGACCCATTCCAGCAAATATATTGATATATAAATACAAATAAGTTCACCAAAACTCTTTAATACATATATGCATATTATTATATATTATCATTATACATACCATTTTTGAACATGTAACAGTTTATTGCCAAACAGCTAATATGTTAGAATTGCTATAAAAAAACAGAGTGTATTCTTTACAACAAAATACCATTTTAAGTGAAGAAACAGAAATTGCACACAGCAACAAGAAATCGTAATTTCTAAACATAAAAACATTATGCTTCAATTGAAATAAATCCAGTTTACTCTGGCACAGCACTGCTGAGAACAAGCCAAAGCACTTCAATGGCATTATTTGTCTCTTTACCTCAAAGCTCCACTTCTTGCTATGCATTAGGACCTCTGCCAGTCATTCTGGCAGCACATTCACACCACTGTTCAAATTCATAGCAGTTTATGGATGCCTCCGAGCACCAAATTGGTATCAGATTCTCGCAAATTGGTCCTTGTTTAAAATGACTAACAGGCATACAATAGGTCTGTTTATACATCTGACGAAATGCAAATGTACATTGTATTAAAAAGGACACAAAAAGAAGCAACTAGTACCCATTGCCATTATTGCACAGTGAACAATTAATCAAATAAACATGAGCTTGAAATCTGAATATACCGATTATAATACTATTTTTTTTTCGGAGTCCATTGAGGGAGAGAGTTTAAGGGCTTATTCACACCAAAACTCATCTGTTAATGCATGCGCAAAGTGTTGTGAGGCATTGCTGAATATTTTATGAGTTGCATTTTTTTGTGTGTCTTTTTTGCCTTGATTTGCCTTGCAATACGTTGGGTTAATGCACATTTGCTTGCATTTAAGTGCTGTGCTGAAAACAAAACTGGGCAAATGCAACCCAACTGTGTGAAATCATTATATTTCCTCCCTACATAGAGAGAGATAGATACAACTCGGTAATAAGCAACCTAGAGATGTCCAAAAGTAGGCCATACTAAACAGTAACCATACTAAAACACCACAGGTGAACTAGTCCAACAAAAAAACAACAACAAAAGGAAAACCAAGGGCATTAATGAACAACGTGCAGAACCTTTTGAGCAAAGCTAACATTTGCAAAGGCAGATGCATTGATCTGATGACAAAAAGTCCAAGAAACACTGCCTTAATGGAGTGGGATTCACCAGCAAAAGAGAACACTTTATCTTGCAACTCACAGGCGTGCACATTAACCTGTCAAATCTTAGCTACATCCAATATAAATATCCTTTAACCGCTTCAGCTCTAGTGCCCACATACTCTTAATGGCCAAGGGGAATTTCTGGTATGGGACTACTGTTTTGGCAAAAACTTTGCCAGCACTTATGATACCTCTGTAGATGTGAAGTGGGACTAGATATGCTAAAGAAATGATCATAAACGGTCACTCAGTCTATATATCCCCTGCACATTTTCTATTATCTCATTTACTTTAAAATACCATTCTTTCAGTAAAGAAGCCCTATTGGTCATCGCCAGAGTAGGTGTGAAACCTTTGCCTGCATTTAAGGGATGAGTTCACCTTCTATAACACATTACATGTTACACCTGCACTGATGCAGCAGCCCCTACAGAGTCCCCATTGTGACAGTGGGCCGGGGATCTTCTCCCTGCACCTGCTGTCACAATTTAAAAAAAAAAACGCGGTCGTGGAGAGCTCTGCCTACCTGGCCACACCATTCATTCACAGTTTTGAACTATAACTACCACCATCCATTGTGGCTGACGAATTGTAGTTCTCAATGAACTATCAGGGTACTGATGAGCGCTCTAGGAAGTTCATTGATTTTTCCTGTCATTCATTCATTAACTACCTGCCCATATGAGGTACGAGCACAGACAGCTACACTGAAAGTTTGCAGGAGCCTGAGTTTGCACCCGTGATCTGCTGATCATGGGTGCAATGCTTTACATGCTTCTAATAAAAACTGCAAAAGATGTGCATTTATTGTTTTTTTACAAAGGTGAACTTATCCTTTAAGAGGTGAGGTATTGGCACTTTTTATATACTTTGATGGAGGTAGTAGTATTAATTATTAGCACCAGCGGGTTAATTTGGACCTGGAGTTGAAGATATTGCTTCGTAACCTTTCTTATCGCACACCAAAAGGTTTGATTATGGGACATTTCCATTACAAGTGTAGAAATGTTTCTGAGACCTTAGGGTACATTAATGTCAGCTGAGCCGATACCCTGTAACACCAAGAATGAAGTTTACAGCAGCTCTCCTGCATTTTGAAGCTTATGGAGGAAACATGTACCCGTCTAGTAATTTTAAGCTTTCTAAATGTCAGGGTGATAACCAGATCCCCATCTCTCTCCCACTCCTGGATGAAGTATGAGTCTTTGTTCGATTCCAGACTAAGAAGCAGTTTTAAAGAAAGTGAGAGAGTTTTCCTGTAAACATAGTTTTTGAAATTATGAAACCTTACTCTGTCTAGTGCTCTGCTTTTCCAGAGGGACTGATCTTTGGTGCTGGTTTTCCAGAAAAATATGCATAACACTGTTATTGTTTTATAATAAAGCTGAAGGCCCAGTAAATCTAAACCACCCATGTTTTTAGTCTTGCTGTCCTTGCCAAATTTCCCACCTCTAATAGAAAACTGCCCTGGTAATACTATAGGGAGCTTTTAAAAGGAAAAAAAAATCATAATACAGATGATAATAATTTAAATAAAATTAGTAATTTAAATGTTGTTCATTTGTAGCCTTTATATCTAGTATAGTATGTGATGGCCTGCTGCTGTCACAAGAAGAGGAATACAGTGCTTAGATTGCATTGTCATAGAGTGAATGACATGATTTCCGACTTTACTGAGGTAATTATGAAATTTGTCAAATTACGCAATCTTGCCAACTCTCTCATAGTATCTGGAAGTGTAAGCTGTGATTTGGTCACAAAAAAACAGAATAGAGCTGCAGTTTTATGAAGTGCTGAGCCCGTTTGAATACTCATTATAACAGGGTCATTTCTAATTTTGCATAGTAAAGCTTCCAAAAAGAGCACAAAGATCAGAGGAGAAAATGGGCACTCCTATCTTGTACCATTGCTTATGTGGAAGGGGGCTTAAAGAATATTATTGACCTTGATCCATCCAGAAGGATATCTAAATAAGGGACCAATCTATTGAAGCTAAGGTGGGGGTGGGGGGGGGTGAAATACCTCCCTAATCCTTCACCTTGGGCTATTAGTTCACCTTTAATGTTAGCTTTGTGAGTCCTCCCAGAGGGTCCCCATTGACACCTCAATTAAAGTATTTTCTTTAAAATAGCTCTGTAGGGTCTTTCACACACAAACCTTCTACCTAACTTCTAAAAGATTTTAATTTAGTCTCCATGAGCACTCCATGGATTGTGCTAGTATAAAGTAGCTTGGAAATAGCAATTGGATAGATATTCACTGAGAGTTCTATGCTCAAGAATTTATGATCCAGGAACATCAAGTCAATTTTAGAACTCAAAACGATATATAAAAAAGTTTCTCAGGAGCAATTTCCAAAAGTCTATTCACCATAACTGTTGTACAGATTTACTTAAGTGTTTCAAGCCCACCGTTGATATAGAAGACTTTCTAAGGGGAGGTATTGAGTAAGGGCTCTGGGCTCACATTAAAGTGTTTGTTAACTCAAAAAAAAAAAAGAAAAATATATCCTGTGCCCTTAAAGCATGTTATACAGCACAGTGCTTGTGCTATGTCTTTTGGCCCCTTATAACACCTAAAAAAACCTGGCTGTTCCTGCCAGCTTCTACCCTCCCCTCTGTAAACTGACTGCTGTGTATCATGGCTACTGAGCCCTGACACCGTGGTCAGTGTATGTGCCTCCATCATCCGCAGCTCTCTGTCCTCCTTCCTGCTCCTCTCCGCCCTCCCTCCCTGCCTGTCTGCTCCTTTGTCAGTGCCCGCCCCCTCCCCTCCTGCTGCTATTATACCTTTTATTATCCTCAATAATCCTCTGTGTACCCTGATTACTAGTGCTCCTGTCTCTTTGTTCTATAAAAAAAATTGCTGCCTTTAACGTATTTCAGAGCGATACCCTGCAATCGTGTGACCGGCTGTCTCTCTCTCTCCTCCTCTCCCCCGCTGGACGTCAGCAAGGGAATCTCGGCCCTGTCCCCTGCATCTGTCAGACGGGGAGAGGAGAGAGCAGTGGTTTAAGGCACCTGAGTTTTGCCCAAAAGTCTATTACATTTATTAGGAGAACAGAACCCTCTAACAATATATGAGAAAACATGCAATCTATTCTACCCTTAAAAATTAAGTGAGATGCCCAGGTACATCTGGGTAACAAACTACAATGAACAGTAAATCAACATATTAACAACAATACAAACAAAATAGCCTAAACACACCTGTGAGGTTAAAAAAAAAAAAAAAAAAAAAAAAAAACAAGGGTTGTGGCCAACCACAGGGTTGTGTCTACAAATAGGAGAAATGTTCCACATAACCCAGAGATTATTGGGGGTGAGAGGTTCACCATGGATGAGGTCAGGCACACTCTCAGATTAAAACATGTAAGCATACTGTATCTCATCAAGTGCCTGAAACATGGATGGAAATACTTGCAAATTATCCATGAGGGCGAGCCACAGACCAATATCAAAGCTTGTACCGTGTACCCATAGCGTATTAACCAGGCCTCTGTAAAGATTACTGAAGCAAGAAAATAAAAACCTGGGAAGTTTCAAGTTCAAAGAAGTAATTGTTCATAAAACACAAAATCTCTAAAGGTGGTGGAGCCATCAATCTTCCCTACCAGTGTGTAAAAGAAAGGGTACAGCTGTGCAGTATCATGCCACAGTCTGTGAGCATGTGAAAGAACTGGGAGAGGGTAGAGCACACGTATATGATACTCCAGAGTCTTTCAGGCTAAAATAACTTTCTGAACTAAGAGCAGTAAGATTCTAGGGTCAACTGCCTGCTGTTCAGATCAGTATAATGATAACGGACAGGTAAATATGGATACAAATTACTGAATTCTTTGGTAAAATGCTTTTTGTGTAAATGAAAATAATATAAGATAAAACCTTGTAAAGGAATGTATTACCTCTATGGTATTATATTTAATGTAGAAGTGGCTTGCAGTTCTGCCCAGGTCTGTGGAGGAGAAGAATCCAGTTCTTTCTTCAAAGCGAATCATACGAGCTTTGTCCAATTTACGCCCCACTTCAATAACCAACTGTTCTCTGTGCTTTTCCAGAAAGGGGTCCATCTGTCCAACAACCCAATTGAAAAATAGTGTAAAGGTTACAGCTATAAATGTTTGGGATATTGTGTAAATCACCCTGGTATTTATAGCTCACTCCATTTTCAAACATTTTAGCTGAATGCAAAAATTTATTAAAAGTAATGAGATATCTGGCATATTCTAAAAAAAATCTTAACTAGAACATTTATCTGAAGATGTATAAAGTTGAGTGCCTAGGAAGAAGTTGTGGTCTATTATAGGTACAGGTAGCTGCAAGGTGCCACATGAGTGCAGACACTGTCAGCAGGATTGCATAGGGCTTTCAGCTAGGTGACAGTAGATTGCAGAGGACACCATTCATAGCAGGATCAGTACTTAGGAGAAGAATGCACGCACAGAAAGAAAAGGTGGATGGTAACAAAGTTGGCTGCTGTAAGAACCATGAGAGCTAAGGTGTGAGGGGAGTGTGTATTTGTCACTGACTATCCGTTTACTGCCCACATATTGGCAACATTGTCATTTGAGGATTTGTCAACATCCTGTTTGCTTATAGCTTTAGCCCTTTTCACTATAACCTAACCATATACATGCATACACACCGATCAGCCATAACTTTATGACCACTGACAAGCTAAGTAAATAACATTGCTTACCTTGTTACAATGGCATCTGAAAATCAGTGGGAAATATTAGGCAGCAAGTAAACATGTCCCTGAAGTTGATGTGTTTAAAGTAGAAAACAATTGGCATCACTGTTTGTTGTATATGGGTCTGCATAGCCAAAGGGTGCCCATTCTGACCTGTGTCCACAACCAAAGGTGCCTACAATGGGCATGTGAGCAGCAAAACTGGACCATGGAGCAATGGAAGAAGGTGGCCTGGACTGATTAATTTCCTTTTTTGTTTACTTTTCCAACATGTGGATGGCTGGGTGCATGTGCATCACTTACCTGGGGAGGAGATGGCACTAGGATGTAGTAAGGGAAGGCAAGCTAGCGAAAAACAAGCAGTGTCCTGCTGGGAAACCTTAGGTCCTGCCATTCATTTGGATGTTACTTTCACACGTACCACTGACCTAAATATTTTTGATGACAGAGTAAACCCTTACATGGAAATGGTATACCCTGTTGGCAATGATCTGTTTTTAGCAGGATAATGCGTCCTTGCCACACTGCAAAAATGGTTCAAGAATAGTATGAGGAATACAATGAATTCACAGTGTTGACTTAGCATCCAAATTCTCCAGATCTCAATCCAATCGAGCATCTGTGGGAAGTCTGATCCATGAAGGACAAACTCAGCAACTTGATGCCAGATACCACAGCATATATCTATATCTATATATATATCGCCACAAAAATATTACACTTTTTATTATTTTTTTTTTTTAAGGCACGCTAACAGCACAGGTATTAACTCCTGAAGGCAGCAGGGGACACAGTGTTAACATTTACAAGGTTCGTTGCTTGTCTTTGGCTAAGGCCATTTCAATCACCAAGGCCTAAATAAACTGAACTAAAACTAAATGAGCTAAAAGCTGTGCTGTTATCATGTTAGAAAACAAAATCAAATATTTATCCTGGAATTACTGACTAGAGAATAGGGGTTAGATATTCATAAGAAATGGATTTCCTACCTGAAACACCTTGTGACTGATGCCATATACTAATGGATTTGCTCTCATCCGTACAAAGAGATAAGTGTAGCTCAGCCACTTTACTGCTTCTTCAACATTGGTAACTGTCCCAAGAGCAATCTGTAAACAGAACCACAGACATGCAATATGGCTTATTCATGATATATATATATATATTACTGTGTTATATTATATTATATGTAAAAATCATAAAATACAATTCATATGAAAACATCCAAATTAAAAAAGAACTCCAGTCTAAACTGTGACACAAATTTCACTTTCATGGATGTTGAGTATATAACCTACTAAAACTTCTCAGCTTCAAAATGAGAGATGGCTTATAATGTGTAATCACAATTGATACTATGTAGCAAACTCTGTATTGGGACTTTATTTAAATTATTATTATAACTACACAGGTTTACTCATGGAAGGTTTACAGTTTCCTCTTACTTAGCTTAGTTAATTTTTGTTTTCTGGGTCCAGCAATTTACAGCTGAAATGCCAAGGGTCAGAGGTCACTATATGACAGACAGTTGCTGTTTTTCAATTGCCTGGACTCTCAAAATGGGAGACAGGAAGTGAGCTTACACAGTCAACAGGACAGCATCCCCATACTTCGTTGACCTCGGAGCACAACATATTTATATACTAAATCCTGACAGGATCCTTTACTTAGCTGACCATAATAATTTGTTGGCTTTGAATGCTCTACTTACTTTAGTATTACTAAGAGTCTCTAGATGGTGTTTCTTTCTCTACCCTTGGCAGCTAGGACATGCTGAGGCATAGGATACACATCAGGATGTAGGGAATTTTCTAATAAATTTGACTGTTACTGGCATTGTGATTCCAAGAACATACATTTTATTTACAGAAATAAAAAAATTATTAGGATACCATTTAGAGGTGCCTGCATGTATACTTACATACTTTGCATAGGACTCCTTAGCCCTGAAAAAGAAGGTGCTCTATAATGCAAATCTCAATTTGTTTCTGTGGTCAAGAGCTGAGGCCTATCACTTTCACTATCGGCCATTTACTGAGTGTATAGTGAGTGACCTCAATTACCAATAGTTAGGCTGGGAAATGGGTGGCCCATGTTCGTAACCAAAGGTTAAAAAGGAAAGTGGGTGATCCCTGATGCCGCACATCAGAGGAATCCTGTGGAGGTGGATAAAGTGGCAACCGTAGCCTGGACCAAAGGGGCTGGCTCAAACTTGCATAAAAAGGAATCCAGTTTTTTTTTCTCTTTCTTTTCTCTCTCTTCCTCTTTATTCATCTGTTCCTATTATCTTTCCTTCTTCTTCACCATAAATCTCTTCCCCCGCAGGTAACGGTACCCCCCTTTTTTTTTCTCACACTTGGTCACCCTCTTGTACCTGACCACCGGCTTACATAATAGTTTAACAAAGAGATGAGTTACCTGGGATCAGAGGTGGCTCTAGGCTTTGTGAGGCCTTAGGCAAAACTTAGACATGAGGCCCCACTCACGCCCAAAATTGGAAAAATAATTTTGCAAGGCTCACTTAACCACTTAAGCCCCGGAGGATTTGGCTGCTAAACGACCAGGGGGTATTTTGCGATTCGGCACTGCGGGACTTTAACGGACAATTGCGCGGTCGTGCGACGCTGTACCTAAACGAATTTGGCGTCCTTTTTTTCCCACACACAGAGCTTTCTTTTGGTGGTATTTGGTCACCTGTGCGATTTTTTGATCATGTGCTATAAACAAAAAAAGAGCGTCAATTTTGCAAAAATAGCAATATTTTTCACATTTTTTTTATATGAAATTCCCCCCCCAAAAAAATGTAAAAATCTAATTTTTTTAACATTTTCGGCCAACTTGTTTTATGCTACCTATGTTTGGTAAAAAAAAAAAAAAATCGCAAAAAGCGTATTTTGATTGGTTTGCGCAAAAGTTATCGCGTTTACTAACAAAGGGAAAGATTTTTGTCATTTTTGTTGTTTTTTTTTTTAACGCGTAATGGCGGCGATCTGCGATTTTTTTTGTGGTACAGCGACATTGCGGCGGACAGATCGGACCCTTGACTGACATTTTTGACACTTTTGGGGTTACCAGTGACATTTCTACAGTAATCAGTGCTATATATATGCACTGTTACTGTAAAAATACACTGGTAGTGAAGGGGTTAACTTTATTTGAGAGGGAGGGGCTGTGTGTGTCCCTAGGGGCGTGCTTTCTACTGTGATTGGCTGTGGCTTCAGCTGTATGAACGGTGATCAACGGTTCTACATAGTAGAACCGTATGATCATCTCTCATACACAGGGGAGAATGACAGGCAGCTTGTTTACACAAGCCGCCTGACTTTCTCCCTCTCCCCCGCCGATCGCAGAGTAGCCGGCGGACATCGGGTCCGCCGGTCACACGCGCGGGGGGGGGTCCGTGACCACGCGGGAGCGCGCCTCCAGGGGCGCGCGCTCACTCCCTAGACCCTCACAAGCAAGCGACGTAGACCTACGTCAGTTTGCCTGTGAGGGGCTGACCGCCTACGTAGATAGTCGTGCAGCGGTCGGCAAGTGGTTAACTGAGACATGCTCTTAACACTGCCTGAGCACAGAAGCATTAAGGTCCCTTGTCCCTCAAAACTTAGGTTATGTGTGGGGGCATAGCATGTGTTTTCAGACAAGCAATTTGTACCCCCTAACTCATGGATTATGCCAGCAGTGGCTGCAGGGGAGAGGAGAGAGCACTTGACAATGACCAATAAAGCCTAGAGCGGTGAAATCACCCATAGGGTCCCATGTCCCATCTGTTGTTGGTGCTCCCTCCTCTCCCCTGCATATACCACTGGAGCACACAAAGAATAACATGACCAGACTGGAGAAGTCTGAAAACAGGTTTATACATATTTTCTACAAGGGTTAACCAGCATAGTCATTAGGAGGGGGATGGGAGGATTTTCTAAGGCTAGTTAGGTTTAAACTAGAAATTCAACTTTAATCCCTCCCCATTGGTGGGCATTGGCAGAATTGTTTAAACTATTTGTGCTGCATTAGTGGTCACTGGCAGTGTTAATTAACACTGACACTGATGCCACTAATGCAGCACAAAGGGGTTAAATAACGGTCACTGGTCACAAATGCACCAGTGGTACAGCATTAACCCCTTCCTGCTGCACTTTACAGGCTAACAAAATTGCTAATGAATTGCTCCTTTAGGGGGAGTTAACTAGTCCAGTTCACAGAAAAATAGAGACGGGGGGGGGGGGGTAAGAGAGAGAGAGAGGGGGATGAGAGAGGAGGGTGGGAGAGAGGAAAAGTGGGTGAGAGGGGGGGAGTGAGAGAAAAATAAGGGGGAGTGAGAGAGAGAGAAGAGTAAAAGAGTGGGGGAGAGAGAGAGAGAGGAAGGGAGGAAGGAGAGAGAGAGGAAGGGAGGGAAGGAGGGAGAGAGAGAGGAAGGGAGGGAAGGAGGGAGAGAGAGAGGAAGGGAGGGAAGGAGAGAGAGAGAGAGAGAGGAAGGGAGGGAAGGAGAGAGAGAGGAAGGGAGGGAAGGAGAGAGAGAGGAAGGGAGGGAAGGAGAGAGAGGGGAAGGGAGGGAAGGAGAGAGAGAGAGAGAGAGAGGAAGTGAGGGAGGGAAGAAGAGAGAGAGAGGAAGGGGTGGAAGGAGAGAGAGAGAGAGAGAGGAAGGGATGGAAGGAGAGAGAGAGAGAAAGGAAGGGATGGAAGGGGAGAGAGAGAGGAAGAGAGGGAGGGTGAGAGAGAGGCCAGGTGAGAGGATGAGAGAGGAGGAGGGTTAGAGGGTGAGAGAGAGGGAGAGGGGAAAGGTGAGAGGGAGGGTGAGAGAGAGGGAGGGTGAGAGAGAGGGAGGGGGAGAGGGAAAGAGGGTTAGAGGAAGGATGAAAAGGTGAGAGGGAGGGAGGGAGGGTGGGAGGTAGGGTGAAAGGGAGGGCGGGTGAGAGGGAGGTGGGGGGGTGAGAGAGAGGGAGGTTGAGAGGGAGGGGGTGGGAGAGCAGGAGGGGGTGGGAGAGCAGGAGGGGGTGGGAGAGCAGGAGGGGGTGGGAGGGTGAGAGGGAGGATGAGAGGGACTGTGAGAGGGAAGGAGTATGAGAGGGAGGATGAGAGGGAGGGTGAGAGGAAGAGAGGGTGAAAGGGAGGGTGAGAGGGAAGGTGAGAGAGAGGGTGGGTGAGAGAGAAGGAGGGTGAGAGGGAGAGAGAAAAGGTGGGAGGGAGGGTGAGAGAATGAGAGGGAGAGAATGAGAGGGAGGGTGAGAGGGAGAGGGAGGGTGAGAGAGATAGATAGGGAAGGAGGGGGTGAGAGAGAGGGAGGGTGAGAGAGAGGGAGGGTGAAAGAGAGGGAGGGTGAGAGAGAGGGAGGGAGGTGAGAGGGAGGGTGAGAGAGAGGGAGGGAGGGTTTAGAGGGAGGGAGAGAGAGGGAGGGAAGGGGAGAAGGGGGAGGGGAGAGAGAGGGTGTGGAAGAGAGAGAGAGAGGGGGTGGGTGAGAGAGAGTGGCAGGTGGAAGAGAGAGTGTGGGTGGGTGAGAGAGAGGGGGGTGGAAGAGAGAAAGAGGGGGTGGAAGAGAGAGAGGGGTGGGAGGGAGAGAGAGAGGGTTGAAAGAGAGAGGGGGTGGGAGAGAGAGATAGGGAGGGAGGGTGAGAGAGAGAGAGAAGAAAGAGAGGGGGGAAGAGACAGAGAGGGGGGTGAAAGAGAGAGGGAGGGGGGTGGGAGAGAGAGTGAGAGAGAGGGGTGGAAGAGAGAGCGAGAGAGCGGGGTGGGTGAGAAAGAGAAGGGGGGTGGGAGGGAGAGAGGGTGCTGGAAGAGCGAGAGAGGGGGTGGGTGAGAGAGAGGGGGTGGAAGAGAGGGTGTGGGTAAGGGAGTGGAAGAGAAAGAAGGGGTGGGTAAGAGAAAAGGGGGTGGGTGAGATCCCTAGCCCTGCCTGCAGTCCCTCCTTGGCCGCCCTGTCTGTGGGTAGGTGTGTGTGTGATGCACCAATCTCCCCCCGTCCTCGTCCTCTTCTTGTTGAGGACAGTGACAGCTGGCAGTGATGGCTGGGGAAGGAGTGCAGGCTCTGACTGGGAGGTGGTGGCCTGCTGGGGATACTGTGCCCACTGCTGCTCGGGTCAGGACAGCGGCGGTGAGGTCTTCTCCCACCCCCTCCCAAGTCCCGGGCTGTTCCAAGGTGCCGCATCAACAGAAAGGGCTCAACTTAAGGCGCAGCTGCTTTTTGGCCGAGGAAGCACACTCGGTGCGCGGAGGAGGAAGTTAAATCCTCCGCTTTCAATGCTGGGCAGGGGGGAGCACTGGTTGCTAGACGCCAGGCGGCTCTAGCAACCAGTCAGTACTAGTTATGTAGGCTAGTAGGCGGAGCCGTAGCCAGCGCTAAGGCGTCCACTTAGTCCGTCCCTGTCCCCTGCATTCTGCTCCCTGACACCCCCCCCATGTGTGGCACCTGGGGTGGACCGACCCCCCCCCTGCAGTGCATTAGGCAAATTAGGTGGCTGCGAGGCCCCCGTGAGTGCGAGGCCTTATGCGACCGCCTAATTTGCCTAATTAGAGAGAGGCCTCTGCCTGGGATTGACTATGTGAAAGTTTGTTGTTTTAGTTATATTGGAAGGGGGTTAGTGTGTTGCTCCACCTATCATCCTGTCTTTGTGATTATGTTAAAGCTACTTGCACTGTATGCTGCTTTTCACTATATTTGTAAACTGCAATTTGTTCTTCAATAAAACATTTATGGAAAAAAAAAAGTCATCCAGGGCTCTGGAGTTCTTCCAATGAAAGCTTTCATTATGTACTGGGCTTTGAGAACACATGGTCTCCCCAATTTCATAGCATAATAAAATAAGACTATTAACTAATCGTCAAAATTAATAACATACATTGTCCATGCATAAATAAGATTCAACCACATACTTTTAATTTTTTTGACTACCAAACAGTGTTTAATCAATTTCATTATATGTTAATACAGATAAAATGAAATGCTTTCTATTAAAAAGTAAGAGTGTATGTAAACCTTTACAGCGGATTTCCTTTATTTGCTCCTTTAAAAAAAAAAAAATATATATATATATACACAGAAATCTTGTGACCTAATAACTTCCTCTGCTCTCTACCTCTGGACTGCCATCAGGAAGCATTCTGATTTGTGAAAGTTCTGCGGCTTGCTCCTGCAAATAATCAGGGTTGCACTAATTCTCCATCCAGTGCATTACAATGTGTGCTTTACTTGTTGTCCTTCCTCTATCAGTGATGTGGGGGATGCTGGTGTCTGGACCGTGAGATGGAGGGACTGACAACTCCTCTTGGTCGCCAAGACAGATATTCATACAACTCCCTGGTTGTACCAAAGCCCACTGTCGATGCATCTCAGGCTTGCCCCATCAAAAAAGCCTGCCTTTCAATTGAGACTTAATGAGACACAAGATATTTTCTTCAACTCTAATCACATATTCAGGATTTTTTCTCTGACAATATAGACCCCTTTTTCCCCCCGCTGTCCTTTGGAAAGCCCACAAGACTACAATACGAGGGCACCGAATTTAAATGACTTTGCTCAATGTAAAATTAAAGTTGTTCTGGGTAAAGTTCCACTTTAAATAGAAATCATCATATATTAGCAGAAAATCTAATCATTTCACAAATGGTCCCTGAAAAAATAATGTAAACCACTCTCCTAATATTATCTCCAGATAAGGCAAGGAAAGTGCAGCACTGAAGTGAGAAATAAAACCAAATGGTTAATGGCTCATCTGTAACTATTGTAGTACCAGGAAGTCTTTAAGATCTTGTCAGACAGTACAAAATGTGACTTGTTTTGTCCCATCTTTTGCTTTAAAGACACTATTTTCATCACAATTTAGGCAATAAAAATGACTCTTTGTTAGTCATATCTGTATAACATTAACATGGCTATTAACTTCCAACTAGTATACCAAAAAGAAAAATGAAATATTTATAAACTAAGACATAATTTCCTTTAGTAATGCCTCACATTTAAAATTGACTGGTCATACATTTTCCATTATGTTGTTTAGTTGACAAATTCAGCACAGTTTAGAGGGGTCATTACCATTTCTTTAGCCACTCTGAGGTAATTCCATTGGCAGGCAATGGTAGGAAAATCTGTAAACCATTTAAAACTATCTTGATTTTTGCATGGAAAGCTGCTAAAATTTTAACTTATCCTCATCTAAGTGATTACAAAGTAAAAAAATAGAACTGTGGTGTCATGCAATGAATGCTGAAACACCTTAATGCTGAAAGAGCCTTGTCCGCGGGTCTGGAGAAGCCTGCTTTTGGCTTGCCAGACCAGGTTCGTTTGGATCTTCCAGAGGAGGCCCTGAAATGCTAGAGCCCTTGTCAGTTGAAACTGAGGGACGAAAAAAAAACGTATGAGCCGAAAAGGGGGGCCAACGTCTACGACGAGGGTCCTTGCCCTTAGTAACCTGCGGAAGAAAGGTACTCTTCCCCCCGTAAGACCTTTAATGGAATCATTCAGGATAGCTCCAAAAAGGCGATCTCCTTGAAGGGGAGAGCAGTCAAGGCCATTTTAGAAGTCTGGTCCGCAGACCAGCATTTGAGCCAAAAGACACGCCGAAGAACCACTGCCGAAAAAGAGAGCTGAGCCACTAGGGGAGCCACATCCAAAGAGGCATCACAGATAAACTGCAGCCCCTAGACCAGCTGGTCCGCCAGCTCAGCAAAGGCAGGGGGAGCTGTTTTTCTTTCAGGTAAAAGCGTAAAAGCTTAGCCCACTCAGTCAGAGTTTGTGACACCAGGACAATGCCGAATACCAGCCTTAGTGCCAAACCAGCCAGAGTATACATATTGCGGGCCACAGCCTCCACCTTCCTGTCAGGTGGATCCTTAAAGGCCGGGGACTATTCAACCGGAATCACGGTAGCCTTGTTCAATCTGGAACAGTCCACTTCTTAACGCCTAGCAAATCGCTTAGGGACCCCAAGGGGATGCTTTGGCCGTCCCCACTCTTTAGCAAAGATAGGCAGGGAAAGGAAACACCTTTGCTGCTCTGGATGGCTTGTGAGTGCCAAAGGGACCCTGCGCCTCCATCGCAGCTGCGTTCTCCATCTTTAAGGTCTCACGCACAGATACAATCAGTGCTTCCACCAGCGCCTTTTCATGCGCAGTTGCAGATGTGGAGGAATCCTCCTCACTATCTGAGGATTCGGGGTGTGAGGTCGCAAACACAACAGGGTGACCCACGTCTGTGGCAGCCAAATCAGATTCAGGTTTTGATGAGACAGATGAGGCAGTGGAAGGCGGGGGGGGGGGGGCGCTTTTCACTAGCCCGTCGCACAAAAGTCCCCTCCATCTGGGACACAAAGAACTCAAGGACCACCAACAGTGCATCGATGAATGGTTGGGACCTGGAGGGCCTCGCAGCCTCAGAGAGGGGATCAGGTGGGGAGATGTACTGCAAAGACTGCATTAGTCACCAGGGGGACCCCACAAAAAGTGGAATAACACTGCAAAGGGACAACCCCCACTGTGCTGGCAGCACCGCCTGGTCACCAGGCATAAAGCACCAAGCAATCCTCAGCAGAGAGGGAGAGGACCCCACCAGACTCAACTCCCAGCAGAAACAGGGACCTGCAGCCACCAGGACAATCTGCACTCCACTCTTTATCTCCTTAACTCCTCCACTTCTCTCTCCAAGTAATTACCAGCATTGTTTTCACCATTCAAGGAACGGGAGAACAGTGTGATATTGTTAACTTTATTAATAATTAAAAAAACAAAATCCCCGCTGAGAGAGATGACAGTCAGCTGTTGTAAACACAGCAGACCGTTGTTCTTTCTGAAATGATCACAGAGCGCCTGCGATCCTTCTATATAGGATCATAGGTCTCTGTGTTCATTTCACAAGTTCCTCACCTATACAGTTAGAAAACACTCCCCTAGGCTCACACTTAACCCTTTGATCACCCCTGGGTTAACCCCTTACTTGCCAGTGTCATTAATACAGTAACAGTGCATATTTATAGCACTGATTACTGTAGTAATGTCACTGGTCCCCCTAAAAGTGTCAAAAATGTCAGTTAGGTGTCCGATCTGTCCACTGCAATGTTGTTGTCCCGCTAAAAAAAAAACAATAAAAATTACATAAATCTTTCCCCTAGTTTGTAGATGCAACAATTTTTGCGCAAACCAATCAAAATACGCCTAAAAATGAATGCAAAATGGCCTAAAAGGATTCAAAAAATGATTCTTAATTTTTTTTTTACATAGCAGAAAGTGAAAAATATTGTTTTTTTTTTTTTTGTTTTTTTCAGAATTGTCGCTTTTTTTTTTTGTTTAAAGAGCAAAAAAAATGGATTTTTGTAAAATCTTACCATAAAATCCCTTTCTCTTAAGCTCATTGACAGACGTAGTCCTCGTTGATTACTAACAACTCGGGTTATGCTGCCCTCTACAGGAGTAGGACTAGACAGGAAAGAAAACATTCTGGCCACACCTTAGGGGCAGTCCCAGATGTAAGTGCAATTCTTTCATTAAACCCCAGTATGTGACGTTATTACACCATTGGAGTTTCCCTCTGTTCTTTTTACATTATGATGCTCGGAGATCCGGAGCTTCTTAAAGGCATCTGGGCCAATATCCTTTAAGCAGAGACAGCGCTGAGGACCATTTTGAGCCTATGTGGAGATCAATGCCGGTTTCGACCCCTATAATTAAGGGGTCATCGTTGTCTGGTAAGAGGTATATTGTCTTACCACTGGGTGGAGGTGTTTGGTGAAGGTTCCCATTTAGTCCAATTTTGCTGCTGAAGACAGTTTGCACTGAGCACTTTAAGGACTTTTTTGAACCACATGAGTCACCATCGTTCATTTAGTAATATTTATTGTGTATAATATTTACTCTAATTTGCAATTTTAATATTTATGCACCAAAGCACCTTTTCAGTGACTGCTAAGCGCAATTTTCAACCTTTGTTAACACAGTTCACGTTTTTACGTTTATTATTGCGGCTCGCAGTGTGGAAGCAATTCCCATATTATTTATTTTATAATTATTCTATAAATTTACATATATTTATCCATATATTGTGTTGTCAAATATCACTCCATTCGCGCAGGTCTGTTTTGGTTAGCACCAATTGTTTTGCGTAAAAAATATAAATTGCACAGGTGATCAAACACCACCAAAAGAAAGCTCTGTTTGTGGGAAAAAAAGGACATAAATTTTATTTAAGTACAGGCGTTGCACGACAGTGCAATTGTCCTTTAAAATAACGCAGTCGGATAGCAAAAAATGGCCTGGTCATTAAGGGGGCAATTCCTTCCAGTCCAGAAGTGGTTAAATACACCTATGATAAAAATGTTAGACCCTTCATTTCTTTGTAAGTAGGCAAACTTACAAAATCTGCAGGGGATCAAATAATTATTTTCCCTACTGTATAATCTCTTCTATAGGGATCTTACATGGTGTGTTGGGCTTTGTTTCAATCGATAAGATAGCATGCATGCAACCTGTAACAAGTACCCAAAGAAAAAAAAAAGGTCACAACACTGCTGTTTTTGAAGTCCAAATCATTGCTTTCTTTCATGCAATTGTTGTGCATTTGCAAATAACTGTTTTGGGCTTATGTCCCTATAAGGTAGAACTGCAGAAATCAGCAGTGCTACAATAACTGGCTTTACTAGCAATACACTTATTAGCAATTTAATGGTAATCACTTTGTTTAGTTTTTCTTTAAGAAATAATCCTATTCCTAACTGGCAGGACATTGAATACAAACACAGAACTGTCCTTACAGCAAATTCATCAGCAAAATGGACAATTCATACTCGAACAATGAACTGACAAGTACACACTAAGCAGAATTATGACACAACCTCATGTTTTACTCAACCTCAAACATATTATGCTTTAGACAGGTACATTGTATAAGAAACAGTAAAAAGACATACAATGAAAGGGCTAAATGAACCCCCATTTATCCCTTACAAGCTGAAGTAAGCTCTTAACATTCAACACTAGATTACTAAGACAAAAAATACTATAGTCTGTTGATCCTATTGCATCCTCAATAAAATAAATGATATCCTGCAGTTGTTTAGTATGCATATTCAATTCCACACATTTTTTTGTTTTAAGCACAGAAAAACAAATTATTATACACTGCGCTTTTCCCAGCAAATTAGCTTTTAAATAGTGAATCAGATAGCAGCAGCGAGAAGTAGAACAGTTCCAACACTGTATATGTTATACATATACATACACACAGTACATGGTCTTAGTGTGCCATCTGGTGGTCATTCAAAATATTAGACAGTGTCTGGTGCCATCATGTGGTTTCCTTGACAAGTACAAATTTCAAAACAATGCAAGAAAATATCAGGAGCAAATACCTTACATAATAAACAACACTTCTGTGTTTTAAAAATGTATCCACTCCTAATACATCTATGCAGTCTACTTGTTCTTTTAGGATTACACATAATGACTGGAGACAATGTAAGAGAAAACATAAAAAATAGGAAGGTTTTAGACAAATATAAAAAGCTTGCATGTAAGCCTTTTAACGGGACAAAGCTTGCATACTATCAGTTTCTAACTTGAGCAGAAAGCTGCTGGCATTTTTACTTTCCGAGAGTACCTAAATCACAATTGTGAAAATAAGTCCTGTTGCGTGGCAGGTTCATTTATTTATTTTTTTTGCACTAGGGAGGGAGGAAGCCAGAGTTGAGCTTAGAAAATTCAAGAAGAAAATACAAATACCATACAATAATTCATCTGATCTCAATCTTGCTGTAAAAGCAAAGTGCTTCTTTGAACTTCCCATTTGTGTTGCTCTTGTTGGCATTGGAAAGTCTGACATACACTATATTACCAAAAGTACTGGGACATCCTGCCTTTACATGCACATGAACTTTAATGGCATCCCAGTCTTAGTCTGTAGGGGTTCACTATTGAGTTGGCCCACCCTTTGCAGCTATAACAGCTTCAACTCTTCTGGGAAGGCTGTCCACAAGGTTTAGGAGTATGTCTATGGGACCGCATTTGTGAGGTCAGGCACAGATGTTGGACAAAAAGGCCTGGCTCACAGCCTCCGCTCTAATTCACCCCAAAAGTGTTCTATCGGGTTGAGCTCAAGAGTCTGTGCAGGCCAGTCAAGTTCCTCCACCCCAAACTCACTCATCCATGTCTTTATGGACCTTGTTTGCGCAAACAGTACCTACTTTTAAATTATCACAAAAATAGTGCTGTGCTATTGGATGCCAACTGATAGGTAATGAGGTAGTCAGGAAAAAAGTAGATGTAGATGATCTTAGATATACATGTGACAAACTAAGTAGTGCATACACTGTGCAAAACAAATGTGGATGAATATTTCAAAAGGTAGCAAAATAACATTAACATAAACATGTGTATCACACTAAATTTAATACAGTGATACAAAAAAAATAATGGAAGTGACAATCAATCAATGATCCTATTATCCAATAAAATCATGTATAAAACTGATGAATAAAGGTGATCAAAAAAACGTCCATAACAAAATTCATCAAATTAAATCCATAGGAAAATATTCATGAAATCCAGTGCACAAAAACATGAATACATGCAAAATCCCTTCACCATGCAAAAATGTAGAGAAAGTGACTGGTGTCCTAAATATCCAGTGCAATGACACCTCTGTGTGCTAATCTCTCACCTTACAGCTGTAAGGTTACAGCATAAAAAGGTATCTTTCGCTGAATAATCCTATACTTCCAGCTGCCTTCCGGGGGTGGCTCAACTGGTAACTCTCTATGGTGGGTAACTTCCCGTCTATGGTGGTCAGATGGATTCTCTAGATATGTCCTCAGCGTAGGTGGTATATGCAGGAAAGAAAGCTCCAGGTAGTGTCATATTGTTTCCCATTTTTCTTTTTTAAATAAAAGCAGATAAAAAAACTCACTTGCTATATGGTAAACCAAACAAATCAATCCACAAGCAGCGAGTTCGTCCTCCGGGGAGACTTCCAGTTAGCCTATAGCTCAGTCCCGACGCCTAGCGTCACACCCACATGACTTCATCAGTCCCCTACACTGAGGACATATCTGAAGAATCCAACTGACCACCATAGACGGATGTTACCCACCACACCTACCAGTTGAGCCCACCATAGGAGGATCCCCGGAAGGCAGCTGGAAGAATAGGATTACAGTTGTAAGGTGAGAGATTAGCGCACACATAGGTGTCACTGCACTGGATATTTAGGACACCAGGCACTTTCTCTACATTTTTGCATGGTGAAGGGATCTCACATGTATTCATATTTTTGTGCACTGGATTTCATGAATATTTTCCTATGGACTTAATTTGATGAATTTTATTATGGACCTTTTTTTGATCACCTTTATTCATCAGTTTTATATATGATTTTATTGGATAATAGGATCATTGGTTAATTGTCACTTCCATTTTTTTTTTTTTTATCACTGTATTATATTTAGTGTGATACACATGTTTATGTTAATGTTATTTTGCTACCTTTTGAACTATTCATCCACATTTGTTTTGCACAGTGTACGCACTACTTAGTTTGTCACATGTATACTAGTAATGGCAGATAGGACATCTGACTTTTTTTTACACTTTTGGGGGGACCAGTGACATTACTACAGTAATCCGTGTCAAAAATATGCACTGTTACTGTACTAATGACACTGGCAGGGAAGGGGTTAACACCAGAGGCGATCAAAGGGTTAAATGTGTCCCTAGGGGGTGCTTTCTAACAATGTGGAGGATGGGCTTGCTGAATGAATACAGAGACCTATGTTCCTAAATAAGAGGAAGACAGGATCCCTGTGTTCATTACTGACAGAACAGCGGTCTGCCGTGTTTACAACGGTAGATCACTGTTCTGTCTCCATGGGTGACCCACTGACTGGGTCCCCATGGCCAATTGGAGCGTGCGCACACCCCCACTATCGGTCCCACGAAACGACATACAGGTACGTCATTTCGCGGGACAGAGCCGACCTGCCGCAGTAAGTATGGCGGCTGGTCAGCAAGTGGTTAAACTGCACTGTCTGCCTACAATGGCTTGCTGGGCACACAGCAAAGTGAAGTGTCCCTGGAAACTTTTTTGAAAAATTTACATCTATGCAGTACCTCCTAACTATACAAGTTTGTTTCCTAATAAATCCTTGCGTCTTTATAGGACTACTATTTGGTAGGTTTTATATAGAGAATATACAATACTAAAAATAGTTTGTACCAAGTAACTTTGGAGCACACATACCACTGACTGAGAATCTGTAGCATATACAATACACTATACAATAAAACAGCTTGTTGACAAACAAAACAATATATGCAAACATATTTACCTCAGCATTCAAATTATCAGCAAAACTTTCAAGAAACTGGCTCTCAATTGGATTTTGCTGGGTGAGAAGACTAAGGTAATGGCTGAGCTTGTCATGAGTTGTAATAATGGTACCTTCTCCAAACTTATCGAATTGTGGCCGCCCAGCTCGTCCAAAGATTTGCATTACATCTAGAATTCCCAGGTCAACAAATGATCCTCTTTTTGCATCATAAATTTGTGTTCCCTGGATGAAGAAATGCAATAAATTAGAAATATATACCAAATAGAAATATACAAAATATATTTACTATCTAAATAGCTTTAAAACCTAAGTTTACCTAAAAAAACCCCCAAAAAAATAATATTATAAAATCAGCACAAGGGATATTATTTTCTTTCAAATGTTGTGCAGATCTCTACACATTTACAACCCTAAATTTTGTGACACTTCACTATGCCTTGTTGATAGGCACTATTGTGTCACACATTTCACAGGGATTGTCTTCTGAACTACAGAGGTGCTAAGAGGAGGAGTTTCTGGAGGCAGAGTCAGTAAAGGAACCACTGCATAGGATATATAATTAAAATAATTGAAAGTGAACAGCAGAGGAGAATCTGCAAAGCATGCATGGAATACAGAAAAGAGATGGCCAGCAGATAGGCAGCACTCACAAAATACTGTAAAAAAATTGGATTTTTTGACTTATCATAAGATCCATTTCTCTGATGTTCATTGACGAACACAGCTTCTGGTTTTCATAGCCATTGGGTTATACTGCCCCCTGCAGCAGGAGGACACTAGGCAGAAAAACATTTTGGCTACAACCATGGGCAGACCCAGGGGGTATATATACTCCCTCTCTCTGCTATAGCCACTCAGTTTTGTAACAAACAGTGTCAGAAGAATAATAACTCCACACAGGGGTGAGTGCTGTGTCCATCAATGAACATTAGAGAAATGGATTTTACGGTAAGTAAAAAATACCATTTTCTCCTTCGTTCATTGACGGACACAGCTCTTGGTATTCATAACCATTGGGACATCCCAAAGCAGTGTTAAATATGAGGGGTGGGAACAACCAAAAAATTCCCAAGGCTAAACATTAACCAACCAGGCAACAGGGACTCAACCAAGCAGCCCAAATGAAAAAAAAACAATACACCCTCAAAGAGAATCAGGTCCTCTTAAAAAGCAGCCTGAAAAACCTTGCGGCCAAAGGAAGCATCCGCAGATGCCAACACATCCACTTTATAAAACTTTCTAAAAGTGTGCACCGATGACCAGGTGGTCGCCTTGCAAACCTGCATCACTGATGCCTGATGACAGAAGCCCCAGGAGGCACTAAGCGCCCTAGTAGAGTGTGCCTTGACAGGGAAAGGAGGAACCTGACCCCTGATGGATTAGGCCTAAACCACCGTCTGTCTGATCCATCTGGAAATGGTCCCAGAGGAAGCGGACAACCCTTTTTGAGGTCAATCCGTGAGCGCAAATAGAGAGTCTTACTTCCCCAAGCTGCCAGGTACACCCTAATACACCCGGATCACATCCAATGCAATTTCCTTCAGAGGTTTAGGCCTGGGACACAGGGAAGGCAACACAGTGTCTTCATGCAAATGAAAGTCAGAGACAACCTTAGGAAGGAATGACAGACAGGGGCAAAGAACCACCTTATGAATCACCAGGTAAGGATAACGCCACCAGTCCTGACACCCTGCGTGCAAAAATGATAGCCACTAAAAAGGCCACCCTCTGGGACAACGTAAGCAGGGGAATCTCCCGAATATTTTCAAAAGTAGGCTTCTGCAGAGCTGAAAGCACCAAATTAAGATCCCAAGGCAGCAACAGAGCCCACACCGGAGGAACCAAATGTCGGACATCATGAAGAAAGGTACACACCAGGGAGTGTGTGGCCAAAGGTTGTTGGAAGAAGACC
The DNA here is from genome assembly GCF_965119305.1 of Pelophylax lessonae. NCBI lineage: Eukaryota > Metazoa > Chordata > Amphibia > Anura > Ranidae > Pelophylax > Pelophylax lessonae. The sequence goes on from NC_138770.1 coordinate 383,820,987, forward strand.
ACCAAGGCCGACACCTGGCCCTTGATGGTACTCAAGGCCAATTTCTGTTCAACCCTCTGATGATAGAAGGTTAAGGACCGGGCCACCGAGAAGGAGCAAGGAGGAACCCCGAGAGACTAACACCACACAACATAGGTCTTCCACGTAAGATGGTAGATCTTCCTTGAAGTAGATTTCTTAGCTTTCAACAGGGTGGGAATCACTGACTCAGAAAAACCCCTATCCTTCAGCACCTGGCGTTAAACAGCCAAGCCATCAAAGCCAGCGACAGTAAAGGAGGATGGAAGATTGGCCCTTGGGACAGAAGATCCTCCCTGAAAGGAAGCTTCCAAGGAACGTCGGCGACCAGCTGCACCAGATCGGCGTACCAAGCCCGGCGAGGTCAGTCTGGAGACACTAAGATGAACAGAATCCCTTCTGCCTGGATCCTTCGTAGAAGTCTGGGCAGAAGCTTGAGAGGAGGGAAGGCGTAAATCTGCCGATACCCTGTTTCCCCCGAAAATAAGACAGTATCTTATAATAAGTTTTGCTCCCAAAGATGCGGCTAGGTCTTATTTTCAGGGGATGTCTTATTTTTCCATGAAGAAGAATACGGTACACATTGTTGTACAACAAAAAAAAAAACCCCGGAAATGTGTTTGGTGGAGAGGGCTGGAATGAACCATTCTGCCCACCTTAGAATGCTGGCTACCTCCAGAGATGCCCGGACACTTCTTGTGCCCCCTTGATGATTGACATAAGCCAAGACCGAGGCATTGTCCAATTGAATACGCACTGGAAAACCCTGAAGACGATCCGTCCAATGATCCAAGCACAGTCTGATCGCTCGGAGTTCCAAGACATTGATCGGTAGTCTGGATTCTTGCAGTGTCCAGATCCCCTGAGCAGGAAGCTTGCCGAGGACGTTTCCCCAGCTGGACAGGCTGGTATCCGTGGTTACCACTGTCTAATAAAAGGGGAGGAAGGATTTTCCCAGCCGAAGCACCAGAAAACGAAGCCACCATATCAAGGACTCCCTCGTTCCCCGACTCAGCTAGATCTGATTTTCCAGAGACTGGGGAGTCTTATCCCATTTGGTCATAATCTCCCTTTGCAAGGACCTCATATGGAACTGTGCAAATGGAACCGCTTCAAAAAGGTAGACACCATCAGGGCCAGCACCCGCATGCAAGTCTGGAGGGATAACCATCTGTTGGACAGCAGGAGGTGAATTGCAGCCTGCAATTTTTGGAGTTTGTCCAGAAGAAGGAGCACTCTGGCTAAGGCCGAGTCCAGAGTCAGGCCCAGATAGCTAGCACCGAGACTAACTCTTTTGTGAAGACCAGAGGAGCAGAGGCGAAACCAAAGGGTAACGCCACAAACTGATAATGCTCCTCTCCCACAGCAAAAAGGAGAAAATGCTGGTGACTGGAAAATATTGGAATGTGAAGGTAGGCATCCTTGATATCGATAGAGGTGAGGAAATCAACCTAATGCAGGGATGCCAACACCGTGCGAATGGACTCCATTCTGAACTTCTGTACCCGCACAAAGCAGTTTACCGCCTTGAGGTCCAGGATTGGATGCACTTTGGCTTCCTTCATAGGGACCGTGAACAGGTTTGAGTAAAAATCCTGAAAACGTTCAAGTCGGAACCAGGACAATCACCTCTTGAAGGAACAGGTCTTGTACTGCCCCCAAACAGGCCCTGTAAGCTGGCTAGGGACAGGTGCAAGTTGGAAGGAAAAAACCTTTCTGGGGACAAGAGCGACACACGATCTTGTAGCCAGTCCAAACTACTTTGTGGACCCACTTGTCCTGCACTAGGGAAGTCCCCGGGTCTGGAAACCAGTGAAGATGTCCCCCCAAACCCAATACGGGTAAGGGCGCACCTTCATGCTGAAGGAGCCTTGTACGCAGGTCTGGAGATGCCCGATTTTGGCTTGCCAGACCAGGTTCGTTTGGATCCTCCTGAAGAGGCCCTAAAAGGTTTCAAGCCCTTATCAGTCGACCCTGAGGGATGAAAAAAAATTCTTATGAGCTGAGAAAGAGGGCCCGAGGTTCCTTGCCCTTAGTAGCATGCGGAAGAAAAGTACTCTTCCCCCCTGCGAGACCTTTAATGATGTCATCCAGGGTAGCTCCAAACAGGCAATCTCCTTGGAAAAGAAGATCAGTCGAGGTCTTTTTTTAAGTCTGATCTGCAGACCAGCACTTGAGCCAAAAGACACAGCAAAGGACCACTGCCAAAACAGAGAGGCGAGCCATCAGGGGAGCCACATTCAAAGAGGCATCACAGATAAACTGCATCCCCGTGGTTGCAAACCCAGCAGGGTGACCCACGTCTGTGGTGGCCAAATCAGATTCAGGATCTGATGAAACAGATGAGGCAGGGGAAGGCGGGGGGCCCTTTTTGCTAGCTCGTTCCCCAAAAGCCACCTCCACCCATGACACAAGGGACTCTAGGACCACCATCAGTGCATGGATAGAAAGTTGGAGCCCGGAGGGCCCCGCAGACTTAGAAAGGGGATTAAGTGGGGAAATGTGCTCCAAAGACTCCATGAGTCACCAGGGGAACCCCACAAAAAGTGTAACTTGAAAAAAAATAAAAATATATGGCGCTCAAGGTAACTTTCACATAAAAGGGCAGTAAAAACCTGAATTATAGGTATGAATAGAGAGAGACTACTATATATAGTCCAAAAGTCAATGGGTAGGCGATTCCATGAAAGGAGATGAATGGGCTTCAGATGGGTGTAAACAATTACATGCAACAAGGGCAGGCTCTTCACAGGAGTGAAGTTGACTCTGTAAATCAGGAGGAAAAAGGACAAGAAGAGTGCCTCTAAGTGCAGTAGTTTAATAATGGATAAAAGCACAAATGTACACTCACATTAGGTAAATAATAAACGGCTTGTCAGTGCGGTGTATAGTGGATCTGTGTAGCGGTGTGTCTGAAGATCCAACCCTGGAGCCAAGATAGTGGTTGGCGGTGAAGAGAGTGCCTGCGCTCTCGGTCTTCCAGGTCAGCTAACCGTAACCAGCCTGGTCTGCAGCGTAACAGTGCGTGACATCAACAACGGGCAAGGGGGAACACAACGCGTTTCAGAGTATGCGCGACGGCTCTTACAATGCTGATGTTATACAATTAAAGTGTATGCTGTGACCATAGATTTTCTTTAATGTGCACGAGAAATGAAGAATGATTCACACAGCTCTCCAGAGAGACATAAAACTCAAATTGGCTTTCTTCACAAAATGAATTTTCATTTGGGGGGAAAACCCTCTCATGCAAAATCTGTTCTTCCCTACTATTTATCTTAATTGTTCCCCAGACAAAAAATCCTGAGGGGATAGTATACTCATTGCGAATTCTATCCTATGGACCCTACATAAAAGTCTTATGGATGATGGGGGCTGATACATACACTATATTGTCAAAAGTATTGGGACACATGCATTTACACGCACATGAACTGTAATGGCAATTCAGTAGTCTGTAGGGTTCAGTATTGGGTTGGCCCACTCTTTGTAGCTATACCAGCTTCAACTGAAGAAAGAAGAGAGAGAGGGGATATGATAGAAACTTTTAAATACATAAAGGGAATCAACTCGGTAAAGGAGGAGAGCATATTTAAAAGAAGAAAAACTACCACAAGAGGACACAGTTTTAAATTAGAGGGGCAAAGGTTTAAAAGTAATATGAGGAAGTATTACTTTACTGAGAGAGTAGTGGATGCATGGAATAACCTTCCTGCAGAAGTGGTAGCTGCAAATACAGTGAAGGAGTTTAAGCATGCATGGGATAGGCATAAGGCTATCCTTCATATAAGATAGGGCCAGGGACTATTCCTAGGATTCAGATATATTGGGCAGACTAGATGGGCCAAATGGTTCTTATCTGCCGACACATTCTATGTTTCTATAACTCTTCTGGGAAGGATGTCCACAAGCAGGGATGGGCTCAGGTGCGTTCAGATCGTAGTTCCAACACATCTGAGCAATCCTTCCAGTCAATGAACACCACCAATCATAGGCAGCGTGTGTATGTGCAGCTGCGGGCCCAGAAATGCCTCATGGCTATGACTGGAGGGGTGCTTCCTGGTGGGATTGCTCAGGTGGGATGGGACTAAGATCCAAACACACCTGAGCCCAACACTATCCACAAGGTTTAGGAGTGTGTCTATGGGAATGTTTAACCACTCTTCCAGAAGAAAATTTGTGAGGTCAGGCACTGATTTTGGATGGGAAGGTCTGGCTTGCAGTCTCCTCTATAATTCATCCCAAAGGTGTTCTATGGGGTTCAGGTCAGTCAAGTTCCTCCACTCCAAACTCACTCATCCATGACTTAATAAGACCTTGCTGTGTGCACTGGTGCGCAGTCATGTTATAACAGGAAAGGGCCATCCCCAAACTGTACCTGCAAAGTTAGGAGCATGAAATCGTCCAAAATGTCTGACGCCCTATCAGTGCCCATCAGTGCCGCCTCATCAGCGCACATCAGTGAAGGAGAAAAATTATTTATTTTCAAAATGTTTTGCTTTATTTTTGTAAGAAATAAAAAACCAAAAGGTGATTAAATACCACCAAAAGAAAGCTCTATTTGTGTGAAAAATGATAAAAATTTCATATGGGTACAGTGTAGCATGACTGCGCAATTGTCATTCAAAGTGTGACAGCGCTGAAAGCTGAAAATTGGCCTGGGCAGGAAGTGGGCGAAAGTGCACTGTAGGCAAGTGGTTAGGGGCAGTATCAGTTCTCAAATAGTCACTCTAGATGTTTTTTGTTTAGTAAGTACACACTAATTCTAATGTTTGGACTGCACTCTTAGGTCTTTGGAAGATTTTAAGGAGGGGCTGTTACTTCTAGAAGGTGACTTTAATCGCATCCTGGATCCCACCCTAGATTCCTCCAAACCTTCCTCCAGAATCTCCTATACCACTCTCAAACAAACTCACAAATGCTTACACCTACATCAATTCATAGATGTGTGGGGCATTCACTACATTACCTCTTTTGTTTCTCTCCAGTGCAAAAAAATATATATACTCATATTGACCTTTTTCAAGTCCATGCCTCTTCCTTTTGGTCACAAATACAAATATAGATCCCTTACCCTCTTGACCATGCTCCCTGTTTTCATTGACCTTGACATAGGAGGTCATATCCTGGAATTAGAGACCTAAAGTGGTTGCACACCCTTACATATACTCTGTTAAGTGACTGGCCACAGGGGATACACAGAGATATAGAAAAGCCTTCTATGCAGATTGTTCCTATCTATCTGCAGTCTTCTCTTCTCTACATCCGTTTAAAGTGCTGAATTATAAAGCTTGTCTGAGCTGTCAGAAAAAAGGGGACAGAGAGTGGAAGTTAAAACTCTGCAGCACATAGTGAGGAGAGCCAATTGAAGGGAAGGGACACACGCCCCTTACACAACACACAGGAACAGAGCCGGGGCTGTCAATCTGTTGGAGATCCCTCCCCTGTCACAATTTTTCTCTTAATGTCAGGAAAACATGTCCGAAGTGATAATGCTGATAGCAGAGGAAAGAAGCAACATACAAAAGTGAAACTTAGAGAGAGCTCCTAACTTAGACAAGTACACACTATAGAGGGATATGCTTTATTCATATGTTATGTCTGAGGTTTACAACCACTTTAATGACTTCTTACTAAATGATACTGAAGTTATTAAAGACATTATGAGGGAACTGAAAATTTACTTTGAAATCAACTCTACCTCAGATGTTATTAATAAAGAAAGATCCAACCAGACCCTTACTTTCGTCCTTTAGATTCAAGATCTAATAACACCTGATATAGAACTTAACATAAATCAACTCTGTGAATCCCAAAAACTTCACCAGAGAAGCAAGGGATAACGCAAATTCCATTAAATAAGTTATTTTGACAAAAAATAAATGCACATTTTTTGCAGGTGAAAAAATGTGAATTTATTATGGAAGAAATTATTACCGTCTGATTTGACAAACTCACTATGCAATGGTTCTTCTATTTCAACTATCACTTGAGTGAGCTTTGTATTCATTTATATCTTTACATTACAATCATTTTATTGTACCACTGTTAAATTTTCTTTATCTTTTCAATAGAAATTTTATTTAATGAAAAAAAAAAAAAAATGTGCATTTATTATTTTTTGTTTTTTAAGCTTGTAAAGCATTGCACCAGCGATTAGTAGATTGATGACACCATGCAGGTCTCCTTCAGATCTGTCAGCGTTTCAGCTTGCTCATACCTCGTACGAGGAAGCCAATACATTCCGACAGGAAGAATGAATGAACTACCACAACGTTCACAGCTGCAAAGGCTGCCAGACCTTGTAGTTTTCCATTCACAAAGCGCTGTGAATTATTATTATTTTTTTTTTTAATTTTGACAGCTAGCAGGTAGGAAGGGGATCTCCCACTAGCTGTCACAGTGGGGGAGTGGGAGGTGTGGGGGAAGGTGCATTCATAACATGTTACATCCCGAGTATCAGTTTTACATGGTATGAAAGGTGAACTTATCCTTTAACACTTGTGTACAAAGTGGCCAAGTATGCATACAATCTTCTAATTGTCTTATACTCACCACATATTGCTATCTCACTTCTTATGGCAGAACCTAAAGCATACAGTAAGTTGAAAGTTTCAGAATAACTTTCAGAAATTGGAAATGCTAAACATTTCCCTTCCCATTCTCAATATCCTAGACTACAACAAAACTTTACCTTCAAAAAGACACCGCATTCTCCTAAACATTAATGAATTTACTTAACCAGAACATTTTCACAAACCTTCCCACTAAACACCCCACACCACCTTCAGAAAATAAGGCAAGATCATCATACCTGGTCTCAAGGGATTTTTTTAATTTCTTAGTAGGTACGACATCATGAGGCAAAATGTTTTGCCACAACGCCTCTACTTATTACAGGCCATACCCACAATGATCCCAAACTCCTTTAAGACACTCCAATTGACGATCTCTAAAACACTCCATTCTACAACGTCCCAAGACCAAACAAGGTAAATCCTTACCAGAAATGAAGTTGTACTATGTAGCAACCTATCCAAGTAGAATCATTAACTGATGTAGACACCAACATGCAATGGGTCAATGTGGAGAGATCTTACACAACAACCTCTTTAGCTACATACCCATGTTGTGACTCACAACCATCAAGAGACCTCAAATCTCACTCAGTCATGATGCCCATCTGTCTCCCAAACTTTCCCCACTTTTCCATCTTAGGCCCCTTTCACATGGGAGATCCGATCAGGTCTGGCTGTCCATTTTTCAGCTAGACTCAATCAGTCCATCCATTCTCCTCTACAGAGCGCCTGATGTAAACAGGTTTGTGGCCATTTACATCCGGTTACCTCTGGGTCAGATCTGCTTAAAAAAAAAAAAAAAAAGGCAAGGGGATCTATTCCCCTCTGGCTGGCTGGATCGGAGGGAAGCTGGTTGTAAATGTTTACATCTGGCACAAATATTTACCTCCTTCACAACAACCTGTAGAGTCTCCTGCAAAGAAGCTCCAGAGAGAGTTTGAAACTAAGGGACATCATTTTGGATGAGTGGAGCAAGATCGCGAGATAGACCTCCCTTCTGAGCAAGATGGCCAAGCTCTATCCATTCAGGGATAAGGACATGAAGCATCTAAAGGCTGCCTCTCTAGTTGTTGAGGCCTTGATGAGGCTAGCTAAGTATGTTACTTCCTTTAGAAGATGCAGTGGATGGCCTATAAGTCTGCCTTGGCTCTCGCGGCCATGTTTAAAGCAATAAAAATGTGGAACGAGAATGGAGATGCAGTATTCAAGAGCGTTTTTAGATGAAGAAGCCAGAAATTCGGTAGTTCAGGAGTGGACCTGACATCGATTTTCCATGGTGAGGCTTCAATTTACATCATCCGCATAGCGGCATGGGTTATGCTTTTGTCAGTTACGGTGAAGCGAGTACAAAGGCTGTGGCTTTGGCTTGCTGATCCCCTCTTTAACAGGCGTGGTGTAAGATCCCTTTTGAGGGAGCTTCATCTTCTAGCAACAAGCTGGACAGCATCATAGCCCGGGCCACGAGTGGCAAGTCAGGGTTTTTGCCTCAGGACCGGTACCTGCTAGGCTGGAACAGGGCGCAGTCTAGAAGACAAAGTACTGAGTGTGTGAGGGTTGCACGTTTTTACAGACCAGGTCAGAAGTTTAGGAAGAGCTGGTGAAGGGGCCAGATATCCCTTCAAAAGTCTGCTATAAACATGACCTAGGGTAGCCGAGAAGCTACTGAGTTTGAGCCTCAATATCAAACTATTGGACCATCAAAGCGGTCTCTTCAGAACACGCAGGGTCCTTCAGAATTCCTCATCATTTCCACAGATTTGCCTCACTCGGAGGTAAAGAAGCATATACTCTTATATTGTGTAAAGTCACTGGTGCCACAAAGTGCTGCTGTGCCAGTCCCAGAATATGGGAGATTTCAGGACATGTACTTGCCCCTCTTTATGGTCACGAAGAACGGCTTGTGGAGGCTGGTTAAAGACCTCACACACCTAAACCAATTTTCATCAAAAAGGAGAAGTTCACGATGGAAACATTGTCCCCAATTCATAGGGGGTCCAGACAGGCAACTGGCTAGTTTCCATAGACCTAAAGATGCTTACTTTCATGTGCCCATTGTAGAAGACTTCCACAAGTTACTTCAGTTTGCTGCAGGTCAAGACCATCTCCAGCTCACTTGTCTACCATTTGGGCTTTTAACATTGCCTTGCGTGTTTTTCAAAGTCTTATTGGCAGGTATAGTCTTTATCAGAACAATCGGCATACACCTGCATCATTACTTGGTTGACCTTTTCCTACTGTTCCAAGACAGAGAGAAGCTGCTGGAGCACAGAGCTCAGGTCTTTTTAATGCTCCTCAAATTCAGCTGGCTGTTGAATCTGGAAAGGAGCCGCCTGAAGCCCATTCAGTTTCTTTTGTAATTCCAGGTTCAGTTCGATATAATCAAGAGCACCACTGCTTTGCCTTGCCCTGTCTTCTTCCCACCTGTGAGCCTCTCAGTGTCTAAAATTATCGGCATTATCGTGTCTACGGATCTGATGGTCTAGTGGGCGCTCTGGAGGATGCGGCTCTTCTAGAAGGGGTTTCTTCAGCAGTGATAGCCAGGAAGCAGAATTCAGGTTGTCTCCATAACCTCAGTCATGACAGAGTGTCTCCTGGTAGCTACAACAGAAAAACGTATTCAAGTTACTTTCCATTGCCTCCACTTTCATGGATCACAATCACATCTGATGCCAGCAATATGGGATGGGGTCTTACTGTCAGGGATACCATCCATTTTGCTGTACCTTGCATCCTTGTTAAATAAAGCCTTTCATCGTGAGCCATCGTTTGGTGTGCGGCCATATCTCTTGTATCCTGTTTGTGGTGGCGAGACGAGGTCCTGCACCCATAGCTGGCTGTGAAGCTCCAACTGCCTGAGCAGTGTAAATATCTTTCCCAGGGATAGCTCAAGGCAGGTGGGGATTTCACTCTCACAAGATTGTGTCGAACATTCTGGAGCTACAAGCAGCCTTCTGCACCCTACAGGCCTTTTACTACCACCAGACAACGAATGGTCTCTCCATGCGGATATTTTTAGGTGGATTTTGTCCCTGGGAGTCTCGATCTGTTTGCCTCCCTATGCAACAACAAGTTTGAGAAGTATTATTTGAGGAGCCGGTATCTCCAAGCCTTTGTGACAGGCTCCCTGATAGATATTTGTAAATTCAGTGGGGCCTGTGTGTTTCCTCCAGTTCCAGTCATCCTCAGTTTTCTGTGAAAACTCAGCACAAGAAGATGCAGAGGTAGTGGCAGTGATGCTATATTGGCCAAACAGGCCATGGTTCCCCTTGCTAATACAGCACAGCTACTGGGACCCAGTACCCCTTCCCCTCAGGCTGGACATTCTGTTCCAGGGTGCAATTCTACATCAATGTTTGGCATGGTTCCATCTGGTGGTCTGGTTCATGAAAAGGAGTGATTGTAGGCCCTCGGCTGCTCCTCTAGAGTCACCTCAGCTCTCAAAAATACTAGGAGAGTAAAAACAAACTTATGGAAGAATCTTGTCAAAGTTCATGGAATACATGTCTGCTGCTGACGGGTCATGATCCAGAAGTTCATAATATTCTGGGCTTTCTCCAGTCGGATTTAGATCTGGCCCTATCGGTCAGTTCCCTCATAGTACAAATGTTTGCCTTATCGGCCTTCACGGGTGTATCCTGGGCTAGACATGCTCTTGTCCGGCAATTTCCTAAAGGATGCAACAAGGCTCAGGTCTCAGAGAAAGCTGAGGTTTCCAACATGGGACCTACCTCTTGTACTCAATTCGCTCTCAGGACCTGTAGCTAAGGGGGTCAGGTATATCTCTGTTAAGGACCTCCACATCAAGCCTGCCTTTCTTATGGCTATCACGCCAGCTAAGGGAGTCTTGGAAATTGGAACCTTGACTACAAGGAGCCTTTTCTAACGTTCTTCAAAGACCGAGTGGTGTTAATACCTACGCCTGACTCAAATCCCAAGGTAACATCAGCCTTTCACGACAACCAAGAAATTGTTCTACAACCTTAAGAGCACCAGAGAGTGCCGATGCACATCTCCTAGATGCGGGAGAGACTCTGAAGTCGTGTCTTCAAGTTACAGTCTCTTTCAGGCTTTCGGATAATTTATTCATTCTTTTTGCAGGGAGGAACAAGTGCCCTCATCTAGAACAGTCGCAGCTTGGATCGTCCAGACCATCCATAAAACTTACAGGGCTAAGGACCTGGCTCACCCGGAGGCCGTGGTAGCGCATTTGACCAGGAGGGTTTATATCTCTTCGCCTGCATCGTGGCATGTGGCTCCCGATGTTATCTGCAAGGCGACCTTATGTCAATCAACACTTTTATGGCTCAGTACTGCTTCTTTATCCTGTCAATTTTGGTTTTAAAGTCCTGGTGATTGATGGTGCAAATTTAAGCTTTTGCTCTGCATTCCCATCTTTGGTGGTATGACTAGTTGTTTCCCATGGTATGCTGCCATGTAGTCTGTCAGGAAAACTGAAGATTTCCTTCCAAATACTTATTATAATTTTCCTTTCCTGATGGACTCCATGGCAGCAGGAGTTCCCTCCCAGGCTAGTTACGGAACTCGCCTCTGGCTCTAAACCAAAATTGATGGGAGTGGGGTCCCATAGGATTGGAGAGAAGGCGGGGTTAACCCATACATATCCTGCCATAGAGTGCATCAGGAAAGGTACAGCAAGGGGGGAAAAGTATTTGATCTCCTGCTGATTTTGTACGTTTGCCCTCTGACAAAGAAATGATCAGTCCATAATGTTAATGGTAAGTTTATTTTAACAATGAGAGACAGAAAAAAAAATCCAGAAAAATACATTTAAAAAAAGATATGAATTGATTTGCATTTTAATGAGTGAAATAAGTATTTGACCCCCTCGGAAAACATGACTTAGTACTTGGTGGCAAAACCCCTGCTAGCAATCACAGAGGTCAGACGTTTCTCATAGTTAGTCACCACACATCTCAGGAGGGATTTTGTCCTACTCCTTTTTGCAGATCCTCTCTAAATCATTTGGGTTTCGAGGCTGACATTTTGTAACTCGAACCTTCAGCTCCCTCTACATATTTTCTATGGGATTAAGGTTTGGAGACTGTCTATGCCACTCCAGCACCTTAATGTGCTTCTTCTTAAGCCATTCCTTTGCCTTGGCCATGTGTTTTGGGTCATTGTCATGCTGGAATACCCATCCATGACCCATTTTCAATGCCCTGGATGAGGGAAGGAGGTTCTCACCCAATATTTAATGGTACACGGCGCCATCCATTGTCCCTTTGATGAGGTGAAGTTGTTGTGTCCCCTTAGCATAAAAACACCCCCTGAGCATAATGTTTCCACCTTCGTGTTTGACGGTGGGGATGGTGTTCCTGGGGTCATAAGCAGCATTCCTCCTCCTCCAAACACGGCGAGTTGCGTTGATGCCAATGAGCTCAATTTAGGTCTCATCTGACCATAACACTTTTACCCAGTTCTCCTCTTCAGATGTTCGTTAGCAAACTTCAGACGGGAGGTGGGGGGTACATGTGATTTCTTAAGCAGGGAGACCTTGCGGGCACTGCAGGATTTTGGTCCTTCACGGTGTAGTGTGTTACCAATGGTTTTCTTGGTGACTATGGTTCCAGCTGCCTTGAGATCATTGACAAAATTCTCCTGTGTAGCTCTGGGCTGATTCCTCACCGTTCTCATGATCATTGAAATTTCACGAGGTGAGATCTTGCATGGAGCCCCAGACAGAGAGATTGACCATTATTTTGAGTTATTTCTAATTGGAATAATCACACCAAATGTTGTAACCCTCTCACCAATCTGCTTGTCGATGGTCATGTAGCCCATTACAGTCCTCTTTAGGTCTACAATCTTGTCCCTGACATCCTTGGACAGCTCTTTGGTCTTTGCTATGGTGGAGAGATTGGAATCTGATTGATTGATACTTCTATGGACTGTTTTTTTTTACAGGTACAAGCTGAGATTAGGAGCACTCCCTTATAGCCCTTGTTCACACTGAGGGAAGGTTAGAAATCGTGCAAATTCAGCTGAACTCACATAGTTTCAAATCTACCTGTCAGTGCGACTTGAGGGGCAATTTGACAAACATTTGTGCAGGTTCCTGCACAGATATCTAATGAAATCCCCCCCAAAGTTGCCAAAAGTAGTGCAGAAATGGACGGTGCCGTTTAGGTGGCAATAGACTCAGATTTGGCATGCGACTTGACATATCAAATTGGCCCGATGTGAACAAGGGCTAAGAGAAGGCTCCTAATCTCAGCTCGTTACCTGTAACGAAGACACTTGGGAGCCAGAAATCTTGCTGATTGATAGGGGTTTAAATACTTATTTCACTCATTAAAATGCTAATTGATTACTATTTTATATTGCATTTTTCTGGATGTTTTTGTTATTATTCTGTCTCTCGCTGTTGAAATAAACCTACCATTAAAATTATAGACTGACCCATTTCTTTGTCAGTGGACAAACGTACAAAATCAGCAGGGGATCAAATACTTTTTTCACTCACAGTATTTGGTAGGTAATTTTCCATTTTTTATATGGTTAGCCTATATATATATATATATATATATATATATATATATATAAATATTGATAGGTAAACATAGACTAACTATAGACAGAGAAAAAAAAGTCATGTTTATTTGTATAGCTCAAAACATGCAGATGCATTGAAGCTTTTGCTATTTTGCTTTAAGAACATTTTTGGAGTACTTTTTTCAAGTTTTTTTTGCCTTACTACATGACCACTATAAACACCAATGCTGATATTTGCAACCATAAAAGTGTGAAAATAACCATGGAAATAACTTTTAAACCCCTCTATAAGTGCTATGAAATTGTCAGTCTGGATATATATATATACACATACACACACACAAAATCTTGTCTGAAATATACAGTATCACTAAAGTCCATTTGCACTCAAGGTTGAAGCTCTCTATTTCCTTCTTTCAAGCTCTTAAGTATTCTTAGTGCTGCATGTTCTTGAAAGCTTCAGAAAGAAGCAGTTCTATATTAATATAAGTCAGACTGATTATAAGAATATGTTATGTGAGGATACTATTGTATAACATTTTCTTACTAGAGATCATTACAGTAGCTAATAGTGTATAATGCCAAATTATACTTGTCTACAGTCCAGGGAAATAATCAACTAGTCTGATTAGGAACAAAAGTATTTACAATATTACGTGTTTTTCATGCAGTATTATGCTAGTCTCAAACAAAATACTAAACCCAGACTAAGTGTATTTTTCTCTAATGCATAATAGAGCACATTTGATATATGCAATACTGCCTACATTTAAGCAGATATTTCTGAGATTTACAGAAGTAAATGCCATTAGGCAAAGAGATTGAAAACCCTTCAGAACAGGGATTTTCCATCACAGACGTCCATTAGAAAAAAACAAAAAAAACTGCATGCATTTTGGTATATTTACCAAATATTAAAAGGGCCTAGAACTGTAACCAGACTATGAAAACTTGTTTTTAAATATTCATAAGAATTAGTCAAGGAGCTTTTCAACAACCCCATTTGTGTTTTTTTTTTTTTTTTTTAAATGCCTATAGCAAAAAAGGCAGTAAATGCTGCCCATTTCCAGTCCTTCTGCCACCAAACTCTGCTCTGATCACTAAAACTGGTCCCCCATGGTCTACTGGCAGACAGACACTTCTGGAAACGTCAATCTCTTTCTTACTGGTTCCCCTTTCTGACCTCAAATCACCACTCTCTCCTGAAATGACCAAAGGTCAGAGGAGGGAAGTGAGAGTACAGGGACCACAGATATCAATACTACCAGGGGTTTTGGCTTCCCAGCAGTTGTCAGGGGATGAGGTTTGGTGATCAGAGTGGGTTTGGTGGAGCAGGCCCCATGCAGTGTGAATATCTACTGCCTTCTTTTACAGGTAAGATGGTGTAAAAAAAAATGCAACATTGCTTTGAAACAAATCTTCATAGACAAATGTCTAGCTTCCTGTACTATGAAGTAATTGTTTTTCAAGGACAGAAACACTAAAGGCAGGTTTCTGTCAGTTTCGAACTGCTTGGAAACACCCGCTGTTTTATTTAGAGGCTGCCACGTTTCTGCTCCCATAAAAAATAAGGTAGTCACATTCATTTTTTTACAATACTTTTAGTTATAGAGTTAAACAAGTGCTTGTTTAAAAGTGCTATTACTGCTTGTTCAGAATGTGTAAATGATTAAATGTGCAAAGTTTTGGGCACAGGTTCATTTTAACACAACAAAAAAAGCTGTAGGGCATAGGTGTGAACTTGGCACAAATAATGGAGTGAGATTTCTACTTGTAATGTATTTTCCTGCAGCTTTACTGCAAGAAAATAGACATGAGGTGACATTTATTGTTCCTTATACATTACCGCCTTAACATGGAAGTTGATGACATGTCTTCTGTAGCATTTGTTTGGCAATATTCTATGGCAGATTAATGTAGCACCTACACATCGTTCTTCAAAAATTTGCAAATCCTACTTAGAGACCTGGGAAGAGTTGAGGTAATCCTTGATAAGATGAAATTTATTTTTTCAGGTGTAAAGGATTTAGTGAAAGATGAGTGATTGATTTCTGTCATGGAGTTGTATGCTTGCTGTGGTGATTTTTCTTTTGTGTTTGGCTATACAGTAAAACCTTGGTTTGAGAGTAACTTGGTTTAAGAGCGCTTTGCAAGACAAGCTAATTTTTAAAATAAATTTTGACTTGATATACAAGCGATGTCTTGATATACAAGTAGCGTCATGTCACAACTGAGTATAAAAGAGAAGAGAGGTCCCTCTAAGTGTAGCAATATTGTTACATTTAATGAAGATTCAATATTTAGCAGCTCACATGGTTGATGATTAAAACAGGCACATCTAAGTATGCAGGCATCTGGGGTAAAGCTGTCCACATAGACCATCCTCCGCACTGCCATCTTCATCACACCCTTCCACTTTGCGCTCCACGAGCGATTTAAAGTCTCGCTTTCAGATCACTCTACTGCAGGGTAGTCTTCCCAATCACAATTGCAGACTGACATCGGTGAGAGCCAGTGGTTCAGAAGATGGTCTATGTGGACAGCTTTACCCCGGATGCCTGCATACTTAGATGTGCCTGTTTATTCATCAACCATGTGAGTAGCTAAATGTTGTACCTTCATTAAATGTCCCCATACCACTATACTTAGAGGCGCCTCTCTTCTCTTTTATACTCTGTAGCTCCTGCTGGATTTTGTTTCTAATCCCCTTGTGGAGGTGCCATTTGTGGATGGACATTTTATGATGACACAACCTATCACATTGCTATAATCTTTGTATATAGACTATAAACTGAAAGACTTATGAATAAATGGTTGTGGAACGAATCATCTGAGTTTCCATTATTTCTTATGGGAAAATTCGCTTTGATATAAGAGTGCTTTGGATTACAAGCAGGTTTCCGGAACGAATTATGCTCGCAATCCAAGGTTTTATTGTATTTGTTTTTGCATTTGTTCAGATCCAACTTATTTTTTTTTTTCATGATAGAAAATGGCTGCTATTGGATCACTTTCCTCCCACTGGAATACAGTGGGCCAGAATAAGCATTAAAAGCATTCAACATAAAGATAGAAAGTCCAATCGGGGTCTACTTCACAAATGCTTGTCAAGCGTTGGTAAAAACTAGACAGGAGAGAATATGAGAGAATATACCTGCCCCTTTACAACTGTATTTTGACCTTCATTTCTCTGATGCGGATATGATAGGTTCCATTCATGTTTACAGTCACCCTCTATATGCATTAGACTGCAGTACATTTCAACAGACACTGAGGGGTTGATTTACTAAACCTCTCTTTCTAAGCTCTGCATAGAAACCAAGCAGCTTCTAAGTTTTGTTTTGACTGCAGGAAACCTTGAGTGACGTGGGCACTGGATGGATCTGTTGGACTTTGATGGCATGTGTTACCTTTTACTGCTGCTAGTCCCTATTGTTTCTGGGGTTGCTACAGCACAGAACTGCACTGATAGGATACTTGTTTTTCTACAGCTTTGCCTTGGGTATTCCTGATCCTGTTGGATCTCATGGAAGATTTTTGCTACTGCCAGCTATAATCAATACATCCATAGGAATAATTTTGGGAATAATCCCAGGTGTTTAGATGTCCATATTTTTGGCCTCTCTCTATACTCTGGTGCCCACCCAGGGGATCATCTTCATACCAGTTTAGCGCTAGTGCTGAGACAGCTACTGTGTTATTTTCCATCATCCTGATGAAGCTACTTCTAGGGAAATGCGTTGACTCATGAAGATCCACAATTAAAATCTGTTACATCAATATTGTATGTAATACTAGTCGCTTACTAGCATGTGTAGTGAGCTTGGCCTATGAGTAACCAGTATACATTTGTTTAAAAAAAAAAAAAAAAATATATATATATATATATATATATATATATATATATATATATGCATTCTTGCAAGATGTTGTTTTATATGGTTGTGAGCCAATATAGTCTGATCCTTTTTTTTTCTTGTTTTCTGTATACATACTACAGATTATGGCCTTGGGTCAAAGCTTAATTGAACAAGCTGAAATTAGAAGCTGATTGCACAGCTGCACCATAGTTTGCACTTTCCAGTTTTAGTAACTCATCCCTATAGTAGGGAATTACCTACGTATCACAGAGGCACACCCATATATTAGTATACCTAAATAATTAGTTGCATAAAGTGGTTAAAAGCTGGCATTCAACCCACTCAAGAATGAAATAATGATTTTGAATAGATTTACAAGCAAAAGTAAGTTTAATGCTACATATTTATATTGGGCAATGCAAAATGATGCGTTATAATAAATACACAACAACTAATGGATATATTTGGAGTAAATTCCTTTTTTTCTGCAAACCTAATTCAAACATCACAGCAAAATTGACATTCACGTCTGCCTAACAGAGTTGGCGCAGCATAAAAAAAAATAACAATTGAACAAAAAAATGTATGCTTTCATTTAACACTCAAGAGCTGCTTATAAACCTTTGATGCTCTAATCAAGAATTCCTTAGGCATTATTTGTCCTTTAACATGCAGACAAGTTGTAGGTCGCTATTCAATTAAATGGCACACAAGAGGTTTAACCCAACAGGTCATTTGCATTGTGCACATCCCACGGCAAACTGCAGTTCCCCAGACTGTGCTTGTACAAAGCTAAAATGTAAGGACTGGCTTCAGGTGATTTCTCCCACCGCAGCTGGGGAAAAGGAATTATTAGCAGCATTTTTTGAGCTGTCTTAGCCATTCATAGAAAAATACAGGGTGCTGTCACAGGATTTAAATGACTGGCTGCTATAAATTACAACTAGATAATAATTGTTGAAATAACCCTCTGCATATTAACGAAAAAGTATCAGTGCTTCAATTGTTCAAGTTTTCACTGCAGAATAAGCAGCAGACAATGTTATTCTGTTCTGCGGAATAATCTCTTACCTTAATGATAACAGCATGAGCGGGGAGATTGACACCCCAGGCTAATGTGGCTGTGCAAACCAGGACTTTGATATGTCCCTGTGAAAAAAGGTTCTCCACCAAACTCCTATCTTGCCGCAGCATGCCTGCATGATGAATACTAAATCCATCTGGAAACAACTCTCTTAGCTGCTTATTCCTAGACCTTTGCACCTGTAGAAGACAAAAGAGTTTAGTAAATGACTGATTAGCTCATAATAAAACGACATTCATGTGTAAAACAGAAATATGCAATCACGACACTAACTTAGTCCTGTTCTTTTGATATTCTAAATACTGCTATTGTTAGAATTCAAGCTAAACAAAGTACGGTAAAATGCAGCCATGCCTTTACTAAATGCATAACCATCTTTTAAAAATTCCAATTACATTTTAATGTCTTTTTAATTTCACATACAAGTTCTCTGTGTTCATATTAATACTAAAAGTAAGAATCTCAAATTTTATGGGTCAGCAAGTGTGTGTGTAAGACTTATGACACTAAATGCAGATGTCATTGCATGCCTATAACTAGGAGCTGACCATGTTCTGTTGAACAAAGTTGCATTCTAGAGCATTATAGTAGGATTTGTATTATATTTGTACTGTTTTAATATTTTCAAGATTGAACTTGAACTAAAATTATACTGGGTAAGTGCTTGGCAGTGTACATGACTGCCCTCAATGACCCCTGGAAAAAGTAGAGATGCAGGACCAATCTAGAACCTCCTGCTCAAAAACTGTCCCTGACAAATTTCCGCTGTGTGTAGGATTGGATAAGCTCCATATACAGTGCGGTAAACAGAACACTTTATGCTGTTGCCACAATTCAGCCCGAGCTACATCACCAACCTGGTTTCAAATTATCACCCAAACTGTCCTGCTGTCCATTCCTTCCAAGTCCGCCTGCCCTCAAAAGTCCCTCATCACCTCAATGCTTGCCTCTCACTTCCTCTGGAACTTCTTATGCCAATCGGTCTGGCTATATCCTATTTTGACCACCTTTAGGCAATGCCTGAAAACTGATTTCTTCAGAGAAGACTATCCCAGCTCCACCAACAAACTATACTTTCTTTAAAAAACAACACTCACCTAGTTAATGCCTTTTGTATAACTTGCCCCTCCACTTTAGAATATAAACTCTCATAAACAGGGCCCTTCTACTCCTCTTGTATTAAAATGTGGTGTGTAACTGTACAGACTTCCTTTATTTTCTAAAGCTTAGCACAAACTGTTGATGTTAATCCTAAAAAATTATAATTAAAAAATCAAATACGAGCGTTGGAACCTCTATATATATATATATATATATATATATATATATATATATATATATATATATATATATATCGGTTTCCCAGTTTGGGGAAAATGAGCATATATGTCAATTTCACATGTCATAGCAGAGTTCAACATTTTGAACTGTCACTGTTCCTTTAGTAGGTTATTGGCATGTTATGGACAACAACTTTATTGCATAACTACGAAATGGGATTCAAGATTTTCCTATGTTGTCCCACAATACTGAGCTAAGCAATGATGAATTAAAAACCTTTTGGTAGGAAAGATAGCCAGTGCATTTGGATTTCAATATGCATTTAGCTGCTTGCCCAAAAGTCAGATTTAAATATTTAGTTATGCATATAAAAACATTAAATATACACAATAATTCAAAGATTCATTTTGTAAGTGATCCCTCTGAAATAAAAGACATACAGCATACCATAAAGTTAAATTGTTTGAGTTGATTTTCGTTATCATATAATGTGGGCCTAGGTGTCCTGCATAGAGGACAAATTGTGAATTCTAGTCACTTACCATATTGTATAACTAATGAGATCTAATGTTCTAATATTACCTGACACATCTTTCAAGTTTTAAAAAATAATGGACACTCTGATTTGTAAACAATCACAATAGCCTGTCTCAAAGCAGTATTTCAATATTCTACATTGTCCACGAGTAATTGAAAAACAGAGCATTAACATTTCTTGTCAGCTGCTCAGCGGATATTCATTGTAGCATGAATTTTCAATCTTAGGAATAAGGCTATATATATATATATATATATATATATATATATATATATATATATATACACACACAGTGCCTTGCAAAAGTATTCGGCCCCCTTGAACTTTGCGACATTTTGCCACATTTCAGGCTTCAAACAAAGATATAAAACTGTAATTTTTTGTGAAGAATCAACAAGTGGGACACAATCATGAAGTGGAACGAAAATTATTGGATATTTCAAACTTTGTTAATAAATAAAAAAATGAAAAATTGAGCGTGCAAAATGATTCAGCCCCTTTAATTTCAGTGCAGCAAACTCTCTCCAGAAGTTCAGTGAGGATCCAATGTTGACCTAAATGACTAATGATGATAAATAGAATCCACCTGTGTGTAATCAAGTCTCCGAATAAATGCACCTGCACTGTGATAGTCTCAGAGGTCCGTTTAAAGCACAGAGAGCATCATGAAGAACAAGGAACACACCAGGCAGGTCCGAGATACTGTTGTGGAGAAGTTTAAAGCCGGATTTGGAGACAAAAAGATTTCCCAAGCTTTAAACATCCCACGGAGCACTGTGCAAGTGATAATATTGAAATGGAAGGAGTATCAGACCACTGCAAATCTACGAAGACCTGGCCGTCCCTCTAAACCTTCAGCTCATACAAGGAGAAGACTGATCAGAGATGCAGCCAAGAGGCCCATGATCACTCTGGATGAACTGCAGAGATCTACAGCTGAGGTGGGAGACTCTTTCCATAGGGCAACAATCAGTCATATACTGCACAAATCTGGCCTTTATGGAAGAGTGGCAAGAAGAAAGCCATTTCTTAAAGATAACCATAAAAAATGTCGTTTAAATTTTGCCACAAGCCACCTGGGAGACACACCAAACATGTGGAAGAAGGTGCTCTGGTCAGATGAAACCAAAATCAAACTTTTGGCAACAATGCAAAACGTTATGTTTGGCGTAAAAGCAACACAGCTCATCACCCTGAACACCCCATCCCCACTGTCAAACATGGTGGTGGCAGCATCATGGTTTGGGCCTGCTTTTCTTCAGCAGGGACAGGGAAGATGGTTCAAATTGATGGGAAGATGGATGGAGCCAAATACAGGACCATTCTGGAAGAAAACCTGATGGAGTCTGCAAAAGACCTGAGACTGGGACGGAGATTTGTCTCCCAACAAGACAATGATCCAAAACATAAAGCAAAATCTACAATGGAATGGTTCACAAATAAACATATCCAGGTGTTAGAATGGCCAAGTCAAAGTCCAGACCTGAATCCAATCGAGAATCTGTGGAAAAACTGAAAACTGCTGTTCACAAACGCTCTCCATCCAACCTCACTAAGCTCGAGCTGTTTTGCAAGGAGGAATGGGCAAAAATTTCAGTCTCTCGATGTGCAAAACTGATAGAGACATACGCCAAGCGACTTATAGCTGTAATCGCAGCAAAAGGTGGAGCTACAAAGTATTAACTTAAGGGGGCTGAATAATTTTGCACGCCCAATTTTTCAGTTTTTTATTTGTTAAAAAAGTTTGAAATATCCAAAAAATTTAATTCCACTTCATGATTGTGTCCCACTTGTTGTTGATTCTTCACAAAAAATTACAGTTTTATATCTTTATGTTTGAAGCCTGAAATGTGGCAAAAGGTCGCAAAGTTCAAGGAGGCAGAATACTTTCGCAAGGCACTGTATATATATATATACATATTAAGACAATGTTCATGCAAAATTAATAACAAAGCTAACATGTTAAACACCTATCACGGCCATATTAGTGAGACATTAAAAATGTATTACAACTTGTGGCTATGAAAGAAAAAAAAAAAGACGTGCTGAGTAAAGGGGAAGTATTGCCACCAGATTCCAGCTACAGCTTAAAAAATTGTGCCCCATTATTTTTTCTTTTTCAAAAATAAATTTTTATTGAATTAAACAAATTTAACAATATTGTAATAATACAAAATCACCTGTAACAACTGTTTCAGGAGAAGGATTGACTTTACCATTGGGTCACACTGGTTTACCAATAAGGCTATAATTGGTCCCGGTGACCATAGGGTGCTGGTGAGTGCATTTGCATTATCACAAGTGGTGGAGCACTGGTTGTTTATTGCTCAAGATTACTCACATAGAAGAATGGTGGATGAGAATAAGTGTTTAGTTGGAGAAACACTGGACTTTATTGAAGAACTTGTTATCTTTTTTTTAATTTTCATTTTTTTTGATTTATCACTCATTCTATATGTTTATATTTTTTGTGAAATATTTGCATTTTTCTGTTGTTGCATCTAATTACCACAATTTAGCAGTTACACATTTTTCTGGTGTGTATTGCAGTTATACATGTATTTTGTGTCACTGTATATACTTCGAATGGAATAGCGCCCTAGTTTATTTTCAACTTTGCATTTTAGTGTTAACTACACTTAAAGGGCCGCTGTTAAACCAACATTTTCAATTTCTAATATTTTGTTTATGGTTGGTGCCATTTATATTGTTGGAAGCTTTCAAATGTAGGAATAGTTTAGTAGACAATAAGAAGAAGATGGTCAAGATCAGTATTTGACACAATGCAGCATAAAATCACAATCATGGGCTATCTATGTTGAGCATGTATTCCATTTTGCATTGTAAACAAAAGAAAAACAAAAGTTAAGAATCAAAGATATTAAAAATATGAAGTAAATTAAAGTAAACAGTCAGTTATCATCCAATTGCCCCATTAATATATCTCCTGTCTTTAAAGAAAAAAAAAAGTGGGTGGAGCTATCCACAGATGTAGTATGCAAATTTTATCTTGCCCCCGTTTCATGCCTCCCCCAGTCATTGTGTGCTCCTGTCTCAAGGCTCACAGGTACGGTTTCCCCAAGAAATGCTGGCTGCCCAAAAGAAAACTTCCATTTTATTAAACTCCTCATCTCTACTGCTCTGATGCAACAAACATCTCCACCAAACCCTGCATTTGTTTCCACGTTTTGGAGTTCAGAGGGAACTCACTTGAGTGTTTGAATTCAGTAGAGCTTCTAACTTTATCAGAAAGACTTCCTTGTCTAGAAGCTTAGCTGATGCCACTATGGTAAAGAAAGTCTCTTTCTCTCTCTCTTAGTCCAGACTCTGATGCTGATGGAACAATAGCAGAAGGCTGAACAAAGTGAGGAAATGTGAGGCACAACTTAGAGATACAGGTCAAAGAGAACTTCCTTCAGAACTCTGGAATCACTATTAATTATACCCAAACAAGAACAATAATTACATGTTTTATGACTTTCTGAGATCTGAAAACAATCTATGTGCTTTGCGACTAAGTACCCACACTTTGTGTAGCTCCACCCTGAACCATAATTACACTTAAAGAATACATAAACCCAACATTTCATATTCCTGATATGTGCCTGCTGTACCATGTACTTGTATGAGAAAGTATCCTCTTCTCTTTGCATTGCTTCCCTTGTGAGAAATACCTGCTGTTCCCGTCAGTCACTCTGCTTTCCTATTAAATCTGACCACATTAAGCAGGAGAAAACATTGTGGTCAGTCCTCTAGCTATGCTGGGAAATCAGCCTGCTCTCCCCCAAATAAGTTTAATGGGCTTCCCTATGTGCCGCAAGTAGTTCATGGAGCTTTTTGCCGTGTTAAGGTTGCTTTTCCGCATTTTTTGTGCATGTGTGCGCGTGGCAAAATATGCATCTGTTTGCCGTGTTTGAGTTGCCAACAAAAATAAATGCCACCACAAACATGACATGTATTTTAAGCAGGTTTCGTAAATGCGCACAAAAACACATCATTTTGCAAGCGTTTACAAAACGCACAGGTGTGAGTCTAAATGTGGGTAAATGTGCCCAGAGTCTCACATCCTCTCCAAAATAGTGGTGAGATTTTTTTTAATGCTTATTTCAAACAATTATTGGTAATACACCATTATTTAAAACAGAATACAGGTGTACAGTACTATATGCCCATAAACATCTGTAGTAAGACTGGTCACCTGTGGGGCATGCAACTGGGAAAACTATTAAAAAGTAAGACCTTGCAGAACACTGTCTGCATTCAGGGCTGTGCATCCATATGGATGTCAAATTGGAAGTAGTTGCTGTGTTTGGAAAGCTGCTGCGTCCCAACTGACATGAATGAGACTGCTTGAACAGGGATGCGTGGAACAGTTGTACATCCCTGTGTGGGCAAACACGGCTCTCACATGGGTGTACACTGTAGTAAGCACATGTGAATGAGGCCTAAGAGCCCAGCTACAAAAATAATTAGTAGTTGCTGGCAAAATAACTAGAATACAAAGAAGGGAACAAATGAAGGTTGCAGGGATATGTTACAGGTACTACTGGAAACTAAGTTTATAAATCTAAAGGACTAAATATGCAATGTAACATGTTATGACCAATACCTCCAATTTTCCTTGCATTCATTTCATGAATAAGGCAGAATATCTAGTCTGCAGACTACAAGGACAAAGAAACAGGGTTAAGTGTGTGTAGTTGTAAGCCCACCTGGTAACCCAGTTTCACTCAAAAACATGTAGCTACATAACTTGCAGTTTAAGATTTAATTAGTCTCAAGACATACTTCAAGTATGATCAAAGACAATTCCCCTTACACCTTTATTGCTATTTCAGTCTTGTCGTGTTCATTCATTTTGTTACATTCTATACAGCAATAATCTACAGTTTCAGCAGCAATTCATCATTAAGGCAAAAGGCAGAGCCCCATTATAACAGTCTTAAAAAAAGAATCTGCAGATGGAAGAAAAGCAAAGCGTGTATGTGAAAGGGGACATAAGTTTAACACATTTCTACCATATAGATTACAAATTTCATAAAGCACAAAAAATGTGGCAAAAAGTGATAGGTACAATGATCCGAGAAAACAGAAGCCTGGAAGTCTGAACTGCAGGTGAGAATCAGCTTGACAAATTGAAAAAAGTATCACAAAATGTCTGTAGAAGTTCTGAAAATCTTTCCTGCATTTTCTAGCCCATCAAATGTCTGAGATGTGCTCATTTATATATTGGTATATACATAGTGATTCTGGTTGTTTTTTTCATTGATGATTGTGATGAGCCTTTGTTAATCTCTGTTATTGAGTAAAATTAGCTATTTTTAGCCTTTTAATAAATGGTGTGTTGGTTAACACACTAGGCCGGTGCACCCCCCTTTGTCTTTTTGCACATATGTTGACTTGCTTAAAAATAAATCACCAAATTTGTACTTGTCTTGAATACAAACTTGCAGTAAACACACAGGGCAAGCTTGAGATAAAGAAGTTACGAATTTTGTTAGCAATAACAGATTGGGTAAAACAGGTTTCTTGTTACTTGCTTTCATATTTTTTTATTGCTTATTATTACTTATCTGTTTATTAATGTTCTAAACATGTTCCCATATATACTGTAGATTGCTTAAAAAAAAGGCCTGGATACTAACATTTATAGGTAAAGTTGATCCAGGTAATCAATTTCCTCCCGAGGGATCAGGAAGGAATTTTTTCCCTTGCTGGAGCAAATTGGTTCATGCTTTGCTGTACTTTTTGCCTTCCTCTGGATCAAATAGAGGTATAGGATTGTATGATTTATTTATTTTTTTTTCCTTTTTATTGGTGTAACTAAATGGACTTGTGTCTTTTTTCAACAAAACCAACTATGCAAATAAAAAGTCAAGGCATTTAAATGTCATAATCACTCTGAGTTCATCATGCAAATGCTGGTCCTAAAAGAAGAAAGAGCCTCTGAGCTTCTGCACACTACCAGACTAGTACAGACAATAGCAAAACAGCCAAAGTGTTGAATTCTGAAGATACTTCAGCGAGTGTAGCTCTGCAAAGGAGCAAAGACTTAATCAGGGTTTCGCAACCTTTTTTTTTAGTCAGGATGCCCTTTAAAAATGTGCACACTCTCGAGGCTCCCCATTCTCAAATGCAAAAAATGAAACTAATAGTTTTACATATTTCAGCAACATGCAGGACACCCAAGGTTAAAGGCAATTTATACTTCAAAGCAAATACATCTTTGCACACTGGTAGTGACTAGTATTACAGCAATTCTCTTTTCCCTCAATCAGCTAATATGACCTCAGTACTGCTGCAGAGGGGCAGGGGAGGGCAAACAAGGATGCTCTGCAGGCTCCCAATGTCCTCCTTATCAACCAATGACATCAATGGTTGTTAGGACGCCGTTGGCTAGAAGGTTGTAATCGTGAACAATTGAAACCTGTGTCTTTGAGTAACTAAAAAGCAGGCTTGTCCCACCTGCTAGCTTGTATTCTGTTTTTGGGCAATTTTAAGGCATTTTCCCAAGGTACCCCTGAAAAAAACCTGAAGGTACCCTGGTTAAGAAAGGCTAGATTAAGTTAGCAGCAGTAGGCCTGCTGAGAAAAGTGCACTTATTCTTTCTGTCACTTTCCTTTCCTACCCTTCCACAAGAAAGAAGGTTTTGGTAGGTGGCTGCAGGTATGTGCTGGCACCTACGGATGCTCGTCCTTTATATCTACAACATTTTATTTATTTATTTTTAATGATAGATCTCTTGAAAGTAAACCTGTCATGAGATTATTTTGGGGCTGCAAACCGTGACCCCCTTCTGAAAATGATCACAGCCTGAAAAACGAATTTACTGTTTTTAATATTTTTTGAGTCACTGACCCAGGACAAATATGCAGATCAGCAGCATCATAGTAAAGTCATAAGCTCCTGAATCAAAAGAGTGCCAGGCAGTTGGCATTTTAAGAAGGGGCGGTCAACAATGGCAGTCTCCAAGTTTCCTTCAATGATAATATGCACAGAACAAAAGACAAGCCTTCTATATTATTGAAGCAAAATTGTGTAATAAGTCTACCAATAAAAAGCTTCCACTTTTAAGGAACACATTGCAAAAATAAAATTCTGAACTTCAGAAAGACATCTACATAACAGGTCTGGGTTATTTTTTTTTTTTTAAATCTGTGGAGTTTGATGACTGTTTTAATGAACAGAGTTCTTATTTATAAACATGTCAAGTTGTCTTAAAGTGATTGTAAAATCTCATTTTTTTAAAACAACAACCATGTTATACTTACCTGCTCTGTGCAGTTGGTTTTGCACAGAGTGGCCCGGATCCTCCTCTTCTTGGGTCCCACTTCTGTGCTCCTGGCCCCTCCCTCCTGTTGAGTGCCCCCACAGCAAGCAGCTTGCTATGGGGGCAGCTGAGTCGAGTCACAGCTCCCTGTGTCCATTCAGACATGGAGCTGTGGTGCGGCCCCACCCCCTCTCTCTCCTGATTGGCTGATTGACTTTTATTGACAGCAGCGGATGTCAATCATGCCACACTGTTGTCTCAGCCAATGAGGCAACTGAGAAACTCCTGCAACATCGCTGGATAAAGATGGGCTCAGGTATGTATTAGGGGGGCTGCTACGCACACAAGATTTTCCTATCTTGATGCATAGAATGCATTAAGATATTAAAAAAAAAAACCTTCTGCCTTTACAATCCATTTATTTGACTAACAGCAAGCTGTTTAAAAAGAAAAAAGAAAAATTAAATATGGTTGGCTTTGAACATTTGTAGTCAGTTTTTATGAAAGACACATTGATAAATGAGGCCAATTGCAGTGTCTGAAAGGGGCATATTTTCTCTATAAAGCCCCGTACACACGTACCGACTGTTGGCCGTGAATTTTCGGGCCGCCGCCCGATTATCGGCTTGTTAGTATGATGATTCCGACAACCGACTGCGACTTTTCGGCCGAACAAAATCTGGTGTGCATGCTATAATATTTTTGTTGGCCGTCACCACAACGGCCGATTGTTCGTCAGTCAGTACAGATTTCGGCCGACAAAAGTCAGATGAGCAAGACTGGGCATGCTCAGAGAAGAAAAAACACACGAAAAGTAGACCAGAACATGACATCACTTCTGCAGTTGGTTGTTGTTGGCCGATAAAATTTTTGTGCAGTCTAGAGCACATTTCAACCAACACAACAACACTGGACAAAAGACGGCCGATCGGTTGGCCAACAATCGGTGCGTGTGTACGAGGCTTAAGGAGAATATCTCTGATCTGAAAGCACTGTAAACTAGATCTTAATAATGAAAGCATATGTCAGGTCTAATAGTAAAACATACACAAACAGTATGTAGTTCATAATACTTCATAAATTGCCCCTCAAGGTATCTTTCTTTTGGATATCTGTCATGGGCGAATACCAGGGCTTTCTTACAAAGCTTTAGTGCATACTGATAGTGAAACTAGTCTTTCCCCTCGAATCCCCTGCAGATTAACACTAAGGTTGCTCACCAATGTGATAGGTCAGGAGAAATGTGGGGACGGGGTTAGTGGACTTTAGTGATATTTATATCTACGGCATCATTTTTTTTTTTATTGAAAAGATCTCTTTTCTGATTCTATTGGCATTTGTACAAAATAACTGTAAAAGGTGTTCTCTCCAAAACAATCAATAATTTGTATATTTACATGTTCTTTCTCCTGCACAACCCATCTTTGTTCTCTTAAAAATGTATGGGTTTGTGAAATGCCTGGTCACCGCTTTACAGGGAGTACATTTTCATTATTGTTCAGGTGGGAACAGAGTCACTTTAAGTGGGCACATACTAATATGGCTTACTACATGCTGTAGACACACCTGTACACATGCAGAACAAGGTTTCATTTTTTACTGTGAAAGTGCCTATGATGGAATTCAAATATACTGTACTTTATATTACCAAAAGTATTGGGATGCCTGCCTTTACATGAACATGAACTTTAATAGCATCCAAGTCTTAGTCAGTAGGATTTATTATTGAGTTGGTCCACCCTTTGCAGCTATAACATCTTCTACTCTTCTGGGAAGGCTGTCCACGGGAATGTTTGACCATTCTTCCAGAAGCGCATTTGTGAAGTCAGGCACTGATGTGGACGCGAAGGCCTGGCTCACAGTCTCTGCTCTAATTTATCTCAAATGTGTTAAATCGGGTTGAGGTCAGGACTGTGCAGGCCAGTCATGTTCCTCCACCCCAAACTCGCTCATCTATGTTTTTTGGACCTTGCTTTGTGCACTGGCATGCAGTAATGTTGGAACAGGAAGGAGCAATACCCAAACTATTCCGACAACGTTGGGAGCAGGAAATTGTCTTTGTATGCGGACGCCTTAAGAGTTGCCTTCACTGGAACTAAAGGGCCAAGCCCAACCCCTGAAAAACAAACCCACACCATAATCCCCCCTCCACCAAATGATCAGCACCAGTGAAAAAAGCAAGGTCCATAAAGACATGGATGAGCTAGTTTGGGGTGAAGGAGCTTGACTGGCCTGCACAAAGTCCTGACCTCAACCTAATAGAACACCTTTGGGATAAATTAGAGAGGAAACTGCGAGCCAGGCCTTCTCGTCCAACATCAATGCCTGACCTCACAAATGCGCTTCTGGAAGAATGGTCAAATATTCCCATAGACACATTTCTAACCTTATGGACAGCCTTCCCAGAAGAGCCAAAGCTGTTATAGCTGCAAAGGGTGGGTCAACTCAATAATGAACCCTATGGACCAAGACTGGGATGCCATTAAAGTTCATGTGCGTGTAAAGGCAGGCCTCCAAATACTTTTGGTAATATAGTGCATATGTGAAGCCAACATACACTTGGATGTAAAAAATACAATGTAAAAAAGGTATTACTTTAACGTGATACTTCAGCTTAGGCAGTGATAATTGGTTCACATTTTTAAAAAAGATTTAAAATAAATTACTCAAACTTTATTGCAGATTCCTACATCCTAGTGTTCAAAAACAAACAATCTTTTCCTTTTGGATGTTTACATTTTTCAAAATGGGTACTAAATAGAATGTTCTGCAGGAAGGTTGTACTAGTCAATCAAGCAGGTAGCACAATATTTAGAAATGTAGTATTCTCAGTAGTAATGACCTCAGGTGTGTTTGGAGTAGGATCTGAACCCATGTGTAAGCCTGCCAAGAATCTTTCACTTGTACTGGCCAATCATCTGTAGCCAAGGCACACAAACAAGGGGCATGTGTACAAGTGGCTGTAGGGCGGGGGAATACCCTGGTTGCAGGGATACTAAACTTCCACTTGGATTTTTATGATCTGAAATATAAGCATACAATCCATCCTTAGCTTCTAAAAGAATATGTTTAATAACAAAATTATAAAGTATACACATTGACTCAAGCATTTCGTTTCGGTTTTGTTATCCTGATATACTATCAGGTTACTCATATTAAAACAAACAAAAAAACAAAGACGAATGTGATCATTGACAGGTACCCGTGTGGTGACTGAATATAAAAGTTCATAAGCTCATTTGTGCTTCATATGCCCTTTCTGTATCATTTAAGTGGGTCACAGTGATCTGTCATTTATTTGATAACACAGTACGCCTCACTCATGTTTAAAGAATCTTGTAAGCTAGGCACTCTCTTATCATTCAAAGAGGTAGGTCACCCTCAACTTAATAAGTCTGCCATTTAAAAGTCTTTCAAATTTAAATGTAAACTAATCTCCTTATTGAAGTACAAATTATTATTACCACTCCAGATTAATAAGATGATTTTTACTAAGTTTAAATTGGAAAAAGGTAATTGCAAGCCATATTTAAAAAAAAAAAAAAAAATGACGCTGCATTAAATTCTTTCCTCTAATACTTAAATCAAAGGTTAAAAAAAAATCAAACACACACCACAGTCAAATATCTATGCAATGCTGAAAAAAAAAAAAAAAGAATTGTGTATACAACAGTGAAAATTGGTGAAACAAACAATGCATTCATTTCACAAAAAGTGAGTCCATAGTTCACATAACAATGTGAGAAATGCTGGAAAACCCAAAAATGAATCTGAAGTATTGTCAGTGAGAATGAACCCGACACCAACATATGGCGCTTTTCCACTGCATGGAACCGAATGGTTCGGCTCGCTTTTGTGCTTTTCCACTGCTGGTACCGCATGGTATAGTGTAGGAATGGTTCGGTACGGTACGGCGGCGCTTTTCCACTGCATGGAACCGAACGGTACGGCTCTCAAAAACAGTATCTACTCGATTGTGGTTCCAACAGGTACCATACCCGGTACCATATCCCACAATCCTTTGCATGCAGTCACTACTAGCCACTGATTGGTCAGAGAATCCCACCCACCCCGTTGTTATCCCACCCACTTAACTTTAGTACTACTTTAGTGGAAAAGCAAACCATACCGTACCGTACCGAACGGTTCCAACACCGTACCATGCGGTACCAGAAGTGGAAAAGCAAACCGGGCCAAGCAGGGCCGAGTAGAGCCGAGCCGGTACTTGCAGTGGAAAAGTGCCAATAGAAGGCATATGCGCTCACCAGAAAATATGGACCCATACATTGTGTAAAACTGCTTCACAGTGCAACTCTTGCCAACCATCGGTTGCACTGTGAAGCAGTTTTACACTATGTATGTATATTCTGGCTTATTTCAATATATCGGTGTGCTGCCGGGAGACCAAGCCATCATAACCCAGGAGTATATGGATGCACTTTGATCGACCATCCTTCATGAGTGAACCACTCTCTCCTATGAGGATTACTTGGCCCGTTTGACCCATTTACTGTAAGGTACCTGGGTGCAAATTTTCTGGTGAGCATATATTCCTTCTATGTTGGTGCTGGGATCTTTCTCACTGATAATTTTTGGATATCTAAACCCTTTAGCTTCACTTTATGGTTTTCCAGCATTTCTCACATTGTTATGTGAACTATGGACTCACTTTTTGTGATATGAATGCATGCATTGTTTATTTCACCAATTTTTACTGTTGTACGCCCAATTCTTTGATTGCATATTTACTGAGTGCTGCACTTTTTCTGTATTAGATTTATGGACAATTTTAATCACATTCACTATCACATAAAAGGTGATTCAGTGTTGCTACTCTTGCTTCACAGTGCTGCATTGCTCTGTGCCAAGTGTCACTCACCAGAAGCTTTTGAATTTGTGCCTCTCAGCATCAAAGTCTACAAGGCTTGTGGATTTTGCCCTCCCGAGTCTTTACAGGATAGTCCACAGCGCCTTTCTTTCATGACTCCCAACAGTAATCTGCTCCAGACTATCCTGTAAAGACCTAGGAGGGGAATATCCACAAGTCTTGGAGACTTTGAAGCTGAGAGGCACAAAGTCAAAAGCCTCTGGTGAGTGACACTTAGCACAGAGCAATGCATACAGCACTGTGAAGCAAGATTAGCAGCACTTTTTTTATGTTTGGAGCACTTTAGGCAAAGACACTTTGCAAGAAACCTTCTCTGGAATTCATTGGGACTTTTTATTTTGTGTGGTGTTTTTCACATAAATGCATAAGTAATACGGATGTGTATGGCAATAACACGGGCTTTCCGATCTGATCCGCCTGTCAGTTTTTCAGGCGGACCAGATCGGAAACTCCATGCAGCCCTATGGAGCGGCGGATGTCAGCTGACATCCGCTGCTCTCCGATCCGGTCCGTGAAATCCAGACGGATGGAAACCCTATTTTCCATCCGTCTGGAAGATCGGATAGGATCGGATGAGAACTGACAGGTGGTTTGTTCTCCTCCGATCTCCCCATAGAGGAGAGCGGGGGATCTGACACCTCCGTCTGCGCACACAGAGCGGAGAAGGAGCTGTAATCCGCCTTCTCAGTGGGGATCGGCGGATCGATCCCCCGCTGAGCAGAACGGACTCTGTCGGGCACACCGTCCATGTGAAAGGAGCCTTATACTGCTATCGATTGCATAAGGATAGCGCTGTGAATAGTGATTTACAGTTCAAACAATTGCCTAAAGTTTCTGGTTTGGGTATTTGATAAAAACCTAGTAGTCCAAAGTTAACATTCATGCTCATTCATGCTCTTGAAGTGACAGAGCTGTGGTAAATGTATTATTATGTAGAACTCTAGGCATATCTTGTTTACAACCTAGGAAATGCTTAAAATGTCTTTCAAAAATGTCCATGTCAATGGGACACTAGTGAGGAGGATTCTCCCCAAGAAGGATACACATAGCAATAAACACCAACAGAGGTTTCTAGCCATTCCTGTTTCTGTCCAATAATAAAATGCAAGTTCTACCTTAACTGAAAACTTCTCATATTATTCAAACTCATATCCCCCTTGCAGTTGTAAGCAAGATAATCTGATAAAAAAACAACCTTCCCAAATTTCTTACTTGTGGATTTTTGTGCCAAACGTTTATAATTCATCAAAGATAAGATAATACAGTACTGGAAAAATTTCTGAAATAAGCAACTTTCAGATCTCAGGAAATCCCCACAAAAAAAGTCATACCTACACCTCTTGGTACATTATCACGATCAGTATGTTGTAGGTTGTACGTTTTTATTAATGAAATAAAGGTGTACTTAACATTCCCACTCTTTATAACAAAATTGTCTTCATCAATAATGAACAAAATAATAACACTCTTGGGCAGAAAAAAACACAGACAATAAGAAGTGTGGTGACCCCTTTACATTGACGGTCAGTGTAAAAGTGACCCTTTACACTGGTGGCCAGTAAGAAGATCAATCTGACACTGCTTTTTGCTCAAGGAATACCTAGCAGCCTCTGGAGAAACCCCATGATTCCATGGAACCTAGTTTAGAAAGGATGATCTAGCACAATGTGTACCATTTTACCATGAACAACATAACTTGGAAAAGTAAGAGTAACTGTGAAATGCATTAAAACTGTATAAGCAAAAATACATTGTATTGCTCCAAACCACATTCACAAATACATATAACCATAAAAACAGATTTTCCAGATTAAAAATAAAAATAAAAAAATAAAAGACAAACCTACATTTTTTAATTATACATCAACTTGTAAAGGTGCTGATGATTTATTTTAAATTACATTTTTTTTTCCTAATATTACAAGAAAAATTGGTCAAGCCTTTTTTTTTTTAACCATCTGAAAATATTTCTGTGGCAATTTATCTAAAATGTCCTTGAGTGCCTGAAGGTGTACTGAGGTATATGAGGTCTGCTACTAGTGTCCTAATTAAAATTGATTTTTTTCCCCATATCCCAGAGGTTTCTTATATGCCAAACGGCTGACCTTTTTCTGACATGTACACTTGCAAGATCTGCAAACAGTGATACCTACGCCAGCCCACTTGAAGATGTTAGGAGAATTTATTACAGTTCAGCTCTTGGAAAAACTCAGACTTTTATGTTGATTGCATTAGATTACTTACTAAAAATTCAGCCCTGATGGGCACATTATTCATTCTGCATGCAGGGAAATTTAAACATAGCTATATAAACAGTTACATCTGCATTATGTTAAAGAGGCACAGAATGCAATACAGTAAGATTCAAGATGGTGTTCACGTGGGATTTGTGACAAACATTAAAAGATAACCATCAGCATCAAGAGACATGTAATTAATCACTTAAATGCCAAGTACAGCCTATTAAAAATGTTCACATCTTATTTTTATGTACTTAACATTGGTAGGTAGGGAAGTTGGAGATAAATATGCCTGAATGTTTATCATGTGCCTGTGGTATGATCATAGTTTTTAAGATTCAGAGTTGATGCACTGATGAATGTCTGTCTAAAACTGTAATTATACACGCATTCCAATACCACAGAGGAGAAGTAAGCTTTGCAAAGCAACAGATTTGAGGCATACTCTATGCATGAGTTTGGATTACTAAATATGAAATTATACAACCTAAAAGAATTAGGCCTGGTTAACAATAGCAATAATTATTTTTGAGATATTTCCTGTTAAGAAGAAATGCTTGCAAAGTTGTAGGAAAACCTGGGCAAGGCATGTATGGGGTCTATTTTTAAAGCAATGAATGTGACTTTCAGCAAACATTCACTGGTGGTAAATCAATCACATTTAAATCACACACCTGAAATAGTTACTTGCAGTGAATGTTTGGTGAATGTCAAATTCAGAGCTTTTTAAATATGCTCTTAAGTATACAAAATTGGAAACACTAAAACACTGCTAAATAGCACAGTCATAAAGGAATATAGCCTTTCTGGAAAATGCTACTCAAGTATTCATTGGTTTTATTGCTAGTCTGATAGACCCAGCGTGAACAGGGACTTTTGGAGGAGACTGCAGGGTAGCCTCTTGCCTACTGACTATGGGCTCTAGCTTTTGAGGGGCTCTATTCTTGGGAGGTGTATGCCTGGGGGACCCTTGGAGTGGTCTTGCTTCAGATTCGGGTCTGTTTTTCCCTGAAACACACAGACTCTGGAAACCTAGATACGGATTTGGAGCCTTTGTGCCCAAACCAGCAAGGACTGCTTCACCCTCTCCTAGACTGAGACAAATGTTAATATAATCAGATCAAAAAACCTGATGCTGGGGTCTCCTGCTATAATCTGTTTACTAAGG
This sequence comes from Pelophylax lessonae, assembly GCF_965119305.1. Lineage (NCBI taxonomy): Eukaryota > Metazoa > Chordata > Amphibia > Anura > Ranidae > Pelophylax > Pelophylax lessonae. Next base: position 383,856,425 of record NC_138770.1, read on the forward strand.
TGTCCTTCTTTCATTGGATTTTGTTTAGTAAAGGCAAATCCACTTAGAAGTGCTGTCGCTGTGGATCTGAGGGGGTCATGCGAGGAAAATAAAAAACAGCATTTTTGTTTGCACATGATTGGATGATAGAAATCAGCAAAGCTTCCCTCATTTCAGATCTTCCTCTCAGATCTAGAGCGACTGCACTTCTAAGTGCACTTGTAGTGCACAGTGGATTTGCCTTTAGTAAATCAATGCCATGGTTGGTATAATGTCCCCAATGTGTGCCCCCTAGGTGTGAATTCCCATTGTTAATTGAGTCACCTATTGTTTCTGTCTGTCTGCTAATCCTTTCAGGGATTTAGACAGCCCTAGGTCTTCTTACTGGGGAACTGGTGATGAATGGTCTGGGTGGGCACTAAGTCACCTAGGCTTGTCTAGGTGAGTAGTTGTTAGACTACTGTTTAATTAGATTTAGTAAAATGTAAAACTGGTGCGCTCTCTAAAACAAATGAAAAATAAAAATCACAACAAAACAAGAATGATAATATTAAGTGCAAATGTGCCTAGCTAATCACTTAACCTTATTACATGTGACAAATTGAACTTCAAAAAGCAATTTCTTCAGCTATTACAAATGTGACATGTACAATTTTTTTTAAGTGAACATACAATAACAATTCCATATAGTGAAAAACATTCAGAATTCCATAACATAAAAATCCCATACAAAACTTAATTCTGAGTTATTTAAAATCAGTTCCAAATATCGTGACAAGCTGGAAACTTGCTATTCAGAAAATTCCAAAGTGCTGCATGCATCACTTTCGTGCTCAAAGATGGCCAAAGATGTATAGATGGCCGTTTACCGGACCTCCGCATTTAAAAGCATGTAGGAAATATGGTTGGCTGAACGGCTTTGGTCTGTATCACCTTCCCTATGAACCTTGGATGACCAAAGGCTCTCCGCTCATGAATGTGGAAGAGAGAAAAGGAGGGCTAATAGCGCATTATCTTTTATATAAGATTTGTTTAGGAAGAATTGCACCGACAGAAAACAGGCTTGAATTTAGCACAGAATCTCGTGGTGGCATGGCTGCCTGCAGTACAGGCCGTGCGCACGGACGAAACGGCTGGCTCCGCCCGACGTGTTTCCCCTCAGAAGGCGTCAACTGGGATTGGTACTCCACTTTTTGCTTTTATTGATTTACATGTGGACGAGCATTAGATAGGATTTTGTTGGTATATTGTACTATCCCTAGGTGCAAAACATTTCAAAGGTGTCAGGTCAACCCTATACTATATAGTTTTCTGCACATTAAAGTAGATATTTCCAGGGACACTTAGTTGATTTAACAAAATTAAACATTCTGAAGTTTATATTACACAGGAAGCTGGTTTCTGCTGGGCACACTTGCGAGCTGTGCTGCCTGCCTCTATAGATGCCAATTAATCCTGCTGCCTCAGCAAAGCCTGGACGAGTGGGGAGAACCACTACAGACAGGCACAGCACTGGATCGAGTCAGGAGACCGGTAGGAATAGAGGGGGGCTGATACTTTTACTAAAACATTTTTTTCCCTTAATGCAGGGAATATATTATAGTAAAAAAATGTTTTAGCTTTGGAACCACTTTAACTGTTTGAAGATACTATATATATATATATATATATATATATATATATATATAAACTCACTGGGCACTTTATTAGGTACACCCGTTTGATTGCTTGGTATGACAACTTGCTAATCACATGGCAGCATATGAATGCATTTAGGCATCTAGATATGGTGGGGACGACTTTCTGAAGTTCAAACCAAGCATAACAATGGGGAAAAAAAAGGATTTAAGTGACTTTGAATGTGGCATGGTTGTTGGTGCCAGACAGCTGGTCTCAGTATTTCAAAAACCTTTGATCTACTAGGATTTTCACATCACAACCAGAGAATGGTCCGAAAAAGAGAAAATGCCTTGTTGATGTCAGAGGAGAATAGGCAGACTGGTTTCAGATGATAGAAAGGCAACAGTAACTCAAAAAACTACTTGTTACAACCAAGGTATGTAGAATATTATCTCTGAATGCACAACAGATCAAACCTTGAAGCAGATGGGCTACAGCGGTAGAAGACCACACTGGGTGCCACTCATGTCAGCTAAGAGGAGGAAACTGAGGCTACAATTTGTGCAGGCTCACCAAAATTGGACAATAAAAGATTGGAAAAGCGTTGTCTGGTTTGATGAGTCTCAATTTCAGCTGCAACATTTGGATGGCAGGGTAAGAATTCGGAATAAACATAAAAGCATGGATCCATCCTGCCTTGTTTGAACGGTTCAGGTTGGTGGTGGTGATGTAATGGTGTAGGGGATATTTTCCTTGCATACTTGGTCCCTTAGTACCAATTGAACATCTTTAAACACCACGATCTACCTGAGTATTGTTGCTGACCATGTCTATCTCTTTATGACTACAGTGTTCCCATCTTCTGATGACTACTTCCAGCAGGATAATGTACCATGTCACAAAGCTCAAATTATCTCAAACTGGTTTCCTTAACATGACAATGAGTTCACTGTACTCCAATTGCCTCTACAGTCACCAGATCTCAATTCAATAGAGCACCTTTGGCATGTGGTGGATCATTGATGTGCAGTCGACAAATCTGCAGCAACTGCGTGATGCTATCATGTCAACATGGACCAAAATCTCTGAGAAATGTTTCCAACACCTTATTAAATCTATGATACAAAGATTTAAAGCATAACTTTTGTTGAGAAAAAAACACTCCTCTCTGGGTGGTCTATATACATTACAAGGATTTTAACAAGCTTTGTTGCAGATTCCTATATTTTGTTATTCTGAATAAATCCCTGTGTGTTTGTCTGTATCCATGTGGGAAAGTGAGTCTAATGGGAGTAGTTTCATAATTATTAATCAGCTGTGCTACTGCAGGGCTCTAATGAGGAAAGCTACTGGGCCTGCATCCCTTTAGCCATGATTTCCTATTGAAAGTATCTCACCAAACATGAATTTTTTGTTGCAGGGGATGCCTGAAATCCGACTTGCATCTTAGTGCAGACTTCTGGGAAAATCAGTGAGACAATCACACAAGCAGGAAATTATGTTTCTGGGGGGCATGCTGTACAGAACACATCCAGATAGCCATATTGCCTTTTCATTACAAAATTAAAATGATAGTGATGCAGATTGAGAAGGAAAGGTAATTTTTATTTATTTGCTATTTTTACGCCACAAAAGTGGAGTTACCAATTAAGACAGTTCAAAAGGCAAAAGGGGAGGGGGTGCAACCTGGTATTAGCAAGGCGTACCTAATAAAGTGGCCGGTGAGTATATATATATATATATATATATATATATATATATTGTGACAGTGCAGTCAGCTGTGAGGGGGTATGTCGCCCAGGATTCTCAAAAAAGCAGGTTGAGAGGCTCCAGGAGGACTGTTTAACTTGGAGGAAACTGTGTTTTCAGTTTCCCCCGTGGTTGATAAAATCCAGTTGGGGACCTGGAGCCTGGAGATTTTATAGCGATCAGGGTGGGATGAAATCTCCAATCCTGGGACCAGGTCTTGGGAACAGCCAGCACACTGATTGTGCAGGTGGATCTGGGCCTTTTAGGAGAGACAAGACCAGGGTTCTGGGCTCCACCCTCCTGCCCGAGAAGTCCTGGCAAGCAAGGGAGAAGTGTGCATGTCTGCACAGTGCAGTCTGACAGAGCAGATGGAGGGCCCAAACCTGTGGGCTTGAGCAGCAAGGAAGCTGTAAAAGGAGAGTGTCGGTAGGGGTACAGAGTGTGTACCAAACAGAGACACTATTACAGGGTCAAGAAGACAGAGGTCAAAGCCTGAGCCACAGTGCTGACCAGAGAGACAGGTGGCTTGGTATTATTCGCTTATTATTTCTTTACTGCTGTGAAAGTTGAAACCCCTGCGTGGGAATCCTGGATGGACTATGTTTGTTATTTTTCTTTAATAAAAGTGAGCCAACAAGCCCTAGAATGGCACAACTGGCGTGGACTCAGCTCACTGGTAGGATCTACATTTAAGCTAAATAACACCCAAATATCAATATATATATATATATACACACACACAGATATACTGTATATATACTGTAAACAGATAGGTGTAAATTAAAGTTTAACTTAAGTTTAACTAAACTACATTTTTGTATAGAGTGGAGATAGATTAGAAGACCTGTCAGTTTATATTGCAGTCTGTGTCCCCATTAGGGGATTCATCCTCTCTATTTGTCCTGTGAAAATTGAGAAAATACTACATTTTGGGTTGTCCACAGAAAAGTAAGAGACGAGAAGAAACTCTAGGACTGTTGATCCCCAAGGGATTCCCTTAATTTACAGGGATTTCCTCTCACTTCCTGTTTGGCAATGGGGAAGGAAGTAAAGGGAAATCTCCAAAATGGGTCACATATGGTGGAAAAAAAAATCTGACATGAGTATTAACCGTCCCTTGCTCAATCCAAAATTAAAAAAAAAGCTGTGCCTATAGTTTTACTTTAAAGTAGATGTAAACATCATAACCAAATAACATTATGTTTACTAAAGCACTGTACAAATGCCATTGTTAAATATAAAAAATACTTTTTTCATCTTTTGTTTTAGTGCAGTGCTGCTGATCTCTTGCAGCCACTATCTGCTTATATACATATATATATATATATATATCACTAAAATATTAGTTGGTAAATAAAGTTAAAGTAATATGCCAGGCAACTAAGGAAGGAGATGAAATGCACTTCATGAGATCTAATTTTACAGTATGTGACACATTTCCAGTTTATATTAATGGACCTAAGCTGTCCACTTTAATCTATCTTCCTGCATGCAAATATAATAAATGCCTTTTCAGCTTTTATAGTAATGCATTTCATTTAAAGTCAAATGGCTTAGCAACATGTTGGTAACTAATAGTAGTGTCCTCTTGTATCCATATTTATAATGCATGGAATTGCTAAAGAGCACAGAAATCCAATGTTAAGCATTAACATACACTAATATATGGTTATTATTGTAACAACTGAAAAGTAACCATGAAAACCTGTGTTCCTTTAGGAACTGTGCTTTAGAAATCATGCACTAAAATAAATATCCCATCCTCTCATTTCCCGCTTTTCAAAAAATGGTAAATATTAGAAAGGGATAAATCATAAAACTGTTGGGCAGATGATGTATGCCAAATGACTATAGAAAGGCCTTCTCAAGTTCTATAGTAAGTTTTATAATAGAAATCAAGCCTCATACACATAGCTTAGAGAAACGCTATGGTTCTCCATCGTCCATAGCCAGACTGACACACTGTCATATTCCTATTGATATTAGAAAATAACAGGACAAATCTCACTGACTCTGGGAACTATATTTAATCTGATCCTCCACTTTTTTTTTTTTTTACAAAATACAAACGTTTTATTGTAAAATATGATATTTATGTATTACATTATAATATTTATATATATATATATATATATATATATATATATATATTATGATAGTTATATAATATGATAATTATGATATAATGATAATTATACCTTAGGGGTATAATACCTTAAGGCTAGGGGTTCATTATTTATTATTACATATTCATCATGTATTGCATTTATTTATTATTTATTTATGATTATTTGTGTATTTATTTTACATTTGTTCATTATTATTATTATTAGCAGTAGTGTTAGTATTCACACCATAGCTCTATTAAAAAAATAAATACATGTATAACACAACAATTAAATATTAACCCCTAAGACCCCATTCAGACTAGCGCGACTTGTCAGCCTGGCACGTGCACCGCGACTTCACAGGTCGCCCCTCGAAGTCGGATCGCCTCAGTGTGAACCAGCTCTTATCCTAATCTCTTACCAGTACAAAAATAAATAAATAAAAAGTGAATAATAATAATAATAGTAGAAATAAAAGCTGATGAAAAACTAAAAAAAGCTGAAAAACCTATCAACAAATGATGCAACAGATAATAGGTCGCTTTTGGCTAATAGAAAAAAATTCCAAAGCCCAAAAACATGCCAAAATTGCACATAAAAATCTGAGAAAAACACAGGAAAAAAAGAATGCAGCCTAAAAAGTAAATGTAGCATTTAGGTGCAGGTTTTTATTAAAATATTCTAACCGGTATGATAAAGCCAGCACTGAAATGTTTGAATATTACAATTAATATAATTTTTTGAACAAGGGGGTACTCTTGTAGGAAACTGCTCTCCAAGACCACATTTATAGCTTTACATAACATTTCAGGATGATGATGATAACTGTCACAACAAACAAATGCATTACTCACTTTCTCTTTTTTTTTTGTCCATACACTTTTTTGTATGGGGGACTTTTTTGTTTATATAGGGACAAACAACTTACTGTATGTGTTTTATGTCTGTCTTCTGTATTTTCTACAGAAGTTCAGTATCAAACTCCCAAGGGCAAAGGTAATCTACATACGCACTAAAGGTCTGTACAAGAAAATCAATCAGTACAGCTCAAGCCTACAACAGTACAGTGTAGAAATCAATATTGTTCATTTGCAATACCATTTATTAAAGTAAACAACATTTTGGGTTTTTCAGGCATCTGGCTCTGTTTTGTTTTGCAGATTTTCATGAATCAATAGATCTGCAATTTTCCATAATGCACAGGAAAGGCCTCACAAATTACTGTGTTAGGTCTTTCTATGTAAGAAAAGCTCTTGGTCTGGAAGATCAAACACAAATTCAGATAAAAGCACAGGCTACATATATCTGACAGTACAATCAGATGCTAACATTTAGTAAATGCTGCAAGTGATGTACAATGAAAGTACTTCATGCTTCATTCAAAAGAACAGTGCTGTGATAGGAATTTCCTTTACATTAATAAAAGCCACACGGGAATCTGCCATAGCCATATTTAGGTATAGTAAAATTTGGTACTGTTATTATTTTAAAACTATAGTTTCCAATATTACCTGTTGACTCGGCCATGAAGATCCTTCTTCATGCAAAACTTTCTCCTGTCTCCTAGCGATGCTCCTAAGTTTTCACCCAATAAATGGGTTTCTGACTGCAGTTTAAACACACACTACTCAGCCATGGTCAACATTAGGAAAGTCCCAGAAATACAGAACAAAAAATGACATGAGGTTTCCTGTAAATTCCATACCAGACTCTTTACTTGAGCATGCTGGCTGGCCAGGAAAGGAAGGGGGGGGGTGGAGGTTAGCAAGGCACCCCATACTCCTAATCAATACTGGGCTACATGCCCTCAACCATAAGTGAGCACAGCCTAAAAACTCCATGCAGCACAGATTCGCCCTGCTGCCCAGGCCCCTTGATAACTGCCACAGGCACACTGGGGGATATTTCAGGATTGAAAGCGAGGGTAGGGGATGATAAATATGTAATTTACTAGCCCCTTCCTTTTCTGAATGAACACCATGGGTAATCGGCACAGATCAAAAAATTGTGTTGTTTCATAACTATAGCATAATAAACTGGGTTTACTGTGCTTCAGTTTGTGAATGAACAGGAAGCCGCTCAGCATGAGCACTTCCCATTCATTCACTGTCCAGTGCAGCTGAGGTTGCAGAGAAAGGGACTGGGGAATCTCTGTCCTCAGTCCCTTTCTCTCTCTTAAACGTGAGACATCAGGGGTTTGTTTAGACCCAAGATATTTCACTAAAGCCCCCTAACGGGGCTATTAAAAAAATTGTAAAAATAATTGTAAAAAGATAGTAAAAAAAAATATTGTAAAAAAATAATAAAATTGTTAAAAAGAATAAAAATAAAAACTACTTACAGCATCCACTGCCCTACTGACACTATCCATGTTTTAATACAGTTAAAAATGTGTATGTATATATATATATATATATATATATATATATATATATACATACACAAATAAAAAAAGTTCTACGGTGCACATCTATTGTCAATTAATGCCAATAACAAACATTACTGAATAGGGACCCTACTACACACTGAGCAAGACAAGAAAAAAAACAGCTTAAAAAAATAATAGTACATAAAGCATGGCTGATTAGACCAGTTACATGGCAAAGAAACATTTCTAAAAAAGGAACCTCTTCAAAACAGAAAACAAAACCGTTCACATTGGAGCGATTTGACAGGTCAAATCGCATGACAAGTCACAGCCTATTGCTGGCAATGGCACCATTCCAATCGGAGCGGCGCTGCAAACAGATTTGCAAAAGTAGTTCCTGCACTACTTTTGCCAATTTCAGGTGCAACTTCAATAGAGATCTGCACATGAAGCTGCATAGATGTCTTTCATGAAGCGCCTGAAATCAAGCTGACCTGCTACTTTGAGATTGTGCTACTTCAAGTGAATTAGCACAATTTCAATGTAGCATCAATGTGAACCAGGGTTAAACAAGAAACATATCGAGAGACCTACAAGACAAATGGGCAATCAAGTAACCCATAACAGCACTTTAAAACAAAATATTACAAAAAAAAAGAATATATATATATATATTAACCAAAAATAGGTAACAATGCTTTTAAAATCTTAAAAAAGGTAGGACTGATGTCAGAAATATTAGGGACATTGCCATAGGGCTTAAAGGATAAGTTCACCTTTCCTAACATGTTACACCCATAGTCAAGGTGTAACATGTAACATGTTATGAATGGACCAGCCCCTGCACCTCCCCGGTTCTTCTCCCTCCCCGCTAGCTGTCACAATTTTGAAAAAACATGGCCAGCCGGGGCTACGCTCGGTCGCATTACTGACAGGGCTCTGTGCATGGAAAACGACAAGGTCTGGCAGCCTTTGCAGCTGTCGGCTTGTAGTTTTCAATTAACTACCCCGGTGCTGTCGAGCGCCATGGTAGTTCATTCCTGCTTCCTGTCAGATTGTATCTGCTTACCCGTACTGGATGTATGGGCACACAGATAGACCTGCGTGGCACAAGCGACCTGCTGATCATCGGTGCAATGCTTTACAGGCTCAAACAAAAAAAAAAAAAAAATACCGGTAAATGCACAATTTTTTTTACTTGCAAAAAAATGTGCATTTGTTATTTTTTTTTCCAAAAAGTGAACTTATCCTTTAATCCACTAAAAGAGAAATAAAAACATTACTATTCAAAATTGAAAAAACTCTCTCTTGTGTCTACAGGACAGGTGATGAAGAAAATTTTTTCAAATTGAAAAAAGAAAGGAGCTGCTGCATGCATACCAAATACAAATGCCCCACAAGAAAAGAAAATAAGCTTTAATCAACTGCTTATCCCCCAAACGATAGCTGCAGCAGGTCAAATTCTGTGCGGAACAATGATTTAATGCTTTGTGGACCCTCTGTGGTATCAGTAGTAAGCTGAGGTTTCCTCAAAGCATAGAGTCTAAAGCTGGATACACACTATACAACTTTTGTTGTTAGATTTCCTTTAGATTTACCTTCAACTATGTAGAGCAAGGGCAGGCCTGATTGCAAAAAAAATTGAAAGTGTTTAGGTTTGACCTCATATTATATGGTTTTGGTAAATCTAAAGAAAATTGTATAGTGTGTATCCAGCTTAAAGCCTTGTATACACAATCAGATTATCGGACGACTTTTGTTTAGTTTTTTGTTGCATTTCATACGAAAATTCTCGTACGACAGAATTCTACTTCAGAAGTGATGTCATGTGTTGCATTGTTTTGTATGTGTTCTTTCGTTTCTGAGCATGCCTAGTCTTGCTCTTACGATTTTTTTTGGACAAAAACTGTACTAATTAAACGAAAATCGGACGTGTGTTGACGTACGATAAAAATGTTATAGCCTGCACATCCAGATTTTGTTGTCTGAAAATTGGTAATCAGCTGTCGAAAGCACTATACTAATGATCCGAAAATCGACAGATCGCTTGTCGGAAGAAATGTTACTTCCGATTTTCGGATCGTTTGCACGGGCCTTAAGAAGCTACATGTCTACACTAGAAAGGTGGTTTTGTTTTGGCTGCATGGCACTCGCAAATCCAACTGACAACAGCTGACAGGTTGGGCTTGTCCAAATAAAAACAGATGAAAGACAAGTAAATAAATAAATGAACATATACAAGTGCAATATGAGAACAGGTGTAGTTTCCTTCAGGTGATAGCCTAACCCAGTGATGGGGAACCTTGGCACCCCAGATGTTTTGAAACTGCATTTCCCATGATGCTCAACTACACTGCAGAGTGCATGAACATCATGGGAAATATAGTTCCAAAACATCTGGGTTGCCAAGGTTCGCCTTCACTGGCCTAACCAATAGCAGACATGGCTTCAGAACTCAACAAGAACATTTTGCAGAGGGACTGCCAAAGTACAAAGAAAGAATTTGCATTTACATGCAGGTGATGTCTCAGGCATGCTAAAGTGCACATCAGTTTCTGAGTAGAAAGGGATTAGAATCAAGTTTCTATTGCTGCTTGTGCCCCCACTAGGGAGATTCAACTTCTCTATTTGTCCTGTTTACTGTTATAATCAAAAGTGACAGCAAGAGAAAATCCCAAATTTTGAGTTGACATTGGAGCACTAATAGAAAAAGGGAATCTTCCAATAAGGACACTACTTTCAGTGACCCTTGTGACACATGGGGATTCCCTCACTTTGGAGTGATTTCCTGCCACTTCCAGTTTTAGTAATGGGAAAGGAATTAAAATAAAATCTCCCCTATTGGCTAGAGATGGCAAAAAAGAAATAAATAAAAATGACAGCGGTTATAACCCTCACTCACTCCAAAATAAAAAAAACAAACAGTTTTGCTTTAGTTGTGTAGGAGATGCAGGCTCTTCATGGGCTACTTACTGTTCAAAAGATAATATTTTTACACTTCCATTTTTGGAATAAACAGTATTCTACAGTGTAAACTGTAGGTTCTCAAATACAGTCAATAGATATTTAGCATTTTCCAACAGAAAATGTTGCAACCAAGATTAGTCAAGGCGTGGAAGTCTCCAACTGGCTAACTAATGGAATATCCTCTTTGTCAGATCTCCTGATTGGCTAACTGACTTTGATTGATAGCCACAGGAGATAATGGCGCCGCAGCTGTATCTCAGCCAATCAGGAGGGAAGAGTTCCGGAGGGCCAAGGGACTCGTGGACATCGCTGGACAGAGATAGGTCTCAGATGAGTATTAGGGGATGCTGGGGAGGCTCCTTCACACACAAGGTTAAAAACTTCTGACTTTACAACTCCTTTAACAAGTGGATATTTGCTATGTTGTAGGGGATATCTAAAAGTGTTATTTTTGCCTAAGCAGTGCGCTGAAATCGTTGATCGGGATTTCCTCCTGAAAAACAGGAGTGCACTTCCTGGTACAGTATGTAAATTGCTTAGGCAGGCTTGTGCCTACAGATTGATAGCTGTATGCTTGAGGTGTGAACCCAAGGCACAGCCGCCTCTGACTAACAGTCTTAGCAGGTTTGAAGTGACATTTGGTGATTTCACTAACGATCTGCCCATTGTTTTCTTTGCTCATTTATTTTATTTGATTGCAGGTTAAGACTCTGACACAAGAAAGCAGAGGCCTACCTTCAAAATAGCCACTTTCACACAGAAACACATTACAAAACAAGGCATGGCGATTCAGTAATAGGTAATAGATAATCTACAAAGAACCACAGGCAATACTGGCAACTAGACCTTTGCCCCCTCTCTGCCTTTTCTAGGTCTAGCTTCAGGCTCGGTTCACATATATACAAATTGGATGCATTTTGAACCACATCCGATTCGAATGACAAGTGAACCAAACCAGCTTTCTATCCGAACCAGTTCACTACTTTCTGCGTTGCAGCGGCAGTGTGAATTCGGCATAAAATTAAAGTCCTGTGCATTTTCTGAGCACTGTGGTGTGGTTCAGATGCCACTTCCAGGCTCACTGCATGCTTCTGAATCAAACGTTATCCGTCTTAAACACATACTAGGAGGGGTAACAGCATTAGGGTTCCCCCTCAATCCACACCACGCAAAATAAAAAAACGGCTGTCACCCCCCCCAATCCATACCAGACCCTTAGGTCTGAAGAGCCACTTTGAAAATTAGAACCACACATGTGTAAACACAGCCTCAAGAGTAAAAAAAGTTGCTTTATTTTGTTCATAAACCTCTTTAGAGCTAAAGTTCAGTCATTTTAGGTATGTATAATGGTGTGTATCACATTACCTGCAGCCAGTTGCTTCTGCTCACAATTCTCTGTGGTTTTCCCCTCACAGCCCTGAGTGGTTGTCTTCCAGCGCTTTGAAGATGAACAGCAGCAGATCTAAAAAGGAAACTTGTGGCACTTGCTCACTCCCTCCTGCCTCCTCCACTATTCATAGAACTTTTCCTACTGCACTTCCATGAGGAAACTGTGAATGGGCAGAGGAGATATTGTCATTCAACTCCTTCATTCACAGAACTCCATGCTTCACAACGCCGAAGACAGTATCTGGTGGCTGTGAGGACACAGCATGAAAAGTTTTGAGCTAAAGTAGCCACTTGCAGGTAACTGGACACACACATACCTAATGTGTATAATGTGGTATGGTGCTGTATCGCCAAAACATTTTTTTTATTAACCTTCAGCTTCAAAAAAAAAAAAAAAATAGGCAAAACAAATATGTGTATTAGTATATGATACATTTTGCTATAAGACCACAATCATGTCAGTGTACTTAAAATAACATCCCTGACAGTAAAATAGTAATCAGAGCTTGAGCATGATTTAGCTAGAAAAGACACGTGCCCCTGTCACTAACTGCAACTGAAAGGTCTAAATGTAATGCTAAAATACCATGTATTTCATTTTATGCAGAGTTCAAATAATATTTCAGTACTATGATTTGGTATTGTTAAACACTGGTAGAATTCTATGAGGTTATGGGGGCTTCCTGGTGCATCTTTTTGGAAGATGACATGCAAAATATAATTTTACATTGTCCAATGCTATTCACTGACACAAGAGCGCAACCCCTATCGGCTGCAGAACATAAAACAGAAATTCACAATAGTAACATTATGCTTTGAAAACAGGTCTGATAGTCCTGTCCGCACCAAATCAAAGTAAACCTGCCATCAGGAAATCAATGTAGCTCTTCTCACAGATATTTGTATGCAATTTCTGTCAAAATGCAGACCACTCAAAGGGCTGCATTGATTTTATCAACTGATGCTGATAAATATAACAGTCAAAGGCACAGCATGCAGCACAGTTCAAAAACAAGAATACAAATGACAGATCGTCAATACTGTATATTTTTTTATTTCCACAGAGAAATGGCAGTTTTTATCACTCAAAATTGGGTTTAATACTACCGTTTATATATATTTTGTATATATATATATATATATATATATATATACATACACACACACACATATACACACACACACACACAGGTGCATCTCATAAAATTAGAATAACATCAAGAAGCGAATTTATTTCAGTAATTCAGTTCAAAATGTGAAACTCATTTTATTTAGATGCGTTACACACACAGTGATATATTTCAACCATTTTTATTATTTTTTTAAATTTTGATGATTATGGCTTATAGCTGGCGAAAACCCAAAATTCAGGATATTACATAGGACCTATTAAAAAAAAAATACAGAAATGTTGGCTTACTGAAAAGTATGTCCATGTACAATATAGTATGCACTTGGTCGGGGCTTCTTTTGCAGGAATTACTGCATCAATGCAGCGTGGCATGGAGGCGATCAGCCTGTGGCACTGCTGAGGTGTTATGGAAGCCCAGGTTGCTGTGATATCTGCCTTCAGCTCCTTTGCATTGTTGGGTCTGGTGTCATTCATCTTCCTCTTGACAACACCCCACAGATTCTCCATGGGGTTTAGGTAAGGTGATTTTGCTGGCTAATCAAACACAGCGATACCATGATCATTAAACCAGGTATTGGTACTTTTGGCAGTGTGGGCAGGTGCCAAGTCCTGCCTGAAAATTAAATCAGCATCTCCATAAATCTGGTTAACAGAGGGAAGCATGAAGTGCTCTAGAATAGAGGGCTTTGCTGGCTTTGGACTTGATAAAAAACACAGTGGACCAACACCAACAGATGACATGGCTCCCCAAATCATCACTGACCGTGGAAACTTCACACTGGACCTCATACAACTTGGATTCTGTGCCTCTCCACTCTTCCTCCAAACTCTGGGTCTATGATTTCCAAATGAAATGCAACATTTTCCACAGTCCATGATGACTGAAGAACAGATATAAAGATATGAAGAACATAGAAGATTATGTACCTTATTGCAGAGAATTAAGCCAGTACAACCAGTTTGAGGAGAATAAGATCTCCAAACTACAAAACCAGCACTTATTGACTTATCATAACCCTTCTCCAATTTACTACCCTAACCTACTCTAGGCTTGATTACTTTTTTGTTTTCCACAAGGACCTTCCTATGGGCGCAGAGTACATTTTTCTATGGTCAAACTAAAATCCCAGTCCAGAGACCCCTCACGGTGAAGTAAAAAAAGCCCTCCTCCAGGATACGATAATGGTGATAGATGTTACAAATAATCTAACCTCTTTTTGTTTGCTTAAAAATAGTGGAGATACAAACACTCATCAACTGTGAGGCTCATAAGATATTAAGTAGTAGTAAAGGCTTTCTTTCTTTATTTTTTATTTATACTTACAGGTAAGCCTATAATAAGGCTTAACTGTAGGTACAGTAAATATCTCCTAAACATACACCATTTAGAAGACATTTTTAGCAGCGCCAGCGATGTGACCAGTACAGGTGTACTGCACTCTCGACAGATGATGCGCCATGCCATAAAGAGAGCCGTGCCAAAACCCTAACTCCCACGTGCATGCGTGAGAGTGACGTCATCACAGCTCACCCAGTCAAGCGGCCGCAGCCCGCGATCCTGGAAGAAGGACCAGGTTAGGATGAAAGCCCTGTCTGCGGTTACAGCGATGCATACTAGCACATTATGATATTCATTTTTATTTCTTTTTTTTTTTGCAGTTTACTACCGCTTTAAACAGGTCTACACTATCCAAATCAATCTTTTATTGCATGAAATCCAAAAATTTGGGCAATCAGAAAACGAAACTACAAAATTACAAGACAATAAGGGAGTCCCTTGGAGCAAACTTAATTCTCTTCAGAATTACAGACATAAGCAATATAACATTGTGTTTTACACAGACTTAAGGAGGGAATACAATACAAGTGTTTCGGTGAGTGAGAATATAAGTGAATTGTCTAGTTAACTACAGATATGCTGTCAGCTAGCATACGTAATCAATAAATTTTTATAATCGAGCACAGGTGGAAAGAGAGTCCATATATGGGAGAGAAGTGGTTAACCACAGTCAAAAATGTTTTGAGTACCAATTATTCCGTGGTAACCATTGATGGGATATTTGGTTTGTTCTCCCAAGGGAAGAGGCCATCATTTGTTCGTAGGAATAGTGTAAGTGAGTCGGGTCTAACACGTGAATTTTCCACTTTCTAGTGCAGCTTAATCTGGCTGCAAGAAGAATATGGGTAATTGTGCAATGTGTTTTTAATTGAAGCATATCAGTGTCAAGAGATAGTAGTGCTAGACTTGGGTTGGAAGGGAAGGGAGTCTGAGCGATTTCAGGGATAATGTTGAAAATGGATGACCGATATATTGTTAACGAGGGGCATCCCCAGAGGATAAGAAAGATATCCCCTTTTTGACTGCATTTCCTCCAGCATTGGTTGGTTAGTTGAGGGCTAAATCTAGCATTTTCTTCTGGAGTCATGTACCACCTTTAAAGGATTTTGGATCCCATAGAGTGGAGCAGCATGTTGATCTATACATTGTTTTGCAGGCTTTGGTCCACTGGGAATTTGTGTATGTCCGACTTAGAACTGTTTCCCACTGTTGGAAAGGGAGATTTGTGATGAAGTGCCATTTTTGTTGGAGTGATTTATAAAATAGGGAAATTCCTTTTTGGTGTGGGGTGGAGGAAGTTAGAAATACCCAAGCTGGTTGTTGTATTAAGTAGGGCCGGTGGGGGATTTTTGCTAGGCAGTGTGTCATTTGAATGTACTGATATGTCACTGTGTGGAAGGTGATATTCATTTTTAAAATGAAATACATGAATATCACCGTATAATACATACAGCAGGATTTTTTCCCTTTCCAGATATATTTTGATAGGATGAATTGCAGGGACTTGAAGTAGCTTACTGGGACCGGGATTGAATTGTCCTAAACAGATAGAAAGGTTGGCTAAGCTCCATCATTTTGAATGCTGCCAACTTTCTCATCCATGAAAATTCAAAGTTGGCCATCTCATTGAGGTCTTGTAATATTTTCGTTTGGAGAGGAATGTAGTTATGCTGAAAAAGTTATTTGGTTGATATTGTCAGCTGTATGCCTAGATAGGGTATGCATTTTTCTGCCCAGGTATATGGGAACTGCTGTTGAAGGAGGTGTCCGGATGTGGAGTCTACTCCTAGATCAAGAATTGAAGATTTGAATTTGTTGGCTTTGTAGTGCGATACTTTGCTGAACCATGTGAAGGTTTCTGGACTTCAGTTAGAGACAATGTCGGGTTAGTCAACATTAGTATATATGATTATCAATTATATGAAGTGGTGTGACTTCAGTCTGCAGGCAATAGTAACTTGATTAACAAGTCCGTTTGAAATGCCAGCCTATTTACATTTAAACACATACTGATAGTATCACCCTGTAATTAAATTCCGGAGAGCTAGACATCCTGGGGCCTATGCTATAGGATGAATAGACTATGTCATGTCCGTCCTTAAATTCAGCCTCCATATCAAAGAACTCTCATTAAGATATGCAATCTGTTGAAGGGTTGGACAATGTGCACCGGAGATGAATCTTGCATATCTTAATTTTCAATTTCAGAGCAAACCAAAAGGTATAATTAAATTCTCCCTCCAACAGAGAGGATGGGTTAGCAAGGGGCTGAATTATGCTAAGCTAGGCGAGGAGGAAGTTGTCCAATCCTGAATGAGATACGCCCAGAGGGAGGAACAGGGCAGGATAGCTGAGCCAATCAGAATAGCCCTATACAAGTCTATGGGATAGAGGTGTATATTATTGCAAGGTGAGCAGAGAGGAAGGAGGAAGCCATGGACCTGAGACCATATAATCTTGAACCACTGGTAACTATGGACTATCTCTCTCACACTTAAAATGTATACATGCCTTCTCTCTTTTGTGTGGGAACACACGGCAGACAACATGCCCCCACCTGAAGTGAAAAGGTAACCTAACTTCATGCTTAGACATACATGGTATTGTAAATATGGCTATTGTGGGTAATTTGTAAATATCATATAAGCCAGGGGATATATACTAATAATATGTTGTAAATACTGTTTGTAGTATTTGTTGTCTGTCTTGCGGGGACTATCATAATAATTTGAATCCCATGCGCTACATGTGTTCAGTTAAACTAGGAATATTTTCTATTTTTGTATGTACTATAGATAGATTGTTGTAAATTAATTTAGGCTTTTAGGCTATATACCAATAAAACTAATATGGCTGTTTTGAAACTTTCACTCATGGTGAAAGAACTCTCATTTAACCCGAATATTGTCTGAGGTAAATTAAATCTCATATCTTCTGGGTAACATTTTGCTATTAGTTCTAATGTGTTCTGCCAATGGTTCCATCACTAAGTTAAAAATGAGAGGAGATAGGGGGCATCCCTGTCTTGTGCCATTGGATATTAGAAACAGAGTGCAGAGAGTGTTGGAAGTGCAGAAGGTTTTGTATATAAGGCCAGGATAGCTTTAAGAAATGACCCTTGAAATCCAAACTTACTCAAGACCAGGGAGAGGTATTGCCAATGTAGTCTGTCAAACGTCTTCTCTGCATCTAAGGATAGGAGCAGAGAAGGCGTTCCAGGAGTATTAGTGTGATGAATAACATTGATTAACCACCTTGTAGCATCTGAGGCTTGGAGGTATCAAGGATGGGAGGATGTCTACAAGCCTATTGGCTAGAAGTTGTGTATATCTTAGGATCTAGGTTTAATAAGGATATTGGGCAAAAATTTTGTGGAGTTGTCAGTTCTTTTCCAGGTTTAGCAAGAGTTACCACAGCATTAAACTTTTCAGGAGGGAAAGAGGAGAAGGAGGCAGCATGGTTAAAGACGTTAAATAGGTGTGGGGATAGTATTTGCTGGAATGTTTTAAAATATTCCCCAGTAAATCCATCTGGACCTGGAGATTTTGAGTTAGGGAGAGTATTGATTACTTTCATAATTTAGGTTGTAGAAAATGGTTTGTTTGGGGATATAATCTGATGGTTCAATAATTTAGAGAGTTTGATATGGTCGAGAAAGGACAAGATCTCCTGTGAGGGTTGATCGGTATCTTTTTCGTTGTGGATATTGTATAGGTTGTTATAGTAGCAACTAAAAGCGTCAGCAATGGCTTGGGGATTAAAGAGTTTTTCACGGGATGTGGGATGGTGAAGATATATAATTTTCGATTCAAGGTGGCGCCCTTTAATGCGTTGGGCCATCGCCTTCCCAGCTTTGCTACATGTGACATATGTTTTAGCTTTAAGCTTGCGTTGTGATTTTTTGAATAATTCTAGTAGTAGGGAGCGAAGTTCATGCCGAAGCTTGAATAATTGGGATTGAAGGAGTGGGGTTGGGTGTTGTTTTGGCATTCTGCAGCTTCAATAGCAGCAGTTAATTCCTCTAAGTGCTTCATCCTCCTTTTCTTAAGTCTGAAGCCTAATTGAATAAAAAAAAACCTGATATAGGCTTTATGAGTGTTCCACAGCACCGCTGGGTCAGTCATTGAGCCTGTGCTTGTAGTGAAGAAGTGTTTGAGTCATTTAGAAATATATTTGGAGAGTGTTGGGTTTTGTAAAAGAAAGTTATTTACTTGCCACAGGTAGGTGTGTGGGTGTGATGGTTTGTTGGTTATTCTAATGCTCACGGGTACATAGTCAGAAAGGAAGTGGTCAATACGTGAATATGTATTGTGGCGCGGAGATAGGCAAGTATAATCTCTCTGTTCCGTGTGACAACAACTCCAAACATCATAAAAATTGTTTGTTAATAAATTTACTTAGGGGTGATTCAAATCTTTTGGGTCCCGAGGAAAGTCCCCACAGATTACCAGGAGGCCATTTTGGAGCTTTTTTTACTGTTTTGAAGGACAGATTTAAGAAAAGGCATCTGGCATTGATTGGGAGCATAAAGAGTCACCAATGTATATTGGTGACTCTTTATGCTCCCAATTATAAAGAGTCACCAATGTATATTGGGTGTTTTCTATGGTGCAAAGAAGAATTATATATCAACCCTCTGGATCGATGGTACACTGCTGCATCTGAAAAGAGACAGTTTCTCTGACGGCGATAAGCACTCCTCTTTGTTTCTTTGGGTAGCAGGCTTTAAATGTGTGTGGGAATGATTTGTGTTGGCAGGAGGGTGCAGCATCTTGGACGAAGTGCGTTTCTTGTACGCAGAGAATGTCGCAATTGTGCTCCGGGGTTGTTTTCCAAATAGATGCTCTCTTTGGGGGATGGTTCAATCCCTTTGTATTGAGGGAAAGTATAGTGACAGACATTGTTAGGTGCAGTTGGTCGGTGTGTGCAGAGATTTTAGACTCATGGTTGGTGCTTTCAAACAATGCTTCCGTAGGTCGGTAGTAAAGACGACTCAGGGTGAGTGCATGAGCTTAGAAAACCTAAAGGAAAAAAGCATGGTCCTGTGGTTTGAAGCAGTCTAATATGAAAAAGTTCAAGATTGGATATCGAATAGAATTTTTTTTTAGGTAAGATCCAAGTGGATGTATTATCGCAAATAGCAATGACTGGAAAAAAAAAGAAAAACAGGAAAACACAAAAAAAAAAAAAAAATTAAAGGCCAGCTGAGATACTTGCAAAGGCTGCTGACCAGTTGTAGGGGGAAAGTTCAAACAGCAAATGTTATCGAGCTAGAGGCTTGAAACTGTAATTGGGAATATATTCAACAGGGACATTGGTTTCTTCTCATTTGTAGTTGGCTTTGTAGTTCCCGGGGCGGCAGTGCCCATGCTGTGGTGGTTTGGATTTTTGGGCGAAGTTGTAGTCTTCTCTAGGCATTTCTGGTATTATATCCCAGGAGTGCAATAGCCTCATGCCATCAGGTGGCTGGTTGGCACCACTTGAATGAAATTTTGTGGTTGTTGAGGACTTTTCTAACTGTTTTTAGTTGCCTCCTCAGGTAAGGGCATACTTGAAGAGGTTTGAATATAGGTGTATTTCATTGTAGGGCACAGGGAGAACAGGGAGTGCCCTTGCTTTGAAGAGTAGTTGTTTCTTAACTTGGAAAAATGCACCATCATTAGGACATCCCTAGGAACTGAGTTGTCTAGATGTTTAGGTTTGGGAGTCCTATGTATGCGATCAATGGTTCTCTCAATCTGGGATACCTCGGGAAGTAGATTGGAAATGAGGTCACTGACATATTTGTGTAGGTCTGACGGAGGGATGGATTTAAGTACACCGCAAAGTTTAACATTATTGCGGCGAGAAAGCGGTCTTCAAGGTACGCTAATTTTGCCTTTATCCAGTGGTTGTCTTCGGTTTGTTCTTTATATGTGTCAATTAGCTAATTTATTGTAGTGGTGCATTCTTCCATGTTGGTCTCAATATGATGCACCCTCTTCCCCATGGATTGCATGTCAGATGTAAATTTATAGATGAGAGATGTGAAATTGGCCACGAGGAAGGATTGTAATGATAATAGCATGTCCTTCATGGTAGTATAAAGGGCTGGCTGTCCAGTAGTGGGGAAAGCAGTTATGGATGACTGTATATTAAGGCTTCTGTATTCTGGCTGTGCAGCAGTACTCACTGTGTCTGCAGCCTGGTGAGAAGGATCCATCCGCATCTTAGCTTTGGCAGGGCTATTCAGGACCGGGCTGATAGGAGGAGAACCCTGAGTGGGTGCTAGGTCTGTATTGGTGCTCCAGTCTTCCTGATCTTCATCCAGGAGATCTGTGTAAGAGGAAGAGGGGCACGAGGCCAGTGTGGTGGCGCCATCTTGGCCTTTCTCCTTCCTTGTTGCTGGCTGAGGAAAGAAGGCGGTCAGCTTTTTCGGGCACCTTCTTCCCATTTTCAGGACATTGCTGGTAGAGGCTCTGGTGGTGGTAGCCAGTTGTGTCCGAGCTGTGCAGCAGCAGGATATCTGCTGGAATGCTGAGGTTCTCCGGTCGGCTCTGCAGTGCTTTTGGCTTAAGCGGCCATCACGATCGCTCACAAGCAATGCCCCCCCCCCCCCCATTGCCCTCTTGAATGTTGATCTCAAACTCCTTTCCAAAATTCTAGCTAACCACCTACTGCCCTGGTCTCTAAACCTATCCACACAGACCATGAAAAATGTGTCCCCTTAAGAAAAATTGGGTAGACTGGAGATTTTTAGATGCAAAGACACACAGGGTTAAGCAAACATATTGTTTCATTGGCTCTGACCACTGCCATTGGATGGTAGTATGACCATTATCCATGATACAAGATAAGAATTTCTAATGATACCCAAAAGGGTTGTCCTCTATCGCCCTTGATCTTTATTCTCACTTTGGAACCATTCCTTTTTTCCATTAAAGTAGATTCAACCCAGATATTGTGAATATTCTTAAAAAAAAAAAAAAAAAAATGGCCACCACAAACCTACTGTTTATGCAGAGGATTTAACCTTTTTGGTTATCAGTCCTTTTACTTCCCTACCAAATATCCTCAAAGCTATTAAGGTGACACTTTACTCATTTTAAGGTCCCCTTTTCCTGTATCATTCCCCTTCCTCATGCACATACCAAAAAAAGAAAAAAAAAAAAAAAAACTATTTTAACTGGCTCACTCTAGCCAAGGCCAAAATTATATAAGATCCCGTGCACATGTTATGGACTATTTTTCTGGTAGGCAGAGTGTAACTGTCATGAATTGAAAAACAGTGCATTAAAGTGATACTAAACACACTGTTTAATTTACATTGTCCCTTCTCTTTCTGTATGTGGATGATTGCACTGTGATTATATAAAAAAAAAAATAAAATACAAAAAAATCTAAGCACCTTTTTCCTAATCAATATACAGCTGTCACATGACCCAGAGCTTTCCCAGCCTGTCTGCAGGGAAACAGAAGCAGGAGGAACTTATAGTCCTCTGCTGCTGGCCACTTGTTCAATATAAACAAAAAAAAAAAAAAAAAAACAGCCTTTGGAATACGGAGTACAAGTAAATATTTGATATCAATACATTTTAATTGTCGTACTATTATATATTTAAAATCAAATTTTTATTATTTTTTGTCAATACCATGGTGTGGGTGGATTTCTGCAAGTCACAGACTGTGTCACGCCCCTTACTGTGTTTAGCTGGTTAGTGGGCATGGAGGAGGAGGGAGGGAGTAGGCTGTCACCACTCTGTATACGCCCACATGTGTGATCTCATAGTCACATGGGCTGCTCAGATGTGATAGGGATGAAATGATCAGCATAGAATTTCACTGAAAACTGCCAACACTGCTCTGTAAGATCCCTAGCTGCAGTGCGGACTTGGAGGGGGGGGGGGGGGGGATAGAGATTAGCAGGATAAACCTGTTTTTTCTTTTTGGCAGAACACAGAAAACAAATCTCATAGTGGCTGAGTGAGTATGAATAGCATATAACACAGCATTTATTGATAGTTTTTTTTTTTTTATGATGTGGGTTTAGTGACATTTTAACATGGAATATGAAAACTTTCCTTGGGAAATCAGAAACTTCCCCTGGCTCTCATTAACCCTCCTATTTTCATGGTCAGGAAAGTAATATATTGCTCCACTCTTTCTCCCCTTCCCTCCCCTTAGACACCAATATTGGAACATTAGGACTTTGTCCCTAGTATTGCCTCCTCAAGTTTAACCCCTTGCAGTCTGCCCCCACGTATATATACTGTGGGGCAGTGGCCCCTGTTCGCAGAATCACATTGAGGTATGTGATTCTGCACTTCCAGGTCTGGGGTGCACATTCGCCGAACAGCAGGTCCAGCGGACCCAATGTCTGTGGGGATCCGATGATTGTTCCTGAGAGAAGCAGAATGATGGCCTGCCTATGTAAACAACCGTTTTGTGACAAGGGAAAATAGAGATCCTGTGTCTGCTAAGCAGAAGCACGGATCTCTGTCTTCCCACAGTTAAAGCACCCCCATACAGTTAGTAAGCACTCCCTAGGAACATATTTAACCCTTTGATTGCCCCTGCTGTTAACCCTTCCCTTCCAGTGTCATTGGTACAGTAACAGGGCATTTTTTTTTAGCACTGATCACTGTATTGGTGTCACTGGTCTCCATAAAAGTGTGACTTAGTGTCCATATTTTCCAAAGCAATGTCCCAGTCCCGCTTTAGGTGATCACCGCCATTACTAGTAAAAATAAATAAATTAAAATTTCATAAAAATATCCCATAGTTTGTAGACGCTATAACTTTTGTGCAAACCAATCTATGCTTATTGGGATTTTTTTACTAAAAACATGTAGCAGAATACATATTGGCCTAAACTGATGAAATTAGATCTTTTACATTTTTTTTATTAGATGTGTTTTATAGCAGAAATTTAAAAATATTTTTTTTTTTCTCAAAATTGTCAGTCTTTTTTTTTTTTTTTTTTTTGTTTATAGCGTAAAAAATAAAAAAAAAACACAGAGGTGATTAAATACCACATTAAGAAAGCTCTATTTGTGGGGGGAAAAAAAAAAGGACTATTCTTTTTTTGGATGCCATCCAGAGACTGGTAACCCCCCCCCCCCACCACCTCTCCAGCTGTGTCACTGCTTGTCTGCATCCCCCTCCCCCCCCCAAGATGGGAATCTGCTCTCTATACATCATTGTGTGATGTTATATGGAAGATTATGGAAAATAAATTCACAGTCAAATATTTAACTAATTGTATTTAAAAAAAAAATCCTAATTATTTTTGGATGGATACATAACTATAAAAAAATCCCTGTTTCATTATGTTTTCCAGAAGGTCAACTTTAACATTCATAAATATTAACTGCCTTAGTGGTAAAGCTTATTCGGCAATCAAACCAAAAAATAAATAACATGAATCAGAAATGACATGTAGACCTGAAAAAAGTCCTAAAACGAAAGATACTGCAGAATTAGTATTATTAATAAAAGAAACATATTGTTCTGCACAAACTCACATTTTGCCTAGCAATCACACTGAAGCATGATGTAGTCAGCATCACCCACTTGTCTGAAATGGCTTCTGCTGTAAAGAAAGTTAATGCACTTTGGTAGCAAATATTAACCCAGAGCTTTAAGTCATAGTGGATTCCACATACAGTATATGTATTTAATTGAACAGATTTCTACTGCCATTTTTAAAAAATTCCATCCATTATCAGTATGAAAGGACAAGTTAACATATGCTAAATTCTGGTTACCAACTGCTAACAACACCTGCAGTTGGACATATTTTTTAAACAGGTGATATTATCACTAGCAAGATAAAACCACTTCACATTGTTATTTTATTGGGTCAATTTATCAAACACTGCATTATTCCCGACAATGATGAATCAAAGCTGTGGGATAATATTGCCCACAAAGTGATATTATCTCATGTGAGATATTACCATCTGCTTGATGGATGTACTATAAGAAAAACATTTGGATATTCATCCATTAATGGTCATAGAGTGCTTTTATTTTTATTCAGTGAGCTAAAGTCTACATTCTACCTTGAATAAAGAGAAACAATTTACACACATCTACTGGGGAACTGAGATGAATATATTCTCATTATCACCTATAATCTACCTGCAATGTTCAGCTCTTTTATTTTACAACCACCAAAAAGGCAGGGACCCTAATTGCTGAAAGAGCATCTCAATTTCAGATTAATTCTTCTTGAACTTCAAGAAACCTCAAAGAACCGACATCTGTAAACTGCTATTAACACAAATCAATCTGAATTGTTTGCCCAAATAGATAACCATTGGTTAAGGAGATATAATAAATAGTGAATGGGATATTTTGTGGTGTCTTCTTTTATTTGCTGTACCAGACAATTTCCATTCATTGTAATGCAGACTACCTGGCACATTTCTCATTATCGGGAGTATTGATTACTAACTTTGTATGGGAGATCTGATTAAGAGAGACATATTGAGCATTGCCATAGACAATTTCTATCTTTCCTCTTGATTGTCTATTAATCTTGGTAAACTTTGTGAATCACCACAGGTGACTGCAGCCCTGTTACCATATATCGAGCTACTAAAATGAATCAGACAAGCAGCCGTTCAACTAAGGTCATATCTTTATTGCTAAACTCTTTTCCACAAAGTATAGAAATGTTATCATTTAAAAACAGGTAAGGATGGAATAGCAGATGGCTGTATAAACTGCCATATGTATGAGTGGTGCATATTCACACATTACTTTCAATTTAGCATATGTAATAGATAAAAATACTCTGAAAAAGTCATTTTTTAGCTTTAAACACAACAGTAAACCAGCTCATTGTAGCTTGTAATTTTTTGGTTTTAGGTTGAAATAAGAAAATTAAGTGAAAACCCTACTTCCTCTAAAAGTGTCTATAATCTTTGCATACAACCTGTTCACCGAATACTTTTATTTTTTAATTAAAGAGCTATGCCAAGAGCTTTTTTTTTATCTTAACAGCACCCAAAGCCCCTGTGCCAATTTGTAACCCTGTACCAATTTGTCTGTGCCCTTTAAATTTGTAAAAATGTGAGTAATTACTGCTCTTATGTATAGTTATTCTTCCTCTTCAGTGTATCATATTTGAGCAAGTCTGCTCTCATGAATAAATAAGTGTAATCTCTATGCCAGGGGTGTCAAACTCCATTTCATTGTGGGCCGTATCAGCATTTCAGTTGCCCTATATACATTTATCCATTGCTTTTTTCTCAGAAAATAGTTTTAGGAACTCAACCACGTCTCCACCTGCGGAGCTGCATCGGACAGTGGGTGCGGCCAAATTGCAATGGGAGGATCTTAAAGGGGCAATATATACCAGGAGTGTGTTATCTCCAGGAGTGCAGAGTTCAGGGGTGCGCTATGTACAGGGTGCAGAGTCCAGGGGTGCATTGTGTACAGAGTCAAGGGTTGAGGAGTGAGCTACATACAGAGTGCAGTGTTTAGGGATATGCTATGCACAGTGTGCAGGGTTCAGCTCTTTCACAGGCTGCCCACATCTGCCTCCACAACCCTCATCTCCCAAAAGCTTCAATGCATCTCACTTACTCGGCCTGGCTCTAATACCTCTCGGCAGTTCAGGCAGCTCTCTCACCTGCAGGGAGATCACTGGTTGGAATCTATGCCCCCGGGCACAGATGTGGATCACAGTGAAGCTTATTACGTGATGCCCCATCCCACACTGCATCTGCATTTCCCTTGCCCCCACCATGAGTGCAGAGCGGTAAGGGATCTGTGAGAGCTTCTGCCATATTTGGGCTGAAAAAAGCCCTGGGTGCAAGGACCACATGCAATGTCCTGGGGGGCCAGATTCAGCCCGCGAGCCTTGTGTTTGAAGCATTATTTATGGCTATTCCTAAATAAGCTGCTCAGAACTGAAATTTAGGGGCCTATTTATAAAACATTAATTAAATAAATGTCATAAACATTTGTTCAGGCTGCACAGTTTTTTCCTGTATTTTCTCTAACACTACAGCACTACAACACTATATAATCAGCTCCATCTTGTGGCCTAAATGCAGTATATTATCTAATTGATGTGTTTCAGAAGAGTATAAATCATTCTGGCAGATAGATGGAGCTATTGATCATTTAAAGTCATATTATTCGAAAAAACTGAGCAAAATTTCTGCATTTGCACAGCCACCATGGATTATCATCATATTGTTTCAAATATGTTTATTTTCTTCTGATCGCCAGCTCCGTTTTATAAAATTGTATAAAAGAATTCAGTTAAGAAAATACTGCATTATGGTTCATTATTATGTAGAACCAATTAAATACAACATCCAAACCTAATTTGAACTTAAATGGTGGTTCTGAATTACCTCTTTGATGCACCTGGCTTTCCATATGTGAGAATAAACAAGGATTCTGCAATGGATGAATATTTCTCTGGCATTTATAAAAGATATTAAAAAAAAAAAAAAAAAAAAAAAAAAGACTTCTCAGCTCACCGGATTACTAAATCATGGAATCAGTGTCGCTGGCCACACTACAGCTATGCATGGAGGAAAAACTGAAGCATAACAGAGGGAGGCCTTATCTCCTGTATTTTAAGGCTTAATTTTTAAGCCCTTATTTCATTTAAGTATTTAAAACTTAATTCGGACCAAGGAATACAGATATTATGGAGGACTTTTTTTCAGCCAGGACATGACAGAACTCTCTTCCGTCACCTCCAGAACTCGCCTGTGCTCACTGTTATCTATCGTTATCAACTGACAGCACACCTCCCCCTCCGGCTCCCACAGAACCCTCCCTGCCCCTGCACTCAGGGCTGGAACAAGGGAGGGACAAATGCCTAGGTGCAGAGGTGAGTGAAGAGGTGAGTTGTGGACAGGGGTGCAGACATATCAAAAAAAAAAAAAATTCCTAATAACCTTTTTTTGAATTCACCTGCTGTAATTCCTGCTCTGATCGCCTGGTCGAAGAACAGAAGGACATTGTGTGCTCTACGAATGACTCTTGGAATATCATTGTCAGAAATCCCAGGCAATTTTTCTCTCCTTTGTGTTCCGTGATTGAGTGGGTGGAGGAGAGAAAGGCGGCTGCAGGGGTTTTTTTTTTTTTTTTTGACTGAAGTTCCTAGATGAACCAAAGCCAAAGAGAAAAAAAACAAAAAATAAATAAACCTGCAGCAGCCAGAGATATTGTTGATGAGATTCAGGAGGTTTATTTTTAACAAGAGGCTCTACTTGCTATGGAATGACTTATAAGTACAGCACTCACCCTCCCAACCACACAAGCACATATCCCCAGCCTCTAGACACGTCTCTCCACACACCTCCTCTACATTCTAAAGCAGTGATCCTGAGCGTCTGGATAAACTTCCTGCCCTCCTCTGCACTCTGAAGCATACATTTCCAGCCTCTGGACCCACCCTCCTCTGCAATTTCTGAAGACTCCTGGGATTTCTGACAGCGTTATCCCAGGAGTCATTGGGAACAAACACTGTCAATCGCCTAGACGATCGGAGCAGAAAGTACAACAGGAGAACTTATAAAACAAAAAAGTTTACAGAAAGCCAAAACTAATTTTTTAAATTACTATGCAATAGTATTACAGGAGGGGGGACAGGATTCCATCAAGATGAACTTTAAAAATAGGCTGAAGTTCTGCTTTAATAATAAGCATGTTACCAGTTGGGAGGACTGTATCTGAAGCTGTGTCAAGGGACCAACAATTAAAGTTAGACCTATTTTTGTTGATACTAATAAGTAAAAATGCACTATTTTAATTTCATGATCTACACTCAGATATTGTACAGCTTATTCAGAAATTGCAAGTGTCTACCTCTTAGAAAACGAAACCATTATTTATGACCCATATACCAAAATTCTCATGTTCCACCTTACCACTTTAAAACCACCTACATGTGTGCTTTAAAGTTCTTCAATTTAGATCTTCTCAAACAGTGCATATTCTATCAACACAACAGCTTCCAATCTGTAATAGCTTAACATGAACCAATAGGAAAAAAAAAAAATAGAGTGGAGAAGGTTTAGAATCTCTGATAGGTTTTACTGCAGTATCCACTAGGGATATTTCACTTACTGTGTGGTCACTGAGGCAGCAAATGACAGCAAAGCTAGCCAGCAGGCACACCAATAGCAATAAAAAAGGTTGGTGTTCAACTTTGAGAAGCACCCCTTAAAATATAATGTTTGTGTTCTCTTGGTTTTATATAAAATACTCTTTAAAATGCATACTTTGTCACAGAAAATTATCATTCTGACCCTATTTATTGCTCCAGTAATAATATTAAATACTATAGCTTTTCCAGGATGCATTATGTACGACTATAAAAAAATAATTTGCCAGACATTAAAACATTCAAGTAATAACATAATACCGCACTACTACACAAAGGTTAAAAACCTTCTCAACTGCAATTACACCAATATAGATTTCCAATAATTAACTGTAAGTATTTTTAAGCTGTTTGAGTACTGCTACACAAATAGAACACATGTTTGAAAGAAAAATATGTAAAAAGTGCTCTTCTCAGACCCAGCATTAATTAGAACACAGGAAATTGCAAGTACTGAAGTATGTAGAGCACTCAATACATGCCTGGTACACACAATCACAGGGCTTGCATTTAATAGTAAGAAAGACAGATCAGCATTATTCCTTATGTATACATTACCATTCCAACATATTGTACTTTATGAAATGACACTGTATAAAAATATAGACTTAACTATAAAACTAAACTACACAGGGCTATGCGATTAAAACCTGTGAAGGTCATTTCAAACTGTCATAAAAAAAAAAAAAGTTAAACAATTCTATTTTTACAAGAAAAACAAATTATATAAAATAATATTTTTTGGCATTTCCTTATAAAGTGTGAAAGTATAATAAACACATTTATGAGCTATAGAAGCACATGCATTATCATTGTTGGTTCCTGTCAAGCTGCAGTGTATCAATACAAAACTAGTAGAAAAAACAGTGGGCGGTGGCTGCAGCATTAGGAACAGGTTACATCTTCCACCCTAAAACCATGTAACATGTTCCCAAAGGTAAACGTATGCGTTTAAACATATTGAAAATGTTTGAACTTACTAAAGAGATTTTAGTGAGTGAATTTGCATGTTCTGTCGTACAATACAAAAGCTTGCAAAATACAGTCAATTGTGTGATAAATGGGAAGAGAGGAACTCTCAGTTATCAATTTTGTATGCCAACATATCCTGAAATGCTTAAAGAAAAACACTGATTGTCACATATAACAGAACCCCTGAATGCCATTTCATAAGTAATTAAGGGTGAAAGCCTACACAAATATGAGAAGTATGTACTCTATAAACATAACCGACATTAAAGCCCCGTACACACGTACTGATCGTCGGCCGAACGATCGGCCGTCTTTTGTCCAGGGCTGTCGTGTCTGTTGAAAACTGCAAAAGACTGCACACGAATTTTGTCGGCCAACAACAGCCGACTGCAGAAGTGATGTCATGTGATAGTTGACTTTCCTTGTCTTTTTTCTTTTCTGAGCATGCCCAATCTTGCTAATCTGCTGTCTGTCGGCCGAAATCTGTACTGACTGGCGAACAATCGGCCGTTCTGGTGTTGGCCAACAAAAATTTTAATGCCAGCACAACAGATTCTGTTCGGCCGAAAATGCGCTGTCGGCTGTCGGAAGCATCATACTAACAAGCCTACAATCGGCCGATCGGTCGGCGGCCGAATATTTACGGCCGACAATCGGTACGTGTGTACGGGGCTTAAGGCTCCGTTCACATGTAGGCGTTTTAGGGCGTTTTGGGGCGTTTTTCTGCTCTAGGATCAGCTCTCAAAACGCCCAACAAGACCAATCCTATTAATTTCAATGGCCCCTGTTCACATCTGAGCGTTTTGACGCTGTGAGCAAAACGCCCAATGCTCAAAAAAGTAC
This sequence comes from Pelophylax lessonae, assembly GCF_965119305.1. Lineage (NCBI taxonomy): Eukaryota > Metazoa > Chordata > Amphibia > Anura > Ranidae > Pelophylax > Pelophylax lessonae. The sequence continues at coordinate 383,887,010 of NC_138770.1, forward strand.
ATAAGCTTCTTTTTGGGCAGATTACAGGCGTTTTCCATTGGTCTCTATTCAATCTAAAAAAAAAAAACGCCTGTAAAAACGCCTGAAAAACGCCCATAAAAACGCCTGTAATAGCAACACCAAGATGTGAACGTAGCCTTAATGCTTTTTTTTTTTTTAAATCATGCAATACCACAACACATTGCTCAGGTGTATACAGTATTTTTTGCAGCGTGGTGACATTCAGTCTGAATACCTTAATGTTCATTTACAATAAATAAAAAAAAACTCTATTGACACAGCACACCATTGTGAACACAATCTGTTTTGTGTCATGCAACAAAGTATACTGCAGGCTCATTTATTCATGCAAAAAAATGGATTTTTGACTCACCTTAAAATCCTTCTCTCTGAAGTTCATGGACAGACGCAGCTCCGTATTCTTCTTGACCATTATGCTGACTGGGTTATGCTGCCCCCTACATGAGTAGGACACTAGGCAGGAAAAATATCCACCACGCCTATGGGCAGTCCCTACAGGCATACACCCACTCACTCTGCTATAGGATTCAGTTTTGTTGCAAGCAGTGTTTTGAAGAAAAAAACCCATCCCACTCTGAAATAGAGGGGCGGGTGCTGCGTCTGTCAATGAATTTCAGAGAAAAGGATTTTATGGTAAGTCAAAAATCCAGTTTTCTCTATCATTCATTGACAGATGCAGCTCCATATTCTTTTTGACCACTGGGACGTCCCAAAGCAGTATTTGCATAGAGGTGGGAAAACAACGCCGAAAAGAACATAATTCCCCAAAGGCTAAACTTAGCCAACCAGGTAACATGGAGCTTAACCAGGAACAACTGGAGCTCACCTAGAAAACAAACCAATGACATTGGGTGGGCACCACTCCTGACAGACTACCTCTCCACTCGGGGTGGGGGTGCGGACGGCCAATGGGTACACTGTGACTCAGGCAAAACCAGGTTGTGTGGGTCCCGGAGAGGTGTTTTACTTGCGGGCCAGCCCCCATCCATTGGGACTCTGTCATAGAGAGGCCTAGCGCTGGGCTATAACCTGCACACGCTTGCTGGCCAGGCTGGGAGACCTTAACGATCTAGGATATCCAGTGCGGCTGTTGATTGCAGTTCTCTCAGGAACATAACTAGCTAAAATATTACATTTTTTAACAAAGGCTCCCTTTAAATAAAAAAGACAAGCTAAGACCGAAGCCCCAGCCGGGAACTAGGCCCTACTCATAAACTAGGCAGAAACAAACTGAATCCTATAGCAGATGCCTGCAGGGACTGCCCCATAGGCGTGGTAAATATTTTTCCTGCCTAGTGTCCTACTCCTTTTAGGGGGCAGCACAACCCAATGGTCAAGAAGAATATGGAGCTGCATCAGTCAATGAACAATAGAGAAAGTTGCATTTACAGCCTATTCAAAATGTATGGGTTGCAAAGCACAAAAAGTATATATTAATGCACCACAATAGTTTGATGGGCATTTATATGTGACTTGAATGTAAAGATTGGTACTTGGGTGGATGTGCTAAGACTAAAGTGCAGACTGATACAGTAGTGATTTAGGTGGCTTTAAAACTTAAATTATATTTTGAAATGGTGCAGAACCCAAATAATGGATTTTATTACTAAAGATCAATTTTATTACAAATTATTAGTACATGCCACACTCTAGTCAAACTAAAAATAGGAGTTTCGGAATAACAGAGGCTGGGGGTGTTCACATTAGAAAATTATAATTTATTTCTAACAAAGGGTACTATGTACTTTGTGCATGGGGACATTGTATACTGTATGCTGGTTGGTATACATATGCCACAACTATGCTTGTTTTCTCTAAGCCCACGTTTACATTGGAGCAATATTTCATGCGATTTGACAGGTAAAATTGCATGTCAAGTCACAGCCTATTGACAGCAATGCCACAGTTTCAATCGGTGCGACGCCGACTTTGTGGCACTGCACCAATTTCTTTCAAGTAGCACCAGAAATCGTACTGACATGTTCCTTTGAAAGCGTGTTACTTGTGAAGTGAAGTAGCACAATTTCAAAGTAGCATCAATGTGAACCAGGGCTAAGAAACAGGATTACTGTATTGAGGTGATTTAGCTTTCTGGTTCCCAAAGATCACTAACTGTGCATGTGTTCTACAGATAAAGCAAAAGCTCAATTCTGTCAGATGGTCATATTTCTAACGACCCATTATGTAATAATTTTAACTAGAACTCTGTGACTAGTTTGATAAACTAAACAACATTAGCAGGTCCAGAGTTCAACAAAACTATGTTTTAACATGCCCAAAGTGGTTCATAGATATGCTATTCAGCAAGACTATTGGCTACTGGATTCACAGTTTTGGAAAAAAAACATATTGCCCAAATCTGTCAAAATAATGTTGGACATGTTATGCACATGGGGCATCTTCATTGTAAATGTAGTATTTTTCTTGAAATGGTCACAAAGCAATCTAGTTCCAAGTCTTCTCATTTTCTGTTTACATGAGGTGGAGTCCTTTTTTGGGTGTACACTTCATTGCATGCATGGGGTGGAGATTTCCTACAGGCTGTCCAGCAGTGGGGTCATTTTAGGATCTAGAAGAGGAGTCTGCAACAGCAAAATCAGCATGGGGGGACTGGTCAAGGACAGCTTTAAAGGATTGTATCTTTTTGGTTGGAGGGATAATGTGGAGCGCGGATTATTATTTGCCCAGAGATGAGCTTCAAACAAAAGGCTACAGTAATTCATGGACAGCATTCTCCTTGCTAAAGCTGGCCATACATGGATCAAAATTTGGCACTTTCAGCAGAAACCGGCCAAATTTCAATCCATGTTGATCCATTAATTGACTTGGGTATGACCAACCTGCCGGATTTTTCCACATGTCATTACAGCAGCTCCCTGGCAGCAAAATAGAATAGTGCAGCGGGAGGCATTCCCCCACCAACATCTTTTCTTCCACTTGTAACGGAAGGAAAGAAAATCACTGCATCTATGGCTTGCCTAAATGCAACTGAATTCCCAGAGCAACAATTACCCTTTTCTCTGCCGTGATGTAAACAAGACAGCCTGTACTTATAGAGGGTGCGTTTATCAAACCTGGAGCATACAGTATCTGGAGAAGCTGTGCATAATAATCAATCATCTTCTATCTTCAGTTTGCTTCGTAAACTTTAAAAATGAAAGATAGAAACTTACAGGCTGCCCTTTAAAATGCATATTTTCCCACTCCTAATAAGATTAACCCTCTTTAAACTATAAACCTATGTTTTCTTGCTTACTTGTGTATATATAATTATTCCCACAATGAAGTGTTTATACAATATAAAATTTAATGGTATTAAGCTGCCTGTTGGTCAGACTTTCTAAAAGCATGAGTCACAATGCCTAAGCAACATAATTAACGTTATGAAGCATTCAATAGCCATGCAATATGGTACATCTCTGTACAGATGCAATGAACGCCTGATAGAACAGGAAATGTCTACTGTAAAAAAATAGGTACTATTAGGACTTCAGACTAATAATTACATACTCAATCATATTCACTGCCACACAGAGCAGAACAATGTCACTAAGCATATAGACGCACCGGACATAGAATTGTTCAAAACGAAAAAAAAAAAAAAACACTGGTATAGGTAAATTTGATTATTTGATAAGTAAATATATCACTATAATTAAGTAATATACAGTATGCATCAAACAGAAGATGCTTGCAGATATCCAAAAGCTAATTTCATAGAGGAGAAGTGCATCTGTGTGTACTAGGGACCCCAACTCCTAAATTGAGCTGCAATTACTCATTTGGGGAGGCAAGTTAAAGTGGTTTTACAGGTAAAGGGTTTTCTACTTTAACTACTTAAACTCTGGAAGATTTACACCCCTTCATGACCAGGCCATTTTTGCGATACGGCACTGCGTTAGTTTAACTGACGATTGCAAGGTCGTGCGACACTGTACCTAAACAAAATGAATGTCCATTTTTTCAACAAATAGAGCTTTCTTTTGGTGGTATTTAATCACCTCTGCAATTTTTATTTTTTGCGCTTTTTTAAACAAAAGAAGACCAACAACTAAAAAAAAAAAAAAAAAATTACTTTCTGCTATAGAACATATCCAACAAAAAAAATGAAAAAAAAATTGAATGTCTTCATTAATTTAAAACAATATGTATTCTGCTACATATTTTGGGTAAAAAAAAATTCCAAAGGCGTATATTGATTGGTTTGCGCAAAACTTATACTGTCTACACTCTATGAGATATTTTTATTTATTTTCTTTTACTAGTAATGGTGGCGATCAATGACTTACAGCAGAACTGCGATATTGCGGCGGACAGTCGGGACACTAACCGACACTTTTTGGGAACCAGCGAAAAGTGCCTAACAATATGCACTGTCACTGTACTAATAACACTGTCTGGGATGGTGTAAACATCAGGGGCGATCAAATGGTTAAATTTGTGCATGACCAGCGCTTTACTACTGTGAGGGGAGGTGCTTGTGTTAGAAGACATGAGTGTGTTCCCCTGCTTAGTAGAGACACAGGAACCACGCCATTTGTACTAAGAGAACGGCAATCTGCTATGTTTACATAGGCAGACCGCCGTTCTGCCTGTGTACAGAAGCATTGTCTAATCACAGCGGGGGAAGGACCCTGGTGGTGTGCACGCCCACTCCCCAGACCATTCTGTGCAGGATGCTTTGCAGCTGTATTTACAGTTGGCAAGCGGTTAATGTACTCTCTGCATTAAGGTAAAAAAAAAAAAAAAATCTTTTAATGGTAGCACAGCCCCCAGCCCCTCCCGAAATACTCACAAACTCAATCTGGATTCGGTGCTGTGCATGTCTGCAGCAGCCCTAGATTATGACTGCAAAAGGGGGAAATGCAAGCTGAATGGAGTCTCAGGGGGTCTCAGTGTGATTCTCTTCTGGATTCTGCAGCCAGCCCCTCTAGCCAAGTACCCCCTACATTTTTAGGCTGATCCTAAATAACTGCTGAGCTTCACATACAGTACTTACAGTACCAACAAAACAAACACTAGCCTTATACTGTAGGCCAAGCATACAGTGTGCATTTAACTTTTACACAGTCACGGACAATGCTATAGATGTCCCTATGCAGAAAAAAAATTGATTTTTGACTTACCGTAAAATCCATTTCTCTGATGTTCATTGACGGACATAGCTTCTGGTATTCTTAACCATTGGGTTATACTGCCCCCTACAGGAGTAGGACACTAGGCAGAAAAAAATTCTGGCTACACACATGGGCAGTCCCAGGGGGTATACTCCCCTCTCTGCTATAGCCACTTAGTTGTGTTACAAGCAGTGTCAGGAGAATTATAACTCCACATAGGGGTGGGTGCTGTGTCCGTCAATGAACATCAGAGAAATGGGTTTTTACGGCAAGTTAAAAATCCCATTTTCTCTTTCGTTCAGTGACGGACACAGTTCCTGATCTCCTTAACCATTGGGACACCCCGAAGCGGCGTTAAACATGAGGGGTAGAAAACAGCAAAAAATCTCTCAAAGCTAAACATTAGCCAACCAGGTAACAGGGGATCAACCAAAACTGGAGCCCACCTGAAAAAAAAAAAAAACAATACACCCTCAAAGAGGATCAGGTCCTCTTAAAACAGCATCCTGCAAAACCTTGTGGCCAAGGAAAGCATCAGCAGATGCCAACACATCCACTTTAAAAAAATTTGTAAAAATGTGCTCCGACGACCAGGTGGCCGCCTTGCAAACCTGCGTCACTGACGCCTGACGGAAGACCCAAGAGGCACTAAGCACCCTATTAGAGTGCACCTGGACAGGGAAAGGAGGAACCTGACCCCTGATGGAACAGGCCTGAACCACCGTCTCTCTGAGGCATCTACAAATGGTTGCAGAGGAAGCGGAAAATGCTTTACGAGGCCATCTGTGAGCACAAATAGAGAGTCTAAATTCCTGAAATACTCTGTAGCTGCCATGTACACCCTAATTGCCTGGACCACATTCAAGGCAAACAAAGCAGTTTCCGTTGCATGTTTAGGCCTAGGACACGGGAAAGGCAACACAATATCTTTATTCAAATGAAAATCAGAGACCACCTTAGGAAGGAATGACAGACAGGAGTTAAGCACCACCATATCCCTGTGAATCACCAGATAAGGTGAACGTCAGGATACGCCGCCAGGTTCTACTCCCTGCGGGAGGAAGTGATAGCCACCAAAAAGGCCATCGTCTGGGACAGCATAAGCAGGGGAAACTCCCGAGGGTTCTCAAAAGGAGACTTCTGGAGAACCGAAAGTACCAAATTAAGGTCCCAAGGCGGCAAAGGAGACCACACTGGAGGGACCAAGTGCCAAACACCCTGAAGAGAGGTACACACCAGAGATATAGCAAGGGTTGTTGGAAGAAAATCGCCATGGTCAATACCTGACCCTTGATAGTACTCAAAGCAAACTTCTGTTCAACCCCGATTGAAGGAAGGTCAAGACATGAACCACCGAAAAAGAGCGATTAGGAACCCCAAGGGATTCACACCACACAATGTACATCTGCCAAATACGATGGTAGATCTTCCAAGAAGTAGATTGCCTAGCTTTTAACAGCGTAGGAATCACTAATTCAGACAATCCCCTTATCCTTCAGCACCTGGCTATCAACAGCCAGGCCAGTGGCTGTAAAGCAGGCTGGAAGATTGGCCCTTGGGACAACAGATCCTCCTTGAGAGGAAGCCTCCAAGGAAATGTTGGCAACCAGCCGCACCAGGTCAGCATACCACGCCCGGCGAGGCCAGTCCGGGGCCACTAAAATGATCAGAAACCCTTCTGTCTCGATCCTGTAGAAGTCTTGTCAGAAGCCACCAGCGCATCTGTGGCGTCCACCAGAGGATCTCGTGATCGAGCCACGGTACCTTTCTGTTGAGCCGAGACGCCAGCAGATCCACCTCAGGGATTCCCCACCGGAGACACAACTGATGACACACTTCCGGATGAAGAGACCATTCTCCCTGGTCAAATGCCTGCCGACTGAGGTAATCCTCCAGCCAATGTTTCACTCCGGGAAACTGAACGGCAGGGAGGGCTTGAACAAAACGTTCTGCCCACCTGAGAATTCTGGCTATCTCCAGAGCCACCAGGACACTTCTTTTGCACCCTTGGAGATTGACATAAGCCATGGCTGTGGTATTGTCTAATTAAATGTGCAATGGACAGCCTTGTAGATGACCCATCCAATGTTCCAGGCACAGCCAGATCGCACATAACTCAGGACGTTGATCGGTAGTCTGGATTCTTCCAGGGTCCAGACCCCCTGAGCATAACTTCTGCCGAGGATGCCACCCACCTTGTACCTTGGCTCAGCTGGATTTGGTTGTCCGGAGACTGCGGATTCTCCTCCGTTGCGAGGAGAATCTCCCTTTGCAGGGACCGCGTATGGAACTGCGCAAAGCAGACTGCCTCAAAGGTTTACACCATCAGGTCCAGTACTCGCATACAAGTCCGAAAGGATGACCATGTGCTGGTCAGCAGGAGATGAACTGCAACCTGCAGTGTCTGATGTTTGTCCGGAGGAAGAATTCATTACTCTGGCTAAAGTCGAGTCCATTTTCGGCTCCAGATAGTCTAGTTTTGTAGAAAAGACCAAGGCTGACTTCCGAAGATTCAGAATCCAGCCAACTCCTTCAGAGTTCGTATGTTGATCTCCAGGTTTTTTCGCCAGTGCAGCAGAAGGATCTGCTCGCAGAAAGAGATTGTATAAATAGCCAAGGACTAAGATCCCCCGCTGGCATAACAATGCCAGTACCGGGGCCAACACTGTAGTGAAGACCCATGGAGTGGAGGCGAGACCAAATGGTAGCACCCCAAACTGATAATGTTCCTCTCCCACTGCAAAGCGGGGGAAGTGTTGGTGACCGACACATTTTGGAATGTGAAGGTAGGCATTTTTGATGTCTATGGAGGCAAGAAAATCCCCCTGATGCAGGGAAGCCACCACTGTGCAAATGGACTCCATCCTGAACTTCTGCACCTGAACAAAGCAGTTCAGCGCCTTGAGGTCCAAGATTGGACGCACCTCGCCCTCCTTCCTGGGGACTGTAAACAGATTGAGTAAAAACCCCTGAAAACGTTCTGCAATCGGAAGCGGAATAATCAACCCTTGAAGCAAAAGATTCTGCACCTCCCCAAAGAGAGCCTGTAAGCAGACTGGGGGCAGTCACACATTGGAAGGAAAGAACCTTTCTGGAGGGTGAGCAGGAAACTCGATCTTGTATCCAAGTCGTAGGACTTTGTGGACCCACTTGTCATGTACCAGGGAAGTCCACGCATCCGGGAACCAGCGATGGGGTCCCCTCACCTCAGATACGGGTGAGGGCACACCTTCATGCTAAAGGAGCCTTGTCTGAGGGTCTGGAGAAGCCCACTCTCCACTTGCCAGACCAAGTTCGCTTGGATCCATCAGAGGAGGCCCCGAAAGGCTTCAACCCCCTGTCAGTTAATCCTGAGGGACGAAAAAACTTCTTATGAGCCGAAAAGGAGGGCCCACGTCTGTGACAAGGGTCTTTGCCCTTAGTAGTCTGTGGAAGAAAGGTACTCTTTCCCCTTGTGAAACCCTTAATGATGTCATCCAAGGTAGCTCCAAACAGTCAATCTGATTGAAAAGGAAGAACAGCCAGGGCTTTTTTTTTTAGCCAAGGATCACTGCCGAAACAGAAAGCCGAGCCACTAGGGGAGCCGTATGCAAGGATTAATGCATAAACTGCAGCCCCTGCACCAACTGGTCTACTAGCTCAGCAAAGGCAGATGGGAGCTGTTCTCCCTTCAGGTCAATACACAAAAGCTTAGCCAACTCAGCCAGAGTTTGCGACATCAGGGAAATAGATAACATCGGCCTCAATGCCGAGCCTGGGTCAACATATTGTGGGCTTCAGCCTCCTCTTTTTTTGTCAGCCAGGTCCTTAAAGACCAGAGACTCTTCAACCGTAATCATGGTTGCTTTGGAAACAGGAGGGCCCACCACCGGTAGAACAGACCACTTTTTGAAAAGGAAAACTCTCCAGGGATATTGCCTAGCAAACCGCTTAGGGACTCCAAGGGGACGTTTCAGTCGTCCTCACTCTATTTCGACAATTCTGCCAAAATAGGTGGGGAAGGGAAACACTTTTTGCCACTCTAGGTGGTTTGTGAGTGCCAGGGGAACCTGCTTCCATGTTGCAGCTGCATCCCTCATTTTTAGAGGTTCACGCACAAATACAATCAGTGTGTCCACCAGCGCCTTTGCATGCGTGGTTGTAGACGTGGAGGAATCATCCTCACTAAGTATTCATGGCATTCATAAACTGCAGCCCCTACACCAACTGGTCTACTAGCTCAGCAAAGGCAGATGGGAACTGTTCTCCCTCCAGGTCACGACACAAAAGCTTAGCCAACTCAGCCAGAGTTTGCGACATCAGGGAAATAGATAACATCGGCCTCAATGCCGAGCCTGGGTCAACATATTGTGGGCTTCAGCCTCCTCTTTTTTTGTCAACCAGGTCCTTAAAGACCAGAGACTCTTCAACCGTAATCATGGTTGCTTTGGAAACAGGAGGGCCCACCACCGGTGGAACAGACCACTTTTTGAAAAGGAAAACTCTCCAGGGATATTGCCTAGCAAACCGCTTAGGGACTCCAAGGGGACGTTTCAGTCGTCCTCACTCTATTTCGACAATTCTGCCAAAATAGGTGGGGAAGGGAAACACTTTTTTCCACTCTAGGTGGTTTGTGAGTGCCAGGGGAACCTGCTTCCATGTCGCAGCTGCATCCCTCATTTTTAGAGGTTCACGCACAAATACAATCAGTGCGTCCACCAGCGCCTTTGCATGCGTGGTTGTAGACGTGGAGGAATCATCCTCACTGAGTATTCATGGCATTCATAAACTGCAGCCCCTACACCAACTGGTCTACTAGCTCAGCAAAGGCAGATGGGAACTGTTCTCCCTCCAGGTCACGACACAAAAGCTTAGCCAACTCAGCCAGAGTTTGCGACATCAGGGAAATAGATAACATCGGCCTCAATGCCGAGCCTGGGTCAACATATTGTGGGCTTCAGCCTCCTCTTTTTTTGTCAGCCAGGTCCTTAAAGACCAGAGACTCTTCAACCGTAATCATGGTTGCTTTGGAAACAGGAGGGCCCACCACCGGTAGAACAGACCACTTTTTGAAAAGGAAAACTCTCCAGGGATATTGCCTAGCAAACCGCTTAGGGACTCCAAGGGGACGTTTCAGTCGTCCTCACTCTATTTCGACAATTCTGCCAAAATAGGTGGGGAAGGGAAACACTTTTTGCCACTCTAGGTGGTTTGTGAGTGCCAGGGGAACCTGCTTCCATGTTGCAGCTGCATCCCTCATTTTTAGAGGTTCACGCACAAATACAATCAGTGTGTCCACCAGCGCCTTTGCATGCGTGGTTGTAGACGTGGAGGAATCATCCTCACTAAGTATTCATGGCATTCATAAACTGCAGCCCCTACACCAACTGGTCTACTAGCTCAGCAAAGGCAGATGGGAACTGTTCTCCCTCCAGGTCACGACACAAAAGCTTAGCCAACTCAGCCAGAGTTTGCGACATCAGGGAAATAGATAACATCGGCCTCAATGCCGAGCCTGGGTCAACATATTGTGGGCTTCAGCCTCCTCTTTTTTTGTCAACCAGGTCCTTAAAGACCAGAGACTCTTCAACCGTAATCATGGTTGCTTTGGAAACAGGAGGGCCCACCACCGGTGGAACAGACCACTTTTTGAAAAGGAAAACTCTCCAGGGATATTGCCTAGCAAACCGCTTAGGGACTCCAAGGGGACGTTTCAGTCGTCCTCACTCTATTTCGACAATTCTGCCAAAATAGGTGGGGAAGGGAAACACTTTTTTCCACTCTAGGTGGTTTGTGAGTGCCAGGGGAACCTGCTTCCATGTCGCAGCTGCATCCCTCATTTTTAGAGGTTCACGCACAAATACAATCAGTGCGTCCACCAGCGCCTTTGCATGCGTGGTTGTAGACGTGGAGGAATCATCCTCACTGAGTATTCATGGCATTCATAAACTGCAGCCCCTACACCAACTGGTCTACTAGCTCAGCAAAGGCAGATGGGAACTGTTCTCCCTCCAGGTCACGACACAAAAGCTTAGCCAACTCAGCCAGAGTTTGCGACATCAGGGAAATAGATAACATCGGCCTCAATGCCGAGCCTGGGTCAACATATTGTGGGCTTCAGCCTCCTCTTTTTTTGTCAGCCAGGTCCTTAAAGACCAGAGACTCTTCAACCGTAATCATGGTTGCTTTGGAAACAGGAGGGCCCACCACCGGTGGAACAGACCACTTTTTGAAAAGGAAAACTCTCCAGGGATATTGCCTAGCAAACCGCTTAGGGACTCCAAGGGGACGTTTCAGTCGTCCTCACTCTATTTCGACAATTCTGCCAAAATAGGTGGGGAAGGGAAACACTTTTTTCCACTCTAGGTGGTTTGTGAGTGCCATGGGAACCTGCTTCCATGTCGCAGCTGCATCCCTCATTTTTAGACGTTCACGCACAAATACAATCAGTGTGTCCACCAGCGACTTTGCATGCGTGGTTGCAGACGTGGAGGAATCATCCTCACTGGGTATTCATGGTGCGTGGTTGCAGACCCATCAGGGTAACCCACATCTGCGGTGGCCGAAAAAGATTCAGAATCTGATGAGACAGGGAAGGCCGGGGCGCTTTTTGGTAGCCCGTTGTCCGAAGGCCACCTCCACCTGGGACACAAGGGACTCCTGGACCGCAGTCAGTGCATGGATGGATGGTCGGGACCCAACAGCCTCAGAGAGGGGATCAGGTGGGGAGATGTGCTCCAAAGACATTAGCCACCAGGGGGACCCACAAAATAAGTGTAAAAACACTGCTAAGGGTCATCCCCACCATGCTGGCAGCACCACCCGGTCGCCATCTACAAGCCCCAATCGACCCTAAGCAGAGAGGGTCCTCACTTATCACCCCCATAACCAGGCACCGCTAGTCACCAGGAGAATCTTCACTGCACGTATGCGATCAGGAAGTGAAAAGTATCTAGGAGTCAGCACTAGGGGATGAGGAGGGGCTCCCACTGCCAAAAACACCACCCTTGGGCTCCACTGTCATGGCCGTCACTGTTTTCAAATGGCCACTGTGTTTTGTAGCCTATGGGCTACAAGAAAATGGCAGCCCCACAATGCACCATGAGGCTCTGTGGAACCCAGGTTTCCCTAGCCACAGGACAGGCACAAGGCAGGATGGAGGGCCCTGGCAGGAGCCCCCGCCATGTATAACCCCTCCACACAGCCGATTGTCCAGTGGCCAGCGGTGCACCCCCTGACCCCATTGCCAGCACGGTGCGCCCAGGGGGTGTATAGACCACCCACACTGACCCCGCAATAGTGGAGGGAAGGTGGGGGGATGTCAGGAAGGAGGAGAACCTTCCCATGAAGGGGCCCGCGTCCACCCCAAAACCCTCCAGGCGAAGAGGGGGGACAGCTACTCACCATATAAGGAACCAGGCGGGCACTGCTCCAGACAGATCCTCTCCATCAAAATGGGGGGGGGTGTTGGCCTGGAGGAACGCTGTGACTCAGGTCGAGACCAGGACATATGCGACCACCCAAGACATTTAACTCGCAGGGCCAGGCCCTGTCCAGTTGGGCTATGCTGTGGCAACTTAGCGCGGAACTGAGGCCTGCGAGCGCTCGCTGGCCAGACTGGGGTGACCACTGGATTTATCGCCCAGTCCAGCAGTTGAGTGTAAATCTCACAGGAAAAATCCAGGAGGAAAAATGTTCTATCTAAAAAATATTTGCCAGGACCAAACATCCCAGCAAGGAACTAGGTCCTTACTCCTGACTAGGCAGAAAAAAACTGAGTGGCTATAGCAGAGAGGGGAGTATACCCCCTGGGACTGCCCATGGATGCAGCCAGAATTTTTTTCTGCCTAGTGTCCTACGCCTCTAGGAGGCAATACAGCCCAATGTTTAAGAATACCAGAAACTGTGTCCGTCAATGAACGAAAGAGAAAAAGTACCTCAATGAAGCACCACAAAATGAATAACCATAAACAGAAAAAACATTACCTCTTGCAATAGGCAGTACCTTGAAATAATCTTTTGGCTGTTCACAAAATAAATCATCATAGGGAACCAGTTACCCATTTAATCACAGTCAACAACATCAGATGACTTAGCTCAGATACATTTTTAAAGTACTTTGGAGTACATTAAAACTAAATAAAAAAATATCTAGAAAGGTTAAGCGTGTTAGATAATTAAATCTTAAAAGAACAAAATGCACTCACTTGCATCAAAGTACAATTTAATGTTCTTGATGTTATTTCAGTCTTCATATGCTCTTGATAAGCCTTAGGTAACTTTTTATGATTTTAGAAAGCATTTAGGTTTGTGTGTGTGAATTATATTGCATGGTTAAAATAAATCACTGTTATTCTTGTGTGATCAGAGTCAGCTTGTACATCAAATTCAAACTCTTTCACTGATCCACATTTATGAAAAGAATTTATGAAAAGAAGAAATGGAACATAGAAAAATATACAGCAGTTTCTACTGGGGTTACTGCCCTATTTTTAATTTGTTATTCTACACTAGGACTAGGTATGGTTTGATGATCTCTGCTTTGATTTTCATAAATTAGTCTAACCAATCATTTAGAAAGGCTTATGACACAATTGTGTGTTCTTTTCTATACAGGATTAGAAGTACTGCACAGTATTGGTGTTGTGTACCCTGCAATGTAGAGTTTAGTATGAGGTTTCAGCATCGAAAAGAAGAGTGGTATCCCCCTAATTGCCTTGCTAAATTAAAGCTGATCTCCAGGCAAAATTAAAGCAATGAATGCAGCTCTGTAATCATTAGTACATCCTTACATGTATTTTCTTTTTAAATGCAAGCAGTGTAAGTATATACTGTATATTTGACCTGGCATCAGCCGTATGGAATCCCTGTATATCAGGGCTGGGTGCAAAAGGACACAGTAGAATAAGAAGCCAATTAGTTAATGTGCTGACAAGAGGCATGCTGATGGAAAGAGACAGCAGAATTACAGAGGGGTGAATTCTTCACTGTGCTGCTGTCTCTATTTCACTAACCGGTCATAGGTTGGAGTGAGTCTAAGACATCTGTTAAGCCTGTCTTTTTCAACCAGGGTGCCTTCTGGGTTCTTAAGGGGTGCCTTGGCAAAATGCCTAAACATTGCCCCAAAAGGCCCAAAAAATGTATACAAACCAGTGGGTAGATCAAACATGCTTCTTTGTTACACAAAGCCACAGGTTTTTATTGTGAAAGGTTACAACCTTGGGCACTTTGTAGGCTAGCCACCAGCATCCCAACAACCGCTGATGTCAATCGCTGATATAGAGGACATTGGGCACCTGCACACCATTCTTGCTTGACCTCCCTGCCCCTCTCTGTCAGCAACAGGGTCATGTAAGCTGCATAGGGGAGAGAAATTGAGGAGGAAGAAATGCTGGAATACTAGTTATTAGCAGTGTTTAAAAGTGCATTTGCTTTGAAAGAATATATCACCTCTAATGTTGGGTGTCTTGCGTGTGTGGATGTTGCTGCAATGTAAAATTAATAGTTCAGATTTCTACATTTTACAATGGGGTGCCTTGAGACTGTGCAGAATTTTAAAGGGTGCTTGACTGAAAAAACACTGAGAGACACTGTGTAAAGCAATGAGGGCCATCAAAATGCAAACATCTGGCAGCATAAAGCCAGTACTGTAGCGGTAATTGCTGTACTGAAGGTGACTATTGCAGCAAATGTTTTATTTAATGGCAAAGTTCACAAAGGTGAGGAAGCAGTAGCTGAAACATGCTACACCCTAAATATGTGTGGAACATGTATTTAACATGTTCCAAAAGTGAACTCATCCTTTAAAGTAGAAAAAAAGGGCAACATTTTTTTGCCTTTAGTTATACTTTAAAATGGTTCTAGAGGGTCAAAATGTTTTACCTTCATGCATTCCATGAACCTATGCACAGCAGCCCCCCCCCCGCCCCCACCCAATACCTATCTGAGCCCCATCTCATTTAAGCAATGTTTTTGAGAGCCTTGGCTCTCTGGGGACTTTCCCCCCTCATTGGCTGAGACAGCAGCGGGATCCAATGTCAATCACAACTAGTGAGCCAATAAGGAGGGGAGCTGAGCCGCAGCTCTGTGTGAATGGACACACAGAGCCACGGCTTGGAAATAAGCCTGCTTGGGTGCCCCATTGGAAACTGCTTGCTCTTGGAACACTCGGCAGGGGCCAGGAGAGCCAGCGGGGGACTAAAGAAGAGAAGAATTGGGGCTGCTCTGTGGAAAACAACTGCACATAGCAGGTGAATATGACATGTTTGTTTAAAAAGAAAAGAAAATGGAAAAAAAAAAAGGAAGCTTTTAATGGGCTATTCATGTTTAAAAATGTTGGTTTTCCCATCACTTTCTGTCTTTGTGACAAGGGTAACCAGGGCAAATAGAGGATGAAGTTTCCTAGCATAGACACAAACGGCAAAAACTTGATAGGTGCTCCAACTCTAATTCAAATGAAAAACAAGTAAAATAACAAAATATAACTAAAACATTTTGTTGTGGGTGCTATGAGTGAGAAGTTGATTCCATGCTTGTTTTCACTTTTTAACAGAATACCTAATTTGTCAACACTGATGAGTTTTTCTGCACTATAAAATCAATGTGACAATGGTACACTTTGGGAGGAATGGAAAACAACATACTGTGCTGCATGTGTTGAGGCAACTGGAACTTTTCGGATACATATTTTTGCACAACCTTGCTAAGGCTGTATGATAGGAGGCAAATAAATAGATATATTCATATAATTCAGTATATACCTTAATTTTATCTACTATTCTCCCTAATTTGTCTTATACAATCTTACCACTTGAGAAAACCTTGGAGTCACAGATTTTATCGTCCTACCTGAGAGACTTCAGCTGGCCATATATGGCTCCTTTTTATCATTCAGCCAGCGGGCTAAACAAAAAACATTGAACTGATTCCCTCATCCACACTGTCAAGGTGGATGGAGGAATCCTACCCACTGAGCTATTGTATTCTGACAACGGAGGGACTCCTCGGGTGCCAGAACACACTGATCATCACTGCAGGCACTGACTGTGGCTGCTGATTGGGCAGCTTTTTTCCAACAGATCAGTTCAACAGAAGTCCAGCGGTTGACTGACAGTGGCCACTCCTGGATCAAATGTCAGCTGGTCACTACTGAAACAGCCAAATTTCAATCCATCTATGGCCACTTTCACATACTTTTTTCTCTTAAATTAGATCCTGACTTTTTATAGTTGTATTAAACATAAATAATAAATTTAATCAATTTATCTAGGACCCTATCTACTGTTTACTATCACTGTGCAGGCGCTACTGCTGTTTTTCTTATAAGTGAAATTAAAATGATTGAAACAGATTTACGGATATATTTATTTAAGGATAACTGTATCAATATATTCAAAATACAGTATGTGAAGCACTCCTAATAAAAGATACAATTACTACTAAAGCAATGTGCATTGAGTATAGAACCAATTTCTACACCTGAGTGATAAGTGACTAAGTGCTAACAAACAATATAAATATATCTCTGCTGAATAAAAAAAATATACACGTACAAAAATATATATATATATATATATATATATATATATATATATATATATATTATATATATATATAGACTTCTGCAATAATTCATGAATATATAAATACTCTATATATATATATATATATATATATATTGAGTATTGAGTATATAAATACTCAATAATAAGTGTGTGTAATATGGGTAAATAAATATGCAAATATAGTAAATGTCCAACTTAAATAGAAAAAGTCCTTAGATCTTCAATTCGACCAGAATATAATGAAAAAATCTTCCCAAATTTTCACACTAGTGATACCACCGTGCCCTTCCCCATGAACCCTTCAATTAAATGGGGGGGGGGGTCATGTATATACGCTTAAGCTACCCTGTGCTGGATGTGGATGCCACAAACCACAACAGACTGGCTTTGTTTACCTGCATAAAATGCTACCTTACTAAGGATTGAGGACCAGACAAGGGGGTTTGTGGATCTAGCTGACCCATGCTTAAGAGCATTGATAAGCATATATGACGCTATTAATTTAAGGGTTCCATTGGATGATGTGAGAACATACCATAAGAGGGTTTATGGTGAAGGGCACAGTGGTGTTATCTGTGTGATGAGAATATTTAGTGTAGGCACAGAACAGTTATTTGAATTGTAAACTTTGCAGATTCCTCATCCTCATGCCAAGCAGCCCTCCTTTGTGGCTAGCCTGCCATAAGCCAAGCAGTTGCTATGTTCCAAGGTTTAGTATCGTAAAAATATAGTTCCAGTATTCCAAATAAGTATCATTCTTGCTTTGGACTGATTGTATAGAGTTCTTGCAAGCTTCCCTGCACATTTATCGTCACACAGCGTGTTGAACACTATGGTCAAATTGGACAAAGGAGCGGACCCTTCCAAAATGATAATATGTGACACAGCTTAGCCATAGGTTGGTGATCTCCCCTACTACATGGCAGCTGCTCTGCATCCCTCTGCAATGCAGGAAATTGGAGTAACAGTAAGATCAGTAAGGTAAATGGTCGGTCATGCAATTCATCTCTGTAAACGGATATACATAAAATAGACAACCTAGGCAGTATCTCACTACAACATGACAGCTTAGGCAGGTCCTTTGTAACTGCACAGTAATGTGCAGCAGCATCTATAATATGGTAGGTGTCCAATTTAACATGCCAAACATAAATACAGGTTCCAGGTAGCATTGTGGAAACCAACGTAGGCCTTTTTGTGCCAAAGTAAGTTGAAAAGTAGGTTTCAAGTGCAGGTCCTCAGAAACAGACCAGCACAGTATATCTGTGTGTTCAAACAAAACACACTCAGAGGGGGGGGGGGAACACAATAAAAACATATAAATCAAGATGCAAAATACAGTATAATAAACAATAAAAATAGAGTTGCTTGGTAATTAAAACATAATTATTACTTCCCCCTGTGTTTTAGGCATATACACATGTTTAATACTGTTAAAGTTACAAGTACATCAGTATGTCACTAAATGACAAAATGGACCATTTCATCTGTGGCTTGCTCTCAATTTCACACACTGAGGGTTTGACTTTAGTCCAAACACAACTCATAAACTTCCAACCATTTTTTCCCTGTAAATCAATTCAGCAGAATGAGATTTTGCTGCCTGGCTTATTTGAGGCCTGTGTTTAAAAATTTATACGGTCTATAACTCTACATGTAGGCCAGATATCTTGTCTGTTGGTTTGGGCCTGTCAGGAGTGTAATGACAGATTAGAAGGAGTACAAACTGTAGACTGAATAGGAGGAGTAATAAAACACTTTGCCATTTTTGTGGATAATCAAATTTTATAGCTACACAAATGCATCTATTTACATGTAGTAAACACTCCACGGTCCAACGAGATTAGTTAGGGATGCACTGAATAACTATTTTAGAATTGAGCTCAACAGTGTACATATTTTCTGTATTCAAATCCATCACAAACGATGCGGTCTGAAACAATAAAGATAGGGGTGGCTACAAGCAAAAGGTAGACTGTACAGCAACAATAATGTAAACTTGTGGTCATAAAGTATTTGCACATTCTTAAGCAGTAAATTTGCTTTAAAACAAGCTCTAATTTACCTCTGTAGCTGTTGGCATTGTTGAGCAAGTTATCCTCAAAGTTCATACCAGAGGCAGTATAGCGAATACAGGCTGATTGCTCAACAGCTTTTACAGTGACTTGGCAGTGTTCCAGACTTCTAATGTAAGGTTTATGCCCCTGCCCTGTCTTTACATTGGAATGCAAGAAGGCTACTAAAGGACATATTTATAAAGCAGCAAATTAGGTTTCCCCAAAACATTCACTGATGGTGAATCAAACACTGTCATTTAAACACATGAACCTGGAAGATTCACCTGTAGATACTAGCTACTGGTGCTGATTTGTTTTGCCAGTACAGGCATTTGAGCTGTCATGCTGATCCTTTCTTCATTAACTGTAAGGTACTGACCACCAGGTATGCAATCCACAAGCAAAATGTTGGAAAACCTGATGTACAAATATTTCAAAGTCAGTCAACCTCTATGTGGGCAGCCCTGCAACTTACAATTTCAAAAATATTTCAGCAGTGGAAGCCTTCATATTTCTATTCTGACAGACTCATATACCTCACATTTTACCTATCCCAGAATCCTAACCCTCTCCCCTCCCTTTTATATATTTAGTAACTTTTTTCAGGGTGGCAATTGCTTTTTCCAGCAGGTACATGCTCCCACTTCCTTATTTCTCACCTAGGCGAAGGCTGCATCTTCTTGGTCCACCAAATCCCTAATTCTTCCCCCGCCTGGGATACACGTCTTCTTTAATTAACCACTTACCCACTGGGCACCTAAACCCCCCTTCCTAATCAGACTGATTTTCAGCTTTCAGTGCTCTCTCTATATATATATATATATATACATATATACATATACACACACACACTGTACACTGACAGGTATTTTTTTAAACAAAAACAAAACCCCGCTAAATTTGGTCTGGGTATCTGGGCAATAATGAACTCTGCTGAAGGGTTAATCACGTCCCAAAACCCCTCCCTATCCTATTTGTTTTACATTAACCACTTAACGACCCTCCGCCGGCTTTTTACTGCGGCGGGGCGGCTTGGCTGCGTCCAGGCATGTAGTACTACGTGACTGGAGTGCATGTGGTTTCGGTGGTGCGCTTGCTGCAGGAGCTGCGCTCCCGCTGTGTTTAGACACAGCAGGAGGCGGGCCGTGGGAGGAGAGGCAGCGACTGCCGCCTTCCTCCTGGGATCGCCTGGGAAACAGACAGAAGACCTGCCTGCTTATCTAAACATAGCAGGCGGATCTTCTCTCAGACAGGCAGGGACAGATCAGCAGTTTCAGCTAAGTTGAAACTGCGATCTGTCTGTCCCTGTCACAGAACCCCCCCCGCCACAGTCAGTAAGCACATAGGCATACAGTTAACCCCTTTGATCACCCCCAGTATTAACCCCTTCCCTGTCAGTGTAATTTATGCAGTAACAGTGCATATTATTTAGCACTGATTACTGTATTAGTGTCACTGGTCCCCAAAAAGTGTCAAAAATGTCAGTTAGGGGTCCGATCTGTCCGCGGCAATGTCGCAATCCCGCTAAATATCGCAGATTGCCGCCATTACTAATAAACATAAATAAATAAAAAGTCCAAAAATCTATCCCATAGTTTGTAAAAGCTATAACTTTTGCACAGACCAATTAAAATACGCTTTTTGGGATTTTTTTTAACAAAAATATGTAGCAGAATACAAATTAGCCTAAACTAATAAAATAATTACATTAAAAAAAAAAATATATATATATATATATATATATATATATATATATATATATATATATATATATATATATATATATATTGGGAATGTTTTATAGCAGAAAGCAAAAATCCTTCTGGGGCTGAAGTGGATCAACCTGAGCCAAAGATTGGTGGTTGACACTGCTGGATCTTGCAGCAGCTTTTTTCCCTGCAAGAATGTGAAAGCTCCATTTTTCCCAGAACAGAGATGGGAGACTTTGAGAACATCAACTTGGGTGATGGGGACATGGTATCAGCACTGCAAGGGCTAGGTGAGACCAATCTCGAACTATATTTACATTATGAACTGATGCAGATGACAATGGGATATCCATGTTGCTGCTATTAAAGGAGTTGTAAAGGCAGAAGGTTTTTTTTTAATCTTAGTGCATTCTATGCATCAAGACGAAAAACCTTCTGTGTGCAGCAGGCTCCCCAGCACCCCCTAATACTTAACTGAGCCACATCTCTATCCAGCGATGTCCACGAGTCCCTCTGCCATCCGGGACTCTCCCTAATGATTGACTGAAACATTGGCTGAGACACAGCCACGCTGCCATTGGCTCCCGCAGCTGTCAAAGTCAGTTAGCCAATCTGGAAAGAGAGGGAGCAGAATGAACACATGGAGCTGCAGCTCGGCACAGGTGCCCCATAGCAAGCTGCTTGCTGTGGGGGCACTTGACAGGAAGGAGGGACGGAGTGGGTGTAGGAATGAGAAGAGGAGGATCGGGGGCTGCCCTGTGCAAAACCACCTCACAGAGGAGGCAAGTATGACATGTTTGTTATTTAACCACTTGCCGACCGCTCACAGTAATATTACTGCGGAAGGTTGGCTCCCTTGGGTCCAGCGACGTAGACCTGCATCGCTGGACTCCTAGTGGTCTCGGCGGCAGTTAGACACAGTGGGAGTCGGGCCAGAGGATCGCCGCCTCTCTTCATCGATTGTCGGGGAAAGTGTGAGAAGATCCGCCCACTTGTGTAAACAAAGCAGGTGGATCTTCTCTGTGACAGACAGGGAGAGATCACAGGATTCAGGATAGCTGAATAGAAAAAAGTGAAGGATGGCGCTCAGGTATGTATGTTGCTGACAATTAACCCCAATGGAAACTTGAATGAACAGTCTGATAAAAATGTATTGAATAGATCCACAATGGTGAAGCAATATGTTAAAATAAATCATCCTACCAGTCCATGAAGCCTCTGTGTATCACAGCTGCCTGCGACAGGAATCCCTGGTGTAGGTCCCGATGGAGGGGGAGGCTAGCAGCTGGAAGGAAGAAGCAGGGTAGGTGGATGGAAGAGAGGAGCGGGTCCAAGCGGGGGGGGCTCGCACGGTCCGGTGTGCGGCCGCTTCCTAGACCGGAGCCCACACTGTGCTCACCCAGTGCCCGCTGTGAGCACCGGGAGGTCACACGCGGATGACGTCACCGCTGTCGACTGGAAGTCCGTACGCAGCGATCTCTGTCTGTGTCATAGAAGCCCCCCCATGAGGCATACATTTAACCCCTTGATCACCAACAGTGTTAACCCCTTCCCTGCCAGTGTCATTATTACAGTAACAGTGCATATTTATAGCACTGATTACTGTAGTAATGTCACTGGTCCCCCCAAAAGTGTCAAAAATGTCAGTTAGGCGTCCGATCTTTCCGCCACAATGTCACAGTCCCGCAAAAAATCACAGATCACCGCCATTGCTAGTAAAAAAAAAAACAATAAAAATGACATAAATCTTTCCCGTACTTAGTAAATGTGATAACTTTTGCGCAAACCAATCAAAATACGCTTATTGCGATTTTATTTACCAAAAATATGTAGCAGTAAACAAATTTACCTAAAATTATGAAAAAAAAAATATTTTTACTTTTTATTTTTTGAGATTATATAGCAGAAAGTAAAAAAAAAAATGTTGTTTTTTTTTTCCTTTCAGAATTGTTGCTTTTTCTGTTTATAGCACAAAAAAATAAAAACAGAAAACAAACTGGCCTAAAATGTTAAAACATTTTGATTTTGATTTTTTTTTGGGGAATGTTATATATCAGAATGTGAAAGATATTGTTTTTTTTTTTTTCAAAATTGTTGCTCTTTTTTTCAAAAATTAAAAATCACACAGGTGATCAAATACCACAAAAAAAGCTCTATTTGTGGGGAAAAAAAAAGGACGTAAATTTAGTTTGGGTACAGCATCACACGACAGTGCAATTGTCCATTAAAATAACGCAGTGTCGAATCACAAAATATAGCCTGGTCAGGAAGGGGGTAAAATCTTCCGGTTTTAAAGTGGTTAAAAATACGCTCATTGAGAATTTTTTTGTCAAAGATATGTAGCTAAATACATTTTGGCCTAAATATATGACAAAAATTGTATATATTGGATATTTTTTAACAGTCAAAAGTAGAAAATTTAAATTTTTCGCAAAATGTTTGCAATTTTTTTTATTAATATCACAAAAAGTAAAAAGCACAGAGGTGATAAAATACCACCAAAAGAAAGCTCTGTTTCTGGGGGAAAAAAGGACATACATTTTGTTTGGGTACAGCCTAGCATGACCGCGCAATTGTCAGTTAAATTTGCGCAGTGCCAAGTTGAAAAAAGTGGCCTGGTCATTGAGCAGCAAAATCGTTCGGTCTTAGAAGTGGTTAAAAAAAAAAAACAACAAGACTTTACAATCCATTTAAGTCTGAAAACACAAATGTGCTATCAAACATACAGTACTGAGAAAACAATGTGTAGTAATACTAAGCAGATATTTTATAGCGCTCATTGTCTTTTCGATTCATTGTTTTAACTTTACATGATTGCAGCAGTATGCCTTTAAAAAGGTGTTCTTTCCCTAAATACTTCCACTTCTCCAGGCTGCTGTTAGTTAAAATGACACTTTTCTTTAATATGATTTTCAAAGTATGTTAAATAGGGTTAAAGGCTTTTAATGTTGTACTCAAGGATTTGGCAGCAAATTATCATTCCTTAAAAAAAAAAAAATCAGATTTTTACCTCAAATTAACACTTAAATTTACCACAATATTGCAAATGATTCGAGTAGAAATATATTTACCATTCATATTATGTGACCTTCTGTTCAGATGTATAGGATTAAGATTGCATAGCTTTGACCTTTACAGTTATGCTTAGAAAAGCAAGCCATGAAGCCCAGTATATAATGCATGCAAGCTCAACATTGGCTTCATAGTGACTGTCTTACATTAGTGGGCCTGTTGTTTTTTCTTCGGAACCTACAGCACTGGTGAATGCTTACACTTTCTCTAAAGGCTGAACATCTTCGAAACAGCAGAACATAATTTGTCAAAAGCTGCTTATTTATGTTCTGTGCAAATATAATGTTTTAAGTCAAATATAAGTCATGTGATGAGCCAAATTCTGATCAAAATAGGAAAAAAAAAAAAATCACTCAACTCCTCTCTTCCAGTCACCAGTTTTTAACCACTTAAGCCCCGGAAGATTTTACCCCCATTCCGACCAGGGGGTATTTTGCGATTCGGCACTGCGTGACTTTAACGGACAATTGCGCGGTCGTGCGACGCTGTACCTAAACAAATTTGGCGTCCTTTTTTTCCCACAAACAGAGCTTTCTTTTGGTGGTATTTGATCACCTGTGCGATTTTTTGATCACGCGCTATAAACAAAAAAAGAGCGTCAATTTTGCAAAAATAGCAATATTTTTCACATTTTTTTATATTAAATTCCCCCCCAAAAAAATGTAAAAATCAAAATTTTTTAACATTTTCGGCCTATTTGTTTTATGCTACCTATGTGTGGTAAAAAAAATCGTAAAAAGCGTATTTTGATTGGTTTGCGCAAAATTTATCGCGTTTACTAACAAAGGGAAATATTTTTGTCATTTTTGTTGTTTTTTTTTTTTAATGCGTAATGGCGGCGATCTGCGATTTTTTTTGCGGTACTGCGACATTGGGGCGGACAGATCGGACCCTTGACTGACATTTGTGACACTTTTGGGGTTACCAGTGACATTTCTACAGTAATCAGTGCTATAGATATGCACTGTTACTGTAAAAATACACTGGTAGTGAAGGGGTTAACTTTATTTGGGAGGGAGGGGCTGTGTGTATCCCTAGGGGCGTGCTTTCTACTGTGATTGGCTGTGGCTTGAGCTGTAAGGACACTGATCAACGGATCTACATACTAGATCCGTGTGATCAGTGTCTTTACAGCGAGGAGAATGACAGGTGGCTTGTTTACACAAGTTGCCTGACATTCTCCCTCTCCCCCGCCGATCGCCGAGTGACCGGCGGACATCGGGTCCGCTGGTCACACGCGCGGGGGGGTCCGTGACCGCGCGGGAGCGGGAGCGTGCCTCCAGGGGCGCGCGCTCGCTCCCTAGACCCTCACAAGCTAGTGACGTAGCCCTACGTCACTTTGCCTGTGAGGGGCTGACTGCCGACGTAGATCGGCGTTAGGCAGTCGGCAAGTGGTTAAAACCACTTTGAAATCTGGATCAACTGTGGGTATAGGATATGGGATTGTATGGTTGGGTTTTCATTACTGTTTTTTTTTTTTTTTTTTTAATTGGTTGAGCCACATGGACTTGTGTCTTTTTACAACCTGACTAACTATGTAACTATGAAATCTTTCCCACTAAGATTCTGCTGTTGTGTCCCTCACCAGCACCTATTGTAGTCTTGATCAGTTTTAGTTACAGGTTGATCATTTTTAGTTTACAGATATATTAACTGATTTTTTCCCCACATTTTTAAGATAGGAGATATGTTCTAAACAAATGCCATCAATGTTTCTAGGACATACCTTTTATTAGAGATCAGCTCAGGCATGCAGCTCTCATCAGAACCCACCTCAGTTACCAAACATCACTAAAAAAACATCACATCACATGTAAAAAGGGGTGCAGCTAGGAGAGTACACAGGCCACCCTGCCATGCCCAAATGTAGCTCTGAATAGGCAAAACCCTGACAAGGAAAGGAGGTGATAACTACACTGGACAATAAATATTTCTGGCAGGCTTGGGGGGACAGACAAGTTATGCCATTACAAGTGGTATTGACACTTTTCCAAGGAAAGATGCTGCAGGTACTGTATGTGCATGCACCTCCGGGAGATTGCACTTTATACCTGCTATTAGTTTTCACATTGACTTTAAGGTTAACCTGTTACAAACTCAAGCAACTCAAAGTGAGCACACGGTAAAAAAAAAAAAAATATATATATATATATATATATGTATATATAGAGAGAGAGAGAGAGAGAGAGAGAGAGAGAGAGAAATTGCACAGGTGATCTTGCTGGCTGGTTCCACCTTTTGGTCATTAGGGCCATCTATCAGATTAAAGAACAAACTGGGTTTTTTGGAAAACTGTGTGTCCAAGCAAAACTTTTGCAGAATGAATATTTATCACAAACTTACCTAAAATCAAATATTGGAACTATAAACATTGTATATCTTCCTTGAGAAAATAAAGCAAAGGCTGTGTCGAGGGGAATAAGCAGACTTGAGCTGCTGACCTTTTCCTGAAAAAAAAAAGCTAACTTAACAGTTTGTATGCTGTTCTAGTTTTGAAACGTTCTGAGCCATTTACTGGGGACAAATATGCAGATATGAACTTATCATGCACTGACTATATATTTGTGTGGGGCTATAGACTTTGAAAGCACAACTTTTCAGAGGTCGGCAATGGCAGTCTTTGCATTTTGTTCAGCATGGGTTAGATTGAACTTTAAAAACAACTCAATAAACAGATATGATCTCTTGACGGACAAAATATTTGTAATTCTGATCAGCAACAGCTGTGATATCATACTCCTGCTAGGTTGCACAGCCAAGAAGAAGCCATTATGATTCCCTACTGTAGCCTTGTAGCTGGCCATGTCAATTGCCTGCTTCTTGTACCATCAAAGAGCAAATAACACATTTGCTGATTCACTCTGCTTTACCCTGCACTTGTGTCCTGTAACCTGCCTAAACAGTCCCACGTCCTAGTGTGAAAAACATGTTTATCAACAATTGAGTGTGAAATTGTGAAATGTAATAAAAGATTGACTGATGTACTGCATAAACTACCACTGTCTGATTTCTGCACTGGCATGGTAGAACAACTTTCAATTTCAGTTATAGTAGCAGTATTCCACCATTAAAGGAAAATGTAACTTTTTGTAAAATGTTACACTAATGCGGTGTAGCATGTAACACTAGTGCCGGGATAAGGTCATCCAGCGCTCAGGGCAAATATGCCAAACTGCGCCCTTCCTTACCTTAGAGTTAGGGTCAGGTTGCCCCTATCCCTGCAATAACCCATTTCGCCCAGGGCAGCTGTCCCTCCTGCCTACCCCTTGTCCCAGTCCTATGTAACATGTAACTAAAGCAAGAAAGCCCCACCCGCTTGATTGCCCATTGTGACAACAGGCGGGGGACCTTTCCCCATACCAAATGTCACAATTTAAACACAGCAGAGCGCCACACAGCCACGTTAGTCATTCACAGAGTTTTGTGAATGAACTGCAAGTACTGTCTGCCACAGCCACAGACAGCTTGTAGTTTTCAAATAACTAAGAAGGTACTGGTGAACGCTCTTGTAGTTAATTTCCTGGACTTCAGTAACTGTCTGCCTCTATGGCAGTTCGTGGGTGAAATGCTCTGCAGGCTCCTAGGAAAAAAAAATATATATCTGCTTCGATTTTAGCATAGCTTCAGTGAATCCTTAAAGTTCCATTAGTGTAAGTGAAGAGATATTTAGGGGTAGCTAACGATCTAATGATTTCTTTTATCGTAAACATGATTAATTATGGTATGTCTAACATTCTTTAGAATTATTTATTATTGTAAAACTAATGAAACGTGTCCTTATTATGTTAAAAATAAATAAATAAAAAATAAAACACTTAGGCAATGAAAACATATCACAGAATTTGAAAACCTTTACAAAAATAAGAAGCAATTGTTAGGAAAATAAAACTAGAACTTCATTAGTGAAATTCAATACTGACTTCAGTTAATACCATCACAACATATTTTCAGTCTTGTCTAATGACAAGAAAAGCAAAATTCCACAAAATTTCTGGAATTACTACAACACAACTAATGACTGATATTAGGTTTTCCCTTTTGGTGAGTGATGAAGGACTTTAATGTAATGGTCAGAAGTCTTTAGGCTGTCCTGCAGGCTCTGCGTGGAAATTCGAGTTTTGCTGCACTGTACATCACAGACACTACTCTGAAAGCAGACATTAGCTATATAGGACATTGTATAAGATCGTTATGAAGCTGTTAAACTGGAATCAGCAAAAGACATATGGGGTCAAAGGAATGTTAGGATATATAAATAACAGGCAAGGAATTCTAAGCATAAGTCACAGTAGAGGTCTGGTGCTCCACAATTTCAAATGCTATAAGATCACCTGGACTGTATATACGGGGCATGAGAGGGATCTGCTGTCCATGCAGATGAGGTGCATTAGGAGTTAGGCAGCTATCCTCAGAGAGTGCTCAGGCTCTGTAACACATGTGAGAAGAAAGGAGGGGGAGGCGCCACTAAGTGCAATATTATAAAAGTTGATTTATTTCAAAGGATTAAAAACACTCTGTGGTAACATCAAAAGGGTCATCTATGGTATGTAATCCAGCTGTCCACTGAGGTCCTGGGGACTTTATCACCCCAAACGTAGCTGAAGATGGAAAGCTGGCAGTCCTGTGTGGTTCTTCCGCGTTGACCAGTGTGTTCCGCGTTCACCGGTGCAGGGCGGGAGTCCAGGACACTTAATCCGTGGAGACAGGCAGGCTACGCGCTCGGAGCAGACAGCTCCTTCAAAAGGCCTACTGCTACCTAGAGGGGAGCTGCTTAAATGCAAGCTGGGCTGAACAGGCTGGATCACTGCTGCTGCTGCCGTGGAACTACAATACGGCCAGCAGACCAGCGCAGTCAAATTGAAATATCACATAGAAGTAAAAAAAGTATAAAGAATAGAAACTCAGTGGCACTGAATAAAATCACTACAATATGCTTAGATGTTGGAAACAAAGGGCATAAAGTACAACAAAATCACATTAAAACAACCTATGTCATTGTAAAAGTGGTAAATTCTGAGAAATGGTACATACGATCACAATTAAAATCATATAAAAAAGAGGAAAGAGGGAAACTGGTATAAATGATATACTATGGCACTGTTTACTTACTATATTGTTTAAACCAACCACCACCCCCAACCAGAAAAGGAACATATGATGTCCAAAAATTGTATGTAAGTGACCATAAGGGTCCACTGTTGAAAAAATGAGAATATATGGTTCTTAACCACTTTAAGACCAGAAGGATTTGCTACCTTAATGACCAGGCCATATTTTGCTATTCGGCACTGCGTTACTTTAAGGGACAATTGTGCAGTCGTGTGATGCTGTGCCTAAATAAAATTGATGTTCTTTTTTTCCCACAAATAAAGATTTCTTTTGGTGGTATTTGATCACCCGTGCAATTTTTATTTTTTGTGCTATAAACAAAAAAAGAGCGACAATTTTGAAAAAAAAAACCAAAACAATATTTTTCACATTCTGCTATATAACATTCCCCAAAAAAATTAAAAATCAAAATTTTTTAAAATTTTAGGCCAATTTGTTTTCTGCTACATATTTTTGGTAAAAAAAAAAATTGCAATAAGCGCATTTTGATTGGTTTGCGCAAAAGTTATTGTGTCTACTAACTACAGGAAAGATTTATGTAATTTTTATGTAATTTTTTTTTTTTTTTTTTTTACTAGTAATGGTGGTGATCTGCGATTTTTTGTGGGACTGCAATATTGCGGCAGACAGTTCGGACTCCTGACATTTTTGACACTTTTGGGGGTACCAAAGACATTACTACAGTAATCAGTGCTAAAAATATGCACTGTTACTGTAATAATGCCATTGGCAGGGAAGAGGTTAACCCTGTGGGTGATCAAGGGGTTAAATGTGAGCCTAGGGGAGTGATTCTAACTAAGGGGGTGTGGCTTCGGAAATGATCATAGAGACATGTGATCCTATATGGAAGGATCACATGGGCTCTCTTATCATTCCAGGGAGAAGAACGGTCAGCTGTGTTTACAACAGCTGACCATTCTTCTCTCTCAGCGGTGAACAATCACGGGTGTCAGGGAGCAATCGCTCGCCCCCTAGCCTCCTGCTCACGACCGACAATGTATACCTACGTCAGCTTGCCCAGGGGCGGCTGCCTGCCTCAGTATAACTGCGGCGGGCGGTCGTAAAGCGGTTAATGAAGACTAAGACATTTTTAAGAAATACAGTGATATTTGACAACTGGACCATGATACATTGTATTGGGAAGGAAGAGGAAAGAGGGGAGGTAAAAAAGAGGAGGGGGAGGGAGGGTGAAAGAAAAAAAAAGGGGGGAGGAAGGGAAACGGGAGGAAACCAGGAGGTGGAAAGCAGTATACGTGGGATGTATGTAGGTAACTACAGCAAGGAGCGCACCTCAATTTCTTCGTTAAGTCGTCCTGGCAGGAGGGCATTTTAAGAGTAGATCCAAAAGGTCTCCTGTTGAAAAATGCTTAAAACGTTCTGCATCAGAGAGGCTACCGGGAATGGCTTCAATGACCCATACCTATAAACCTTCTGTGGACTTTTGATGTTTTTCTAAAAAAAAATGTCTCGGCACACTGTGTTTGTCTTTCCCTTTTCTATAAGCTGTCTGTGTTCCCCAAACCACTTTCGTAAGGTACAAATTGTTCTACCTACGTAAAACAGACCACAAGGACATGTCAAGCAGTACACCACATACTCACTGGAGTAGTTATGGAACTCTTTAATGGTGTACGTTCTTCCCTTGATCGTGAATGTTTTCTGACCATGTTGGACAAATTGGCAAGTGGAACACATTTTTTTGCGGCATTGAAACATGCCTACTAGTGGGATTAACGGAATAAAGTGGGGGGTGGGGATCTTCTTGAAGGATTGACCAATGCTTGGCTAGAATACTCTCCATATGTTTGTACCTATTGTGAAACTGAGGGGTGAATCTTATTGGCTGGGGATGATTTTGGCCTGGGGGAGGGTTTGGAGGCTTGATGTTTAAAAGCCTCTTGTATAAGGGTAGAGGGGTACTCTTTTTCCAAGAACTTAGTTGTAAAGAGTTCTCCCTGACTGAGATAATCCTCATCCCTGGTACAGTTGTGGCAGATCATGTTAAACTGGCTCCTGGAAATGGTATTGATCCACCTAGGATGGTGGCAACTTTTATAATGGATGAAGGAATTACCCGCAGTTGTTTTGGTGACGTTAAGGGTGTGAATCTGTGAACCGTTGTGGAAACATTCCAGGTCCAGGAACGCTAATCTATCAGGGTCTATAACATGGGTAAAGGAAAGTCCCAACGAGTTGTGGTTGCAATGCTGGCGAAGGACACCATGTCTTCCCTTGTGCCATCCTATATAAATATGATATCATCAATGTATCAAACAGAATATATATTATATGTGCAGTAAAGGGGATATTGTGGATAATGTATTGGAGCTCCCAGTACCCCATGGTCAATTTGGTGTAGCTGGGGGCAAAGCTGGATCACATACCATAGATGAACCCTTTTGATGTTACCATCTTATAAGTGTTTTTAATCCTTTGAAATAAATCAACTTTTATAATACTGCACTTAGTAGCGCCTCCGCCCCTCCTTTTTTCTCACAAGGGATTCTAAGCATTAAACTAAAAAGGCTGTGCAAAAAGGATTAAAAAAGGAAAAGTTCACGTCCATAGAAAGCACATGAAATAAACTCAGACGGCTGCTATAAGTATCAAATGTAATTCTTACTATCAGTAATGACTATCATTTTGTCTAGCCAGGGCAATACATATAGCTAAGCAATCAATGCATTGCTTTATCCGATTTTGATATTTTTGCACCATTCATGTAATGTATTTTTTCCAGGACTCTGAGCCAACCAGGCTCTGCATCAGTACACATGTGCAGTTCACACATTGCTCTTTACCATGTCACCTTGTTTGTCCTCTCTGGCTCTCTGTTGTTTAAAGCACAATATTCAGACATAAGCTAAAAGCAAAACTGAACATTGACAACATTCAGTGCATAAAATATATAAAACATAAACCTTACAATTAGAATGAAAGTAAGCATGTTTCCAGAACAAATTATGCTCTCAAGCCAAGGTTACTGTATTTGTAAAATAGGAATAATCAAAACATCCTTGAAAGTGTATAGCAGAACAAAAAATCCTCATAACACATTTTTGTTACAAATAGAAACTGAGTGGCAACCTGCATAAACACTTCATATACTATATTGTCAAAAGTATTGGGGCACCTGCCTTTACATGCACATAAAAATGAATGGCATTCCAGTCTTAGGCTGTAGGATTAAATATTAAGTTGGCCCACCCTTTGCAGCTATAACAGCTTCAACTCTTCTGGGAAGGCTGTCCACAAGATTTAGGAGTGTGTCTATGGGAATGGTTAAACATTCTTCCAGAATCACATTTGTGAGGGCAGGCACTGATGTTGGAAGAGAAGGCCTGGCTCGTAGCCTCTGCTCTAATTTATCCCCAAGGTGTTCTATGAGGTTGAGGTCAGTCCTTTGACCCTCTTGCTTTGCACACTGGTCCAAATTACTTGGTGGAAGGGGGGGGGGGGGGTTATGGTGTTGAGTTGTTTTTCAGGGTTTGGGCTTGAGCCCTTAGATCCAGTAAGGGAACTCCAAAGGCATTAGCATACTGAGACATTTTGGACAATTTCATGCTCCCAACTTTGTGGGAACAGTTTGGGGATGGTCCCTTCCTGTTCCAACATGTGCAAGTTTGGGGTGGAGGAACTTGACTGGCCTGCACCTGAATCCTGGCCTCAACTCGATAGAACACTTTTGAAGTGAATTCGAGCGGAGACTGTGAGCCAGGCCTTCTTGTCCAACATCAGTGCCTGACCTCACAAATACGCTTCTGGAAGAATGGTCAAACATTCCCATAGACACACTCCTAAAACTTGTGGACAGCTTCCCAGTTAAAGCTGTTTAGATGCAAAGGGTGGGTCAAGGCAGGTGTTACAATATGTCCGACAATACAGTGTGTGTATGTGTATATATATATATATATATATATATATATATATATACACACACACACACAGTATATAAACTGTTTCCTTCATTGTGTCTTTTTTTTTTCTTCTTCTTCAGTGGTCTGCTGTAAAGCAACTTATCAGCAGACACTGGGTTGTTTCTATGAAGCTTCCGATGGCCTTGCTAACATAACCGTGTGCATAACGAGAGGCTGCATTTTTCCAGACCGAGAATCTAACCATACACTGATCCTTAAAACAGAATGCAGGAGTTCCTCCTCTACAACAATATTTTCATACACACTTGCAGAAATCCAGCAGGGGTCTCCCTTTACTCAAGTAGTCACACATTCTGCTCTGCTTTAAAGTTCAGTGCAATGATGAAAGTAAAATCTGAAAAGGACCATTAGCATTTTCATCTGCAAAGAACAGCTGCTGTCTTTCCAAATTCTGTTTCCTCATCATGTCTGTTCAGCATGATTTTCAAAAATGAGGGTGTTGCTGTTGACAACTGCAAGCTAGAACCTATAAAACAAATGTGTTTGGTCTAAAGGAAATGTAATCATATTGAGGATGTCATGTTATCTTGAAAAACAAGTAACATTATTTTTTTTTTTAATTCTAAGCATCAGTGTAGTGTGGAAAACCTTGTCTCCTGGCGTTTAAGGCCTGGGACGAAAAAAAAAAAAAAAAAACAATACTATGTTTTTAAGCAGAAAAGCCAAGACAACTTTCATCAAGAAAGATGGATGAGGTCACCAAAAATGGCTCTTTACATTAAAAAGGTACCAACCCTGAGACCCTACCCGTCTGAAGTAATGGCTGCCAGCCATACAAGCCAGAAAAGACCCACGGCATACCTGGGAGGATGAACATTTTTTGGAACATGAGTTATACAAGATTTCCAGGTCCTGTGATAAATCTTCTACACTTTCGCCTTTAAAAGTGTAGGAACAACAGTATCCAAACCTCACCTGCCTCTCAAGACACTGGCTTTAATAGCTATATCATTAAAGCAAGCAACTGTAAAGAAAGATGTAACATGGGACCTTGTGACAGGAGGTCAGGATGAGTTGGAAGGGTTGAGGGACTGTCCCCTGACTTGTTTACAATGTTTGAGAATCACATTCTCCTGGGCCAAGCTAAGGAAATCAAAATCACTGGTATTCTTTCCACTCAAATCCTGAAAAGTATCTGTGGAAGAAGGCATAGAGGATTCCTGGTCCTGGAGTCAAACCTGTCAAGCCTTGTATTGAACCAAACACCAGATGATCTATATTTGCAGTGTCCTATTAATGACAAAGCTACTCAAAACACTTCCGGGTGATGATCCCATTGCCCTAACAACAATTGTTGTCCACTAGGGAAGTCTGCCTGCTGATTTTCTACCCCTGGAAAATTAAACAAGGACAGGGCTGGGACATGCAGCTCCACCCAAAAGAGGTGAGATCTACTTCCTCCTGGGTCGAGCAACTCCTTGTGCTTACTTGGTGATTTATATATGTCATGGCCTTGGCATTGTTGGACTAGACTCCCATAGGAAGACCCCATAGTTATCTTGACCAATGCAGAAGAGCAAGACAGATTGCCCTTTAGTTCTAGTATTTTGATGGTCAACAACTGTTCCTGTGGAGTTCGAGTTCCTTGCAGCTTAAGGATCTCTAGAACTCCCAACCGACCCTGCCCATCAGGCTGGCATCCATCTTCAGCATCATCAGGAGCAGAAATAATTTTACTGTCTCTAGCAGCATTAATGACACCCACCAGTGCAGAAACTGAAGAGTGGTGGAATGTAAGGACTTCTGAGAATTCAAGGACAACAGCCTTCTGTCCCTCAGGGTAAGGTATTTTTCCTGTGGAGGAATACTCTTGCTTGGCCAGTATCCAGGATAAGCCCTAGATATTCCAACCTCTGGTTGGGTTCCGTGTAAACCTTTGGAGATTGATCACCCAGCCAAACCTCCCTTAAGGCCCGTACACACGTACCGATCGTCGGCATACAAACGTCGGTGGACGAAGGATCTGCCGATTGTACGCGTGTTAGTATGGTGCCTCCGACAGATGTCTGCGCACAATCCGCGGACAAAAGTCTTTCTTGCAAACATGAAAATATTTGTATGCCGACACCAGAACGGACGATTGTTCGCCTGTCAGTACGCAATTCTGCCGACACACAGCTACAAATCCCAACACGCATGATCAAACCAAATGAGTTCCCGGAAGAATTTTCTCTAGTAAACTCAACATTTTATTCAGAAAGAACTTTCGGCTCGCGGAAGTCCAAGAAATAGGTGAAATGCGGAGCACATGCTCATCTTGATAAATGTGAGAAGAAGGAAGATGCTGCTCATAATGCCATACTTTTCTAATAAAAAGGCATGTGTTCTGTTATGATGAAGATAATGTTTGTCTATTCTATCTGTTCTATCAAATTTTAGAATTAAATAATTTGAACTCTTCACCATTATTTTTGTATTTTCACACCAAAGATCTAACTATTGATATGACCCTTTATTCTTTTATGAATTAATGTCTAAAACATATTTTTCAGGTTATGCACAATATTAAACATGTTAACAAATTCAGATAGGCCATTTTTTATTTTCAATTTTCTTTATTTTTTGGATCTCAGCAAAAAAAAAAAAAAAGCAAACATCAATACTTTCCGTATAATAAACTAAACATAAAAAAGGTCCATTTGGACAAAATTAAACTAGAAACTGGCAAACAGGGGTAAAATAAATAATAGGGGGTTACACAAATTAAAGTTGGTGATAGCTATAATCAGGTTGCCATGAGGGCAGGTTTGGATCCTGCTGGCCATATTGCCACTGGCCATGTGGCATTTGGCGAGGTGGTGGGTGTTGTGGAGGTGGAGGTGGAGGTGGAGGTGGAGGGCACGGGTGCTCCTGGCATGCATGGCTGTGCTCATTAAGTATGCCGTTTTCAGCGTTTTGCAGCACATCCAGAATAATTTTTCTGGCATACTGACACTGCCTGAGGTCCACCTTATCCAGGATTTTGGCAGTCATATTCCCGAAGGACTCATTTGCCTCCGGTTTCCTACGGAGGGCTATGGTGGCCTCCTGTATGAATTCATCTGTGATGTCGTCTATGTGTTTCCTCTTTTGCCTCCGTTTGGCAGGAGGAGGTGGTGGTGGAAAGAGTTCCGCAGGCTCCTCAGGCTCCACAGGCTCCCCAGGCTCCTGGCTGCAACCTGGCTCCTCCTCAGTGACACTTCCCTGTTGATGAAATGAACAATTGATTAGAATGTTATAGTGTATATAAAAAGTCATGTTTGTTATATTATTGTGAACAAATAGCAGACTTTACATACAGTGGCATATCTAGGGTCTCCAGTGCCCTTGTTGAGGAGCTGTATTTGGCAACAACCCCCCCCCCCCCCAAGATCAATGGAAAACTGTAACCCACCCCCCCAAAAAAAAATTAAAGGGCATTAAAAGTTTCTAATTTGCCCCTTGTTTGCCCAGTGTAGAGCTCTCTAGTGGGCAATCATTGTCTCAGGTGTGAAAAAGAAAGAGAGGGTTGAGAGATAGAGAGAGGGAGAGAAAGAGGGGGTGTGAGAGAGAGAGGAGGGGGTTGCAGAGAGAGAGGGGCCTGAACTTGCAGAGGGCTTGATGTAGGGCATTGAGGGTGAAGCAGTGCAGGGAAACATGAATAAGGAAGCCACCTGCCTTGCTGACCCAGAGTGAGAGACCAGAGACATGGAAGCAAGGATGGATGTATCATTTGCAGGAGCTGTTAGTTTTGTATTAAAAAAGGTTGAGCCAGAGGAATGCTGAGGCTACAGCAGTGTTTCTAAGGATCAGAGGTGTGCTGGGGATGCAGCAGTGTTTGTAAGACCGGAGGGGTGCTGGGGATGCAGTGAGAGGCAGTCTCAGTCTCCTGGTCTTTTGGCTCAGCTGCTCTCAATGTTTTACACCTGCATGAAGCAGCTCTCAATGTTTTACACCTGCATGAAGCTGCTCTCAATGTTTTACACCTGCATGAAGCAGCTCTCAATGTTTTACACCTGCATGAATCCGCCTGCAAACTGGGGGTTCTGGGGTGTGCAGGCTGAGTGGATTGTTAAAATAAACAATAAAACAATGCCAATGTTTTTGTGACCCACCCCCCTTGGCCTGCGCCCCTGGCGGTTGCCTGTCATGCCAACCCCTTGCTATGCCCGTTTACCTAAAGGGTCAATTATGGTTTAGCTTATAATTTTGTTACATGATTACATTTTAGCAGACAATATATTGTGAAATGCCATACCTGAGTAAAACTCTCCTCCAGGAAATCCTCATCCTGGCTTGGATCTACCGACACTGAGCCCTCTGCCGATGTAGAAGGCAGTGTAGAAATTGACGGCCTGGATTCCAAGGTGTCTGCCAGGAACCGCATGTTATCATAGTACCACAGCCGTGGTACATGTACATTCCGTGCCCCTGCTCCAGACTGGGTGGACTCCTCTATTTTTTTTAACTCCCGCCTGTAGGCAGTACGAATACTGTTTATTTTTTTGCGTATATACTCAAAATTTGCCCCAGGATAGACAGGCTTGTAGAAGGCCACCAAATGTTCCATGGCCTGTTTTCGGAGTTTTCGATTTTTATAATCCGCGGACTTCACTTGCCACAAACACGGCAGTTGCCTGAACTCATCAATAAAACTTATTAAAAAGTTGTGGGTGGTGAAATTGTCCACCATATTGCAGGACAGTATATGCCTGCAAGACACAAAACAACACAAAACATATTAAAATAGCATGTATTTTGGCACATAATAAAGATATTCCTAATAAAAGCTGTATAGGGCCCAAAACACACACTTTCTATTAAAAGAGTCGTACCTTTGTTTGTGGGGAAAAGTCGTGATTCGCCGCTCGATCGTGCTCCAACTCTCGATATGTCCGCTAGCGAATCGTCGGCCGAACGATCTGGCGTCCTTTAAATACAGCGCAGGCGTCAACTCCTCCTCCAGTGGCGGGCTTGTGCAGGGGTGTGTACGTGCCGAAGATCAGGCCTACATGCGACACTCACACCTGAGGCAGTGGAATAATAATTGTTTAATTAGGAACCATGTCTCAACAATCTGGGAGCTCAATTAGTGGGGGCCGAAGTGATTGGGCCACCCGAAAATCAAGGGCTACACCCATGTCAAAGCCAGAAATGGTGGAGATGGTCTCCATTTTAGAAAAAATGGATTACGATGGAAAGTTGGCAAATTACGAGCGGCCCAATGCCAGGAAAGATGGCATCATGGACAAGGTGGTGGCCTGTTTGGTCAGAAAATTCGGTGTCGAGCGATCGAAAGATCAGATTAGGAAACGATGGTCTGACCTCAAACACCGTGAGCAGGATCAGCTTTCCCAAATCCATCGGATTTTGAAAAAAAGTAAGTTTTATTTTTTCTTTATTTTTTTAATCATGCAATATGTTTTTTATAATTTGGTGTATGTTGTATTAACATGTCTAGATTATAATGTCTATGTAAAAAGTTAGATTACTCATTTTAGTTGTCATGTCGTGATTTGATCGATCTATTGTTGATGTTTTAGTATATGACATTAAAAGTCAGGAAGCCATAGTGAAAAATATATGTATTGTGTTGCAACGAACGTTCTTTCCTGCACGAATCTTCTCAGCAAACATTCCTATTAATCACAGATTATTATTCAAACCTTTAAATAGGAGAAAAACGTAAACTCCGTGCCAAACAGTGGGAAAGGAGGAGGAGAGGTTTGGCAGCTCCATCTGCAGTGGAGGAAGAAGAGGAGGACATGGGCACAGAAGGTGGCACAGATTCCACTAAAGGTAATTGGTTCCTATGCACTGTCAAACATTAATGTACCATATTTTTCGTAGATAACCATGTACATGTCTTCATATTTGTTACTAAAAGAGCTATCAAGCAGGGCACCATGTCCTAACAAATGTACCTCTTGTGACTTTTATGATATGGCCAATGTTTTGTATTATGTAGATGAAGACATTATGCCGGAAATAATCCTGGTGGAGCCTACAAGTGACCAGACACCAGAGCAACAAGAAGGTTGGTAGTCACAGATTTTTGTGTAGTGGGATCATAGAAATATGTGTATTTGCAATGATTGTTTAACCTTATATTCTTGTATTCCCTTACAAATTTACATTGCAGATGTTGCATCATGCCAGGATGTGGCATCCCCAGCCAGGTCAGAAGCCCGATCTCCTGGCAACGTGCCAAGCAGCATGGAAGCCAGTTCAGAAACTGTGGAGGAACCAGGACCAAGTGTCCAAGAGCCAATTGTGTGCCCACGTAGGTTTTTTCAGAATGATTTTTATCAGTGTTATTTTTAGCCTCCAATTTACAACACTAGTTCCCTATGGGAGCCTCTTTATTTGAATGGAAGTCGCACCGTAAGTCGGATCAGGATGCTCTGACTTGCGGGGCCACTTGCGTTGTGAAGATTTTTGAGGGGGAACTACACCAAAAAATTGAAGAACCCACCGTGGGTGTCCCCCCAAGTTCACAACCAGGCCTTTTGTGTGTGGTATTGAGTTTGAGGGTATGCCCACAACAAAAAGACAGCGTGGGTTACCCCCAAAACCCCTACCAGACCCTTATACAAGCATGCAGCTTGTCAGGCCAGGAAAGAGAACGAGCAAGCGGACCAAACACCCCCTGGACCACAGCAGGACACATGCCCTCAACATGGGGGGGTTTTGTTGCTTTGGGCCAGGGGGCCTCTGCACCGCACACCCAAAAGCACCTTACTCCCATGTAGAGGAGGACAAGAGCCTCATCCCCACAACCCTGTCTGGTGGTTTTGGGGGGTCATGCGGCCAGGGGGTTCCTAGGACTTTGGAAGCAACCTTTAACAAAGGGTGGCCCCCAGATCCCAGACCCCAATCACTATGTGAATGGGTATGGGGTACATAGTACCCCTACACATTAACCACATAAATGGAAGTGTATGTGAATAACGACAGGAGACGTTTATGAAATGTTCTTAAAGATCTTCATCCGGTCTTCTCCACTCTGCTCTTTGGATCTTCTCCTCTCCAGTCTTCTGCTGTCCAATCTTCTGCTCTTATGTTGTCTGCTCTTTTGCCCTAGGCTCTTCTTCTTCCTCCTGTCCTCCTCCAATGCTGTTGCCGTGCATTCTGCCCGTCTCTGGTCTCTGCATCTTAATATATATACATTACAACCATGCCCTCACAATGACGTCATCATGCGTTCACACCCCTAATGAATATATAGTAAGCTCAGGAGACCGGCAGAATCATCAGCAACAGCATTGGAAGAGGTCAGGAGGAAGATGAAGAGCCTAGGGCAAAAGAGCATAAGAACAGGGTAGGTATTAACTCGAGAGGAATTTAAAGATTACCTGCACACCAAATGTTTCTATATTATGACCTCATGTAGGTGATTCACATTGACTCCGTTGTATTTTATTTTCCAGATCATGTATTACACACTTGCACATTGGCCAAATTGACCCGTGAGGCTCTTCAATGCTGCTCAGACCTCGAGCAAATAAAAGAGACTGCAACGGCATTGCAAGGAAAGATGCGTGATTTTGTGGACATGCTTGCCAAATTTTAAAAATAATTATTATAAAATTTTTTACAGTTTGTATTGGGATGTTCCCATTTTTATATAATATTTTAGGCCAGTTTTATGACACTCAGATGTTAAAGAGTGTACCCAAGTTTGGGAAAAGCACTTTCCAACACCCTAACCCTAACCCTAACCCTAACCCTGTGAATGTTTGATACTAAAACATTTTTACATTCAACAATGTGTGTTCAATTCTTTATTAGACTTTCGTTGGGGGGTCGAGGTCTAAAGCTGTGTAAAGAAGCACTAAATGTATGATGGCTGTCCTATTCACATATTTACATGTTAATGAAAGCATTTTGGACACTGCCATATGCAAGTTGCTGGAGGTGTCAATGAAATGTTAAAGATACCCCCAGTTTTAACGCATATCACAGTGCGATCT
Organism: Pelophylax lessonae; assembly: GCF_965119305.1. Taxonomy (NCBI): domain Eukaryota; kingdom Metazoa; phylum Chordata; class Amphibia; order Anura; family Ranidae; genus Pelophylax; species Pelophylax lessonae. Next base: position 383,927,507 of record NC_138770.1, read on the forward strand.
GACATTTCACACAGGATCGGAGCACACAAGTTTGAACGACTGTGCGATCCTATCCTGATGCGGCTGAATAAATGCATCATGTGCGACTTTTGTGCGAGTGCAGTGCGAATTGAGCCATACAAACTGTATAGCTGATTTTCGCATGAACATCTGATCGCATGTAATAAAGGAGCAGTGCGCTACGATATTACATGCCATCAGATGTGCAGTGTGAATTGAGACATACACTTTGTATGGCTACATTCGCACTGAACACGCATACAAGTCGCACATGACCCTTTATTTCTGATGTATCTGGATTGGATCGCACAGTGCTTAACACTTGTGGAATACAATCCTGTGGAAAAAGTAAGTGGCGGGTCACCCTTATGCAATGCTGGAAGGCTGCAAAGTCGCAGACTTCCCGCATCGCATAAGTGTGACTCAACACTCAAGGTACTAGCAGTCCTAGGATTCAATATGGCATTGATATTGCCAGTAGCAATCAGTGTAGGGAGATCAGTGTAATCTATAGTGTATTGCTTGTTCGTTGCTCTAGTTCACTTTCCATTACCTATATATATATAACACTTTGAGATGAACAATGATCAAGTTTCACATAACACTGACATATCCTAACATTGGTGGGCAGTGAGAAGGATGTCATAAATGAACACAACATAACAGGTGTAGGTACTTTGTTAATACCCTAATGTATTATCTGAAATATATAGTATGGGCAACTTCTGGACAATGAACACCAATATAAGGTGACATTAGATGAACCTTGGGTGTGACCTAGTTCTCAATGTGACAGGGTTTGTGTACATTTTGTGGGGTGCAGAAGGCCCTTGTATTTACACCACTGGCTAAAAAATAACACATGGCCATCATCACTTTGGATCAGCTGGTGAGAGACTACAGTCAAGAAACACACTGATGAATGTATTAACCCTTCCAAAGTCACACATATATAACACATGATTAACCCAAATAATTGTGTTTGGCATATGTGCCCAAATGATTATAATCCACAATACAGAATCATTGCAATTTTTGTTTAATGTGTTGAAAAATAATATATCTCTGACATTTATCTTGTGTGTCCAATCTTTAACAAGATTAATGTGTTTGTGACAGTGATTGCTGCCAGGACACAGCTCCTCTCCCCACGAAATAGTCCAGATATTCCTGGCGGATCTGACGGGCCCTGTGTGATGCCAATGCTGACCGTCCAACTTCCATTGACGTCATGGACTCCACTTGGTTAGAAGGTTGGGCCTCTCCACTTGTACCTGGCATAGCAGGGTCAGTATCCAGTTGCTGCAAGACATAATTTTGTGCATTCCTGCGTAGGAAGTTGTGCAAAATGCAGCAACACAAGACCACATTATCCACTTTGTACAGTGCCAGGTTTATGGACGTCAGGAATATCCGGAACCGGTTGGCCATTATCCCGAAGGCATTCTCCACAACTCTGCGAGCTCTGGACAACCGGTAGTTGTAAATCCTTTGGTCTGGGGTGAGGTTCCTCTGAGGGTAGGGCTTCATGAGATGCTCCCCAAGCGCAAAAGCCTCATCTGCGATAAACACAAAGCTCATACCCTCAACAGTTTGCTCCCTGGATGGCAGGTTCAGAGTGCCGTTCTTTAGACGACGAGCGAACTCCGTCTGATCAATAACTCCCCCATCCGAATTGCGGCCATTTTTGCCAATATCCAAAAAAATAAACTCATAGTTTGCATTAACTATGGCTAGCATGACTATACTAAAAAAACCTTTATAATTATAATAAAATGTGCCGGAATTCGGAGGGGGGACAATGCGGACGTGCTTCCCATCAATAGCACCCCCACAATTGGGAAAATTCCACTTCTCCAGAAATTGATCAGAAATCTCCAGCCATTGCTCTGCGTTTGAAGGAAACTGTGGGGAAAAAATAAAAAAAAAAAAAAAATTAGTGCTTGAGCACATCACATTATTAATTACACACACAGTTGTCTGTTAAATGCTTATGCAACTTGCTAAAAAAATATACAACAGGAAGGCAAAGGTTTGGATATGGGGATGTAACATCTACATACATTTATTTTCAACCTCCTATTGTTCTTATATTGTAAAGGGCCATACACACTAGAAGATTCTCTGAAGACTTTTTCGTGCAGATTTAACTTTTCTATGTAGTGCAAGGGCCTACCAGATTGCATAGGATTTGAAAGTGTTTGTTGGACCTCATATTATTTGGTTTTGGTAAATCGGAAGGATAAATTGTTCTGACAATCTTCTAGTGTGTATGGCCCATTATACTCACCAGCTAGAGCTGAGATTTACAAACTACGGCCCTCCAGCTGTTGCAGAACTACACATCCCATGAGGCCTTGTAATTCTCTCACATTCACAGACATGACTAGGCATGATGGAAATTGAAGTTCGTGAACAACTGGTGGGCCATAGTTTGAAGACCTCTGAACTTGAGCTTTGGTATATGCTGACTTTGAGATTTAGCATGTGGGTGGGGGGATGGGTAAGTAAAACTGGGCATTTATACATCAATTAGGGCTTGTGGTCAGTGAAGGTTTTAACATCATTACATAAACATACAGAATCATAGGTGGGAATGGATGGACTGATGTATTTTAGATAAATCATTAACTAGGTACTAAAACATTGGCCAAGGAATAATTGTTTGAGGGAAAGCAATAAAATGACCCAAATTCAAAATACTGTTAACAGGCAATGCGTTTAGGGACACATAGGAGAGAATGGTGGGGTGGTTAGTGGGTAATTTTACAAATGGTTAAAGATAATCTACATCTTTACTACTATGTGCATGCGGACAGAGGGTAGTTTACAAATAATGGCCTGTGTCAATTGCTGTACATCCAAAAACATCATAATTCAGGTGAAACTAGTAATACATGTAATGTAAAAAATAAAACATACCTTGATATAGTCCTTCTGCAAGACCTTGATGATGGCAGAGCAGGTCTCAGGGATGATGACTCCAAGTGCTTGGGGGGAGATGCCTGTGGTGAACTTCAGATCCTGCAGGCTTCTCCCTGTTGCAAGATACCTCAACGTCGCAATTAACCTTTGCTCAGGAGTAATTGCAAGCCGCATACAAGTATCCTGCTTCAGAATATAGGGGGACACCAGGGCAAGAAGACGGTAAAAGATGGGATCCGTCATCCTCAAATAATTCCTGAAGTCATCAGGATTATTTTCCTGGAGCTCCCTCAGCAAGGACATATGAGAAAATTGATCACGGTTAAGCAACCAATTTTTCGTCCAGGAGGTCCGCTTCTTCTTCCTATTGCTCGTACGTCGTCTCAGAGCCAAAACTCCAACACTAACGACAGCAACGGACGAATTCACGGTCGCCATAATAAATTCTCGAACGATGTCTCGGAAAATAGCGAAATGTCGTCAACCAAACAAATGCTACCGAAATCAGCGCGAGATGCCCAGAAGGGTCACGGCCAAACACTCACTTCCTCTTTTGTAGCGGCGAACGTGCGTGGAACGTACTGACGTCATTTTCTGTCGGAAGACAAATGTCCTGGGCAAGTTTGGAGCACTTTTCAACAGACAAACAACAAACACACCAGCCGCGAACATTTGTAGGACGTTCCGTCGGCCGACGATCGGTACGTGTGTACGGGGCTTTAGAGTGAAAACTGTGATACTGCACTGCTCAGAAAAAGAGAAGATTGCTCCAGAAGAAACAAATCAACCAGATACTCCAGAATAGATAGTACCTTGGTCGGCAAAAGGCCCACAAAAAGAGACCGGATCTTGAGGGCCGATGACAGGCCAAGCAGTTAGTTTGATTTTTGTTATATTGTTAAATCACTTAGTTAGGTATTTTGTCACTGGGTTTTTGGTTCACTTATAGCTTTATGTTTGCTGGTGTCCTACAGGTTTGGCCATCTTTGCAGTTGATTCCTGACCGTGGCATTCTTCCACTGCAAACTTAAGAAATCTCTGGTAAGGGGGAAATATCGGGAAATGTAGATGCGCACCCTTTATGTCCACTGATGTAAAATCACATGACTGTGGAGAGAGTAGACCACACCAATTCCATTTGAACCTCTGCATACAAAGAAATTTGTCAAGATGATTAAAAATCAATATTAGATGAACATTGCCATTCAGTTTTGGGACCATAAAGCGGTTTGGATAGAACCCATGGAACTTTTCATCCTTTGGGTCTGGAACAATCACTCCCACTCTCTATGAAAGAAGATTCAGGGCCTGCAAAAGAGCCAACATCTTTGTTGATTTAAACACATATACTGAAAGGATGAAGAGTGGGGGGGGAGCCACAAGTCATGACACGTCAGAACCACTTGTACGCCATCTCCCCCTGCAAAGTGTTAGAAATGGCCTGTAAATGCCCCCCTCACCCATACTAGTGGGGCACTCCTTCATTGGGAAAAGGATTGGGGTCTTAAAGGCCCAGGCCTTTTTCCTGAGCTAGAACTGAGGTTTGGACTTGGAAGTCCAACCAGAGACCAAGAAAAGGAACATCTCATGAAAGACGTGCATTTTTATTTTTTTTCTTCTTAAGAGGCAAGAGAGTATTCTTTACCACCTTAAATCTTTAACCACTTTACCACTAGAGCATTTTGCTGTCTTACGTCTGGGCCACTTTTTGCGATTCGGCGCTGTGCGACTTTAACTGACAATTGCGCGGTCATGCAACGCCGTACCCAAACGAAATTTACGTCCTTTTTTTCCCACAAACAGAGCTTTCTTTTGGTGGTATTTGATCACCTGTGCGATTTTTACTTTTTGCGCTATAAACAAAAAAAGAGCGTTTATTTTGAAAAAAATAACAATATTTTTAACATTTTTTTATATGAAATTCCCCCCAAAAAAGATGTAAAAACAAATTTTTTTTTAAAATTTTTGGCCAATTTGTTTTCTGCTACCCATGTTTGGTAAAAAAAAAATCGCAATAAGCGTATTTTGATTGGTTTGCGCAAAAGTTATTGCGTTTACTAACAAAGGGAAAGAGTTATGTCATTTTTGGTGTTTTTTTTTTTAACGAGTAATGGCGGCGATCTGCGATTTTTTTTGCGGGACTGTGACATTGCGGCGGACAGATCGGACCCTTGACTGACATTTTTGAGGGTACCAGTGGCATTACTGCAGTAATCAGTGCTATAAATATGCAGTTACTGTAAAAATGACACTGGCAGGGAAGGGGTTAATTTTATTGGAGAGGGAGGGGTTAATGTATGCCTGGTGCTTACTGACGTGTGGGGGGGGAGGTGACTGTGTGAGACAGGGACAGATCGAATGTCCAGCTATGCTGAACACTCCGATCTGTCACTCCCTGTCACTGAGGAGATCCGCCCGCTCTGTTTACACAGGCGGGCGGATCTCAAAACTGGATTCCCCGTCGATCGGGGCAGAGCAGCGGCGATCGCCGCTGCTCCTCCCCTGGCCCGACTCCCGCTGTGAATGAAAACAGCGAGAGCGCGCCTCCGGCGGCGCGCGAGAGCCGCCTACAGGGGGAGGAGTCTGGCAACGTAGGTCTACGTCGTCAGACGATAACGAGCCACTTTGCCGCAGTAGTACTACGGTACTCAGCGGTAAAGTGGTTAATATATACTTATCCAGGTCAAACCCAAACAAATTCCCCCTAAATTGGGAAGATCGCCAGCAACTTCTTGCAGGGAGGCTCCACACTCCACACTTTAGTGAAACAATCCTGGAAATGTGCACATACAACAGGCCCAAATGAGAAATCAGCTGAATAAAAACCTAGGCAAAAGATGCTTTGAACAATGATTCCAGACATTTGTCAGGAACATTCTTGAAAACTGAAATGTTGTCCACTGGTCAAGTAAGATTAGAGACTGCTGCATCAACCAAGGGCATACTCCACTTCTTAGTAAAGTCTTCCTCCATTGGGTATTGCTAAGCGAATCCCCTCAATTTAGGGGATAAAAACTGGAGTGTGCAAAATCTGGTTCAGCTGTGCTTGGTAGCCAATCAGCTTTTAACTTCAGCTTGTTCAATTACCGTATATACTCGAGTATAAGCCGAGTTTTTCAGCACATTTTTTTGTGCTGAAAACGTCCCCCTCGGCTTATACTCGAGTGAAGGAAAAAAAAAAAATTCCCTGTCCGCTCCGACGGGCTTAAGCTTTAAAAATGGCACCGCCCGTCGCATACATGTCACCGCGCACGCGCCGAACCCGCCGCTCGTGTAATTTCGGCTATTCCCGGCCTCTCCCGAGCGGCGGCGCCTGTGAGCAGGGAAGTGACTCTACATCCAGAACCCAGAGGTAGGGAAATAGTCCAGTTACATACCCAAGACTTGACACTTACTTGGGTGGGGGGGGGGGGGGGTTAGAAGGTTAGAAAATCTGTTAAGACACAACCTATGCTTAGCTGACACCAGCAACACATACATCATTGTAATATTTTACCAAAGTCTTGTTATGGATCCCTGCCAACAAAGAGGTCACTCTAGTGTGAGACAACAGCAGTGAGGGTACACATTTAGTCACAGACACCAGTAGTGTGTATCTTATTTACATTTTCTACATTAAAGTTCCACATTGTGCCATAAATTTGTACATTAGTTTGATTGTGCCTGACCCCAGATCTGAATTTCTGGAGCATCTAACATCAGTTACAGCTACTAAAAGATAGTTTCCCTCAAATCTGCTGGCAAAGATCTACATACTTTCCTTACTCTAGGCCTTGACACATTTCACCCAGAACTAGCCAGTACTATGCAACCTGCCCACCACCTCCCCTACACACACATAAATCTTGGTCAAATATTTCTTACAGGAAACCCATTTTATATGTGACACAACAAACAACCTATTGGGCCAAAATGTTCACATACAGAAATAAAAGGGTCTTTTGTTTTCTAAACACATTAAGGGGAGATTACTAAAACTAGAGCAACCAAAATCTGGAGCACCTGTGCCGGAAAGCTTCTATCTTTCATTTTGTTAGAATTTCTATGAATAAAAATTTATATTTTGATCATTCCTATAATCCTGTTTTATTAACTTTTTTTCAATTTTAGTTGTGATTTTTTCTTACAGTGCCTGCAAACAGTCCCATCCATTATATATCCCCTTTTTCTAAGCCCTTATGACACTGTGCCTGACTTTAAATTGTAACACAATATTTCACGGTATATATGATGATCGGAATACAAGAATATTTTAATATCTCCCATTACCAGAGAAAGGGTTTCTGAATATGGTTGTTAAAAACATGTGTGTGTTATAGCGTGGCTATAATCAAAAGGTAGTTTAAGTATACATTTTTTTCCATCCTATTTTCTCTATATGTGTACAACTATTATTTTAATTGTTATGCATAAAATTTCACCTTTTTATAGTTAAAAGTTCCCATTCAATTGCTGCTACCATAAGATCACTAGAAAATCACCAGACTCTCCAAGGGTTTGTATACATTTTAAATAAAAATGACATAACTGTAGCCCTTAATTCGGGAAAAGATGAATTATGTAAGGGTTAATCACCAGGAAATTTCTAGATAAACTAATTTCTTGCCCTAGGGTGCCATCTGGTGTCCAAGTAGGTTAGTACATACGTAAACACAGGGTTGATAATTAGACTGCCCTAACAATCACAGAAAAAGGTTACACCATATCATAATTTTATACGTGTGTTGTCTGGCCACTCTATATAGAATGGCAGGTCGGGTGACAGAGAAACACAGTCATTTTAATAAGATGCCCATCATTGAGAGATCACCTTATTACAAGCGCAGACTCATCATCCCACATCACCAGACCGCCTCATCTAGACCTGACACCTCGCTGAAGTCAGGGCCCCAGCTCCAGCCTAGCTAGCTGCCATTTTGGGGAAGGTCAACTCCACCCATTAGTCGGCAGCCATTTTAGCAGAGTCTGATCAAATAGCTATTTTTACGGGTAACTATAGTTACTTATATATTCTTGATTTTCTGTGGATTGAGGGATTTTATGCTAGTTAATTTGCTACACCATTAGATCTCATAAAAACCCAACATTGAATCATTTTAATTCACCTTAATTGGCAAAACTTTAAACAAACTTCACCCGGTAATCCGACTTCAGCGATTTCATGGGTCAAGTTACTCAAACACAGATTATCTGCCAGATTTTTATTAAAACAAGCTAGGATATCTACAATTGGGGAAATTAAACATTTTATTTAATCCAACAGATACAACAAGGCTTTATCAATTCATTGTAAATTGTAGTATATGTGTCCACCTCAAATAATAAAACTGTTAGTAGTGTTTATAAGTGACTTATTGTAATAAATATTACATTATTTTTAATAATCTTCAGTCTATACTCACACTGGTCTAGTGTTTTCTTTAAATAATTTGGCTTGACAAAGTTAACTTAAAATATATATTTAAGTCAGTTAAAAATGTAATTTATTATTTCAATATTTTTGTATTGGAAGCACTGTGGTTCATTGATTGATTAAAATGATCATTTTGTCTGACTAAATGAATTGTTCAGACATTCTCTGACAATTTTCAAAGCATGCCGAAGATAGAAGCGGAATGGGTTTTATGCACGGCTGCTCCAGATTCTGTCTACTCCAGTTTTGGTAAATTCTCCTCATTGCCTTCACTCTGACAGATATGATGGTGGTAGGTATAAAATATTTATTGCATAAATCACAAACAAGTGGCATTCATCTTCACTGTGTACAAGGAAAATTGCATGAGGTCAAATCAGACATGTTGATCATATCTATGTGACGGTATGCGAGGTGAGGTAGTAGATAATCGCTTATTTCACCGCACATACGTTCTGTAGTGAGAGACTGAACCGGAATCCGGCCCGGGTTTTTTCCAGCCTCCGTGACAGGCTAGGTTCCGGTCCAGAGATTGTGAGTTACCTGAGTCCATGCTCAGGTGAACTTTAAATGAACAGGAAAAGAGCACATAAATGCTCTGGCCTGAGACTCAGAAGGGGATCTGAGAGAGGAGCTCTGTTTGGACTTTAAAAGGTTTGCTTTCCCATGTGTTTTTGTGGGTGATGGGGACCAGTCCCACACTGTATAGTGAGGAAAATTCCTGTATAGTTTAGCGCCGGACGGCGAGGATTTATTTTACTGTTTTGTTGTTTGTTTCATATTGGCAAACCTCTGCTGAATAAAGCTGGCAGCCCACCAGACTTTTAAGAAATTACCTGCATGCTGACCTTATTTTGCTGGAAAAGGTGATCCCTGTGAGCTAATCTCCCACACCATCAATCCACTACTAGGTACCTCCTAGGGAGCCTCAACCATAACATACAGATCGCTACACCAAATTAAGAAAAAACTTTCTTCACTTAGCCTACATGGCATGTGGCACTTGCTTTATCCCACTAGTAAAGGCTACTCTACCCCACATAACACGTATCCCCAAATAGACTGCCTTCCCTTTTTCACAAGACAACCCAATATACTGTATGTAAAATCTGCAACAATAGAACCAATTGTTTCCTGAGACTACCACTCATTCACTTTGGTACTAGCCACCTTTTAGCAAGAATACAAATTATTACACATTATTGCTGGTGGGCCCTACCCAACTGAAGTCTGTCTAGAATCAGTTTCAGGAATAATTCACCCTCAAGGACATAATACTATTACCATGACTCAATACACATAAAAATGTTATACTGTATAGGACAATCTCCTAAACACTTTAACAAAAAATAAAAAATACACCAAACCCAAATTGTTGCAAACAAACACAATTACAATTTTCTCTTTGTCAAAAACTCTTGTATGCACATTGTAAGAAAAATGACTGGCTTCTGTCCACAATGCATCAGGCAATACACTCAACATAGAATATATTCAAGACAAACGGGAGTACACTCTAAAACACCAGACATAAACCAATTTTAGTTATACTAAGAAAAAAATATCACATAAAAGGACAGCTCCTCGTTCACAAAGTAAAACCAACAGATTGGATTTCTATAGACAACAGATTTTTTTAATCTCAATTTAGCTCTCCCACCATCACTGACCTTGAATGCCACAAGTCAGATTGTGCTGCTACACAAAAAAGGGAAGCACGCTCTTGCACATACAATGGCAATGCCCACTACTTTCTATATACTAGACAGACATCCACAGCATCTTAGCCATTGTTTCCAGCAATACTCTGGACTACATGCTGACTCAATACCTCCTACAACACTCCTCTCTAGGAAACACTATGTTAAATTAATGGCTATGCACATGTGTATCGCAACCATTGTGTACATACTGTATTACTACATTATTATAATATCCACCCAGTCTAAAGATGTTCCCCATTGGAAATTATATAGTTATAAATTATACATTTTTACGCCTCACAATATGGTCAATCACCAGTCTCCCAAATTACATTTATGGTAAGCTGTCGTGACTTCCCAAGGTTTTTTTTAGCATTCTTTTCTGACTAACTATATTAGGCTATAAGTGCTACAATGGAAAATCTCAGTTATCCCATTCTCTATAATTGTAGACAGAATTGATAACATTATGTAAACGGAAATAATTTTTTATACACAATAAAATGTCTCTGCCAAGTGGGATATCTGGATCTCCAAAAACACACTTTTCTGACATAACTTATGATGTATTCCATCAGCTTTAGACAACCTAAGTGATTTTGTACATGTTTTTTCTATACAGAATTGTATGCCACAGGGTATACACATTTGGATCCTCAATGTGCTTCTTTGTTATTTCAAAGATGTTATATATCTATGTCTTTTATCATCATGCTTCTGTAATTTTTCAGTCTCATGATGGCTTTTTGTAATGGATTTGTCTTTTCCAAATTAACAGTTTGTAAACAAAAGTACCATGGCCAAAATGACAGTGCTTTCAAACGCTGTAATCTTTATAGATGAGAATCCTCTCCTCTCCTTACTTCCTATCAATATTTGAGAGCACTCTGCTCTGTTTGTCCATAGTTTCCTTCCCCCACCTACTCCCGTTCCCTACTCTATCTTTTGTCACTCTTCCAGTATTCCCACCCAACCACCCCAAATATTTGTTCTAATTTCTCCATCTCTCTCGCTCTTCTTTCACCCCGCTTCCCCCTTCTATTACTATACCTCGATATTGTCTATCTCCACCCCTGACACTCACCACTTCAGCTTTCTAGGGAAATAAAACAGCATTTGGCACACAGGGTCATGTTTACTTGGGGCAAATTATCTATAGATATCCAATCTGTGCACACAGCACACTCCCTCAATCCTCTTGGATGATGAAATCTCTAAGGGACACAGAAACTCCCCCTGGTACACTATATATTTATACTTCCCCGTGTACCTGCCCCTGTCTAATGAGCCCATCATGAGCTTTTTTGGAAAACCAAAGTTCAGTAACATATCTCAATACACTGAAATACTTTTGATCATACACTAACCATATCAATGTTAAATTGAAATATGATATTGTTTACAAGTCTTCACAAATATTTACCCACTGTATTTTAAACTACTGTATACTTCGAGAAGACCTGTGATTTTTGCTACCCTAATAAAGGAGGGTCTGAGCTCAAGACACCCCACTCAAGAGGATTCCTTACTAACCACAGTTTGTAAAAGCAAGGTACATAAATATTTTTATAGCGTAAAAAACACTGCTCAAGAGTCGCTAGTTTTAGTTCTAAGTACTATTTTACTAAGCCTGTGATGTGTAAACAAAATCCTCAGCTGTTCTGCTTGCAAAGGATAACTATATCACTAATACTACATAGGATGTACAAAAATAAAGAGTGCAGTTCAAACATTAAGTATACATAACAAAGAACATATTGCAAACCAAATAACATATGTCACAACTCCTGTGTTAATGTGTGTTGATCACAAATAAAACATGTCCTATAGATCTGGATGTATGAAATTTAAATAAAGACTTTTCTTGATATCACCTAATGAATGGACCTATTTAACTAAAAGTAGGTCAGATGTGCGTTTGCCTTTAAGGGGTTTACTCCACGGTAAAGTTTTTTTTTCCCCTCACAACTTCCTCCTTGGTGGTCTTTGGGTTCTATCTATATAGACACCTCCAGGGCTACTCCGCTCAAAAAAAGAAATGCTCTGATAGTGTAATATCGTTAAAAAAAAAATATATATATATATATTGATATTTATTAAAAGCATAAAACAAGTCACTTACAAGCAAAGTGCACTAAATGAGTAGTGCACCACTTTTGGGAACATACTGTAGCGAGGGAGGTAAGTTCAAGTTGCAGACCAGATATACCACTGGTGATCCAAGAAATATAATGGGGTAACCTCATCTTTAAAGTACAAAAACAAATACAAATAGGGAAAGGAAAAGAAAATGGAAAAAAAAAAAAAAAAAAGAACCAGTACTTGTCCTAAATGTATCAATAATCATTATTACCGTAGTTACTAAAACTCCAGTAATTATAGGTGTTAGTTACAACTGCTGGTCTAAAGCAGCCTTAGGATGGTATAACCATGAATTCCAGACTTTCTGAAATTGTAGGGCCTTAAGGATTTTGAGTGCTAGGAGTTTCTCATATTGACATTGTACATTTCCCCGGGAAACAATTCCATCCATTTTGGGCGGTATTGGGGATTTTCAATGGCTGGTGACGGAAATCCTGGCTGAAAATAGTATGTAGGCAATTACTATTCTGTACTTTACTTGGAATGATTCTATCACTATATTGAGAATGACAAGCTCTGGGTTTAGAGGTTGGAATTCACCAGTGATTTTGCCAATTAGGACAGCTATTTGTTTCCAGAAGTAGGTTATATGAGGGAAACCCCACAAAATGTGATGCAGGGTGCCTATTTGGTTACACAATCTCCAACATTTATTAGGGGAGTCTTTGAATATGTTGCAAAGTTTATATGGGGTCATATACCACCTATGGTAAATTTTTGATAGATATCACAGTGGTAATTACATGTAGACATTTGATAACTTGACTGGATAGCTTTTTGCCATTGGGGTAGGGAAAAATCGCTTATCAGTATTTTTTCCCATTTGAGCATGTCAGGTGTTTTGGCCTATAAGGCTTTGTTTCTCAACTCTGGTCCTCAGAGCACACTAACAGGCCAGATTTTAAGTATTACATTGGGGAGATGCAGACTAGAATACTGCAATCACTGAGCAGCAAATTATATCACTTGTGATGTATTTCAGTTTTCTTGCAAACCTGGGCTGTTAGTGCGCCCTGAGGACCGGAGTTGACAAACACTGCTCCAAGGAAGGACCTATGAATATAGAGTAGGATGAGGAAATGCCACTGACCTGTTTATTTGATTTGCCTTGAAGGAAGCTCCATATGGGATTATGAATTGCTATATTGTCACTGCATTTATTAACTGAATGAACATTTAGAATTTGCATCCTAGAGGCCAGTTGGATCAGGAATCCCCTGGCAAAAGTCTTATGAGAGCACCACAGATTAAATATACCTTTAGAGGAGTTAGAATTAAATGACAATCATTCCTCTAATTGTGTCTTTTTTTTTTTTCAGGAGAATTTATTGAAAGAATTTGAAATACAGAGGAACATATATCTGCTGAAATTTGAATTTTTTTAACTAAGTCGTGTTTACAGTAGAGAAAACAATAACTTACCTTTTCTTACAGAGTGCATGAATTACTCTAAGGGTGGGTACAGGGTAGAACAGAGTGAGAGCATAGAAAGGAGAAGAGGAAAGATTTGTTGTACCCTGAACTCCAGTTCAATGAGGGGGGTTAAAATGAATATACAAAAAAGAACATAAAACTCTTAACGTCAGAATAAAAATAAATTGTGAGCCGTTAGGGAGAAGGACAATTGGATGGATTCTCCTTGCATAAAATATAAACATTTGGGGGGGGAGCAAGCGTACACCAACTTCTTTATGTCGAGACTTGTGGATAGTTGTAGATTAAAAAGAAAAATAGAGAACATAAAAGGAAAACATAAAAGAGCCAGCTAGTTCGATGAGAGAGAAGGAATTTTAAATGGGTGTCCTCCTAAAGCGATTGGAGGCCCATGTAATGAAAGAATGGTCTAATTAAAGTTTCTAGTTCCTCCCGTGATAGTATTGAGTGGATAAAGGTTTGCCATCTGTGGTAGAAACGTTTCCTGGACGTATTATGGTTGACGACTGTGTTGATTTTGTCCTTGTAAAGTAGCCAAAGTTGTTCCTGTTTGACCTGGGAAATTTTTGGGCACAAGGGAGAGGTCCAATTTATGAGAATGGTTCTCCTGGCTTTTAGGAGGCAGATTAGGATCCAATCCTTCTGCTGTGTGTTGGCAGTAGGGGACCTTATTAGGAGTTGTTTGTCCCAGTACCCACAAATTAGAAGAAGAGGATCTTTTGCAAGTTGGAACAGGGTCATCCCAAATATGAAGGATATGACTTGGTCCCAAAAAACAGAGATATATTTGCACGCCCAAAAGCGGTGAATTAGGGATGGTTTTGGCTGGTAGCAAAGAGGGCAGGAAGCAGACAGAGTTGTTTTTTTCCGACAGGAAAGGTAAGTAGGTGCGATGGAGTAACTTCATTTGCGTTTCTCTCCAAGATTTGCTGGGAATCAGCTGGAGAACTTTATTGTACCCCTGGAGTAGTTTGTCCAGTAAATCTGTGTCTGGAAAGTCTTTCCCCCAATTTGCCATTGAAGACGTAGAGAGAGGTGGGGTGAAGTCATGGACCAAGGGTTTAAAGATGTCCGAGATGGTATAGGAACCTTCTGTAAGTAAGCAATCTGTTATGGTTATCAGAATCTCTTTTCTCCCTTCCCACAGAAGGTGTGGATGAAGCTGACACATTGCCAGTAGAAGAAGGCCAGTAGTATAAAGCATGAGAGCTGTGAAGAGAGATTTTTTTTTGCTATGTTACTTAGGCCCTTTTGTTGCCATAAGGAAAAACATTTTTGATCTAATCCTGAGGGGAACATGGGGTTGCCTTGGATTGACAAATGCCTAGAGATAAAAGGGGGGGGGGGGGAGATATAGGCTTTATCCCACAGAAGGAGATTTTGTTGCAGATCTGGACAAAGGGATTTCCATTTACCGTATATATTTGAGTATAAGCCGACCCGAGTATAAGCCGAGGCCCCTACTTTTACCACAAAAAGATGGGAAAAATCATTGACTCGAATATAAGCCTAGGGTGAGAATGCAGGGCGGCGGGCATGGTACAGGAGAATGCAGGGTGACTGGCATGGTGCAGGAGAATGCAGGGTACTGGCATGGTGCAGGAGAATGCAGGGTACTGGCATGGTGCAGGAGAATGCAGGGTACTGGCATGGTGCAGGAGAATGCAGGGTGACTGGCATGGTGCAGGAGAATGCAGGGTGACTGGCATGGTCCAGGAGAATGCAGGGTACTGGCATGGTGCAGGAGAATGCAGGGTACTGGCATGGTGCAAGAGAATGCAGGGTACTGGCATGGTGCAGGAGAATGCAGGGTGACTGGCATGGTGCAGGAGAATGCAGGGTACTGGCATGGTGCAAGAGAATGCAGGGTACTGGCATGGTGCAGGAGAATGCAGGGTACTGGCATGGTGCAGGAGAATGCAGGGTACTGGCATGGTGCAGGAGAATGCAGGGTACTGGCATGGTGCAGGAGAATGCAGGGTACTGGCATGGTGCAGGAGAATGCAGGGTACTGGCATGGTGCAGGAGAATGCAGGGTACTGGCATGGTGCAGCAGAATGCAGGGTACTGGCATGGTACAGGAGAATGCAGGGTACTGGCATGGTACAAGAGGATCCGGGGTTGTGGGCATACTACAGGAGATGCAGTGCTGTGGGCATGGTACAGGTGGACCATGCCCGCAGCACTGCATCCCTTGTAGTGTGCCCGCAGCCCTGCATAATGGCAGGTAGTGAAGCTGTTTCACTTACCTGTTCCAGAGGCGCCTTCATTTTAAAAATGGTGCCGCCACGTCATTGTGCACGTGCCGCCGCCCCTCGTATACTTTCGGCTATTCCCGGCCTCTCCCGAGCGGCGGCGCGTGCGCGGTGAAATGTATGCGACGGGCGGCGCCATTTTTAAAGCTTAGGCCCGTCGGAGCCGCCAGGGACTTTTTTTTTTCCTTGACTCGAGTATAAGCCGAAGGGGACGTTTTCAGCACAAAAAAAAGTGCTGAAAAACTCGGCTTATACTCAAGTATATACGGTACATTGTTGTAGTACCACCAATGAGTATGGGTGTGACATTGCTGTTTCCATAAGGCAGTTGGAGTAATGAGAGGCTTTTGAAATCCAATCCAGGCTGATTCAGAGCAGGCAGGCTAGATTACCGGCCCTGATATTTGGGAGACTAATGCCCCCTTCTCTCCCGGGGAGATACAGTTTTGTAAGTGCTATACAAGGTCGCTTTTTACGCCAAATAATTTTGGAGATGGCTTTGTTCAGCAGCTGCATTTTAAAAGTAGTGGTATGGTTTGAAGTGGGTATATCAGATGGGCAAAGCTGACCATTATTAATAAGTGGCATCTCCCCAGAAGAGAAAGAGGCAGATCCATCCAGCTTTCTAATTCTTGAATCATTTTTTTTTTTTAAGCAAAGGAGGATAGTTTAGAGTGTACAGGGAAGGAGTAGTTTTGCCTAATTGTATGTCTAAATAAGTTATGTGGAATTTGGCTACAGTGAAGAGTGAGTTAGTTATCCAGGTAGGGTTTAATGACTGGCCTATAGGGAGAATTTCACTCTTAGTGCGGTTGATACAAAGGCTGGAGCAGAGTCTAAATTTATCAAAGGTTGTCTTAATGGTGGTCATGTCAGTTGCCGGTTTTGCTGAAAATATGAGTACGTCGTCTGCAAATAAAGCGGTACGTAGTTCATGGTCACCTACATTTAAATCGTGTAGTGGGGTCTGCTCAGTCAGATATCTGGAAAGGGGTTGAGTGCAAAGAGCAAAGGGGGCAGTCATCAGAAAGAAGACCTGCCACCACCAGTCTGGCTGCGGGAGAGGTGTACATAGCATTTAAAAGCACCCGTAAAACCCATTTTGGTTAGGACCAATGACAGTCAGTCAAAACTAATGTTGTTGAAGGCTTTCTCCACGTCCAAAGTGATGATGGCAAAGTACCCAACCCAGAGTTAATTTTAGCATGTTCTTGGACCATCAAGACCTTCCGAATGTTTAGGGTGGGTGTTCTCCCGTTTACAAAACCTAACTGAGCAGAGTGTATCAGAGAGGGGAAAATATTCGCAAACCTAGTGGCAACAATTTTTGAGAGGATCTTGACATCCAGATTTAAGAACAATATGGGTCTATATGATCCTGGCTCGAGAGGATCCTTTTCTTTTTTTGAAAGTAACTTTATAATGGCTTGATTCCCTGTGGGTGAGTAAAGGCCTACTGCCTTTATGCCGTTATATAGACACAAAGAAGAGTAGGTTTGATTGTGTTTTGAAGGGTCCTATAGAATTCACTTGTATGATGGGAACTTGCTTCCCTATAATTGGTTAAAAGCATGTTTCTTAAATGAGGTAGCATAAGATATGACCTTACCCCTCAGATAGGCCTTGCCTGTTTCCCAGAATAAATTAGGGTTATCCATTTATGTTGAGTTAGCGGTGGGAAATTCCTTCCAGGCCAAGTCCATATATGTCTGAAAGGCAATGTTATGCAAGTATGATGGAAATCGCCATAGGCAGGGGATTAGGTTGGGAATCTGAAAATTTGAGTGACACTGAGATTGGAGCATGATCTGATCTGGCTATGTCATGCATCTCTGCTTCTGTGATAATTGGGATAATACTGTCAGTACAAAATAGGTAATTACTTCTAGTGAATATATTGTATGGGGTGGAATAGAATGTTAATTGCCTGTCTACAGGGTGGAAGTCTCCACACGTCAGTGAGATGAAGGTAATTCCTTTTTAGAGGCAAAGTAGGTCATGCCGGGATCACTCTATCATGATGATCTATCATCCGTCGGGTGCAAAATGGAGGTAAAATCTCCACCTACTATGTGGAAACTTTAGTAATCTGGTACACAGATCCCCAAAAAATTGTTTCCCAGGGTTGTTGGGGGCATATACGTTTGAGATTAAAACATCTCTATAACCTAGGCTGATGTGGGCAGTGAGGAAACGTCCCTGGTTATCAGAGTCAACTGTAAGGCTGCATTCACACTTGAGCGTAGCGTTTTCGCGTTTTTTCGCACGTTTTTTACCGCAATTTTCAGGTCGTTTTTGGAGGCAGGCATTGACATCTATCAAAAACGCTGGTAATCAGCCCAAAAAAAAAAGCTCATGTACTTTTTTCAGCTACAGGCATTTTGCTTCAGGCGTTAAAACGCTCAGATGTGAACAGGGGCCATTTAAATGAATGGGGTTTTACTTGTTGGGCGTTTTGGAACGTTTTTTTTGAGCGTTTTTGGAGCTGAAAAATGCTCAAAAACGCCCAGGTGTGAATGGAGCCTTAAGATTTCACAGGGAACGTTCTTATAGAATAGAACAAGCACCCGGCCTTTTGGCCGACTGCATCGGAGTCCAGCACAGTGTCCACCCAAAGCTTCTTCATACGATGGAAGTCAAGAGATGTCAAGTGGGATTCCTGTAACAAGGCAATGTCGGTTTATAGTCTCTGGCGGTGGTGTAGTATTTTAGTCTTTTAATGGGGGACCTAAGCCCTTTCACATTCCATGGGGTAACTCTCATGGGGGGTTGTTAGGTCAAGGGTATGGGCTGATTTTATGATTCTATAAGAGTTATCCAGGATGAAGGTAAATATTCAGTTGGGAGATAGTAGTGAGACTTTTATGGTTTGAGTCCTAGACTTGAAGAAAATGGTAAAAGTACAGGTGCACCATAGGGAAAGAGGTAGAAAGGAAACATAACATAAATAAACCATAATACGAAACAAACATGGAACGTTTTTCCGCATGGGATCACTTTATGAGTCAGCTCTCATACTGACCAGATAAGAGATGTATAGGTTTCCCCATTTGCGGGGGGGGGGGGGTATAACAGGTAAAGAAGACAAAGAATGCTACCATAATAGAAACGAAATAGCAGTCATTTCTTTTACCCATGAAAATAATTAAATTAAAAGGAATCCCAGGGAACGGAGGAGTCAATGAGGTTTAGAGCGATTGCTCAGACCAGAAAATGTGACGTGTTTTGGGGAGTCCTTATGTGGGCTTCACTGATCCAGAGGACGAGGTATCAGGGCTGGCCTTGAGGAGAGATTTGGTTGGTTTCCCGATTGTAGTGAGCACAGGTACATCTCTGCCTCTGATGGATTCTGAAAAGAGAGCTGATCCACACTGGGAGCTTTGAAGTGAAGAGTATCAGGAAAGGCCAGCGTAAATTTTACTTGTTGCTGGTGGAGCCCTGTGCAGATGTGTTGGAAGGCTTTTCTTCTTCTTCGATTTAGTAGTCGGCAAAGATCAGAATCTTGATTCCATCAATTTGTAGGGATCTAGATCGCATTTTTTTTTTTGTAAAATTACAGATTTGTCTGTGTAATTCAGATATATAGCGATATTTGGACGGTGGAGGAATGGTAGGCAGAAGATGCTCCCATGCGTTCAGCCTGCTCCACTGTGAAGTGGCCTTGTAGGCCTAGTATTTCAGGTATGCGAGGGGCACAAAATTCTGCTATGGCTGAAGCCTGCATGGATTCTGGAACCCCCATGAAACGCAGATTGCGGTGTCTGGATTTGTTCTCCAGGTCCTCCAGCTTCTGGATTATATATTGGTTTGTTTTGTCCTGTGTCTGTTCCGTGGCCTGAGCTTGGTAAAGCTCCTGCTCTAGATTAGATATCCTTTGTCCTGCTTCATTTAGCCAGGTGGCATGCTCCCCCAGTTCCTTTTTTATAAGCAGCATCCCTGCATTTTCAGCCTTCTCAACAGAGGCTTCTATAGAAGGGGTGAGGAGTGTAGCTACTGCTCAGGCTATACGCTCTGTGCTGCTGTCCTCCTGATGCTGGGAGGGAGGGGCAGAGCAGACACTCACCTCCATTGCAGGCGCCTCCCCCATGTTAGAGAGCAGGGCTGGGTCCCTGATGTCGGGTGGACGCTGGTCGGGTTGTGATCGTGGATCGCTTTTTCTAGAAAAACGGTCCATGTCTATGGGAGAGCTTCCTGGATGATGTGTGGGCAGCGATGGCTTTCCACAATGATTTTTTAGGCAGGTTTGTGGGCCGAGCTGCAGGAGCTGATACGGAGAACAGCTACTCCATACGGCCCTGGAATCGGAAGTTAATTGTTTCCTTAATTCTGTAATATACCCCAAGGTAGACAAAATAGGAATTATTTCTCCACAATGACATATTTCTACCTGTTTGACCTTCTGAAATCTCAATAAAGATTGGTGCGTGGTCAGCCCACAAAATGAATATTTGTGCTGTTACCACCTTTTGTAAGAGACTTCTATCAGTAATAAAAAGATCAATTCTCGAATAAGTGTTACGGGGAAGTAAAAAAAAAGTTTGTAATCAACGTCACGGGTCATAAAGGTCCTCCTGGAACAAAAAAAAAAATAAAGACCTGTCTTTCTTTCGGAGTTTCTTGCTGTAGTGCCTTTTTCTGGATCAATAGGGATGTTGAAGTCCCTACATATTAAAAGTTGCCCTTTCTTGATTACGCGTGCCTTGGCCAGTGTTTTCCCTATAAATTCGGTGCCATCTTGGAAGGTTTGGATGTCTGCTGGCCTGAAAAAAGATCCTGCTGAGCCAGGGCTAGTCTACAGTGCGACCATCCCCTCCAGCAGCCGACCATGCCCCCCCCCATTACAGCATTTTCAGCTACACTTCTTGGTAGGCGTGATGACATTACTAGGCCCTGTCCGAGACATTTTGTCACAGTCATATTACTTTTTCAAAGGGTTAAACTCTCTTCAATCATGTGATATTGGTTTGAAGTTACACAGCATATATCAAGAAAAGTCTGCATTTCATCCAGATACAGTGCCTTGCGAAAGTATCCGGCCCCCTTGAACTTTGCGACCTTTTGCCACATTTCTGGCTTCAAACATAAAGATATAAAACTGTAATTTTTTGTGAAGTATCAACAACAATCATGAAGTGGAACGCAATTTATTGGATATTTCAAACTTTGTTGACAAATAAAAATCTGAAAAATTGGGCGTGCAAAATTATTCAGCTCCCTTAAGTTAATACTTTGTAGCGCCACCTTTTGCTGTGATTACAGCTGTAAGTCGCTTGGGGTATGTCTCTATCAGTTTTGCACATCGAGAGACTGACATTTTTGCTCATTCCTCCTTGCAAAACAGCTCAAGCTCAGTGAGGTTGGATGGAGAGCGTTTGTGAACAGCAGCTTTCAGTTCTTTCCACAGATTCTCGATTGGATTAAGGTCTGGACTTTGACTTGGCCATTCTAGCACCTGGATATGTTTATTTGTGAACCATTCCATTGTAGATTTTGCTTTATGTTTTGGATCATTGTCTTGTTGGAAGACAAATCTCCGTCCCTCCCGGTCTCAGGTCTTTTGCAGACTCCATCAGAATGGTCCTGCATTTGGCTCCATCCATCTTCCCATCAATTTTAACCATCTTCCCTTTCCCTGCTGAAGAAAAGCAGGCCCAAACCATGATGCTGCCACCACCATGTTTGACAGTGGGGATGGTGTGTTCAGGGTGATGAGCTGTGTTGCTTTTACGCTAAACATATCGTTTTGCATTGTTGCCAAAAAGTTTGATTTTGGTTTCATCTGACCAGAGCACCTTCTTCCACATGTTTGATGTGTCTCCCAGGTGGCTTGTGGCAAACTTTAAACAACACTTTATTATCTTTATCAAATCAACACTATGGATATCTTTAAGAAATAGCTTTCTTCTTGCCACTCTTCCATAAAGGCCAGATTTGTGCAGTATACGACTGATTGTTGTCCTATGGACAGAGTCTCCCACCTCAGCTGTAGATCTCTGCAGTTCATCCAGAGTGATCATGGGCCTCTTGGCTGCATCTCTGATCAGTCTTCTCCTTGTATGAGCTGAAAGTTTAGAGGGACGGCTAGGTCTTCGTAGATTTGCAGTGGTCTGATACTCCTTCCATTTCAATATTATCGCTTGCACAGTGCTCCTTGGGATGTTTAAAGCTTGGAAAATCTTTTTGTATCCAAATCCAGCTTTAAACTTCTCCACAAAAGTATCTCAGACCTGCCTGGTGTGTTCCTTGTTCTTCATGATGCTCTCTGCACTTTAAACGGACCTCTGAGACTATCACAGTGCAGGTGCATTTATACGGAGACTTGATTACACACAGGTGGATTCTATATATCATCATTAGTCATTTACAGTGGGTACGGAAAGTATTCAGACCCCCTTAAATTTTTCACTCTTTGTTATATTGCAGCCATTTGCTAAAATCATTTAAGTTCATCTTCTTCCTCATGAATGTACACATAGCGCCCCATACTGACAGAAAAACACAGAATTGTTGACATTGTTGCAGATTTATTAAAAAAGAAAAACTGAAATATCACATGGTCCTAAGTATTCAGACCCTTTGCTCAGTATTTAGTAGAAGCCCCCTTTTGATCTAATACAGCCAGGCGTCTTTTTGGGAAAGATGCAACAAGTCTTTCACACCTGGATTTGGGGATCCTCTGCCATTCCTCCTTGCAGATCCTCTCCAGTTCTGTCAGGTTGGATGGTAAACATTGGTGGACAGCCATTTTTAGGTCTCTCCAGAGATGCTCAATTGGGTTTAAGTCAGGGCTCTGGCTGGGCCATTCAAGAACAGTCACAGAGTTGTTGTGAAGCCACTCCGTTATTTTAGCTGTGTGCTTAGGGTCATTGTCTTGTTGGAAGGTAAACCTTCGGCCCAGTCTGTGGTCCAGAGCACTCTGGAGAAGGTTTTTGTCCAGGATATCCCTGTACTTGGCCGCATTCATCTTTCCCTCGATTGCAACCAGTCGTCCTGTCCCTGCAGCTGAAAAACACCCCCACAGCATGATGCTGCCACCACCATGCTTCACTGTTGGGACTGTATTGGACAGGTGATGAGCAGTGCCTGGTTTTCTCCACACATATCGCTTAGAATTAAGGCCAAAAAGTTCTATTTTGGTCTCATCAGACCAGAGAATCTTATTTCTCACCATCTTGGAGTCCTTCAGGTGTTTTTTAGCAAACTCCATGCGGGCTTTCATGTGTCTTACACTGAGGAGAGGCTTCCATCGGGCCACTCTGCCATAAAGCCCCGACTGGTGGAGGGCTGCAGTGATGGTTGACTTTCTACAACTTTCTCCCATCTCCTGACTGCATCTCTGGAGCTCAGCCACAGTGAACTTTGGGTTCTTCTTTACCTCTCTCACCAAGACTCTTCTCCCCCGATAACTCAGTTTGGCCGGACGGCCAGCTCTAGGAAGGGTTCTGGTCGTCCCAAACGTCTTCCATTTGAGGATTATGGAGGCCACTGTGCTCTTAGGAACCTTAAGTGCAGCAGAAATCTTTTTGTAACCTTGGCCAGATCTGTGCCTTGCCACAATCCTGTCTCTGAGCTCTTCAGGCAGTTCCTTTGACCTCATGATTCTCATTTGCTCTGACATGCATTGTGATCTGGAAGGTCTTATATAGACAGGTGTGTGGCTTTCCTAATCAAGTCCAATCAGTATAATCAAACACAGCTGGACTCAAATGAAGGTGTAGAACCATCTCAAGGATGATCAGAAGAAACGGAAAGCACCTGAGTTAAATATATGAGTGTCACAGCAAAGGGTCTGAATACTTAGGACCATGTGATACTTCAGTTTTTCTTTTATAATAAATCTGCAACAATGTCAACAATTCTGTGTTTTTCTGTCAGTATGGGGTGCTATGTGTACATTCATGAGGAAGAAGAATGAACTTAAATGATTTTAGAAAATGGCTGCAATATAACAAAGAGTGAAAAATTTAAGGGGGTCTGAATACTTTCCGTACCCACTGTAAGTCAACATTGGATCATTCAGAGATCCTCACTGAACTTCTGGAGAGTTTGCTGCACTGAAAGTAAAGGGGCTGAATAATTTTGCAAGCCCAATTTTTCAGTTTTTTATTTGTTAACAAAGTTTGAAATCTTCAATAGATTTCGTTCCACTTCCTGATTGTGTCCCACTTGTTGTTGATTCTTCACAAAAAAAATTACAGTTTTATATCTTTATGTTTGAAGCCTGAAATGTGGCAAAAGTTTGCAAAGTTCAAGGGGGCCGAATACTTTCGCAAGGCACTGTATCTGATAAGACACATTTTCTTTGTGTTCTATACACATGAACACATGAGTTGTGACGTGTTGCTTAGTTTGCATTGTTTTTTTTTTTTCTTTTTATGTATGCTTAAAGTGGTAGAAAAAACCCAGCTGTTTACTTGTACCTACAGGTAAGCTTAAAATAAGTCTTATCTGTAGGTACAGTAAAAAATATCCTAAGTGTGCATCATTTAGGAGATATTTACTATAGTAGCAGCTGGTGACCCCACTTTAAAGCGAATACAAGATTTTAGTGATTCGTATAACTGACTATTATGACTTAAAGTGATTCTAAAGCCTTAAGGTTTTTCTTTACCTTAATGCATTCCTTGCATTACTTACCTGAGTCCATTTTCGATCTAACGCTGTGGACCCCAGAAGAGGAGGAATGAGGCTGCTCTGGGGAAAACCAATGCACAAACCAGATGAGTATGACGTTTATTATAATAATAAAAAAAAAAAAAAAAACACAAAGCTTTACAACCACTTTGTGTATCAGCCTAGGTACCAACGTTTTAAATATTTTCTAACCTTACATTTCCCTACCTATGTTACAAAGTGAGAAAATATTATTATTTGTGAGAGTAATAACAAAAAATAAATATATGTATACTGCATATACATCTGGCATATTACTTATTGGTTTGCATAGATAGGTGTAATCTTTACCATCACTAAGAAAAAATAGCTGATTTAAGACTGGTAAGGAAGCCATGGAGAATAATGTGCATGCATACCTAATGAGACAACGATAGGGAGAAAATAATTACTCTGTATAATTTGAACTTAATTACCTATATCTCTATATGTGTCTATAATTTTCTCGGCATTGCAGAGTGTACTTTGAAATAATTGAATCTCCATTTCAAATGTATACTCAAACGGAGTGCACAGTGCCTCCTACATCTACATGAAACAGTCTTTAAGGCAACAATGAAACAATTAAGTAGCTCATGTCTATTAGCTAAATATCAACTTTTCTCTATTGCTTTAAGTTGTTAAAATGATGATGTTGTAATGCATTCTTTCATTTTAAGATCAGTGTCCCCAATACACAAGATAACAGCTCTTCAGTCCCTGACACCCTCACAAACCAATAAACCTGTAGCTAATGGTTTTACCACATCATTCTGACTGACAGCCAAACTCATGTCAGATGAGAGCTGGTAAAATTCTTACTGTACCATAAACTGAACCCCCCCCCCCCCCCCAACGTGGTCAATCATGTCATGTTGAGGAGAAGAGCAAGAAGCCAAATTCATGGGTACCTGACAATGCTGCTGACCAAAGGCGTTTGTGGCTAGATCACGAGGTGCAAACAGGGGGGGGGGGGGGGGGGATGGACAATTAAAGAAAACTAATGCAGTCACCACATTGAATGATTTCTACGTTGCAATATATCACATTTGTGTTTTGGGTCTATCACCACCAGATTTCTTGAATAACTCCGAACACCCCACTTCAGTATGGGATCAATCAAAATGGAATATACACAAAGATACATACACACACACACACACACACACACATATATATTATATATATTTTATTATATCTTTTCATGTGACAACACTGAAGAAATGACACTTTGCTACAATGTAAAGTAGTGAGTGTACAACTTGTATAGTGGTGTAAATTTGCTGTCCCCTCAACACACACTCAATGTTTAAACCGCTGGCAAAAAAGTGAGTACAACCCTAAGTGAAAATGTCCATATTGGGCCCAAATAGCCATTTTCCCTCCCCTGAATCATGTGACTCCTTAGTGTTACAAGGTCTCAGGTGTGAATGGGGAGTAGGTGTCTGAAATTTCGTGTTATCGCTCTCACTCTCTCATACTTGTCACCCGAAGTTCAACATGGCACCTCATGGCAAAGAACTCTCTGAGGAAATGAAAAAAAATAATTGTTGCTCTACATAAAGATGGCCTAGGCCAGTGATAGCGAACTTTGGCACCCCCAGATGTTTTGGAACTATATTTCCCATGATGCTCATGCACTCTGCCGTGTAGTTGAGCATTATGGGAAATGTAGTTCCAAAGAATCTGGGGTGCCAACTTTCGTCCATCACTGGCCTAGGCTATAGGGAAGTTTGCCAAGACCCTGAAACTGAACTGCAGCACGGTGGCCAAGACCATACAGCGGTTTAACAGGACAGGTTCGCTTGAAACCATCAGAATGACCCACAGTTGCTTAAAAGGGTTTAGATCTGGAGGTGTGTTTGGGGTGGTTATCGTGTTGGAATACTGCCCTGCGGCCCAGTCTCTGAAGTGAGGGGATCCTGCTCTGATTCAGTATGTCACATTACATGTTGGCATTCATGGTTTCCTCAATAAACTGTAGCTCCTCAGTGCCGGCAGCATTCATGCAGTCCCAGATAATGACACTCCCACTGCCATGCTTGACTGTGGGCAAGACACACTTGTCTTAGTATTCCCACCTGGTTGCCGCCACACATGCTTGACATCATCTGAACCAAATAAGTTTATCTTGGTCTCAGCATACCACAGGACATGGTTCCAGTAATCCATGCCCTTAGTCTGCTTGTCTACAGCAAACTGTTTGTGGGCTCTCTTGTGCATCATCTTTAGAAGAAGCTTCCTTCTGGGATGACAGCCATGCAGACCAATTTGATGCAGTATGTGGCGTATGGTCTGAGCACTGACAGGCTGACACCCCACCCCTTCAACTTCTACAGCAATGCTGGCAGCACTCATACAGTGCCTTGCAAAAGTATTCATCCCCTTGGCATTTTTCGTGTTTTGTTGCCTCACAACCTGGAATTAACATGGATTGTTAGACAATTTGCATCATTTACTTTTCAGAACATGCCCACAACTTTGAAGACTTTTTTTTTCATTAATATCTCTGTATTTAGCACCATCCATCTTTCCCTCAACTCTAACCAGTTTTCCAGACCCGGCTGCTGAAAAACATCCCCACAGCATGATGCTGCCACCACCATGTTTCACTGTGGGGATGGTGCTCTTTGAGTGATGTGATGTGTTGGGTTTGCGCCAGACAGAGTTTTCTTTGATGGTCGAAAAGTTAAATTTTAGTCTCATCAGACCAGAGCACCTTCCTCCGTACATTTTGGGAATCTCCAACATGCCTTTTCGCAAAATCAAAACATGCCATTTTGTTTTTTGCTGAAAGTAATGGCTTTCTTCTGGCCATTCTGCCATAACGCCTAACACTACGGAGTGTACAGCTTATTGTCCTCCCATGTACAGATATTCCAGTCTCTGCTGTGGAACTCTGCAGTTCCTTCAGGGTTACTTTAGGTCTCTGTGCTGCCTCTCTGATTAATGCCCTCCTTGCCCGATCCGTGAGTTTTGGTGGGCAGCCATCTCTTGGCAGGTTTGCTGTTGTGCCATGTTCTTTCCATTTGGTTATGGTAGATTTGATGTTGCTCCTGGAGATCATCAAAGATTTGGATATTTTTTTTATAACCTAACCCTGACTTGTACTTAACAACATTGTCCCTTACTTGTTTGGAGAGTTCCTTGATCTTCATGGCAGTGTGTGGTGCCGCTTGCTTAGGTGTTGCAGCCTCTAGAGCCTTTCAAAACGGTGTGTATATGCAATAACAGATCATGTGACACTTAGATTCCACACAGTTGGACATCATTACACTAATTATGTGACTTCTGAAGGTAATTGGTTGCACCAGAGCTTTTTATGGGCTTCATAACAAAGGGGGTGAATACATACGCACATGCCAATTGTCTGTTTTCTATTTCTAAAAAAATAGTTTTATGTATATTTTTTTCTCATTTCACTTCACCAACTTAGACTATTGTGTTCTGATCCATCACATAAAATTCAGATTAACAAAACACTGAACTTAAGGATATAATGTAACAAAAAGTCAAGGGGGTGAATACTTTTGCAAGGCACTGTACGTCTATTTCCCAAAGACAACCTCTGGATAGGACGCTGAGCATGTGCACTCAACTTCTTTGATCGACCATGATGAGGCCTGTTCTGAGTGGAACCTGTCCTGTTAAACCGCTGTATGGTCTTGGCCACTGGGCTGCAGCTCAGTTTCAGGGTCTTGGCAATCTTCCTTTAGCCTAGGCCATCTTTATATAGAGCAACAATTCTTTCTCTCAGATTCTCAGAGAGGTCTTTGCCATGAGGTGCCATGTTGAACTTCCAGTGACCAGTATGAGAGAGAGAGAGCGAAAACACCAAATTTATTCACACCCGAGACCTTGTAACACTAAGGAGTCACATGATTCAGGGGAGGGAAATGGCTATTTGGGCCCAATTTGGACATTTTCGCTTAGGGGTGTACTCACTTTTTTTGCCAGCGGTTTAAACATCAATGACTGTGTGTTGAGTTGTTTTGAGGGGACAGCAAATTTGCACCGCTATACAAGCTGTACACTCACTACTTTACATTGTAGCAAAGTGTCATTTCTTCAGTGTTGTCACATGAAAAGATATAATAAAATATTTACAAAAATGTGAGGGGTGTACTCACTTTTGTGAGATACTGTGTGTGCATATAGTTAATTTTTTCCCTTTTTTTATTTTTCATTTTTTTTTATGTATGTTTTGTGGTAGCATAATCTACTTATGCATTGGTCTGACATCCTTACATTTTCAGACTGTGAAGGTCAAAAGAGGAAGGAATTAAGCTACTACTAACAAGAGAAGGAAGACCTCACCTCTGTGGTGATGTTCACTGATCAACATGTGTGCTGCAAGGGTTAAGTAACACTAAAATGTCAAAGTTGAAGACACTGAATACTGGTGTTACCCTCTAGCTATATAGTGTTGGAAAAGTGTGTAAATTACAAGGATGGCTGAACAAAATTACAAATTCTTTGGCAGATAAAACTTGCCTATGTGGCAGGTATTCTACTTTAATACTTTGCTTCACTTGGGGCCAGAGCTGGCATAAAAAGAGACCACGCACACATAAAAAGTAGAACAGAAAATCGAAGTGGTGACTGGAGTCAGTCTGTTATCGTAAGGAAGAAAAGAAGCAACAGCAATCCATTTCGGAAAGCCCTTGAGTAAGTAGGTATCACAAGCCTGATCTTAAACGAAAAACGTGCCTAAAATTATATGGATATATAGTTGCTCTTTCTGCAGCAGAAAACTGTATTCTGCAACTGTTTTTACTTGTGGTCCAATGTGCATTAGGTAGGTAGTTTAGAAATGATCTAATCGGGCACTCTAGAAACCATTTCATTTAGTTTAATGTATGAATTGGAGCATGAAATGACAAAAAAGAAGCAATTTTCCTGTGCACATTTATATTCCTAAATCGCAGAAATGTGTTATCTACATTATTATTTTTCTTCCACTTAGATCCTCTGAGTATTTTACCCACAGCATAAAATGTATAAAAGAGATACAACAGACAAGGCCAACAAAGGAAAAGAATACAGAATACAATGGCTCTTTGGGCACAGTTACTGATGTTCAACGCTAGTGATACATGTTAAAGCATATCCAATTACAATTTACAGGGTAAGTAATATAGCAGGAACTCCAGCTGACAGAATAATTACAGCTAAGCTATATGGGTTATTTTTACCTGTGTGTTTATGTAAAAGTGCTTTCATGATATTCGTCAATTGCAGTATGACCTCCCTAAAGCTCAATAAACTTTTTATGAAATAGGTGTTCATTGTTTAGTTGAAAGGGTAACCAGCTGAAAGAAATAATTCTGGGCATGCAATGGTAATTTTATGAGCTTAATTCTGGTTTATGCTCATATGCTGACCAATATGGATTGAAGCCTTAGAAAAAGAGAAGTGGTTATTTTACAGTGCTACTTGGTGAGACTGCAGCTTCCTGGCTGATAATGGTGTGTGGAACAATCTCCTTCTCTGAGAACCACAGGAGCTATTCTCACTTGACCTTCATTCTTCATGCTTAGGTTACTCAAAAAAAAATTGATATCATATTAGCTTTGGGGGTTCCTGGGTCCATGCCAATCACTGTTTTTAAAAACAGTTTGCATGAATTCTATGTACCTTCTCTTTTTCTAGTTTGCACGTTGGACAATTGAAAATCACAAAGTAAACCATGAAGTTTGCATTTTCTAAGGAAAAAGCTTAAGGATACATTTTCATGAATCATAGCTCATGCAGAAATACACAATTGGAGACTGACTTTCTATGCTGTTTTTTTTTTTTTTTTTTAATGAAAGCAAATGGAAATAGTAGAATGGATCATTAACAAGCACAGCAGCAAGGTGCACAAAATGGATGACACAATAAGTAGAGCTCATCAGGCAGGCTCTTTTGCAAATTTTAAAGCCAAACTCCACATTGTGCAGACTCCCCTTTGAGTAACTATTCTGAAGCCTCTAATTTATGCAGTGATAACTAATGGGAATGAGGTATTATGAGACTTGTGTATTTGTATAGCCTAACTGTGCATATGTGTACCCTATACATAAGCTAGAACTTTTCATGTGTGTGTATTCACTCACCGGCCACTTTATTAGGTACACCTGTTCAATTGCTTGGTAACACAAATTGCTAATCTGCCAATCACATGGCAGCAACTAAATACATTTAGGCATCTACATGTGGTGAAGATGACTTGCTGATGTTCAAACCAAGCATCGGAATGGGAAAAAAAGGGGATTTAGGTGACTTAAACTTTGCATGGTTGTTGGTGCCAGAAGAGCTTGTCTAAGTATTTCAAAAACTGCTGATCTACTGGGATTGTCATGCACATCCATCTCTGGGGTTTACAGATGTAGCACCACCCCCGCAGGAGCTGCTGATTATATTATTGGGTCTACACCCTGCCTAACAACCCAATCAAATTGGCTCGATCCCTCCTCAGGCACAACTGACCCAGAATAGGACTGGACTATCAAATAGATACACAGGTTGGAATACAATACTTCACTATGCAACAATACCTTGTTACCTTCTTGAATAGTAGTCCTTCTGGGTGACACAATGGAACAACGCACAAGATTGTAATTAACCAAACTTAGTTTACTATATATCAAATTGAATAGGGGAGATACAATACAATACAATACAAGTCCATAAAAGGTTATTTAAAACAGCTTTAAAAAGGTAAAAGAATACCCCCACACTCCTCCTGCATTAAGGCTAGACACAGTACCAGGTAGGTGGGCCTATCTGAGTCCCTCCCCCAGAGTTCTCTTCTTTCTTGTTGATCTTCGCTAGCAAAGTTATTGAATAGAGCTCATTTGTAATCCAGATTAGGAATAAAGATCAAGAGAGAGAAAACAACGAGCTGTTAGTTGTCACCGCAGGGTGTCTGTGTAACTGAGCAATAACTTCTGCGAGAGAGATAAGCCTCTGGCGACTCCTTTACAGACCTTATTGTTTGTCTATGAGTCTCCTGAGAGAGTATGGTGATAAACCCCGGGGTTTTATCACCTCCTGCTGCGCTACCGCTATCTGTAGATAAAACTGTCTCTTCAGCAGATAAAGTCAGTTATTGGGCATGTGCCCTCTCACCAACAGAAGTTTCTCCTTCGCGCGCTTCCACTGCGGTCTCAGTCCTTTGGCTATATGCCAGCCGCGCGGGGTCCTTCTGGCGGATGACTTCCGGTCTCGGCAAACAGCAGTATGACCTCCAGGAATGTGCCTCGTGCTTGAGATGGGACGGTTCCACGTCGTCCCTCCAGGCTAAAAGGCTCTGGCCCAATATCCAGTGTCAGTCCTTCACTCTCGCTCGCTGGTTCCTCAGAGTCCAGCGCAGAAAGGCCCCCCCTTCGCGCGCTTCTCTCTCCTTTAAATAACCTCCCCCATAGTGCCGTGCGGTGCAGCCGTGCACCCTGGATCTTGCAAAGCAGCCTGGGAGATGTAGTTTCTTCATCTTGTGAAAAGGAAGTCACAGCCCGGGAAATTCCATGCAGCTACCACTAGAGGGAGCCTAGTTCCTGGATCTTGCAAAGCAGCCTGGGAGATGTAGTTTCTTCATCTTGTGAAAAGGAAGTCACAGCCCGGGAAATTCCATGCAGCTACCACTAGAGGGAGCCTAGTTCCTTCCCACATATCAAACAGTGTCTTTAGGCATGTTTAACCCCGCTACACACTCCCCCCACTTGAGAAACTTTGGTCCCCAAAGAGGTCAACAGTATGTACCCTAGTGCATAGGTTGGCATTATACAACAAAAACATTAACATTTTGCTGAAATAAGTCAATCTGAATACATCCAATTTTGTATTCTAATAGCAGTGCAACAGTAAAACGATAAAGTGCAATTAATAAGCAAATAAGTGATTTCTACAGTGTTAATATAGTGCTGATTTCTAGTGCTTTTATATAGTGCTCCTTTAAAAAGCACATGTGCCTTTGCAATTTCTTAAACACTTACATCTTAAAGTTTGTGTTGAAAAAAAAAACATCAAAAGGTGAGAAAGAGAAAAAAACATATAGTGAGGTCAGAGCAACAAAATGTGCGCAAACATTAACTCACAAAGTAAACCAAATTGTGAACCTCAAAAACTGTGCTTATTATAATGGCCAAACCCAATATCCTTATGTACAAACTTAAATGCAAACGTTTTCTACTTCAATACTTTGTTCTCATGATCTCTCACAGACCCCCCAAAACTTGGGTGGCTTGTACAGTTGTGCCTGGGGGTGAGCTAGGGTTGTCCCCCACCAAATCTACAGTGGAGGAACTAGGCTGGTCAGGAGACCTTTTGGAGATAAAAACAGCTTCTTCCGAACATTCACCCAATTGATCATAGGTCAGTCTCTTAGGTGGGTGAATGACTCTCCTTTCCCTCTGTTCCCGTGGAGGCATGCTCTCAGAGGTACTAGGATCAGGCACTTCTGAGGATTCTTCCATGTCCCCCTCCTCATGTTCCAACACAGAGGCACCTGATGGCTCAAGAGAGGTCAGTTCTTCTTCAGAGAAGGGTGCAACCTCCTCCTCAGGATCTTCATCCTCAGCTGCTTCTTCTGGAAGCATATGAAAGGGTATAAATTCAGGGGCTTCTGCCCGAAGGGCTCCTCTATCAGCCAAGTCAGACGAAGACAGGGAGGCAGGTGTGGGTTCTGGCAACTGAGATGACCACAACCAGTCGGGTACCTCCTCTTCATCTTCCAAATCTTCAGATGGAGAACTTCCCTCTCCCTCATCTGGGAGCATCGTCTGAGATCTGGTAACTGGTCTGGACCGGCGAGAAGTCGAAGGGGCCGCTGACAAGTCTTCCACAGGGGGCATACGAACCGCTTCAGAGAGAGGCAGCAAATGGTTCCGATGCCAAGCCTTCAATGGACCCACACTTCCCTCAGGCCGAATTTGGTACACAGGAAGGTTTGGCAGTTGCTTACAGATAACATAAGGTTGGGACTTCCAGCGGTCTGCCAACTTGTGTTTTCCCGGGACACCCAAGTTTCTCAACAAAACCCTGTCCCCTGGTTGCAGGTCATGGATCCGAACTTTTAGGTCGAAATTTTTTTTATTCCGCAGTCCACGTTGATCAGATGTGGCCTGAGCCTTGTCATAGGCCGCTTTCAGACTCTTCCGCAGTCGGTCCACATATCCTCTATGCGATGCTGAAGAGGTATGATCAGGCGAAATGCCAAAGGCCAAATCCACTGGCAACCGAGCCTCCCTTCCAAACATCAGCCGATAAGGGGAATATCCAGTAGCATCACTGACAGTGCTGTTGTAGGCATGCACAATGGCAGCTACGTGCCTGCCCCAATGCTGTTTCTTCTCTGAGCTCAAAGTCCCCAACATATCCAAAAGAGTCCTGTTAAATCGTTCAGGCTGGGCATCCCCCTGTGGATGGTAGGGAGTGGTTCTAGTCTTTTGAATGCCTAACATATCTAACAGTCTCTTGATCAGTCTGCTTTCAAAGTCCCTTCCCTGATCAGAATGGAGGCGCTGTGGTAACCCATAATGTACAAAGAACTTCTCTACAAGAACTTTGGCTACCGTTGAGGCCTTCTGATCCCTTGTTGGGAATGCTTGAGCATATCTGGTAAAATGGTCTGTTACCACAAGGACATTCCCCTGGCCACTCAGATCAGGCTCTAAGCAAAGGAAATCAATGCACACCAGCTCCATGGGTCCCTGACTTTGTAGATGGCCCATTGGGGCTGCTTGACGTGGCAGAGTCTTCCTCTGTATACACCGGACACAAGAATGACAGTATCCTTCAACTTCGGCCCTCATACAAGGCCAGTAGAACCTGTCCCTGACAAGCTGAAAGGTTCTTTCGGGCCCCAGATGGCCATGATTATCATGAAGAGCGGCCAGAACTCCCTCTCTGTATTTAGCTGGTAAGAACAGTTGCCACT
The DNA here is from genome assembly GCF_965119305.1 of Pelophylax lessonae. Lineage (NCBI taxonomy): Eukaryota > Metazoa > Chordata > Amphibia > Anura > Ranidae > Pelophylax > Pelophylax lessonae. The sequence goes on from NC_138770.1 coordinate 383,961,950, forward strand.
TCTCCTCCAGATCTTCAGATGGACCTCTCCGGTAGGCCACTCCTTCTCTGATCTGTAACCGGGTCCACTCTCTATGCAACAGACGGGCCCCCTGAGGGGAGTCAGTTAGAAGCAACTCAGGGCTCTGGATCTCCAGGGCTTCCAAGAGAAGTTTTCCCAAAGGGTCTTCCAACTGCTCCTTCCGCAAGTCCCTTTTGGACAGCCGGGGCAAACCCTCCCCTTCAACTTGGGTCACCTGGCAGTAGCATTTGGGTACTCCGATAGCCGAAACCCCAATCTCTTCTGCTCTTGACCCTCCTCGGGATCGAAATTCAGTTCCCTGATATAGGGCACGCACCCCTTCTGGAGCCAAATGAGTCCATTCTTCCGCAGGTTCCTGTGGAACATGCAACCTTCTGGATAGGGCATCTGCATCCCTATTTCCGATTCCTGGCCGATACTTCAGGCCAAAATTGAAGCTAGAGAGGGCAGCCAACCATCGATGTCCTGTTGCATCCAGCTTGGCCGTAGTCAACAGATAGGTGAGGGGATTATTATCTGTCTTGACAATGAATTCAGCTCCGTACAGGTAGTCTTTCAATTTGTCAACCACTGCCCACTTCAAGGCCAAGAATTCAAGTTTGTGAGTAGGATAATTCCTTTCAGCAGGCAGTAGGCTTCTGCTCACATAGGCAACAGGTCGCAGATGACCCTCATGCTCCTGATAAAGTACCCCCCCCAGCCCATCTCGGCTGGCATCAACATGCAGTTCATATGGTTTTGTGGGGTCCGCATAGGCCAACACAGGGGCAGTGGTTAGGGTTTCCTTCAGCTGGACAAAGGCCCCTTCGCATTCCGGGGTCCACTGATCCTGGATGGATTCCTTAGCCTTCCGGGGGCCCATGGTGGACTTCGCCGGCTTTACCAACTCAGGGACATCATCTTCTTCATTCTTCAGGAGCTCATTTAGGGGTCGGGCAATCTGGGCGAACCCCTCCACAAACCTCCTGTAATAGGAGCAAAAGCCCAAAAATGACCGGAGTTCGGTCACATTTGTGGGTCTCGGCCAGGAAGCAACAGCATCCAGCTTGTCCGGGTCAGTGGCCACCCCTTCTTCAGACACGATATGGCCCAGGTAATGGACCGAGGACTGATAGAATTGGCACTTCTCAGGAGAAAGTTTCAGACCTTCTTCATGTAGCCTCTTCAAGACCTTTTCCAACCTCTCCTCATGTTCTTCTAAAGTTCTGCCAAACACGATAACATCATCCAAGTATACCAGTACCTCTATCAAATTCATATCTCCAACGGTCCTCTCCATCAGCCTTTGGAAGGTAGCAGGGGCCCCGGACAACCCCTGAGGCATGCGATTGAACTCAAAGAACCCCACAGGGGTGATGAAGGCTGTTTTCTCCCGATCTTCAGGGTGCATGGGGATCTGATAATACCCACTCTTTAAGTCCATCACACTGAACCACTTCGCCCCTGACAGACTCTGTAGGGCATCTTCGATTCGAGGAGTGGTATACTGGTCTGGGATGGTTCTTCTGTTCAGCGTTCGGTAGTCGATACAAAGCCTCAAAGATCCATTTTTCTTCCGGACTACCACTATCGGGGAAGCATACGGGCTCCTGGATTCTCGGATAATCCCGATCTTTTTGAGCTCTGCCAGCTGTTGACGTAGATCTTCTAAGTCACCTAAGGGGACTCGCCGGACTCTCTCCCTGAAAGGCTTGTCCTCACTCAGGCGGATCTTATGAGTAGCGCTCCTGGCACATCCCACGTCAAACTCGTCCTTAGAGAATATTTCCCTACATCGAGCAAGTTGTGCCTTGGCCCTCTTCACCCATTCCGGCGGGAGGGCAGCGTTTCCAGAGCAAAGCTCCTCTATAACCGCTTCACCCTGTTCCTTTTCTTTGAAATCAATGGGGGCAACTGGGGTAGCCGGGTTGACTTGGCCCAGGAGCACTCTGGCCGGTACCTTCACTGGTGTAATAGAGGTGTTTCTGACACTCACTAAAACCCTTCCACGGTTTTCCTGTAACACCTTCAAAGGGATCACCTCAGGGATCACTTCTATCCCTCTCTGTCTCTCCTTTTGACCTGATTCAAAGATAATGAAGGGACCCGGCTGTTGCCATGTGAGTTTAACAGAAGCCTTAAAACAGGCCACCTCTCCTGGCTGTAAGACCTTTTCTGCTCTATCCAGCTTCCAGAGTCGTCCAACTCCTTCTGCGGGGGTCTCTTGCTCCAACACTAATCGTTGGTAGGCCTGCCGTAGCATGGGATGGATCCTTGGCGCCTGAGCATCTTGTCCCTGGACCAGTTGTATCAGAAGGCGCCTTACCAGGTCAGTGTTTGTTCCTACGATGAGAGAGCTTTTGTTGGCCCCTGGTGGACGAGGACAGACCACCGCTAAGGTGTCGAAGGTTTCCGCTTCACCAGCCACTGATGGATCAAAGGTCAACTTGATTGGCAGATACCCGTCATAGGGAAAACTTTGGGTCCCAATACCCCATATCTCCAGATCTTCCAACTTCTGCAAAGGTAGATGGGTAAGATATTTATCATAGAAGTCTCTATACAAAAGAGTCACCTGGGCCCCTGTGTCAAGGAGGGCTCTTGTGTAAATTCCTTCCACCTGAACCGAGACCACTGGGGAGGGCCCGACCAAGTTAGTTGGGAATTCTCTTGATGTAGCCTGGTTGTCTGATTCAGTTCTCTGTACCCTGGCCCTCTTCTCCTTTTTCTTCCTTGATCTGGGCCCCCGCTGAACCCGGTGTGCATTGACTTTCCTTCCCTCAGTAACCCGGAGTCTAGAACTGGGGGTATTATATTTGGGTCTGACCCCCTGACTCAGTTTCCCTGATCCTGCACCACTTCTGGAGTCCCTTAAGACTGGCGGACACCCGGTTGACTCCTTCACCGGTGTCCTCTGAAGTTTCCCGCTGGCTCGCGAGGTTTCGCGGCAGCATTTCCTGAGCTGGGACATACCCTTCTAACATGCCCAACTCCCCCGCAGTTGAAACAAGTTAACAATCTTGCAGGCCGTGGCTCTGGATCTGTGCTGAGACTAACAGGTTCATCTGGCCTCTCCGATATACTCCCCTTGGGTAGAGTGGATACCTGACCAGTCAGGATGGACACCATTTCTATCAACTGAGACACTTGGGTCTTTAGGAGTTCAACTTGAGAGTCACCCTCTTCCACACTTATCACTCCAACCCGGGCAGTTGAGTCAAACTGCCGACTTTTCTTCTTGTTGTCCAACATGACCTCTTCCTCTCTGACCATTCGAATCAGATCGGGGTATTCTAGAATGCCGCCATCTCGACGAGTTCGTAACAGTATGGCAATGGGATCTAAAGGTTGAGCCCCTTTCAGAACCTGTCGTGCACGAGTCTCATCTATTTTCCGGGGGTCTATTCCTTTCTTTAACAGAATCTGGTGGATAATCCTATCCAGACGTTTAATGAATTCGGACAACTTCTCCCCCTCTTCTTGATAACAGTGGTCCAACTGGTAGAGAAGTTCAGCCGCGTTCTCCGTCCGACCAAACACATCTTGCAGAATGTTCAAATAATCCTGTGCAGTGCAGTTCTTCTTGCTAAGCTTTAGATTACGTACAGCCTCTAATGCAGGTCCCCTTAAACTCTCTGTGATCCTCTGCTTCTTGTGCTGTTCTGGTACCTCCCATTCCTCCAAAGCCTGAGTGGCGGTATCTAGCCACTCTTCGAACCCATCTTCTGCTGAAGGCACAGGCTGTTTCCCAGAGAATGTCCGGAGCTTCCTATATCCAGTCATCAGATAGCTCGAGGAGTCCCTGCTACATTTTGCCACAATCTCCCCAAGAACAGCACACAGTTCTGAGCTAAAAGTCGACAAAGGTGATGACTCAGGATGCCCTTCTTGGACACCTTTTTCTTGGCTGGATACCCCAGGGGTGGTGGATGAGGGACCCGCAGTAGGAACTCCTGGATGTATCAGGAAAAGTTCTGTTTGGTCAATAGTTTTTACACTGTTTCCATTGAAATAATCAGGGACCCCTTTCCTCCACTCACACAGTGCATACGTGTGTGGGGCAGTGGTGTCAGTTTTTATGTCAATCACCCAGAATTTCCTGTCTGTGGATAGTGCCCTTAAAACAGGGAGGAGCTTTTCTTCAGTCCAGGCTTCTCCCTTGATTTCAACCACCAGGCCATTTTCCACTATGACATTCTCTTCCTTGCACCACTCAGCAGCAGCAACAGGATCCATTTCTGCGTGGGAGGGGATTCTGGGGCTGAGAGGGTTGTGTTGCAGGACTGTAGAAATCCCGGATGAGCCCCCACGTGTAGCACCACCCCCGCAGGAGCTGCTGATTATATTATTGGGTCTACACCCTGCCTAACAACCCAATCAAATTGGCTCGATCCCTCCTCAGGCACAACTGACCCAGAATAGGACTGGACTATCAAATAGATACACAGGTTGGAATACAATACTTCACTATGCAACAATACCTTGTTACCTTCTTGAATAGTAGTCCTTCTGGGTGACACAATGGAACAACGCACAAGATTGTAATTAACCAAACTTAGTTTACTATATATCAAATTGAATAGGGGAGATACAATACAATACAATACAAGTCCATAAAAGGTTATTTAAAACAGCTTTAAAAAGGTAAAAGAATACCCCCACACTCCTCCTGCATTAAGGCTAGACACAGTACCAGGTAGGTGGGCCTATCTGAGTCCCTCCCCCAGAGTTCTCTTCTTTCTTGTTGATCTTCGCTAGCAAAGTTATTGAATAGAGCTCATTTGTAATCCAGATTAGGAATAAAGATCAAGAGAGAGAAAACAACGAGCTGTTAGTTGTCACCGCAGGGTGTCTGTGTAACTGAGCAATAACTTCTGCGAGAGAGATAAGCCTCTGGCGACTCCTTTACAGACCTTATTGTTTGTCTATGAGTCTCCTGAGAGAGTATGGTGATAAACCCCGGGGTTTTATCACCTCCTGCTGCGCTACCGCTATCTGTAGATAAAACTGTCTCTTCAGCAGATAAAGTCAGTTATTGGGCATGTGCCCTCTCACCAACAGAAGTTTCTCCTTCGCGCGCTTCCACTGCGGTCTCAGTCCTTTGGCTATATGCCAGCCGCGCGGGGTCCTTCTGGCGGATGACTTCCGGTCTCGGCAAACAGCAGTATGACCTCCAGGAATGTGCCTCGTGCTTGAGATGGGACGGTTCCACGTCGTCCCTCCAGGCTAAAAGGCTCTGGCCCAATATCCAGTGTCAGTCCTTCACTCTCGCTCGCTGGTTCCTCAGAGTCCAGCGCAGAAAGGCCCCCCCTTCGCGCGCTTCTCTCTCCTTTAAATAACCTCCCCCATAGTGCCGTGCGGTGCAGCCGTGCACCCTGGATCTTGCAAAGCAGCCTGGGAGATGTAGTTTCTTCATCTTGTGAAAAGGAAGTCACAGCCCGGGAAATTCCATGCAGCTACCACTAGAGGGAGCCTAGTTCCTGGATCTTGCAAAGCAGCCTGGGAGATGTAGTTTCTTCATCTTGTGAAAAGGAAGTCACAGCCCGGGAAATTCCATGCAGCTACCACTAGAGGGAGCCTAGTTCCTTCCCACATATCAAACAGTGTCTTTAGGCATGTTTAACCCCGCTACACAGAGAACGGTCCAAAACAGAGAAATTATCCAGTAAGCAGCTGTTGTGTGGATGAAAACGCCTAGTTGATGTCAGAGGAGAATGGGCAGACTTGTTTAAGATGATAGAAAGGCAACAGAAACTCAACCACTCGTTACAACCAAGGTATACAGAATACCATCTCTGAACACACAACACATCGAACCTTGAAGTAGATGGGCTATAACAGCAAAAGACCACACTGGGGGCCACTCCTGTCAGCTAAGACCAGGAAACTGAGGCGACAATTAGCGCAGGCTCACTAAAATAGGACAACCGAAGATTCAAAAACGTTGCTTGGTCTGATGAGTCTCGATTTCAGCTGCAACATTCAGATGGTGGGGTCAGAATTTGGCATAAACAACATGAAAGCATGGATCCATCCTGCCTTGTATAAATGGTTCAGGCTGATGTGTAATGGTGTGGGGGATATTTTATTGGCACACTTTGAGGCCTTTAGTACCAACTGAGGATAATTCACCATGTCACAAAGCTCAAATCCTCTCAAACTGGTTTCTTGAACATGACAATGAGTTCCCTGTACTCCAATGGCCTCCACAGTCACCAGATCTCAATCCAATAGAGTATAGAGATTTGCATCATGGATGTGCAGCTGACAAATCTGCAGCAACTGCGTGATGCGATCATGTCAATATGGACCAGAATCTCTGAGGAATGTTTCCAACACCTTGTTGAGTCTATGCCACAAATAATTAAAGTGTTACTAAACCCATTAATATAAAAAAAAAAAAAAAAAATGTCCATCAGCCAACCCAGCACTGCCCACAGCCTAAAAAATAATCTTTTACATTAAATTATTGCAGCTATATATCTTGTTAGCTGATCTGTATACTGTGATACTCCAGAGTGTTCATGTAGGAGGAGATTTCACTGCCTCTTGAAATCCTTTATAGCCTGTGTCCTCATCCATGAATCAAGAAGTGACATCCCACCCACTGTGTTCTTTTTTAGTTACTGGGCATGGAGGAGGAGGGGGGGACTGGGCTGTCATTTAGGACCTGTATACACGCCCACATGTGTGATGTGAATACCATGTGACCTGAATAGCTCAGCTAAAATCAAGAAAGCTTTCTCTCCAGCAATAGAGACCAAACTGAGCATGTACAGCTGAGCTACACTTACTATGTCTTATCTGAACTTGCCCAGAGTGAATGTGCAGGAGGGGGAGGATCTGTGCATACAGGATCACACAGCCTTTTTACACAATGCAGAGGATTAATCACTTAGGTTACACAGTGAGTATAACAACAAGCATGCTATTCTGCATCTATAGACCGAATTTACTGTTGTGGGTTTAGTAGCACTTTAAGGCAGTTCTGAAGGCAAAAGGGGGTCCAACCCGGTAGTAGCAAGGTGTAACTAATAAAGTAGCTAGTGAGTGTATATGTATGTACAACATGCACTGGTTTCAAGTGTCCCAGTTCTTCATCAGATTTACAAAGGGATGCCTAAAACATTTATTAACTTGTATGTAACGGTGTACCGTGTAATTTTTTTTTTTATTACGGTCACAATGGGGCTGAAAAACCAGTATGCACATAGTCCACTTTATAGACATGAAGAGTACAAGACACTGATATATCTACTATGTACTGCAGATGAAAATTAGGAACATAGAGTCCAGGTGCTTCTTCTCCCTAAAGCTATACATACTGTAGTATACAAAATAAATTGCTACACTTTCTGATGTATTCACAGCAGAAAGGAGTCAGATGAATGTAAAATGTGTGTTTACAGATCTTCCTGCCTGCCATCCAACATATGATAGCAGAAAGCAGAGCCAAGGCAGGCATATGTTAGAGCCTGGTACCAGGTCTTGCACTCCCCACTTCCACAATAAACACATGAGCCATGTTTAAAAATGCAAACAAGTTCAAGGCTGCAATAGATACTAGTTTGTATCAATAAATTGACATTATTATATTCCAAAAAGCTGGTTACTTAGGGTTAAGTACAACCATGTGGAAGTCAAAGGAGCTTGCTAACAGTAAATTTAGTGACTTCTACCCCTGCCCTTGCCCCTTGTCTATTGTGAGTTCAACACAACAGGAATATAGATAAAAGGAACCAAGCTGAGATTTTGAGTCTTTAAAACCCCAATGTCATAAAGGGGCGCAAGACTTGGAATCCTAAATTTTCAAAAGATAAACAGATGTAAATATATTACTGCTTTGGATGAGGAATAATATATAAATTGCTACTTCACTAGATCATTCCTCCTTTAATGGTATGAGAGGGACCAAACAGGTATAAACAAATATCCTTAAACTATTGAAGAACAAAGCAATCAGTTTAAGTTAGCTCAGCTGCTCTAATAATATATTGCAATACAATCTGATAGAGTGCACTCTGTCACCTATAGGGGGCCCCCTTTCTATGGATTATATGGGTCTCTTCCTGAGCGAGGCCTTGCTAATCTTCGACAGCAGTGAAGCTCTCAATCATTCAATGAATGATAATTGTAATCCAGAATGAGAAAGGGAAATATTTGTAATCCAACCGTAAAGAAATATTGATATCCAGGCTGTGTCTAAAATGTATACAGTCTAGGGGTTTGGGAGTATACAGTTGAGGCCTTTTTGGTTTACCACGCACTAATACAGAACTGCAGTGTCCTATGGCAACCGTTCTATCACAGTGAAACTCCCTTTATATCTGTACTGCGCCACAGGCATTTCCTTGCTTTGTATCTGTGAGTTACAGTATCTGCTGTAATCAGATATCTCTCACCCAATCCGTTGGTGTCCTTGCTCAGCAGTCCTCCATAGCAGGCCGGTTACTCCGCGGTAACACCCGCCACCTCTCTCCGGTGTCTCTGCTCTCAGTCTGTCACCTTCTTCCGTGACATCCGCCACCTCTCCAGGACGTCTTCTGCTAGGCCCACGGCCTCTCTTTCTTGCACACCGCAGCAGCTCTTCCTCTTCCTTCCACACAGCACGCTGTCCTCGAGGCAAGAGAGCGAACCTGGGAGTAGAGTTCAATCCAGTGTGCCTTCCACAATCTTCACCCTCTTCAGAACTACATTTCCCACACTCCAAAACACCAGTCTCTTAACAGAAGCCCAGATATTAAAGGGATAGTACATCAGCCTTAATCACGCTGGAACGGATTTCTTCACCTGGCTACATGTGAACTGAGCCTTAGCCTATTTTCTCTAATGGTTGAAAGTTAGAGAATAGACACGCAAAGCTCTGGAGCGAGCCTACTTGGGTGCCCCCATAGCGAGCTTTTTGCTCTGAGGGCACTTGGCAGGAGGGAGAGGTCAAAAGTGCCAACAGGGGACCCAATAAGAGGAGGATCGGGGCTGCTCTATGCAAAACCACTGCACAGAGCAGGTAAGTTTGCTATCTTTTTTAAAATCATAGCCTTTAATATCGCTTTAAAAAAGAGCAGCACAATATATATATATATATACATATATATATATATATATGTATATATATATACACATACATACATATAGTAGGTGTCTTTACTTCATATCTGCAGAAATTTTCCCCAGTGATATAGTCTGTTTAAATAACGGCAGATATTACAAAAATGCATGTAACTGTATGCATTTTTATTGTGAAGCTCAGAAATATATGCAGTCAAAAAATTCAGCATACAACATTTATAAAGCTTTGCAAAAAATGATGTTTGTGTTACAATAGATTTACATAGTCTGCAATGGCAACAGATGCCCACAAAATGGAAGGCATTTGTGCTCAAGTCAGGTATTTGTGAATATTATGAATATATTAATGAATTTTGTCTTTCTTTTATATACAGTTTATACCTACATGCATCTTTACAAAATATTCTGTGCCAGATCTGAAGGGAAATGTTTAGCACACTAACAATGTCATTTCTGCTTAAAGTGTCATTTCAAATGAAGCAGGCTGTAGAGTGTGACGACTAGACATTGACATTACTTGAAACTACAAAATGCCCAATTTTCCTAATTAACTCAAAGAGAGAATTACTTGGCAATAAACAAGTCCTACAAATTCTGTGCAAATGATTTGAAAATAGGGATGCCTGCCAGTCCACCAGTCACATTGTAAAATCTTCTCAAGCTGTTTCTTGAAAATATTAAGTGGAGCTGCCAGCTCTGGCACAAAACAGTGCCCATTCCTTTCCCTGACTGAGCAAACAGTGAGATACTAGACATTAACCTGCTGAAGCCTATATTGGCCACCTTGCTTTGGCTCAGCATAAGCATAATTGCAGGACTGGAATATAAGAAGCATTTACAGCGATATATGCACTGCAGTCCAGTATCCAACTGTTCATTATGAAAAAAAAAAAAAGCATAAATACATTATTAAATTACATAGTAATGAGATATCCTACAATACAAGATTCTCAGAATTTATAAACTGTCAACAATACATTTTTCTCTCAAACTACAGGGGAATTTCAGTTTTAATATTAAATATGGGTTAACCTTTCCCATTTCTCACTGTAGAACAAGTGCTACAACATTCCTTGATTTTCAAATGTATCTTCTAGCGACATGAATAATTTCTGAAAACCATAAGTGCCGGTTCACATTGGTGCGATGCAGGAACCCTGCAAATCCACTGCGGGTTCCTGCATCACACCCAACTGGCAGGTAGTTCACACTGCCATATACAAACTTCTGGGAGTGTCAATACAAAGGTAATGACACCCCAGATTCGTTTGCATATCGCAGTGTTAACTGTCAATTTGGACAGGAATCGGATCGCATAGGTGTGAACACCCTTACAATTCGATTCTGGTGCAGACCAAAAAAAGGGTCCTGCACAACTTTGGTCCGAATGCGATGTAAATTCAGCCATGCAATCTGTATGGCTGAATTTGCATCGCACAGACATCGCACGTGGTTTGCAGTGCAGAAGAGTGCGAATCACATGCAATGTCTGACCGCTACAGTGTGAACCGGCACTAAGCCAAAGCAGTTCCTGTAAATGTGGAATACAATGCCGTATTGCAGTCTATAGGATGATTTGTTCCCCACTTGCAACACCTGTTTGCACATTAATAAGCTTAGATCTAGAAAAATATGACAACAGTTGTAAAACTGAAACAGATTTGCTACCAGCTAACCAGACATTTTAAGGACAGACAGCTAATATAGAGCAAAATTACCATTTGATTTTCTTGCTAAGCTATTTTTCCAGCAGTAACTATGAGCTTCATTGCTTGCCATTCCCACACGGCACAGCACTGTTGTCTATTAATCTGTTAGAAGTCAGGCACAGGTCTTAAAGATCAGAAAGCAAGTAAACACAATAATAGGACAATAAAAACACACAAGATATCAAACTGAAATTAATAGTAACAAAAAAAAAAAGGTGAAACAGAAATCATTGTAATGAATGGGGCAACAAAACTTGGAATACAAGTACTTATGGGTTTGGAAAAAAAAAGGAAGCACATGTAGATGAATAGCCACCAAGAATATACTGTTAATCTACCTTATATGAACCAAACATCCTTGCAAACCCAGATATTACCAAATAAATTAGAAAAAAAGCAGAGCTGTAGTAGGGACCCAGCACACACATCCACTATAGGCTGCCTATGTAAAACAACAAGAAGGGGCAGCTACAGGACCCGTTTCCTTGCACAAGAAAAGACAAAAGCTGCGACCAGTCTTTACTACATAAATATCCTGTAAAATGTTATACTGGATTACTGCTTATAAGAAATAAACAAAATACACCAAGATCCAAGTAAGAATATGCATGCTTGTTGTATTTAGACAATATATGCATTTTCTAGAGTTTAGGTTTAAGGAGAATGTTCAGTGAATATGCTGAAAAATAGAAAAAAAAAAGGCAAAAAACAATAAAGGCTTAGGAAAACAAACATTTGGCTGCAGATATAGGGATTATCATATATCGTATAAACAATTGCTAAGTATTAAGAGCCGGGTTCACATTGGTGCGATGCGGGAACCCTGCAAATCCACTGCGGGTTCTGGCATCACACCGGACTCACAGGCAGTTCACACTGCCATATGCAAAACTGCTTGGGATTGTCAATACAAAGTTAACGACACCCCCACATTAGTTTGCATATCACAGTGCGAACTGTCAGTTCGGACAGGAATCGGATTGCGTAGATGTGAACACCCATGCGATTCGATTCTGGTGCGGACTAAGAAAAGGGGCCTGTGCGACCTTGGTCCAAATGCAATAGAAAATTCAGCCATGCAATGTGTTTGGCTGAATTTGCATCGCACAGACATCGCATGTGATTTGCACAGCAGTGCGGTGATATCTGACATTGCTTATGTGTTAACCGGCACTAAAACAAAACTCCATCTCATATGTTTAACTCATAAGTGTGACTAGAAGCAGTTATCAGACCGAGCAAGTTACGACCCTTCAAGTCTGGAAGGTAAGGCTTCAAAGCATCATTTCACAGTATTTAACCACTTATCACAAATCGACATAGCTCTACGTCGGCTGCAATAAGTGGTTGTACCGGGGTGATGCCTGCAGCTAGAGGCATCATCCCGGTACCATTTTTTAGAGCCGGCGGTTGGCTTTTAGGCGGTAATGACCGATGTGGCTCGGGAGCCGCTTAATCGTTACCCCAGCGAGTGGGAGGGGACGCCCCCCTCTCGCCGCCTTCCGTGGCTCTGCCTGGGTCTTCCACCGGGAGACTCGAGCAACCAGCCGACGCGTCCGCTGACTGGTTGGAGTCCCAATCAAAGCTGGATGCGGCTTTGATCGGGTTTCAGATGACGTAACCTGGAGGTGGCATCCATGACGTCATGTCAGGGTTACTCGGCTGCTAAAGGCGCCAAATTTAAAAAGTGACTGTATTCAAAATGCTGTTTTCTCGATTTTGAATACATTGAAGTGCAGTGGAGGGGTCTGGGGTCTTTTAGACCCCCGATCCCTCCATAAAGAGTACCTGTCACTGCCTATTGCTGTCACAAGGGATGTTTACATTGCTTGTGATAGCAATAAAAGTGATCAGATTTTTTTTTTTTTAAACCTGTGCTAAAATTAAAAAAAAATAAATAAAATAAATAGGAAAAAAAAAACTAAAAATAACCGCCCATGTCGCCGTGAGCTCGTGCACAAAAGAAAACGTATATGGAAGTCGTGCCTGCAAATTAAATCGCTGTTCAACCCACACGTGTTAAGGTATTGCCACGATCGCAAATGCAATAAATTAAAAAAAGCTACTCTGTAACTCTAAACTGGTAACTGTTAAAAATGTTTAAAGCGTTGCCTATGGAGATTTTTATTGACCGTAGTTTGTCGCCATTCCACGGGTGTGCTCAATTTTTAACCATAACATGTTGGGTATCTATTTACTCGGCGTGATATCATCTTTCACATTATACAAAACAATGGGCTAACTTTGCGGTTTTCTTTTTTTTAAATGCAGTGAAATGTAATTTAAAAAAAAAAAATGCAGTTTGAAAGACCGCTGTGCAAATACCGCGTGACAAAAACATTTTATTCTCCAGAGTCTTTGATAAAAAAAATATATATAATGTTTGGGGGTTCTAAGTAGATTTTTTTAGCAAAAAATACTGATTTTAACTTGTAAACAACATGTGTCAAAAATGGGCTCGGTCCTTAAGTGGTTAAAGGAGAAGTATAGGGGTTTATTTTCTAAAACTGGAGATTACAAAATCTGATGCAGCTCTGCATGGTAGTCAACTGGTTTCTAAGTAGCTTGTTCATTTAAAGTACAACTGAAGGCAATACTGTTCTCTTAGTTTTGAAAAGAGTAAAGATGAATAAGAACACCTGCCAGGTTTGTATTGCTGTCTGTGCCCCCGTTAGGGAGAGTCCTTCTTTTTATTTATCCTATTTACCATCATCATTGAAAGTGAAAGTAAACAAAAACCCCATATTTTGGGTTTTCCCCAGAAAAGTAATAGAGGGGAAATCTTCCAATGGGGTCACTAGTTCTGGTGACCTGGGGGTCCCCAAGGAATTTCCTTAATTTGCAGGGATTTCTGCTCACTTCCTGTTTGGCTATGGGACAGGAAGTGAAAGGAAATCTCCATCGGACACAGATGAAGAAAAAAAAATCTGATGGGTTATAACTCTCCCTTACTCTATAAAAAAAAAAAACGTTTTCCCAAAGTTCTAATTAAGCTTTTACAAAAAAAAAAAAAAAAAAGCAGATTGGTTTCTATGCAGACCTGCACCAGATTTTGCAAGTCTTTTTAGAATGAAGACCCTCTGAGTTTCTAAAGCAACATTTAAAGTAATTCTACATGCATGCTTTTCAATATTTTGTATAAATATAGAGATCGGTGAACTGGCCCACTAAAGGCCAGTCTATCTTTCTCTCAACTATTTAGATAGAAGTACAAATTTTGAGTTATTGTAAACGCTACTTGAAGTTATCTAACATATATGAAAAAAAATAAAAATCAACCTTTTATTTGCTAGATAATTATCTAGAACCCCCAAACATTATATATATATATATATATATATATATATATATATATATATATATATATATATATATATATATTATCAGCAGAGGCCCTAGAGAATAAAATAGTGGATGCTGATTTTTTTAAGTCCCATGGTATTTATGAAGCAGCTTTTCAAACACAGTGTTTTTGGAAAAAAATGCAACTGATTGAATTTTAGTGCACACAAACACTATATAATACTCTTTTTGGTAAAACATAAAAAAAAAAAAGATGTTATGCTGAGTAAATAAATACCAAACATGTCATGCTTTACCACTTCATGCCTGGCCTATAGACAAATGATGGCTGGGCGGTAAGGACGACATCCATTGTAAAAGCATGGGCTGTGATAAGTCTATGGAGAGATCTGGGGTTTTTCAGACCTCAGATCTCTCCTCTGCCCTTCAAAGCATCTGATCAAACTGAGATTTAAATTTTCATGGCAGTACCAAGCATTGTGTAAGGCTGTCTGGCAAGGGTGGAGTATAAAGAAAGGAGATCACAGGAGATGCTTGTGAATCTATGCAAAACCTAGTCATAAACGTGTTCCAGATTCCTTGAGAATATTCCATGGTACAAAGAAGCAAAAGTACATTTTTTTATTTATTTTTAATCATTTAAATTGTGATCAGGAAATCTTCATTGAGCTAAGTTTTTCCTGTATGCGATAAAAGATCAAACGAAAAGTTGGTGGTGCAAAAGCTACACTTCAACATTAACTTTACCCAGTGCCATAGCATTTTGCCTATGTTTTCTGACCTAACCCAACCTGGTACTCACTTTCCCATTACTAAATTATACACTGCCTAACCTGTTCCTGGTCCAATCATGTTCAACCCTCCTTTTTTTTGGCTGTTTTTCTACAAAATTTTAATTGTCTAACATTTTTCATTGTGTTAGGTTTTTTTGTGTTCCTGCTTGTTCCTACTTAACAATAAAAACTAAATGCTCAATCACCAAAGTTTACATTTCACTTTGCCGTTTATAGGACTGATCTAACCAGTCATTACAGGACTGCACCCCTGGTTCTCAGAAACATTGGGCGGAAACAACAGCAAAGCACAAACATTTTTTAATAACTTCCAAGCAGGTACCTTAAATTGTGTATATCATAAGTTAACCATGACTGTCCTAATATAATATAAAAAAAAAAAAAATATATATATATATATATATATATATATATATATTATATATATATATAATATTATATAATTAGGAACTAAACATAAAATTATATTTAGAAATGTTAACATGCTTTGCTAATCTAATAATAATACTTGCACTAAGCTGAACACATTGGCATACATTCTTAAGGAAAAAAAAAAAAAGCTAAAGGTCCTCTTTAGAACTTTAAACATGCTTGACTCAAAGAATGTTCAGTTAAGCAAAAAAGTATCAATATTTTAATCAAGAGGCCGAGATGCTTACTGAATTTACCATGAGAATGTCCCACTTTCAGGATTTTAATAAGTCATGAATTAATGTATGCCATTTAAACAAGTTAATGTAAAAAAATGCTACTGTGAAATCGCATTACTCATTTTTTTTCTAAAAGCTTATTTTTTTTCCCCTAAGGCTTGGTTTTAGACTTGTGGTTTGGGGAGGATATTGAAAATATAGCTCATCCGCATAACCCCCCTCCCTCCCCCAATTACTCTACTCTTGCATTCAAACATGATCCATTCAAGCATACTCTGCAGTGGTGCTAGCTTTTAGGGGTCAATACAGGCAAGGAGGAGGCAACATAATGCCTCCTTACTGCCTTTCAAACTACCACATGTATAAACAAGCCCTTACAGGAAGCATGTAGTGATAGAAATATGGAGGTTGCCATCGCTATTCTCCTCATGAAGTGTTTATCTGTTGTGATAATCAAATGCCTTTAATACTCCAAAAAATGCACAACCTGTAACAAATGTGGTTGCATATTTGTTAGTAAGAAACTTCTAAAACTAGAAACCGCCAGTAAACTAAGCTTCCAGGAATAATTCAGCAATGGCAACTTATATATTTCTCTTAGTGACTAGATCTTAATTGGATGACCCTTCAGGCCAGGTGTCAAGCATTGCGGGGGCAATCACATCGCTTGGAGCGTCAGAATAACGACGAAGAGATGGGAATAAGTCCCCTACACTGATAGGGCGTCTAGGACTTCTCCCAGCATTTTTAGGCTGGCATGTGTTGTGATGAACTGGATTCCTGAAACACCAGGCCAGAGACAATTTGGTTTTCGGTGTGAGACATATAGGTTTGTCCACTGCACTTTTTTTGTTCCAAGAAGACAGAATGTTCTGTTGTAGAGTTTGGAGTGGGACTGCACAAATAGAACTACCTCAAAAGAGAATACCATCAAGCCCAGAATTATAGTGCAGAATCACAATGGTAAAGAGCACTTGGACTGTAGATTCAGAGTTTGGGAGTGTAGAGCTAGAAGATTTTCTAGAATAATTAGACCCAAATACACAAAGAGATGTGTTGATTCCTTTCTGAAGGTTCAGAATCCAATAAGCCTTTATAGGGTCTGGACTATCTACATTAAATTGATGGATAAAGATTGAACTGCCTGTTCTCCTAAAATGTTGCCAAGTTATGCCACAATGGGACGATCCTGGAGGCATAGCAAGAGTAGCACTGTGGCAAGAACCTTGGTGAACTCTCAAGATGAAGATGATAGACCAAACAATAGGGCTACAAACTGGAAGTGTTTTTTGCCCCCATCAAAACATAGATAATGTTGATGCACTGAAAACATGTGTGCATCCTTGTCCACAGAGGACAGACGGTCTACCTGTTATAGGGAGACTTTGACAGACTTAGTGGAATTCCATGTGAAACTTTTGAACCGGAAAGAAAACATTTAGAGGTTTATTTACTAAAGCTGGAGAGGGCAACATAAAGCTCACTTCTGCATAGAAAGCAATCAGATTCTAACCTTAGTTTATTTATTTCAGCTTTGGCAATAAAACCTGAAAACGGATTGTTTTATTTGCAGAAGTGAGCCTGATTTTTCACTCTCCTTGGTTTAAAAGGTCTGCAAGTGCCAACAGATGTTTGAGAAGTGTGGGGGGGGGGGGGGGCAACTCTTCATGAGAAAGAGGTATGCAAGCTTTAACGATTTAGAGAATCAAGGCTTGCAGTGGCTTTGCCTGCTTGGGTAAAAATAATACACTTTAAGAAATTATCTAGTAGCAAAACCATCAAAGGACATGGACATCAAGTGTTTTTCTACATTGGTGTTCTTCAGACCAATGTTTTAGCTACAAAGATCTCCATATATTGCCATACAGGAGAATCAATCGGGATATACTGTAAGACAGCTAATATTAGCTAAACCAGCATTTCTGCACTAATTTGCTATCTGGGTTTGTCAATGATGCTATACTGCGCCCCATATTTTTGCACACTGTCACGGGTTTACATGGTACAGACTCGGATGTCAAGGGGGGGGGCACTGCTGAGATGCTGAGAACATTGATGCAAAGGGGGCGGGGTGGATCTGGGGACTCTGATGTGAATGTGGGGGACTGAAGACTTATGTGAAGGGGATTGATAACTTTTATGGGGAGGGGGGGTGAAACTTCTGATGTGGAGGGGGGGGGGACTGATGATTCTAATGTGAAAGGTGGGGGAATGATGGGGGTGATGTGAAGCTGGAAATTCTACCTGGTAGAACTTGGATAAGGCACTTGCTGGAAAGGCCATACAAAGAGAGTTCAAAGAGGTTTCTGGAGGGCACATAGAGCCAAATTAAGATCCAAAGCAAGCACAAGGTGCTGTAAGGGAGGTCTGATCCAAGAAACACATTATTTATGCATTTATTTTTTTACCAGGGAAAATTAAGCCACAGGTTTTTGGAATAAAACAGAGAAGACCGAAACCTGTCCCTTAAGAGTCCTTAAGCACAAACTCTGGTCAGGTACCAATTGTAGGAAGACCAGAATGGGAGGCATAGAAAATTATCTGTGATTGAAATGCCTGTGTTCATACTAGGAAGTGTTTTGTCCGACTTTGAGTAATGAGGAAATGACAGAATCAGATACCCCTGTCCTGGGACCTGAGAGCAAGACCTGGGTTTCAACAATCATGCTGTTAAAACCAGTGACTGAGAAGCAGGATGGGACAGGGAGTCCTGGGATAGAAGGTCAGGCCTGTTTGGAAGAGGCCAGGGAATTATCTCCTGGAAGTTTATCTATCTGTAAACCAGGTTTTCCTGGGCTAGTTTGGTAAAAGAAGTTCACCGGTTTCATCGCTTGCTCCATTTTGCAGAACATTCAAGGCAGAATTTACACTGGAGGCATATATTAACTGAAATGGGGTCCAAGGATCTATTGGAGCATCCAACACCATTTGCTTAAGGGTCCGCAGTCCTGGCTACAGACAATGTTAACTTGTAATATTTTAAGGGTAGCAGTGATCACTGTAAAGTTGGTTTTGGTGCTCAGGATTCCAAATTTAGTTGCAAACAAAGTGGATCTAGGGTTTACTTTATTGAAAACAGTACATTACATTTAGGACCATATTTTTTCGGAGAAGTGGTCCACAAATAACAGATTTCAGCTAAGGATTTATAAACTTACAGAACATTGGAAGGACCCATTCTTCGATTTATTCTATGTTGCGACAAATTGGTGAGGGAACATCTAGGGACCTTTTGACTCCAAACATATTGATTGAAAAGCTGTTGTATCGGGGATAGGTTTGTAATTCAAGTCAAATAGGCAGAATGTATGCTGAGAAAGGGAATAGCTGTCAGGGCCAATTGGAAAGGACACTGTGCAAGGAGTTAAGAAATAAGAGTACTGCAACTTCAGCTCCCTGCCCCACAGCACTTTGAATAGCTCTGGAGAAGACAGGGTAGCAAATAAACAGGTACAACCTGGGGCTAGTCATTTCACTGGGTATATGTTTGGATTTACACATTTAATTTATTTTCTACTGAAAACATGTGCTTGATAAACCCCTACGCTAATATTATGTAACATTTAAAAAATAAAATAAATAATGAAACCACTATTTTAATTTTCAGGCTCTCCACTTTCAAAAAATAAATACTATTGGGGCTTTTAACTAATCTTCAGGACTAAAATTAATATTTTAAGATGTATGACAAAACCAGCAGCAAAAGGGTCAAACAGCTGGACATGCTTCTTCTAAGCATTGTTACTGACAATCCATTCTTTGTAACAGTATTTTTTAGGAAAGATAGAGGAAGCTAAAGTAAGACATTTCAGGGAGAAGTCACAGGAATAGCAGTGGTGAACTGCAAAAAAGATATATGACGTTTGTTTATTCTGTGTTTATATCTCAATCAGGGCACTTACTACAGTGCACTGCATCCTAGAAACTAGGGTTCAAAAATGGTCTACACAATGGCTCCAATATACTTTATACTCACTCTCAGCAGTTCTGTGACAATTGTTAAAAGTTAAAATCACTAATGAAACTGTGCGTCACAGCTCCTTCAGCACTACATTTTTTACTTTCAATGCTGTGATTATTTTAGAGTTGAACCTTTAAAGGGGTATACTACATTTAAAACATAAGTACATATGGGGTTTTCCAAATACTCTGGACTAAAAAAAAATACTATCAAGGTCATAGATCAGCTCTGATCTAGAGGAAAACTTCAAAGGTTTGTTTATAAAAGATTATATTATTTTATGGTCACGAGTTGATGATACCGTACAAGGTATACTTTCGGTACACTCAGTGTTATACAAATTAGGCACAAGGAAAGGAATTTCATTTCTTGGCTCTGCTAATACAGATCTGTTGTGAAGTACAGCACAGGGAGTGTTTCTGAAAAATGAACGGAAAGCAGGGTCGCTACTCCATGACCACTATTTACAGCTGCTTCTCTTTCTTTAGTCTTTTACTTAGAGAACAGCTTAGGGAATAACACATTTAAGTGCAGGCTTAATGATAATACAGAAAAAGTCTTTACTGGATGAGGCAATATTTACTAATACAGAGCTGATTCCCTGTTATGTATCCAATTCTAAGAACAATGCAGAACAGCTATATTCAGGCTTATTCAACCTCAAATAGTTCAAGATATAAAAGCAAAACTGTAGAATTCCAACCTAACACTTACTAGTATTAAAAAGGTTTCCTCCCTTCTCATGCTACCTATATTGCCTAGATAGGGGAAAAAAGGCGTATATGCAGTACTTACCTATTTCTAGTCCACGGTCACGTGATCTGCACCACCAGCCTTCCTGTGTCAGTCAGAAGCAGCTGCAGGGGAGTGGAAGGAGTGCCAACAACAGCTGGGACATGGGAGTCTATGAGTGATGTCATGGCTTCTTTCATTTACAGCCATTGTTATGAACTTCCTCCTCTCCCCTTAGCTGACACTTATAAACACAGGGAGTCACATTACCAGACCAGAGGGGACTAAAAACAAGGTAAGTATGCACATCTATTTTTACACAGGGTGGGCAGTATAGTGGAGGGTGTGTGTGTGTGTGGGGGGGGGGGGGGGGGGCTGGTGTTAGACCAGAATTCTACTTATACTGTATAATAATGGTATTATTACTGCAATTACAGACGGCAGCTTAAAGGTGCTGTTAAAGACACTGGCAAGTGCAGGCACCATTGAGTCTTGAACAACCAATGACATCAATGGCCCCTATTCAATCACATGGCTTTCAAATTTCCATTTGCTCAAACTAATGGTCAAATATGTGTATGAAAATGTAAAACAGAGCAGACTGATAAGATTTAACATATTATTTTACCGATGATCCCTTGTACTGATACCGACATATGTCATACATCAGCAGCAGCTGGGGGTTTTACACATACAACTGGCAGCAACAGCAGCCTGCAAAGTGTGTAAATCTCGATTGTTGGCTTTCAGATGTCATGTTTGATGATTCTATTATGGTTTAATACATTTTTATTTAATTTTATAGTAACAAAGCATGGTATGTGAATGATCTTGAAGTAATCAAGACATTGAAGACATTGTGCTGAAGTACCTATACACAAAACAGTGGTAATGCAATAAATAAATTGAGCAGCTAACAGAGTTATCCGGCAACAAAATAAACATCCAGCAAACTTTAGGTTTAGGGAAACTATGAATATACAGTGATTCAAAAGGTGAAATTACAACATGAGAAGCACTCAGACAGTGGGTTCACAGGAGGGAATGGGGAACAGGTACCACATGGCCAAGTATGTTAGCATTGCATCAGATACCCTTGCCTCCACCTTCTCATGTAGAATGGTTTGTGTGATCCAAGATTTGACCTCAGCTATTGAAAGAGTAGGGGATTCCCCTCCTTGAAAATTGTTTGCTTAGCAGCCGTAAGCACACGGGCAATTCATTTTAATTGCACCTTAAACAAGTCGGAAAATTGTATACAAAGAAGGGCATATTCAGCTTTTTTGGGGGAATACTCTATTTAATCAGAGTAGTAAGAACAGATAAATACTGCTGGCCACAAATTGCTGAACCAGTGGGCAGGTCCCCTATATATGGAAAAAGGTTCCCAGTTGTCCGCAGCCGCAGAAACATATAGGGAGTTAACCAGGCACAAATTTAGAAATTTAGACAGGTAACATATATCATTGAGCCTAGACCTTATAATTTGCTTCTATAGCTAGTGTATTGTGTGAGGAGGTCTTTACTGTAATCCTTATTCGGGATCAGTCTTCCCCGCTTAAGTCGATTTCACGGTCCGCCGCCCACTGGCATGTAAAGGTTGGAAATTGGGATGTGAATGGGGTGAGAAGCATATTGCAAAATCATCCTTGGGAAGTGAGAGTCCGAAGGGAGAATGAGGATGGGCACAATTGTCTGAAAGCTTAATGTAATGCTCTAAAAACTGTTTAATTTAAAGGCAATGATATGCATCAGTTGGAGGTAGTTTAAAAATTTGTTGTAATGAGGAAAAATAGAAGGAATTTGAGAAGCAGGGTCTGAGACTTGTGTGACCTCCAAATTGGACAATGCTTGGAATTTGGTTGGATTTTTAGATAGATGACAAAAAAGGCAGAATATAATGTTCCAGGGGAGTAGATTCATCCATCTAACTTTGCTTGTGTGGATAAAGGAATTTGTTTATTTTTTTCTTCATTCAGTCTGCTGAACGAAAAACAGGTCTATACCCAGGTTTGCTCATCTACAATATAACAAATATTCAAGAAGTTTATCACTAAGTACAGTGATTTAGCACTTGGCTAGCACTGTTGCCTTGCTGCACTAGGATTCACAGTTTGAATCTCAACCACTACTTGCATGCAGTTTGCACATATTAGATTAACTGGCTCCTGTCTAAATTTACCCTGATATTTATATGTATGCAAGACAGGTAGGGACCTTGGTTTCTTGAGCACAGGAACTGATGTGAAAGAAAATTATGTAAATCGCTACATAAATTGTCAGCATTATATAAACACTTGTAATAAATAATAAAACACATATAGTATAGCTAATAAAAAAAAAAAAAAATACAAGGAAAACAGATGAACAGCAAAGTAACAAGAACACAGTTCTACGAAAGAAACTAAGGAAAAAAAAACAAAAAGGGTATTAATCATGCTAAACAAAGTGAATGTAACGGTCCATGCTGTGATGTTGGGTAACTGCAGTAACAAGCACAGGGCAGGAACACAACAGTGCCTAACATTAGCATTTGCTTGTAAACTTTCAGCTTCACGCTTCTTATTTTCAATTATGAATATACAAATTATATCCACAAATTAACATTCACAGTATTTGTCTCAAACAATGGAAAATTTTATTTAAGAACAGATGTTTGGAATCAGTCCAAACTAATGCATGCAGCAAAGCTAACACACACAACAGTAGGATGAATCTGCCTAATAAATCTTTCCATTGTTTTCTATACTCTACTAT
This sequence comes from Pelophylax lessonae, assembly GCF_965119305.1. Classification (NCBI taxonomy): domain Eukaryota; kingdom Metazoa; phylum Chordata; class Amphibia; order Anura; family Ranidae; genus Pelophylax; species Pelophylax lessonae. The sequence goes on from NC_138770.1 coordinate 383,984,925, forward strand.
GATAAATACCTGGTGCAACACAAGGCTATATTTTCACAGCACACCAGACAGGCTCTATTCATCAGTCATTTTTAAATGCTGAGCTATAATTTATATATATATATATATATATATATATATATATATATATATATATATATTTTTTTTTTTTTTTTTTTGTAAGGTCAGCTACATGAAGTACAAACTTTATTCAGAGGAACACTATGTTGTTTACACAAGTGAAACAGTATTAAAATACATAAACAACAAATTAATCTGGATTTCAATCCATTCCATAATAGGATTTTTAAATATAAAAATATAAAAAAATACTAAACATTTAAAAATCACAGAGGTGTTTGAGGGAAATCTAAAAGATTTATGGCTCAACCTCCCCTAAAACAACATTAAAGATTTTCCTCTATCCCTTTACACACAAACAAAGCAAAACCCCAGTCCTGAGCGAGTTCATTTCACCCTTTTTTTCTCTCATCTAAATACAGTTTGTTATACTTCTTTCTTTTCATCCCTACTCTTTCACCTTCCTCCACTGAAACAGACACCAAACTTTTCTCAACCCCTTTGTTTGACTTAGTGGAAATAAGTTTTGTAGAAATGCAGTACATAGGAGAAGAGCACACATGCAGAAGGGTTGGTACTATGTCCTTTACTGAAACTGAAACTGATTTGACAGTACAAAAATGGGACAGTACAAAAACTGGATTTTTCTGATGTTCATTGATGGACATACCAACCACCTCTCTGTGGAGTTGTTATTCTTCTGACACTGCTTGTAACAAAACTGAGTACCTATAGCAGAGAGGGGGAGTATACCCTTATCTTCTTCACCATTTAGTTATGCTGCCCCCTATAGCAGTAGGAAACTAGGCAGGAAAAAAACTTGACTACGCCTATGGGGAAGTCCCTGGGGGTACACTCCCTCTCTCGGCTATAGCCACTCAGTTTTGTTACAAGCAGTGTCAGAAGAAAGCCAACTCCATAGAGGGGTGGGTGCTGTGTCCATCAATGAACATCAGAGACATGGATTTTTCGATAAGTCAAAAATCCCATTTTCTCTTTCGTTCATTGACGGACACAGCTCCTTCTCTTTTTCACCGTTGGGACGTCCCAAAGCACTGTCAAACATGAGGGGTGGGAACAGCAAGAAAACATTTCCCAAGGTTAAACAGTAGCCAACCAGGTAACATGGAGCTCAACCATAAACAACTGGAGCTCATCTGAAAAAACAATACACCCTCAAAGAGGACCAGGTCCTCTAAACAGCAGCCTGTAAAACCTTGCGGCCAAAAGAAGCATTCACAGATGCTAATACATCCACCTTATAAAAATTTGTGAAAGTGTGCACGGATAACCAGGTGGCCGACTTGCAAACCTGCATCACTGACGCCTGAGGACGGAAGGCCCAGGAGGCACTAAGTGCCTGAGTAGAGTGCACCTTAACAGGGAAAGGAGGAACCTGACCCTTAACTGAATAAGCCTGAACCATTGTCTGTCTGATCCATCTAGAAATGGTCGCAGCAGAAGCAGCCAATCTTTTTCAAGGTCCTTCAGTGAGTACAAATATTGAGTCTGTCTTCCTAAAAGACTCCGTAGCTGCCAGATACACCATAAATGTCCGAACCACATCCAGGGAATGCAAGGCAATTTTCTTAGGATGTTTTGATCTGGGACACAGGGAAGGGAACACAATGTCTTCATTCAAATGGAAATCAGAGATGACCTTTGGAAGGAACGACAGACAGGGATGAAGAACCACCTTATTTCTGTGTAGCACCCTACAGGGTAGGTGCTAGGCAAAAGTATAGTGGGCCTTGGCTGCCTAACAGTAGGGCCATAATTTCAGCTGGGCTGTCATGTCTCCCAGGTGTTTCTGCTGAGAGGGCAGTCTCCCTACTGACTCCATGAGAGGATTCCCATTGGGCAGTGGAGGAAATCCAATCAGAGACACATTCAGGCCTGTATCTAACCCAGAGGGCAGATTCTGCCGCAGAAGATTCTGGACGTGGGTATACGTTTGGGGGGAGTGGCCTGAGAATCCAGAGAGCTGCAGAGGGGATCCGGTGTGCCAAGGACCAGTGGAGGAAGAGGGGTTCAGTTCCAAGAAAGCCTGCCAAAGTCATGAGTACTGTGAACTGCCCCTAGGGGTCTCCCAAGTGTAGAGAGGACCACTCCAGAGAAGGTCCCATGGATCCAGGAGTCAGCTAGCTGTAAAGGGGGTGCCTAGTCAGAGGACCCTGAAGTGTTATAGGGGGTGCCTAGTCAGAGAACCCTGAAGTGTAAAGGGGGCGCTAGCAGTTGAGCCCTGAAGTGTCAGTGTACAGTGTACAAGTTAAGAGTTGCAGCAGCACAAGCAGTGAAAAGGAGCTACCTCAGTCAGTGAAGGGCTGAAGGGAGCTGTTAAGTGACTTTTGAGCTAAATCAAGCGTCAGGAGTCAAGTGTTCTACAGTCCTGCATCTTCTGAGTTAACAAACAAGTTAAAATCAAAGTTCTAGCACAAGTTCAGCATAACAGTATTTCTAAACGCCAGGAAGCGCTGGTCAGCATTCAGCCGGCGTCAAGACAGCACCAACGGGCATTTTTCTGTATAAAGTCCCAGTCAAACCTTGAGCCAGAGGAGTATCCCACTTATTCCCTTCTCTCATCCCCAAAATACAATAAACAAAACAAACCAAGGCAGGGGTGAGACCGAATCTGCGGGAGGTAGGGAGAGTGGGATGAAGCTAGAAGTACACATGAAGGGTTGCTTGTGGCAACGCAAATGTTTAAGGAAAATTTGCAATTTGATGAGAACCTTTGACATGGACTATGAAACGTACTCTGCTGTCAAGACATGGAGAGCAGGAGGAAAAAGAGTGAGAGTGCTGCAACTGCTTAACAGAGAGAGTTTCCAGTGAGGACAGTAAAGATGGAGTCAGGGGTCCAAGTGAGGACAGAGAAGAGGACGCCGGTTGTCCCAGCGTAGTCTCGGCATGGCCAGCGTAGTTGGCCATGCCGAGAAGGGCAGTGGGGCTAACCTCGGAGGCAGTATGGAAGAGGAAGATTGCACGCGTATGGCTAGGAAGAGGACAATCGACCATGCGACCGACAGCGGGAGCAATTACTCTTGCTAAGCAAGGAGGGACAGTTGGCTTCAGTGCAGGAAGGCACAGTTGTGGCAACCTGTTTATTTTGCTGGTGCCTGCAATCTACTTTTCCAAGTCCTTTGTCACAATTGAAACCTCAGGTGTCCAGATTCAACAACAAATTTTACATGCCTGAGATGTGAATGACTGACAGAGTCAGAAGGAGCAGATAATCAAGTCTGCTTCTTTTTGTGCAGCATGCATATTGGTTCCTCACTGAAGGCTGATGTAGGCAAGGGATTTGGCATTGTCCAACTTGATTGCTATTGGAGGCCCTCGTAATTGAGGAGTCCAGTGTTGAAAGGACACATTAATGACCCAGAGCTCTAAAATGCTTATGGGAAGGCAGACTTCCTTTGATGTCCCCCTTGTGATTGGAATCCAACATTTACTGTGTTAATGGGAATAACAAATAGGTTACGCAAGGCAGGGCTGTGGAGTCGGAGGAAATTTTGGGTACCTGGAGTCGGAGTCGGCAAACAATGCACCGACTCCTACTCCTACTAAATTTAGATTGGAATTTAAAAAAAAGCAAGTTTAAATGTCCCAATTCACAAAAAGTTATAATTAATGACTTAGTATAAGGAAACTTATAATTGAGGAGGCCAAATGTAAAAAGGAAGAATTACAGAAAGTTCTGAAAGGACGTTTTGTCTTCCTTAAAATGGATGCATGCACACGTCACAGAGTCAATTATTTTGCTATTAATGTTAGATTTGTGGATGAAAATAACAAAACAATAACACGGACCCTCGGATTAAAGGACACTCAGGCACATCACACCAGTGATTACCTTCAGAAGTTAGTGGAGGATGTTCTAGAAGATTTTGAAATTACAAAGGAACAGATTTTATGTGTTGTGACAGATAACGCTTCTAACATGTTGAGCACAATTGAGAAGATGAACGCAGATGAAGAAGGTAAAATACAGATATTAGAGTTAGAGGAAGACAGCTTTGCAAGTATTATTATTATTATTTCAGGTTCTTATATAGCGCTGTCAATTTTCGCAGCGTTTTACATATACATTGCATATTCACATCAGTCCCTGCCCTCAAGGAGCTTACAATCTAAGGTCCCTAACTCACATTCATACATACATGGTAGGACCAATTTTATACAGGATCCAATTAACCTACCAGCATGTCTTTGGAGTGTGGGAGGAAACCGGAGTACCCGGAGGAAACCCACGCAGGCAGAGGGAGAACATGCAAACTCCAGGCAGGTAGTGTCGTGGTTGGGATTCGAACCGGCAACCCTCTTGCTGCTAGGTGAAAGTGCTAACCACTACACCACTGTGCCGCCCATATTGGAGAAAGTTTAGAAACTGAAGAGAATGCTGACATTTTTTTAGACAACTTTGTTGAAGAAGCATTGAAGCTTGCTACTATTCATCATATGCGATGTGCTGTTCATACACTGCAACTTGCCATAAGAGATGGATTAAAAGATCACCATGCAGCTACACTAATTGGCAAATTACGGCAAGTAACTGTTGCAGCCAGGGCCCCGAAAACAGATGCAATTTTGAAAAGACGTGCAGGAAAAGGAGCCATTTTGGATCAAACAACTCGCTGGGGAAGCACTTATTTAATGGTGAAGCATTTGCTTGAACTTAAAGACTTCATAGAAGAAATAAACAATGCAAATCTTGCATTAACTGAAAGCCAGTGGACACAAACAAAAGAGCTGGAGAACCTTCTTTCTCACCCCTTCACTGTCACCAAGAGGTTGCAATGTGATGATCTAACCCCGGGTAAATTCCTCTTGGAATGGAAGAGCCTGTTATATCGCCTGAATAAAAATGGAGGTTAATAGCTGATGGCATTGCATCTTCAATGATGAAAAGAGAGAGTCTTTTGCTGGAAAATGAAATCTTGTTAGTTGAAGAAGCCATCCTTGTTTATCCAGAGATCGTTAGTGATGTGGCCAGAATAGTTACTGCAATGCCACCGACTTAAGTCAGTGTCGAAAGATTAATACATATTAATACAGAGGAGTCGGAAGTACAAAAAATTGAGGAGTCGGAACATTTATCTACCGACTCCACAGCCCTGACGCAAGGTAAAAGTCTTGGTTTACTTACAATCAACTGCATACACACAGGAGGTTAATGGTTAGTGGTGCCCAGGTTACTGTAGGCAGCAGCAAGGACAGTGAACTTGGTGTGAACGGTATGTCTCTTGCAGATGGGAGCAATGGCAGCAAGAAGCTACTGCACATTAAAGGGAAAAGGAGAGTTGTGAAACTCAACAAAGGATGTAGCATAATATTTCTAAGCATGTTAACTCTTTATGTGGCATCCCATGGAACAGAGGATATAAAGGTTACTTTCAATGTAACCAACAATGCAGTAGCTCCTGTTGCTGGGACAAAATGGCTACTCATTTATACACTAAAGGTCGTGCAATGGCTTTGAATTTAAAAAATGCTCTGTCGCTAACACAATACCTGGAGGTCTAGAAATGGCTACTGGCAAAGCCCAGTGTCCAAAGGTCCCATCTAGGCTGGCCTGGCAATGTTTAACCCAGAAAGATAAGGCCTCTAACACAGCACCAAAGAATAGCTGCATTTAGAGCCCAGCTCAGCAGCATGGGAATGATATTTTGATTAAATAAAAAGCTGTGTGATAAAAAATAAAATAAAAACACAACTAGATATGCAGTAAAAAGAGCAAACTCCTTCCTTGTCATTTTCTGGCCTAGTTACAATGGCAACCAGGAGACATTAAGAAGGTCCATCACCCCAGAGGGGGGATAGCCAGCCATATAAACCTGACAGAAGCTTTAACCTTTCCCCAATCAGTTATAAACTTGAAAACATTTAAATCCCCTGTTTGACAGCTCAATTATGCAGTAAATTGGACATGTTCTCCATATCCCATACCCCTTAAGTGTTTAAAGTCAAATCATAAAACATGTAATTGTTCTCAAACAGAATCCTTCAAATTTATAGTTGTGCTGAAATTTAAAGGCTATATTCATCTTTTCAGGCAGAATTTCACTTTTCATAATAAATCTCAATGTGCTTATCTCTCACTTTCCCCATTCTCGAAAGCTCTTAAATTTCACGCTTCTGTTTTTTAAAAAATGCTTACAGCTTCCATTACTTCCTGTAGGTCATTTCCCATCATGCCCTGCTATGCTGCATCACAAAATAGTTCACCTGCCTGGACCTCACCTCCCTCATCACTATTTGACCTCTTATTTATTTTGACCCATTTGCCTTATTCTTTCCTTAAGGCGACATACACTGTACAATGACTGTACAATTGCCTTTATATCTAACATCAGTTATGTAGTGAAAGAGCCCGTCTGCTTTGATATAAATTGAGTTGTTCAGGTGGGTCCTCCTATTCCATAGTTCTGGTAAGTCAAAAAGAAATTGTACAATCAGATTGCATAGTGTATGGCCATCTTTATACAAGTACATAGGAGGGAGTGGAGACACTAAGCTGTCTGGCCCCGTTCACATCTTCACATAGCAGGAACACATGTTACCGCACACACACAATTTTTTTGGAGTGTTTTTGCTCGTGTGCACAACCCCATTCGGGCTGCCCTATGTATGACAAATGCCCCAAATAACTTTTTTTTTTTAGAGCGGAGCATGGCTCAATTTTTATTGCTTTTTTGTTTGCGCTTGCAGCTTGTCGCACGGCAGACGCATGCCTTCTACCTGCGCTTGGGGTGCCATTAAAATTAAATTGTGCTGAGAGTGTAATGCACATTTGCAGCGTGTTTTCAAAACGCCTGGCAAAGCACATTTTCTGTTCAGTCTGCTGTGTTTTTGAAAATGCACAGATGTGACTGGAGCCTCAGTTAGACTAATTCACATACGTGAATGGAGCCTGTTTAATGGGCTGTGCTACACGTGGCACGTGCTACAAGTAGCTCATAGGACATTTTGACTAGTTGTGGCTTGCGTTTTGTTTTTTACTTCTGGTCTTGCGGCAAAATGTGTGTTTGCTTATGTGTTTGGGGTACCATTAACAATTAATGGCCAAAATTGTGACTAGCTAATTTTGGGTGTAAAAATGTGGCCTTACACTATACAATCTGATTGTACAATCTCTTTAAATGTACCAAAACAATATAATACAAGGATACACCATCTCTCCAATCCAATCTTTGTATCCGATCAGGTAGGCTCTTGAATAGATTGTACAATCAGATCATAAAGTGTATGGGGAGCTTTCTGCAGGCCATAAACGGAGCAAATTAATTTCCTGCAACCACGGCTATACCAGCTGCTAGCGATAATCGTATGTAAAATCCAGCAGGCTGGTTGTACCCAAGTTGATTGGTCAATCAGTTTGGTGCATTCAGCCTGCCCATACATGGTTGTAATCTCGGCCGGTTCCTGCTGAACCGGAGGAGATTCTAAATTGTCTATGGCTAGCCCTACAGACTTCCAAGCACACACTTCCCCTGTTTTCAATACTACAGCTCTTCTCCACATAGGCTATTATCTGCTCCTGCACACTCTGCCAAAAGAAGGATCTATGCAAGATGAAGGCAAAATAGAAAAAAAAAAAAAAAGAGAGAAAATGATGGCTGTGTATTTAGTGAGGATGGTTATCACTAGTTGAATTGGAAAAGCATGAACCTGCAGGTTTGAGTGGGAGCAATCTCCTAGAAGAGGAGGGCAGGTGTGGAGTGTATGTTAATGATCTCCTTTCTGTGTCCTAATGGTTCACAACCTAAGGCCCCTTTCACACAGGCTGACCGTTCAGATCCGCCTGTCCGTTTTTTTGGCGGATCTGAACGGTCCCCCCATGCATCTCTATGGGGGATCGGATGTCAGCGGAGACATGTCCGCTGACATCCGATCCGTCAAATCTGGACGGATGGAAACCCTATTTTCCATCCGTCCAGCGGATCGGATGAGAACGGACCGACGGTCCGTTCCCATCCAATTTCCCCCATAGAGATGCATGGGGAACTGACAGCTGTGTCTCCACACACAGTGCAGAGACACAGCTGTCATCCTGCTGCTCAGCGGGGGATCGGCTAGATCCCCGCTGGGAAAAACGGAATCCGTCCGACGGACGGATAGTGTGAAGAAGCCTTAGGGCTGTTTAGGAAGAAATGCAGGAGCTCTTTTATACAAGAAATTGGAGGCGGAGGTAATGCCTGGTCTAGGACAAATAGAAAACGTTTTCTCTTTTCTGCAAAAGAGGTACATTAATGCCATATTGGTACACAGAGAAGCTGGAATTTGGAAAAAAGTGAACTTTGCCTTTAGGACTCACCAGATATTAATGTGATTTCTAGTGAGAAACCTGGGTATTACACAAAACAGGGATCTCTCTGTGTTAGGGACTTCTAGCTTTCCTGAACACAAGAAAATCCTCCCTAACTCACCAGATAGCTATAAACAAAATACAGTTTCACTGTATATGGGAATGATGCCAAATAAACACCTCAGATACAAAGTGTAATTTTTAGGCCAGTTCCCACTTTACATAAAACAATACTGTATTTGATTGTTTATGAAAATGTGTCAAGCATGGGGTAAACCATGCAATGTCTGATGAAATAGATAAAAATGTTGGGGCTGAACAACTGAACACCTAGCAGGGCATAATTCTGACAGTATTATTAATGTGAAATAAAATATAATTCACTACACACGAGTATTCCATCTTATTTTAAAGCAGGCCATGGGTGATTCTATGGCCAACTAACCTCTTGGCTTGTAATTTTACTACTATAGTTGTGCAACCTTAGCCTGCATAGCCAAAAATACCACATTCCATCATGATTGACCCAAGCCTAGATGAGTAATTAAGCATTAAGAAAGCATTAAGGGGAAAAAAAAAAACACACAATAAAACATCTAGTCAAATAATATGCAGCTAAGGAAAACCACCACATTTAGCTAAAATCAAATTGTTTTTCCCCATTGTCATCTTTTCCTACCTTGGAAATTTACATTTAGAACTAGACAAAAGATGGGAGTATGAGATCCACAGTTTTGACAGGCAGTTTTATAAAACTTGCTCGACATGTGTAATGATGTAAAAAAGTAAGGTTTTAATTTGCCAGGAATAAATATGAAGCTGAAATGCATGCAGCTTAGTTTCAACACTAATTGCACAGCTAATGGATAAAAATGAAAACTATTTTCCAACTGAAAAGGCCAAAATTAAAATATTATTTTCCCCAAATGCATAAAACCACAGACCTGGAATTATGCATATATTTTCATGTACTGATCATGTTTTCTTTCTAAGTGAAAACCTGCAATTTCTCATGGGAAATAACTAAATTAAAGACATGGACGCTTAGAAGCTTCTCATGCACTGCATGCAATTACCTGCTTCAGCAATGCATTCTCTAAGGCATAACAATCATGACAATATTCTTGTCTTCCAACATACTTTACAAATTTAAATGATTATTTTTTTTAATTTTAACTATAAGTAAACCTGCTATCAGGCTAGCACAGATAAAACATCTAAATTATGTAATTATCAGCACCAAGAGATGCCAAAATAAAACTTCTGTGTGAACCAATGTACCAACATGGTGCATAGGAATCCCCATCACTCCAAGGCATATACTGTATGCAATAGCTGACTTTTTGAAAAGTAATTACTTAATAGGTATGGGGGCAGAAAGATAGTGCAATTAACATAAGGTAACTATTTCTACTATCTATTTGAAATGAATAAAAGCCCTGAAGCTGTTACAGGATTTTTACAAGAGACACCAAAAAGCCTGCAGTAGGTCATCAGAGATTTCTGATTAAACAGTAGTTTACTGAATAAAAAGAATAAAGTGTGCTTGTTCACTGCAGCAATGACTGAATTAAAAATAAATAAATAAGTTAGGATTAAATCTGGCTAAGCAGTCTGCTAATATGAGGCACAAATTTGTGGAGGGCAAAGAGAAATACTTGGCAGGGGAAAAAAAAAACACTGGCTAGCACAAAGAATATCACAAGGTATGTGACATTTTTGGATGATGAATCAATTGCAGGAGTGCAGTATCGCAATCTGAGAGAAGAGTGTCATTAGGAGTGTGCCCTTTAAACTGGAGAAACATATATTGAACAGGAGAAGGTATTGTGTCTGTCTATTTGTGCAGTAGGTGGTGACAAAAAGGCAGAGCAATGGTACTGGAATTTTAAAACATGTAATGAACTATACACTGAGGGTACGGTATCAATATACAGTGGGTACGGAAAGTATTCAGACCCCCTTAAATTTTTCACTCTTTGTTATATTGCAGCCATTTGCTAAAATCATTTAAGTTCATTCTTCTTCCTCATGAATGTACACATAGCACCCCATACTGACAGAAAAACACAGAATTGTTGACATTGTTGCAGATTTATAAAAAAAGAAAAACTGAAATATCACATGGTCCTAAGTATTCAGACCCTTTGCTGTGACACTCATATATTTTACTCAGGTGCTTTCCATTTCTTCTGATCATCCTTGAGATGGTTCTACACCTTCATTTGAGTCCAGCTGCGTTTGATTATACTGATTGGACTGGATTAGGAAAGCCACACACCTGTCTATGTAAGACCTTCCAGATCACAATGCATGTCAGAGCAAATGAGAATCATGAGGTCAAAGGAAATGCCTGAAGAGCTCAGAGACAGAATTGTGGCAAGGCACAGATCTGGCCAAGGTTACAAAAAGATTTCTGCTGCACTTAAGGTTCCTAAGAGCACAGTGGCCTCCATAATCCTCAAATGGAAGACGTTTGGGACGACCAGAACCCTTCCTAGAGCTGGCCGTCCGGCCAAACTGAGCTATCGGGGGAGAAGAGCCTTGGTGAGAGAGGTAAAGAAGAACCCAAAGATCACTGTGGCTGAGCTCCAGAGATGCAGTCAGGAGATGGGAGAAAGTTGTAGAAAGTCAACCATCACTGCAGCCCTCCACCAGTCGGGGCTTTATGGCAGAGTGGCCCGACGGAAGCCTCTCCTCAGTGTAAGACACATGAAAGCCCGCATGGAGTTTGCTAAAAAAACACCTGAAGGACTCCAAGATGGTGAGAAATAAGATTCTCTGGTCTGATGAGACCAAAATAGAACTTTTTGGCCTTAATTCTAAGCGGTATGTGTGGAGAAAACCAGGCACTGCTCATCACCTGTCCAATACAGTCCCAACAGTGAAGCATGGTGGTGGCAGCATCATGCTGTGGGGGTGTTTTTCAGCTGCAGGGACAGGACGACTGGTTGCAATCGAGGGAAAGATGAATACGGCCAAGTACAGGGATATCCATGTACAAAAACCTTCTCCAGAGTGCTCTGGACCTCAGACTGGGCCGAAGGTTTACCTTCCAACGTGACAATGACCCTAAGCACACAGCTAAAATAACGAAGGAGTGGCTTCACAACAACTCCGTGACTGTTCTTGAATGGCCCAGCCAGAGCCCTGACTTAAACCCAATTGAGCATCTCTGGAGAGACCTAAAAATGGCTGTCCACCAATGTTTACCATCCAACCTGACAGAACTGGAGAGGATCTGCAAGGAGGAATGGCAGAGGATCCCCAAATCCAGGTGTGAAAGACTTGTTGCATCTTTCCCAAAAAGACTCCTGGCTGTATTAGATCAAAAGGGGGCTTCTACTAAATACTGAGCAAAGGGTCTGAATACTTAGGACCATGTTATATTTCAGTTTTTCTTTTTTAATAAATCTGCAACAATGTCAACAATTCTGTGTTTTTCTGTCAGTATGGGGTGCTATGTGTACATTCATGAGGAAGAAGAATGAACTTAAATGATTTTAGCAAATGGCTGCAATATAACAAAGAGTGAAAAATTTAAGGGGGTCTGAATACTTTCCGTACCCACTGTAAGTGATGCTTGATACGAATACTGTTGTGAATATTTATTGCCACCATCACATATATTATCAAAAAATTATATAGAAGGACGGGGGCGTGGCTGCCAGCGCGAGAGATGGCTGCCTTGTGAGTCAGCTCCGCGAGCCACCAGGGACACGAGCCGCAACGAGGGCACTTACCGACCGCACAACTAGCGGTGCCGCTGCCTAATAGCCCGCTGACCACGTCGAGATGACCCGCAGGAAGAAGGACGCCGGACAGCTTAATAAACTGTCTGGTTTCTTCATCTCACAGGCGCATGGACTCCGCCAAGATGGCGCCGGCGGGAAAGGACAGGCACGGAGCTCCAAGCAGGGAGACGAACCGCTCACCAAACTGCCTCTACTCCCGCCTCCGCATCCTCAGTGAAGGATTATTGGGAACCCTGACAGAGGTCAGTCCTCGGGGTCTCCCTTACCACGCTCGCCGACATCTCGGAGCCCGGCAAAAAGCAGGCAGAGGAGGGACTCACCACCAACACTTCTAGACAACTCAGGTATGGAAATCTCTCATCACCACTCATTGCCAGAGATGCAGGCATTAGCTGCCACTGTTACATCGGGTGCTGCATCCTCAGGAGGGAACCCTATCTCTGAGGCTTCCATGAGGGAAATGCATTTTTCACTGAGGGCATCCATGCAAGCTGATATGCAGCGTAACACAGATCGCATCACTGCAGAGATCTCTGCTCTGGGAACCAGGATAGATCGAGTGGAGCACTCGGTACAAACGCATGCTGATACCATTAACTCAGTCATAGACAAACTAAACAACCATTCGGATGAAATTTCCTGGCTGAGAAATAAAGTAGCCGACCTGGAGGATCGCTCCAGGCGTAACAACATCAAACTAAGGGGTATACCCGAATCGATCGTTACTGATCAGTTACAACAATATGCAACATCTCTCTTCAAGCTGCTGGTGCCTTCACTGTCTGAGTCCGAACTCCTCATAGACAGGATTCACCGTTTGCCTAAGCCCACCTTTTTGGAGGGCAATGTACCTCGCGATGTATTGCTCAGAGTCCATTTTTTCACCGTAAAAGACAAAATCATGCTGGCTTCCAAACAGCATGGAACCTTGCCAGAACCCTATAGTAATGTGTTACTGCTGCCGGATCTCTCCAAAATCACACTGCAATCAAGGCGCAACTTATCTACCATTACTAAGGCCCTGCGCAACCACCAAATACATCATAAATGGCGGTATCCTGCGACGCTCTTGGTGACACAAGGGGGCTCCACCACAGCCATCAGAACGCTGGATGAGGGACTCTCCTTACTGAGAAGATGGAATATCCTGCCTGCTGACCAAGCTGCGGCTGTGGCCTCCCCGCCCTTGCACTCATTGGAAACCGAGTGGCATGAGTCTTCCCGCAAAAGGCACTCTAGGCCCTCTTCCTCACATCCTAGCCCCAACCGCAACTGACCTTCACATATGTGTCTCAGGCCTCTGAATGTTACCCATTCACCTGGCCCCTCTCAATTCTTTTTGCGAGTTTTGTCGCTCTCGAGCTGCCGAGACGGCTCTTTTTTATACCTTCCTAAGGTTATATTTTCTTTTTGTTTTTTTTCCTCATCTTTCTCAACTTTCTTGAAAATCGACACTGCCGTTCTCATGGGTGACATCGACTGCCTAACGCTCTTTTTTCTGATTGATGACCATTAAGTTGCTATCGGTGAATGCCAACGGCCTAAATCACCCGGCCAAGAGGAGATCCCTTTGGAAGGAAGCTTTGACCCACAGAATTGACATCTTAGCGGTTCAAGAAACCCATTTCCGAGCGGATTCTCCACCATTTTGCGGACACAAGAACTACCCCCAAACCATCTTTGCATCCAGTGCGGAAAAAAAAAAAATTATATAGAAGGACAAACATTAGGTGTCAAGTATGAAACTCAGAAACAGACTAAAATGTACAAAAAATGTAGAGAATGTTGTGGTTAACCAGTACTTTGGTTATTGTTGCCAGGTTCATTCATGCGTCATTGTAGAGTATGCTGTGAGTGGTCAGGGAGCAATTGAATCACAGAGAAGTGATCCGGGAGGCTGGCTACTTGGCAGGATGCATACAGAATCATCTCTTTTGCCTCAGAAAAACATCTCTTGGCACATTGTCGGAAAGGAATGAGGGCTTAGGCAGCCTGTGTATCATGTCAATAGCCAAGTCCATACTCATTAGGGATGGTGCCAGGGAGGAGAATAGGCCTTGTGCAAATTGTAGCAGCAGGGAGTCAGACACAGACTCAGGAACCCCTCTGAGTTTGATGTTATTTCTCCTGGACCTATCCTCCAGATCAGCTGCTTTGTCCCTTAGCCATGCAATTTCTTTAGAGTGTGCAGTATGGGCATCAACCATGATGCCATCACACATTGATGACTCCAATTTGTCCACTCTATCCCCCAGATCATGCAGGTCCCCTTTAAACTGCTGGACATACATCATCATGTCGGTGTGCAGCGATGATAGCAGTGAGATCTCTTTGAGTATGGAAAGGCAGAGATGGGTTTAGCAGGTAGATGGGGAGCCTCTGCTTGATGGGTTTGAGGTGCGCCCACCTCCATATTGGGGTCTTGCAGTGTCCTCTGAGGTGAATCCCTGCATGGTTTTGACTTTGCTGGGTTGCAGGTGGTGGGAGTAGATGTAGTTGATGAGCCTCTGCTATCCTGGGGTCTAGATGGGCTGGTATTGCGACCATGAGCGGTGCTAGGCCCTGTTGGATGTTGAAATCACTGCCATTTTGTTGTAGCCTGCGACCTAACTTGGTAAAGAATTTGGCCAGTTTGCAGGGCTGCTGTGGGCCTTTCGGAGGTGTGTCATGCTGCTGGTCTCCTGCTATCCAATGGTGGTCCCGGAAGCAGTGCGGGTCTGTCAATGGCGATGGATTACCCCGATGACCGAGCGGAGCTTTAGGCAAGTCCATCATGGTGCTTGGTTACCACGCGACCCCCCCCGCCCCCGCGCCCATCACATGAATACGTTTGAAAAGATGAAACCAGGTTGTGCCTTTTACTGTATTTTTTAGCTTATTATTATATCTATGCTCTGTTTGCATAGGAGTATCCTTTTGAAAATTAATAAAACTTATTGTTGGGAAAGAAAATCAAATAAGTTTCAAAAGAGAATACTTCTGCAAAAGATTAAATTCAAAATGTGTTGTAAAACCATGTCAAAATTAATCCCATTGTGTAATTAATCCACAATTAGATGAGCTGACTCACTCATTGCTTTTTAAAGTGCTTCTAAAGACAGAAGGTGCATCTATGCATTAAGATAAAAAAGCCTTCTGTGTGCAGCAACCGCCCTCATACTTACAAGAGCCCCATCTCGATCCAGTGATGTACATGAGTGTCTTGGCTCTCCCGGACTCTCCCTCATGATTGGATGACACACAGCAGCAGTGGCATTGGCTCCTGTTGCTGTCAATGTCAGTAAGTCAATCAGGAGAGAGGGGGTGGGGCCAAACCGGGGCTCCGTGTCGGATGGGACGCGCAGAGCTGCAGCTCGGCTCGGGTGCCCCTCATAGCAAGCTGTTTGCTGTGAGGGCACTCAGCAGGAGGGAGGGGCCAGGAAGGCCAGGAGCGCCAGCGAAGGACCCAGGAAGAGGAGGATCTGGGCTGCTCTGTGCAAAACCACTGCACAGAGCAAATAAGCATATCATGTAGAATGCTGCAGAATGAGGGATAACTGCCTTTTATAGTTGCATTTTTATTGATTTAAAATATATGAGGAATCAGACACAAAGAATGACACACCTTGTAACACCTGAAGCAGGTGGGTGGAATGCGAGTACAGATGCATTGCTGAGTCCCCAACTAATATAAAAACCAGTAGACAGCTTGTATGTTTTTCTTCACAGCTGAAATATCAGCTTAGAATAGATTGACAAACAATAAAAACCAGGCTATGAATACTAAAACCCACTGGGTAGATCAGATTATAAGAAAAAACACACCAAGATGGTTAAACATAAGTAAAAGTCCATTTCTTTTCTAACTCCTGATAAAAGGAAACAAGCAAAAAGTATAAACAGAAGTTTCCAAAGTAGGATGTTGTGGAAGCCAGGCAAGGGACAATCAAATATAAGTCATCCGCTACTAATATGTCTGTAACCATCAAAAGCCATGGAGAGGTGGTATACATATACTTATAAATTCATGGAGTTGACTTACTAAACCTGGAGAGTGCAAAATCAGGTGCAGCTGTGCATGGTAGCCAATCAGCTTCTATAGCTTGTTCAATTATGTTTTGACAAAAAATCTGGAAGCTGATTGGTTTTTATGCAGAGCTGCACCAGATTTTGCATTCTCCACTTTTAGTAAATCAACTTCATAGATTTATAAGTATATGTTGACCACCTCTCCATGGCTCTTGATAGTTACAGAGATATTAGTAACAGATGGCTATATTTGATTATCCTATGTGTTGCTTGCCTGACTTCCACAGCATCTTACTTTGGGGACTTTCATTTGTTGTGTCTGTCTAGGACATGTCTCTGTAGTAATGTGAACGGGGTTGCCAGTGTAGCAAGTGATAACAAAACTGCCTGACCGGTTTTGATAATAAGCACCAGCTGCGCCAGAGGCAGGCTTAATTTCAATTGTTCTATATATGAGGGGGTATAAGGGGCTTGTTTACCAGTGAGTGGTAGACTTATTCTTGGCCAATAATTTTTTATACTATTAATTGTTTGTTTCCTTTTAACAGAAGTTAGAAAAAAAATAATTTTATATACGTGTTTAACCAACTTGTGTTTTTTTTTTTTCTTCATATATTCTTATATACCAAGTTGGGTTTATTATGACATAGCCAGGTTTCTTTTGTTTTTATTCAGTTTGTTATTTCCATTGTAATAGCAGCTACCCCTCTGTTTATTATATATGATATGTTTTTGCTAGCTTAAATATGAAGTTGTGTAAGTGTGGAAGGCCTTGAGGATTTTTATATGTAAAATTATTTTTAGACTAAACCTTTGAAAATATGAATTAAATCACAATTAAATATTTAATTTAGGTCTTCAGCTGCCTGAAAGAACAATGAACACCATTACACAAAACAAGAACAACAGATGATGGTGCTGAAATAGTTAAAAAAAAAAAAAAAAAAAAAAAAGATTTCTGCTAAATATGTAATTCTGCTTTAACATGCTTATATGGCTAAACTGGCAGACGTGATAAGGAAATACACTCAATCTTTAATCAGAGTAGAGATACAAGTGGCACTAAGTAGGGCATGAAGCCCCATGCTAATTGCAACATCTCAAACGAAAGCACATTTAGCTCAACAAACCAGCACAAAAAAAAAAAAAAGCTTGTGGAAATGTTTATTTAATGCTTCTCTACAATCTGAAAGAGTTAAAGTGTTAACCGTAACAAATGCATGTTTTTGTCTTGTGAACATATTTTACAGGTCTAACAAGTTCGAGGACAAGGTCAAATTGAAGGAGGAGTATTCAGCTCTTACCTGCTTTTCAGCATGGCCGTAGTCAGATCCTTGGTTTGGCAAAAAATGTAAACTGTGCCCATTGTTTTTTGCTAGTTCCCTCAAGGCCATGGCTGTCCGCACAGTGGAGTTTCTGGCGTGAACAAAAACCATTACCTTTAAAAGAAAAAAAAAAAGAAATGAATGTATACAGTTTGCGTAATTAAGAAATATAAAACAGTACATGCAAGCTAGGTGATTTAAACAAGGAGCATTGCTAGCCATAATTGATATACATCTTTACTGGCTTTGGTACCCAAAAAACACACACACAAAAAAAAAAAAAAAAAAACACAACAATTGGTATTTAAGTGTTACTAACCTTTGCACATTATCATTTCTCTATGAAAATAGTAAATATGTAAAATACATATAAAACCTTTGTTTCTGTATTGTCATTTACCACTTATAAGAACCGATAATTATTTTCCTTTTTTAGGAATAAAGTAATTGCACTACACAATGGCAAAGTAAACCATTTAGTCAATAAGTATAGTTAAAGTATAACCAAGCTCTCACAAAATAAAAGCAGTTTTGCAAAGCACTGTTTAATAAAATAAGGCTATATATTTTTTTATACTGTTTTGCCTTTATTTTATTTCTCTCCTTTAACCTCTTTTGTGTACAAACTTTATGTTTATGTTTTACTGTATGCTCCAGTAGTGGCTGAAGATCACAGTGCAGTTACTAAAATGGAATGTGTTGCCACTGAGCACTAGCACGCCCAACTGTAGCCCAACTCAGGAATGAACGTGGAAGGGTGAGAACACTGCAGATGTAAACAATGCTATCCTAGCGAAGATAGTGCTTGTAGATACACCTTTTTGGTGTAAATTTATCTGAATGCCGGACACAAAGGTGAGAAATGTGAAAATAATCAGACACTAACTATGCACATTCTCAAATGATCATTTCAGATTAATTATATTTTAACTAAAAGTTTCCAATTTTTAGAACTTCTTGTTAATTTGTATATATTAACAAAAAAAAAAAAAACATGAAATGGTAGCGTTCTGTAAGTTAGTAAAAAAAACAGTAAAAAAGTAGCTCCTGCTACTAATTAGGTTTCTTTCGAACATTTTTTGCTGACAGTATACTAGTTAAGTCAGCCTGAAGAAAATGTGGAGAGTAGCCACAATGTTTTTTCTTTTAGTCCTAATAAATTAAAGGTAAACAAGACTTAAAAAATATAGAAAGCTGCAGTAGTATTCACCAATATCCGTCACTTTGCCAGAAGATTACTGCTGTTTGAGCATATAATGTGATCCTCTTGGTTAGAAATCTGCTATGCTAGAAGGAATGACAGTTCTGCTTGAAGCTCACTGATCAATTGGGATACAACAATAATCGAGTCTTTTGTCCTCGCTGATGAAAGATCTGGCTGTATAAGCCCATCTTAGAAGAACAGTGAAAACATCAAAGTATAATAGAAATGGCCTCATCATTATTTATATTGGGTTCTCTGTAAGCAGCATCAAAACTGAAAGGTATGTTGTGTGACACAAAGAGCAAAATTGCCTTCAGACAATGCATTTGCAATAAAATATTCTCACTGGTCATAATGCTTTACTTTGTTTGCAAATTTAATTAAAACACAGCATGAGTGTCCAATATAGACCTCAAGTACATGGCATAACTTTTCCATGCCTTGGAAATTTAAGCAGTAGAAAATTCAGACAATCCTAAAGAACACTTTCAAAGAAAAGTTTAAAGTGAGGTTTATTTTAATGATGTAAACAAACGTTTAATTTCCACTGCAGTTTGTTTTAATGAGGTGTAAAAAAAACGGAATTTTTGTAAAATCTTACCTGTAAAATTCCTTTCTCTGAGTCCTCCGACAGTCGCCGCCTCTTCATATTCGTCACATATGGGGTATTAGACTTTGCTCCGAAGGAGTAGCTAGGCAACAGAATATGTTAACAATAAAGCTTTAACATATCCCACCCTCAAGGGGTGGTCCCCTCAGTCAATACCCTCCTACTTCCTGCAACCATATCTCAGTTTTAGTGGAATAGCAGTAGAGTATACAGTCAAACCCCAAAAGAGGGGCGGGGGCGGCGACTGTCGGAGGACTCAGAGAAAGGAATTTTACAGGTAAGATTTTACAAAAATTCCGTTTTCTCTTACGTCCTCCGACAGTCGCCGCCTCTTCATATTCGTCACATATGGGGACGTCCCAAAGCAGTGCAAACATGAGGGGTGGGAAACGCATCCGCGCCGAAAGGCAACGCAGTCTCCACATCAAAGAAAGGAACCTTACCAAAGGAAGGAAACCAGCTGGGCAACAGCAAAAATAAGTGCTCAACAGGAGCAACAACCCAGGAAAAGACAAAAAACCAGGGGATACAAAACTTATCCCAACAGCCAGGAGTCCCCAACAAGGGACCCTAGGGAACAGCCGCACTAAGAACCTTGCGGCCAAAGGAAGCATCCGCCGATGCCTGAACATCTACTTTGTAGAATTTTGTGAAAGTGTGTACGGTCGACCAAGTCGCCGCCTTACACACCTGGGCTACAGAAGCCCCATGACGACAGGCCCAAGACGTACTCAGAGATCTAGTAGAGTGCGCCTTCACAGGCACAGGGGGAACCTTCCCCTGCAAGGCATAGGCCTGTTCAATGGTCTGCCTGATCCATTTGGCAATGGTAGAGGCGGAAGCCGCCATGCCCTTCCGAGGACCCTCTGGAAGAACAAACAAGGAGTCCGTCTTTCGAAAAGACTCAGTCGATTTAAGGTAAACCCTAATCGCCCGAACAACATCCAGAGAATGTAGTCTCAATTCCTTTGGATGTTTAGGCTTCGTGCACAACGAAGGCAAAACAATATCCTCGTTAAGATGGAATTCCGAAACTCGTTTCGGCAGAAAAGAAGGATTAGGTCGCAAGACCACCTTATCCAAATGAACAACCAGGTACGGAGACTTGCAGGACAAAGCCGCCAGTTCCGACACTCTGCGAGCCGAAGTGATCGCCACCAAAAAGGCGACCTTTTTGGACAACATAGACAACGATATCTCCCTGATCTGTTCAAAAGGAGCACGTTGTAACACAGACAGGACTAGATTCAAGTCCCAAGGGGGCAAAGGATCCCTCCTAGGAGGAACCAGATGCCGCACACCCTGAATAAAAGTGCCAACCAAGGAGCTGGAAGCCACGGGACGTTGAAACAGAACGGCCAGCGCAGACACCTGACCCTTTATCGTAGCCAGCGCCAAACGCTGATCGACACCCGTCTGAAGGAAAGACAGCACACGGGAAACCGAGTACGTGCGGGGTGAAAACCCCCTGGACTCACACCAGGCAAAATAGGCCTTCCAAGTACGGTAATAAACCTTTCCCGAGGAAGACTTCCTCGCGTTGATCAAGGTATGAACAACCTCTGGAGAGAGACCCTTCTCCTTCAGGACCTCGGTCTCAACAGCCAGGCCGTCAAAGCCAGCGACTGTAAAGCAGGATGGTAAATCGGTCCTTGAGACAGTAGATCGTCCCGAAGAGGCAGACGCCAGGGGGCGTCGACCGCCAGATTCACGAGGTCTGCGTACCAGGACCGGAGAGGCCAGTCCGGTGCCACAAGAATCACCGTGCTGCGTTCCGAGTGTAACCTGCGAAGGAACCGGGACAGCAACTGAATCGGTGGAAACGCGTACATCAGCCTGTACTGATGCCACGGGGCCACTAACGCGTCCGACGCGTCTGCCCGAGGGTCGCGCGTCCTTGCCACGAACCTCTTCACCTTGTAGTTGAGGCGAGACGCGAACAGGTCCACATCTGGAAGACCCCACTTTGCGCACAACATCTGGAAGACAGCCGGGTGGAGAGACCATTCCCCCTGATCCAGGGTCTGGCGACTCAGATAGTCCGCCTGCCAGTTCTCCACTCCCGGAATGTGAACCGCCGTTATCGCCGGGACATGAGTCTCGGCCCAAGACAGAATGTCGGCCACTTCTCGAGCCGCTCGGGCACTCCTGGTGCCCCCTTGGTGGTTGATGTAGGCCACCGCCGTGGCATTGTCCGTCTGCACCCGAACCGGGCAGCCCTGCAGCCGGTCCGTCCAGCGATGAAGACAGAGCCTTATCGCACGCAATTCCAGAATGTTGATCGGGAGGGAAGACTCCCCCTCCGACCAGGTCCCCTGGGCGGACAGAACGCCCAGAACACCACCCCAGCCCGACAGGCTGGCATCCGTGGTGATTATCGTCCACGAGATCGGACGAAACGACTTGCCCCCGGACACCAACGGGGACTGGAGCCACCACAGAAGGTTTTCCCTGGTGCGATGACTCAACGAGATCTGAAGATCCAGAGATTGAGGTCGCCCGTCCCACTTGGACAAGATCTCCGCCTGGAGACCCCGCGTGTGAAACTGCGCGAAAGGAATCGCCTCGAAAGCCGAGACCACCAATCCCAGACATCTCATACACGTCCGCAGAGACGAGTTCGGAACGTCCCTGAGGGACCTGACTTCCTCCTGAAGAGTCCTGAGTTTGTCTTCCGGCAGGAAGACCTTCGCCTGCACCGAGTCCAGTATCATTCCCAGATAGGGAAGACGAACCGACGGACTCAGTGTCGACTTTGGAACATTTATCGTCCAACCGAACTCCTGCAGAGTTTGCATCGTGACAGACAGGTCCTTTCCCAGACCCTGACTGGTCGCAGACCGAATCAGAATGTCGTCCAGATACCCCAGGACAGAAATGCCCTGGGCTCTCAATAATGCCAGAACCGGTGCAAGCACTTTGGTGAAGACCCGCGGAGCCGAGGCGAGCCCAAAGGGCAACGCCACGAACTGGTAGTGATCCTCCGCAATGGCAAATCGAAGGTATCTCTGATGACCCTCGAATATGGGGATGTGAAGATACGCATCCTTCAAATCGATGGAGGCCATGAATTCCCCCGGAACCAGGGCAGCCACCACCGAGCGCAGGGATTCCATGCGGAACTTGCGAACCCGCACAGAGCGGTTCAGAGCTTTCAAGTCCAGAATTGGACGAACCTTGCCCTCCTTTCTGGGCACGGTGAACAGATTGGAATAAAACCCCCGAAATCTGTCCCGATGAGGCACCGGAACCACCACTCCCTGAGCCCTCAGGTCCCGCACCGCCAGGTGCAGATCCCGCAGGCGCTCTGGAGACAGTTGTAGATTTGAGGGAAAAAATCTGCTCTCTGGCCGAGAGAGAAACTCGATCTTGTAACCAGATCGAACGATTTCCAGAACCCATCTGTCCCGCACACGGGCCAACCAGGGCTGAAGAAAAACGAGCAAGCGTCCCCCCACCCCAAAACTGGGTGAGGGCGCCCCTTCAGGCCGAACTGTTATGGGCCGCAGGTCCGGATTGGCCGGACTTCTGTTTCCCAGACCAGGGTTTCTTCTGAGAGCCCTGGCCCTTGAACGGTTTGCCCTTGTAGTGCGGCCGAAAGGCACGAAAGGACCCCTGAGGGGGCCGAAAATGAGCATGCTTCTTCCCAGAAGCCCCCTTAGCCTTGGGGAAATGGGGCAAGAGAGTGCTCTTACCCCCGGTAATCCCCTTAATCAACACATCCAGGGACTCCCCAAAAAGGCGAGACCCATCATAAGGCAGATTGGCTAAGGTTTTACGTGAAGATTGGTCCACCGACCAACATTTCAACCAAACCAGGCGGCGAGACAACACCGCCACGCTGTGCACACGCGCGGCCAACGGAATCAGGTCCAGGTCCGCATCACACAGATACATGACACCCTGGTGGATCTGATCCACCATATCCAGGGTCGCCGCCGAGGCCGAATCGGCCACTAGGACGCGCCTAAGCATCTGCGTCCAACTTGCGATCGCCTGGGCCGCCATGAGAGAAGCAAACAGAGCCTTAAGCATAGAACCCGTAACAGAATAAGTATGACGGGCAAGAGACTCCAGTCTCCTATCCGTGGCATCACGGAAAACAGGGGATCCCTCTGCAGGGATCGCAGTGGCTTTGTTCAAAACCGCAATAGCATGATCCACTGGCGGAGGCACACACCACTGTTCATCAGTGGCAGGCGAGAAAGGATAACGCAGCTTAAATTTACTTGGTACCGCAAAAGGCTTGCGCAAATCGCGCCATTGGTCCTTAACAGCGCGCTGAAAATCAGCATTGCAGGGAAAAACCTGCGGCGTCCTGCGTTTTCTCTGCGTCCCATAAGCCGCCAAGGCAGCTGGGGGACACACCTCGTCCTGCAAACGTAGCGTCTGCTTAATGGAAGCAATCAACTCATCCATGATTGCAAGCTCTTCAGGCGAGCCAGGGGGAGAATTATCAACCCCCTCAACTTCAGCCTCTACCTCAGACCCCACTAGATCAAGAGAGGAGCGGGACCCCGATAGGGGGGTCCCCGCCAGAACAGCCCCATCACCTTCACCCTCAGAATCAGAGGACAGAGTAACTCTGGGCCGTTTAGTAGATTGAGCAGCCACCAGCATTTGCACCTGTGCAGCAAGGCCAGCCACAATAGTGGCCAAATCCCCCCCTGGGGGGGAAACAGCGGTCCCCTGGCTTTCCACCAATACTGTGGGAAACTTGCCCTCCTGAGAATCCATTGCCCCTGTATGCCAGACAACCAAGGGTTAACTGCCCCCTTACAGCAAGCGCGGCAAGCGCAGCCCACCGCACCACACTCAGGCACATTGAGACCCCCACAGGGAATATACAGACTGAATACAGGCAATGGAATACAGGAATAGAAGGATAAAACCTGAGGAGACTCCGCTGCTGCTGCTGCCTCGACCGGTGCTTCCAGGAGAGAGGAAGTGATGCTGCCAGGGCGCTCTATGTAAGCCTATGGAGGCTACAAGAAAATGGCCGCCGTGCATGTAAACCATGCGGCCGGAGCGGGCGCCGGTAAAATGGCGCCGTTTGGCGCCGAAATCGCCGCTCCACAGTGCATAAAATCACACACAATATTATCCCATACTATGGATACATGTTAGATCGCCGCAGCGATCGCTGTATATGCCCCAACATGCCATTAAAAACATGCCCCACAGCACACAGCTCCTCACACTGCCCAGCCTGACACACTCAGTGTCATACAGCTCCCCCCCCCCTTGCAGCCCACAGCATGCAGCCGAGATATAGGGAGACAAGCAGTGTGATTAAAGGCAGGTTACACAGTCCCAGACTGAGACCCCCCCCAGACAGACAGGTCCCCACATAGATACACTTACCTCACATGGCGTGGGGAACCCGCACAGGCGAACAAGCCGCTGCACATGAGGCAGGGAGAGTCGCAATTCAAGACGCACACAATGGCGGTTCAGAAACCGCACAGCGTCCGGTGAGGTAGCCACCTCACCAATCATCCCTGCACCGAACAGGGATGGGTCGTTCACCGTGCCAGGAGCGTTACCTGGCTGAACGCTCGATGACAGACTGGGAAGCCACTGACCCACGACCTGCGACCAGGGGGATCAGCCCGAGACCCAGTCCGCATGATCCTCTTCGTCCGAAGAACTAACTAATGCTGACAAAAACAACAGCTAAGTAAAGGTAGAGAGAAAACTCAAACAAAATATCAAAAAGAAGAAAGAGTCTGGGACAAAAAGTCCCAGCACAGAGAGAGCCAGCCACTCCTGACAAGCTAGACATTAAAACTGAGATATGGTTGCAGGAAGTAGGAGGGTATTGACTGAGGGGACCACCCCTTGAGGGTGGGATATGTTAAAGCTTTATTGTTAACATATTCTGTTGCCTAGCTACTCCTTCGGAGCAAAGTCTAATACCCCATATGTGACGAATATGAAGAGGCGGCGACTGTCGGAGGACGTAAGAGAAAAGTGGTTTAACTTTGTGCATCAAGTTCTTTTTAGGATGTTTTGGATTCTTAGCTCGTATGCTCTGTAAGTAAGAGTATGCATCATTATCCTCTTAGATCTACAAAAAAAAAAACCACTATACTTGAATTACATTGACTACCAAGGAAATACAATACATGGGTAGAATGGTTATGTACAAGTCATTACATTGCCATAAAAATCACTCTTTAAACTCAAAGATGTTTCAGGCAACAGTCTGTACAACTCTGTGTAGAATGCATATTGCCAATTTTTAAATTTACAAACATGCTGAAATGTAGGAAGTTTTATTACAGAAGATTGGTTATGACAAATATGTTGGAAAGATGAGCAACATGACATTGTTTACAATGAATCAAATATACAAAAAAGGTTTTTTGTTTGTTATTATTATGTAATTCTGTAATACATTGTATTAGGGCACACACACCCCTGCATTTGTTTATGTGTGTTTATGTGCATTTTTGTTTTTCTTATGCAAAATGAGGCAGGGACATCTAGGAAATTAAAATAAATGTATCTAGGTCTACAACAAAATTAAAGTCCCATTTGTAAACTAAATTAACTAAAATAAATTGAATTAAATTAAAAAAAGTTAAAGCAATGACTAAGGTCCATGTTAGAGCTTACACATAGCTATTAAACCAGGGGTGGGCAACTTGCAGCCCTCTAGCTGTTGCAAAACTTCCCCATGTGACAGTGCTTGGCCAATTAGTTGGCCACTGAGATTCCAAGCCCTGCATTGTTGGAGAAAGCAAAGACAAGCAGTGGGAAAACAACTGAATTGGTGTCCATCTTGGACACCTTTCTGATGTAACGGGGAAGCCAAAAGTACAGCTCCCACTGTGCTTTCCATGGCTAGCTAATTACAATGTTTTAACATTTTGATGAAAGTGAACAGAGCATAAACCGCATAAATGTTTGCTACAATGTAAAGTAGTGAGTGTACAGCTTGTATAACAGTGTAAATTTGCTGTGCCCTCAAAATAAATAAACACACAACCAAAAGATGTCTAAACTGCTGGTAACAAAAGTGAACACACCCCTAAGTGAAAAATGTCGAAATTGGGCCCAAATTTTCCCTCCCAGCGTCATGTGACTCCTTAGAATTACAAGGTCTCAGGCGTGAATGGGGAGCAGATCTGTTAAATTTGGTGTTCTCGCTCTCGCTCTCTCATACTGGTAACTGGAATTTCAACATGACATCTCATGGCAAAGAATTATCTCTGGATCTGAAAAAAGAATTGTTGCTCTACATAAAGATGGCCTAGACTATAAGAAAATTGCCAAAACCCTGAAACTGAGCTGCAGCATGGTGGCCAAGACCATACAACAATTTAACAGGACAGGTTCCACTCTAAACAGGCCTCACCATGGTCAACCAAGGAAGCTGTGGAAGTGCTCAGCGTCCTATCCAGAGGATGTCTTTGGGAAATGGACATATGAGTGCTGCTAGCATTCCTGCAGAGGTTGAAGGGGTGGGAGTCAGCCTGTCAGTGGTCAGATCATACGCCGCACACTGCATCAAATTGGTCTGCAAATATATATTTTTTTTTCCTCTTGATCAACTGTGGGTGCAATATGAAATTTGTTGGTATATATCTATTGTGTTTATGTACTATTGGTTGAGCTAGATAGCCTTTTTTCAAACTAACTATGTAATTCATAAAGTGTCACCATCATAAAGGTATTCACCGCAAAACTATTTTTATACTATATTATATATACAAACCCGATTCCAAAAAAGTTGGGACACTGTACAATTTGTTAATAAAAACAGAATGCAATGATGTGGAAGTTTCAAATTTCAATATTTTATTCAGAATACAACATAGATGACATATCAAATGTTTAAACTGAGGAAATTTATAATTTTAAGGGAAAAATAAGTTGATTTTAAATTTCATGGCATCAACGCATCTCAAAAAAGTTGGGACAATGCCAGGTTTACCACTGTGTGGCATCCCCTCTCCTTTTAAAACAGTCTGCAAACTGAGTAGACAAGTTGCTCAAGTTTAGGAATAGGAATGTTGTCCGATTCTTGCCTAATACAGGCTTCTAGTTGCTCAAATGTCTTGGGTCTTCTTTGTTACATCTTCCTCTTTATGATGCGCCAAATATTTTCTATGGGTGAAAGATCTGGACTGCAGACTGGCCATTTCAGTACCCGGATCCTTCTTCTACACATCCATGTTGTAATTGATGCAGTATGTGCTCTAGCATTGTCATGTTGGAAAATGCAAGGTCTTCCCTGAAAGAGATGAAATCTGGATGGGAGCAAATGTTGTTCTAGAACTTGGATATACCTGTCAGCATTGATGGTGCCTTTCCAGATGTGTAAGCTGCCCATACCACACACACTCATGCATCCCCATACCATCAGAGATGCAGGCTTCTGAACTGAGCGCTGATAACTTGGGTTGTCCTTGTCCTATTTAGTCCGGATGACATGGCGTCCCAGTTTTCCAAAAATAACTTCAAATTTTGATTCGTCTGACCACAGAACAGTTTTCCACTTTGCCACAGTCCATTTTAAATGAGCCTTGGCCCAGAGAAAATGCATGCGCTTCTGGATCATGTTTAAATATGGCTTCTTGTTTGGCCTATAGAGTTTTAGCCGGCAACGGTTAACGGCACCGTGGATTGTGTTCACCGACAATGTTTTTTGGAAGTATTCCTGAGCCCATGTTGTGATTTACATTACAGTAGCATTCCTGTATGTCAGGGGTGGGGAACCTATGCCCCGGGGGCCGTATGCGGCCCTCAAAGTCATTTGGTCCGGCCCCCCGTGCAGCTGAGTCTGTGTCTCTCAGCTGATCTGTCAGAACGGAGCCGATGCTTCCTGTATAGTTCCGGTGTAACGTTAGAATTCCATACCTCGTTAGATTTCCATACCCTCGTCACTTCCTGTCCGAAACAGCTGAGCAGCGTAACAGTGCGCATGCTCAGAGCCCCGAAAACACCATTGAAAAGCTGTGAAGTTGAGGAGTGCGCATGCACGGAGGGAATGAAATAATCACGGTATTGTGTGTAATGTTATACTTGCGGCGGTTACATAAAAACAGTTCGGCTGCAACATCAATCATCTCCTCTGCTATCCCTGTCACCTCCCTGATGTCGGCTAGTAAATATAAAAGCGGCGGCGGGTGTATGAATTCGAAATTACGTAGATGTCGGCTTTTATATTTATTAGCCGAGATCAGGGAAGTGAGAGGGGAAGGAGCGGAGATGATTTATGTTGCAGAGGAGCTGTTTTAATGTAATCGCGGCAAGTGTAAGTACCGTGAGAAATCCATACCCTCCGTAGGTGCACCGGAAGTGACGAGGGTATGTTTTTTTCACGGAACACCGGCTCCATTCTGACAGTCTGAGTGAGTCACAGGCGGAGTGATATCAAATGCACTCCACCTGAGACCAATACAGGAAACATTGCCTCTTCCTCCAGCGCGATGCTGCTGCTAACCAGCATTTCGCACCAGTAGCACACACAGCAGTACCAGCTAGAACCAGCAGTACCTGTCAGAACCAGCAGTACCAGCCAGAGCCAGCAGTACCAGCCAGAACCAGCAGTACCAGCAAGAGCCAGCAGTACCCACAGCAGTAACAGCCAGCAGTACCTACAGCACAGTACCTGCCTGAGTCAGCAGTACCAACAGCAGTACCAGCCTGAGCCAGCAGTATCAGCCAGCAGTACCTACAGCACCAGCCTGGGTCAGCAGTACCCACAACAGTACCAGCCTGAGCCAGCAGTACCAGCCAGCAGTACCCACAGCACAGTACAAGCCAGCAGTACCAGCCTAAGCCAGCAGTACCCACAGCAGTACCACCCAGCTGTACCCACAGCAGTACCAGCCAGCTGTACCCACCAGCAGTACCAGCCAGCTGTACCCACCAGCAGTATCAGCCAGCTGTACCCACCAGCAGTACCAGCCAATTGTACCCACCAGCAGTACCAGCCAGCTGTACCCACCAGCAGTACCAGCCAGCTGTACCCACCAGCAGTACCAGCCAGCTGTACCCACCAGCAGTACCCGCCAGCAGTTCTTTTCAAAACTTACCATCACAAAGAGTCGACTGCGCTCCAGACTGACTGACGCAAACCTGGAAAACCAGTTGTGAGTAGCAACATCACCAATACCAGCTAACATCAAACACCTCACCAAAAAGAAGCAGTTGCAGCCATCACATTAGGGGTGAGTTAATTAAATGTTTAAACCAAATATAACAGGCTAATTTTTAAGTTGATAGTTTTGTACGGCTCCTGAATGATTTTATAAATACCCAAATGGCCCTTGGCAGAAAAAAGGTTCCCCACCCCTGCTGTATGTGATGCAGTGCCATCTAAGGGCCTGAAGATCAAGGGCATCCAGTATGGTTTCCCGGCCTTGACCCTCACGCACAGAGATTGTTCCAGATTCTCTTAATCTTTGGATGATATTATACACTGTTACATAGTTACATAGTAGGTGAGGTTGAATAAAGACAATAGTCCATCCAGTTCAACCTGTGTAGGTGTGTGTGGCTGTAATCATCTCACATACCCCTGAATGTTCTGATCCTTGAGATGTAAGTCTAAGAGTCTTTTGAAAGCCACCATACTACCCGCAGAAACCACCTCTTGTGGTAGAGAATTCCACAATCTTGTAGCCCTAACAGTAAAGAACCCCCCACGTTGCCTGAGGTTAAAACGCTTCTCCTCTAATCGCATTGTATGCCCTCGAGTCCTCATGCAATCCCTTCGAATGAACAGCTTTTTTTCTAAGCTGGGATCCCCATTAAGATATTTATAAATTGCTATCATGTCCCCCCTCAGACGTCTCTTCTCCAGGAAGAATAAATCGAGCGATTGTAGACGCTCTTCATAGTCAAGGTCCTCCAATCCCCTAATTAGTTTAGTTGCCCTTCTCTGGACTCTCTCCAGCTCCAACACATCCCTCCTGAGGACTGGTGACCAGAACTGGACAGAATACTCCAGATGCGGTCTGACCAGAGTTTTATAAAGTAGAAGGATTATAGTCTTATCTCTGGAATACATCCCTTTCTTTATGCATGCTAATATTCTGCTGGCTTTGGCAGCTGCCGCTTGACATTGCATGCTGTTGCCTAATCTATCATCAACCAAGACTCCCAGATCCTTCTCCATTTTTGATTCCCCCAAGGGTTCCCCTCCTAACGTGTATTGTGTTTTTATGTTTTTAGTCCCCAAGTGCAAAACCTTACACTTCTCCACGTTAAACCTCATTTGCCATGTCGTTGCCCACTCTGTAATTTTGTCCAGGTCATTCTGTAGGATATCTGCTTCATGCTGTGCAGTTATTGCCCTGGCCAATTTTGTGTCATCTGCAAAAACTGATATCGAACTACTGATCCCGACCTCAATGTTGTTTATGAATAAATTGAACAAGGTTGGTCCCAGGACTGAGCCCTGGGGCACCCCGCTTACAACCTCAGACCAGTCTGAGTATGCGCTGTTTATTACCACCCTTTGGACACGCCCTTTAAGCCAATTCTGTATCCAAGAGCAAACCCTGCTGTCGATACCTGCAGACCTTATTTTATAAATTAAGCCCTTGTGGGGAACTGTATCAAATGCCTTAGCGAAATCCAAGTACACCACATCCACTGGTCTCCCCCTATCTAGCTCACAGCTCACCTCCTCGTAGAATGTTAAGAGATTGGTTTGACAAGAACGCCCATTTGTAAACCCGTGCTGATTACTGCTGATGATGTTGTTGTCTTTAGCAAACTCTACGATATAGTCCCTTATCATCCCCTCCAGAAGTTTACATACTATTGATGTCAAACTGACAGGCCTATAATTTCCCGGGATATGCCTCTGGCCCTTTTTGAATATCGGAATCACATTAGCTTTCTTCCACTCCCCTGGTACATCTCCTGTCCTAATACTGTCAGCAAAGATCAGGAACAGTGGTCTGGATATAACTTTACTGAGTTCCTTGAGTACTCTCGGATGCACGCCATCCGGGCCTGGTGATTTGTTTGTGTTAAGTTTATCCAGCCTTTCCCTGATTTCACCCTCTGTTAGCCAGAGTGGCAAGTCCTGTGTATTACTACTAACCATACAGTCATGGTCAGTGTACCCCTCCGTTTCCTGTGTAAAGACGGACGAGAAAAAAGCATTCAGCACGGTTGCTTTTTCAGTGTCCTCTGTAACCATCCCCCCATCATCGCTAATTATGTGTGCAATATGCTCTGCCCTAGTTTTTTTGCTGTTGATATATTTAAAGAATTTCTTTGGGTTTTTTTTTACTATCCTCCGCTATTTGTCTCTCAAAGTTGATTTTAGCCATCTTGATTTCTTGTTTACTTTTCTTATTTGCCTCCTTGTATTGCTCGAAAGCCGATACTGTGCCCTCTGATTTATACTTCTTGAAGGCCAATTTTTTTCCCCTAATAAGTTTTTTGACGCTACGGTTTAGCCAGCCAGGTTTGGCTTTGTCTCTTCTAAATTTATATCCCATAGGAATGCACTGCAAGATGCCTTTGCCTAATATGTTCCTAAAGCATTCCCATTTTTCCTCTGTGGTCAGGGATCCCAGGGTTTGGTCCCAGTTTACCCTTTCCATCAATGAGTACAATTTTGGAAAGTTTGCCCTTCTGAAGTTTAGGGTTCTTATGTTCCCCACTTGCCTTGTTATATTGTTATTTATACTAAATGTGATCATCCTGTGATCGCTAGAGCCCAGGTTGTCCTGGACTCCTACCTCCGAGATTATGTCTGGGTCATTAGTGATCAATAGATCCAGGACTGCATTTTCTCTAGTCGGAGAGTCCACCAACTGTGACATGTAATTATCCAGTAAGGTTTCCGTGAATAGGCGGGCCTTCTGTGAGTGTGTAGTCCCCTCATCCCAGTCAATGTCGGGATAATTCAAGTCCCCTAATATGATGACTGATCCCAATTTTGCCACTTTACTCATTAATGCTAAGAATTTCAGCTCTACCTCCTCCCCTTGGTTAGGTGGCCTATAGCAAACCCCCACAATTACTTTCCCCTTTTCTCCTTCCCTATGGAGTTCAACCCACACAGATTCTAAATCCATGCTCATCCCATCCGTAATGTCACTCCTTTCTATCACCTTTATATTGTTCTTGACATAGAGACATACCCCTCCCCCTCTTTTTCCTACCCTGTCCTTCCGGTACACCGAATACCCTTGGATATTGGCCAGCCAGTCATGTGAGGGGTCGAACCAAGTCTCTGTTATGCCCACAAGGTCTATGTCATCCTCATGTTCTAATATTTCAAACTCATCCATTTTATTAGCTAGGCTCCTGGCATTAGCATATACCCCTCTTAGTTTTACGGAAGTTAAGCGCAATTGGCGGTTATGTTTATTCCTGTTTGGTCTGAGGTTTTCCCGCACAGACCTGCCAATTGACATTGTGGACCTACTGTCGCTGCTGACCCTACAGCTGCCTTCAGTCCTCTGCTCCCTCCTGACTGACTCTACTTCTGAGCCCTCCCCCCCCCCCGTCTCCTAGTTTAAAAGCCCCTCCAACTTGGTGGCCATCTTTCTCCCCAAAAGAGCTGTACCGTCCCCATTAAGGTGCAGCCCATCCTTACTAAAGAGCCGGTAGCCGACTGAGAAGTCAGCCCAGTTCTCCAGGAACCCAAACCCCTCCTTCCTACACCAGTTCCTCGGCCACTTGTTAAGTTCCCTAATCTCCTTCTGCCTCTCCTGTGAGGCTCGAGGTACAGGCAGTATTTCAGAGAAAACCACCTTGGAGGTCCTTTTCCTCAATCTATTACCTAAGTCCCTGAAATCGTTCTTAAGGATCATCCACCTACTTTTAACTTTGTCATTAGTACCCACATGCACCATGACCGCTGTGTCATCCCCAGCCCCGCACAACAATCTGTCTGCCAGATCTGCGATATGCCGAACGCAGGCGCCCGGTAAACAACAAACTGTTCGGTTCACGAGATCTTTTTTACAGATTGCCCTCTCTGTCCTCTTGATAATTGAGTCCCCCACTACCACAACCTTTCTAACCTTTCCTGAGTTACGGCCCCCCTTCTTCCTGGAGCCGTCCCTCCCCTGGCAGCTGTAGATGATGATAACTTCAAACTCTTTGCAATTTTCTCTGAGAAACTCCTTTCTGATTATGCTCCACTATTATTCGCCGCAGCATTGGAGGAATTGGTGATCCTCTGCCCATCTTGACTTCTGAGTGACACTGCCACTCTGAGAGGCTCTTTTTATACCCAATTATGTTGCCAATTGACCTAATAAGTTGCAAATTGGTCCCCCAGCTGTTCCTTATATGTACATTTAACTTTTCTGGCCTCTTATTGCTACCTGTCCCAATTTTTTAGGAATGTGTAGCTCTCATGAAATCCAAAATGAGTCAATATTTGGCATGACATTTCAAAAGGTCTCACTTTCAACATTTGATATGTTATCTATATTATATTGTGAATAAAATATAAGTTTATGCGATTTGTAAATTAGTCCTTTTTTACTCACAATTTGCAACTTTTTTCGGAATCGGGTTTTGTATATTTTTTTTTTCTACATGTTTTAGTGATGCACATAGGAAAATATAATACTGATCGTATATAAATTAGCAAAGACATTAGATTTTGAATTAGATCAAATTAGGTTTGGGTGTAAAAATAAAACAAAAATAGAACAGTAGCATTCACAGGTTTGCCAAAATGTCAAATTACATTATGCTTATGTATGCATTGCATGTGCAAATGTCATCTAGACCATCCAATGTATTTTATGGGAGTTGGAAATTAACCACTTAAGCCCCGGAGGATTTGGCTGCTAAAGGAGCAGGGTTTTTTTTGCGATTTTTTACTGCGTGACTTTAACGGACAATTGCGCGGTCGTGCGACGCTGTACCTAAACGAATTTGACGTCCTTTTTTCCCACAAACAGAGCTTTCTTTTGGTGGTATTTGATCACCTGTGCGATTTTTTGATCACGCGCTATAAACAAAAAAAGAGCGTAAATTTTGCAAAAATAACAATATTTTTCACATTTTTTATATGAAATTCCCCAAAAAAAAAGTAAAAATCAAAATTTTTTAACATTTTTCGGCCAATTTGTTTTATGCTACCTATGTTTGGTAAAAAAAAAAAATCGCAAAAAGCGTATTTTGATTGGTTTGCGCAAAAGTTATCACGTTTACTAACAAAGGGAAAGAT
The DNA here is from genome assembly GCF_965119305.1 of Pelophylax lessonae. Classification (NCBI taxonomy): domain Eukaryota; kingdom Metazoa; phylum Chordata; class Amphibia; order Anura; family Ranidae; genus Pelophylax; species Pelophylax lessonae. The sequence continues at coordinate 384,019,367 of NC_138770.1, forward strand.
TTTTGTCATTTTTGGTGTTTTTTTTTTTTAACGCATAATGGCGGCGATCTGCGATTTTTTTTTCGGTACTGCGACATTGCGGCGGACAGATCGGACCCTTGACTGACATTTTTGACACTTTTGGGGGTACCAGTGACATTACTGCAGTAATCAGTGCTATACATATGCACTGTTACTGCAAAAATGACACTGGCAGGGAAGGGGTTAACTTTATTGGACAGGGAGGGGTTAAGTGTGTCCTAGGGGCGTGTTTCTAACTGTGTAGGGACATTCCTATTGGTGTAAAAGCAAAGATCAACCGTTCTACATAGTAGAACGGTCAGATCTTCACTTTTACACAGGGAGAACTGACAGGCAGCTTGTTTACACAAGCTGCTCTGTCTTTCTCCCTTCACAGGAGCGATCGCAGTGTGACTGGCGGACATCGAGTCCGCCGGTCACACGCACTGACTTGTCTGTGAACGAGCCGCGGCGGGCGCGCGCCCGCCCGCGATAGGCTCGCAAGTCAGTGACAGGTGAGTGACGTACCGATACGTCACTCTGCCTGGCCGGGGCTGACTGCCGCAGTATATAGTCGTGCGGCGGTCGGCAACCGGTTAATGAGAAGAGGAGATATTTGTTACAGAATTATTTATTTTCATTTCTTTAACATTTCTTTTTCCTATAAAGGAAGAGGGTCTGGATCAGGTCAGAGAACTGGACCTGCTCTGCCCTATTTAAACCTAGCTACCCAGGAAGTAGCAAGAAGGAAGAACAGATGATGTCACAGATGACTTCATGACAGTTAATGTTTAAACACAATGTAGAATGCTACAGAGCATGTTTACGGAATGCTTGGACCAAGATTGCAACTACAGCAGCTTATTAATTAAAAGAGAAGTGCAGGTTTTGGAAAACAAACAAACATAAATAAATAAAAATATAAAAACACACTCCTACTCACTTAGGTGGATGAAACATCAATTTGATCCTGCATCTGTCCCCCCTCTGCCTCTACACCAAAAACTGAGTGGGTCTTCAGCTCACTGGGGGCGCTGAAAAGTGGAGGGGGCAGGAGCGACTGGCGCAGGCTCTAAGGGGCATGCTGAGAGGTTGAACCAGCTGCTGGTCAGGCATCTTGGTGGATCCAGATCCCTCCAGAGCCTGGAGCAGCTGAGTGACATCAGCCAACAGCAAGCTTTAGCTACAGTTAAAATAGTTGTGAACTCTCTGCCTAACAATGTTATTCTGTTCACCCCAGATACATGTCAGCAAATCTAGTATCTGCCCTCACTTTTCTCTGCAGCAGTTAAAGCAAAACAACATAGTCTGAGTCTTGATACTGAAGGAGAAAAAAAAAAAAAAAAAAAAAAAAACAATGATGTGCTCCCCTCTTATGTGCCAGTTTGCTGTGTAAAGAAGCCAAATTAGCTTTACACTGCAGCCATTTTCTCTCACAGTCAAAATTCTGCTTTGTAGGGAGCAGCAAAAAAGCTTATGTATAGACCGACTGATGAGCTATTTAAATATAAATATGTTTTTCTTTTTTTTTTTACCTGTCTGACCTTCTACTTTAACTCTGCTGTCTGGGAGTTTACACAATACCGTCTGCGTTCTAGTCTGTAGTCTAGGTAGGCGGACACTGGATAAGTTATTTATTGCAACTACCTTTTTACTTATTTCTGCAGGAATTACAACTTCTAGTAAGATATCAAATTCAAGTCAATGTGGAGGTAATGATGCAGTATTGAATGCAGAGAGAGATTAGCAGTAATAACATACAGCACAGACTAAAAACAAGCAGCCTTTCTTTGTTGAAACCACATAGGCTGCATTTTTAACACCTTGTGTTCTTCTCTAAACATTGGCTTCTGTAATGTAGAGCCAGCCTTATACCCCATAACACAGGTAACACTGAACTTAATAGACTGTGCTAATGCTAAGTGCTAAGTGTATTGACCCAGTCACAAGAGTAAAGAAATATTCATTTGTTTACTAATATCCAGGAGCAAAGTGCTTTGAACTTTTTTTTTCTTTTTTTTAACAGCTATTGGTCAATACATTTTAACACCTAGGCTTTGTTGTACATATACACATGTGGCCAGCTTGTCTAGGTTTTATTTTCTACAGACAAAGATGCTATTAAAGTTCATGTGTGTGTAAGGACAGGCGTCCCAATACTTTTGGTAATATAGTGTTTGTGTGTATATATACACTATATTAATAAAAGTATTAGGACGCCTGTCCTTACACGCACATGAACTTTAATAGCAACCCAGTCTTAGTAGACTGTAGAGTTCAATATTGAGTTGGCCCACCCTTTGCAGCTATAACAGTTTCAACTCTTCTAGAAAGGCTGTCAACAAGGTATAGGAGTGTGTCTATGGGAATGTTTGACCAGTCTTTCAGAAGCGCATTTGTAAGGTTAGGCACTAATGTTGGATGAGAAGGCTTGGCTCGCAGTCTCCGCTCTAATTCATCCCAAAGGTGTTCTGTCGGGTTGAGGTCAAGACTCTGAGCAGGCCAATCAAGTTCCTCCATCCCAAACTCATTCACCCATGTCTTTATAAACCTTGTTTGTGCACCGGTGCGCAGTCATTTTGGAACAGGAAGGGGCCATACCCAAACTGTTCCCACAAAGTTGGGAGCATGAAATTGTCCAAAATGTCTTGGTATGCTGGCACCTTAAAAGTTCCCCTCACTGGAACTAGGGGGCCAAGCCCAACCCTTGAAAAACAACCCCACAACATAATTCCTCCTCCACTAAATGATGGTGTGACAGAACTGTCCTGCACTCAGTTTGGGTGCCTCCGTCAAGATATAGCTTTCTCCTGTCTGAAAACAGGAACCAGGTATTATAGCTGAATATTGCAGCCAAGATACTAGATGACGCTACCTTAGGTGCAAAATGGAACTCTTTATTGTAAAGTCACACAGAATATATACCATGCAATATCAGATTAGAGAGTTTGATCACATGACCCTAACAATACAAACTGTAAACATAAGTATAATTAACATAGCTAAGGAACAGCCAACATAAGCAGTATACTATTTCTACATCTAGCAACTAATAGCTGACAGTGATCTAACAAACATGAACTTATTACCAACTAGCCACCTAGACAGCCCGGCGCCTACACAAACATTACACATTATCATAGGCATAAACCCATGTCATTCCACAATGATTCCATAACAAGGTAAAGAGGACACAATAATAATCACATCTCCAAGAGATGAGCAGACAGACAAAAACAATAGGTGACTCAATTAACAATGGAAATTCACACCGAGGAAGCACACAATGGGGAAATGATATCATGGGAGAAAGACTCCTTAGTAAACAGATTACAGCAGGAGACCTCAGCCTAGCTCAGACTGTCCGAGACCGGTATTCAAGAATACCCAGGGCTGTCCAAGTCTCATTAACTAGCTTTCTTTTTATATACATCTTCTTACTGTGTTTCAAGTTGGCAGAGACAATTATGGCTTTCTTGACTGTTAAATGTAATAATGTCCTCTTGAATTATATAACAGGACATCTTTCTAAATGCTTGTAGCTCATTCAAATGCCAGGGCCCATAGTCAGTAGGCAAGAGTCTACCCTGCATTCCCCTATAAAGGCCCCTGTCCGGTAGGGTCTGTCATAGTTGGGAACATGAATGCACTATATTATTATTAAATATTGAAAGAAAAATTGCATTCATCAGCTCAGAAGCATGGGGAGCATTTGGACTTTTCAACTTGGCAATAATTTAAAACATAAGGCAGAGTTGACCCTTTAGTGGTTGCAGCAGAAAACAAATTAGGTTCTGAAGTGGCCATCACATCTTCTGACATGAGACACGGGAAATTGCATACAGTTCATGCCAAACAAATCATTTACAGGGCTAGGGCTTGCTTTTCTTTTTTTTTTTTTTTTTGGGGGGGGGGGGGTTGGGTAGCTTTACCACACAAGAACATAATGGGCCACAATTACAACTATCACAAAAGACTGAAAGGTATTAGGAACTAAGTGCTTGCATACTTTTGAGCAGGAACATTTTACTTTGTTACTTTCTTTCTATGGTTTGTTAATTAAGCTATTTTGTTGCTTAATAGCTTAACCTCTTCCAACCGACAGTACGCATATATGCGGCCTTACTGGACTTTGCTTTTTTCTAAGAGCCGCATATACGCATATCTGTCTTTGTGCTGGGAGTCTCGCCGGAAACCTGGGTCCCGTATGACCGAGTGGGACCTGGAACTCTCAGTTACGGGTCAACCGATCGCTGTGGTAGCCTATGATTGGCTATCACAGTAATCAGTCACTGTGAAGCACACCCCTGTGTTTTCTATCTCTCTCTGAATAGAGGGGAGAGATACATTGTAGCTTGTGCTCTCACACTGGAGAATGAAAACATAACTGTGTGTAAAAAAATAACAAAAAAATAAAATAATAATTAAAAAAAAAAAAACTAGAAGAAGGTTTGACCTAGATCAGTGCCAGGGTTAGTGTTGGGTAAAGTAAGGCTCAAAGGTCAATGTCTGTATATTTTTGGTAAGATTTAAACAAAGAATTTAAAAAAGAGTATGCATATCAGTGTGTTTTAGATAGGATTAAAAAAGTTACCAGTTGTTCCTGGGCTATACTACGGGTACATACAACAGCTAACATACAAATACAGTTATGTGGTATTGCTGCAATAGTCAGGAGCATTAGAATTTATTTTGAGTTGTTCTTTGGTGGTAGGTTATGGTAGTAGCAAGAAATATACAGCTAAATTGAACAAAAAATGTTTTTTTTTCCTATTTTTTCAGTCAGTTTTCCTTTGGTCAAAGCAAAACGAAACAAAACAAAAACCTCAGGAGATATCCATTACCATTTACCTCCAAATGAAAGCCCAATTTGTCCTGAAAAAAAAAAAAAAAAGTGAGCGTACATGCGCGAAGCTCACCAAGACACTGTCAGCCGCATTCCTACCTGGCCAGACTTAGCCGTGCTCCCCATCTACGTCCACCAGCCTCAGTGAACAGCCAGGCAGCCACGACATGGTCACGGGCGGCTCCAAAGCTAAATTTAAAAGCAAAAACATCCGCAAGGTGCTGGCTCGGCCCTCCTCCAAGATGGCGCCGCTGGCTCCCTCTCGCACAGGCAAGTCACAATGCCACAAGCAGAGACTGCAGCAGCATCCAGACGAGCATGTCCCCTGCAGCAGCATCCAGACGAGTATGTCCCCTTCACCTAACCAATCTCAGCCTGATATCCTACAACAGTTTGAATGCATGTTGCACCGTTCACTAAAGCAGACCTCTGAGCAAATCAGTGTATTTTCACTGCATGTTTAGTTTTTTTCATGCCACATTATTTACTGTATGATTATTCGTGATTGCACTATTAGGATTTTGCACCGCTTCCTATTATGGATGTATAGATTATGTCTGGATCGACGGAGAGCTTTCTCAGCCGACTCGGATAGAAATATGTCTGGCTCTAGTTTAGCCTTATCCAGAACTTGTTTGAGAGAAAGCCTGGAGGAAAGTATTCTCTAGGTTTCAAAAGGGGCTGGCATTCTTTTTTACGATGGGAGGCTAAGCTAATGAAAGCGCCAAAGATAACCAGTTTATGGGCTTCCCCGGCAGGGGAGTAATATCACCTGTAGTGTTGTAAGAAACATAGTCTTTCATAGCTGTGGCAATATTAAGTCTATGGGACGGATGTATTAAAAGGTTGTAATTCAGGGACCAGGAACGATCCTTTTGTTTGGGGATAAAGGATTCTATAGATGAGAGGACAGCATTTTGATCTGACCATGAGATTCGGACAATTAGAGAGGACAGAAGTAAGGTGAAGGACCCAATGGAAACAAAATTATGCTCAAAAGTTTTGCGTGGATGTGAATAGTGAGTGTATTGTATCTTGGTAGGTTGGTTTTCACGCCAGGCATCTAGGAGAAAGTGCAGGTGCAGTAATTGTTAAAAAATAAGTTTACCTGGGCTCGCTGAGTGGGAGAAGGGAGACTTATCCAGAAAAGGGTAGGTGGGTTGGGTGGAGTCACCACAAATTATTAAGGTGTCTTGTTTATGGGATTCTACGACTTTAAAAAAGGTGCGAAAGAAAGGACAGCGAGTTGCGGTTAGCGGCATAATAGGAAACCACTGTCCCTTACACATCTAATAAGTGGCCTATCAAAATAATGGGATTTTTGACTTACCGTAAAATCCAAGCCGTTAAAGCCAGCGACTGTAAAGCAGGATGGAAGATCGGTCCTTGAGACAGCAGATCCTCCCTAAGAGGAGGCTTCCAAGTAACATCAGCGACCAGCAGCACCAGATTGACGTATTAAGCCCGGCGATGCCACTAAAATAACCGGATTCTCTTCTGCCTCGATTCTGCGTAGAAGTCTTGGCAGAAGCTTGAGGAGGGAAGGCGTAAATCAGACGATACTGACCCCCAGCGCGTCTGCGGCGTCTGCCAGAGGATCCCATGACCGAGCCACAAAACTCTGCACCTTTTTGTTGAGCCTAGACGCCAATAGATCCACCTCAGAGATGCCGCACCAGAGACACAACTGGTGAAAAACCTCCGGATGAAGAGACCCCTACCCTTGGTCCAATGCCTGCTGACTGAAAATCTGCCTGCCAGATTTCCACCCCTGGAATGTACATGGCAGAAAAAAATGTTTTGCCCACCTTAGAATGCCGGCTAATTCCCAAGCCGCCAGGACACTTTCCATGCCCCCTTGGTGATTGACATAATCCACTGCCATGGCATTGTCCGATTGAATGCGCAGTGGACAACCCTGAATATGAAACGTCCAATGGTCCAGGCACAGTCTGATCACTCACGAGTTCCAAGACAGTGATCTGTAGTTTTGGATCTTCCAGTGTCCAGATCCCCTGAGCATCCAGAGACTGTGGAGTCTTGTCCCATTTGACCAGAATCTCCCTTTGCAGGGACCTCGTATGAAACTATGCAAATGAAACGGTCTCAAAGATAGACACCATCAGGCCCAGCACCCGCATGCAAGTCCGGAGGGATGACATTCTGCTGGACAGCAGGAGACAAATTGCAGTCTGCAATTTCTGGAGTTTGTCCAGAGGAAGGAGCACTCTGCCTAAGATTACAGAGTCAGACCCAGATAGTCCAGCTTGTGGACAGAATCAGAGCAGACTTCTGTAGATACAGAATCCAGCCGAAATCCTTTACAGTTCATATGGTGATTCCCAGGTTTTCTACACCAGAGCAGTAGGGGACTCTGCTCACAGAAGGAGGTTGTCCAAGTAGCCCAGTACCGATTGGCGTAACAACGTTAGCATCAGGGCTAACATTTGTATGAAGACCCGAGGAGCAGAGGCGAGGACAAAGGGTAACACCACAAACTGATAACGCTTCTCTCCCAAGACAAAGCGGAGGAAGCGCTGGTGACCAGCACATATTGGAATGTAAGCATCTTCAATGTTAATAGAGGCAAGAAAATCCCCCTGATGCAGGAATGGACTCCATCCTGAACTTCTGCATCCGCAGAAAGCAGTTGAGAGCCTTGAGGTCCAGGATTGGACGCACCTTGCCTTCCTTCTGGGGAACTGTCCACAGGTTTGAGTAAAAACCCTGAAAACGTTCTGAAGTCAGAACTGGGTCAATCACCACTTGAACAACAGGTCTTGTACTGCCCCAAACAGACCCTGTAAATGGTCCGGGGACAGGCACAAGTTGGAAGGAAAGAACCTTGCTGGGGGACAATAGTGAAACTGGATCTTGTAGCCAGACCAAATGACCTCATGGACCCTGGGGAAGTCCACGGGTCTGGAAACCAACAAAGATGTCCCCCCCTCCCCCGATATGGATGAGGGTGCACCTTCATGATGAAGGAGCATTGTCTACGGGTCTGGAGAACCCTGCTCTTGGCTTGCCAGACCAGGTTTGTTTGGATCATCCAGAAGAGGCCCTGAAAGGCTTCGAGCCCTTGTCAGTCGACACTGAGGGACAAAAAACTTCTTATGAGCCAAGAAGAAGGGCCCACGTCTACTACGAGTTCCGTTCCTTGCCCTTAGAAGGTTGTGGAAGAAAAAGTACTCTTTAAGCCTGTGAGACCTTTAATGATGTCATCCAGGGTAGCCCCAAACAGACGATCCCCTTGAAATGGGAGATCAGGCAAGGCCTTTCTAGAAGTCTGATCCGCAGACCAGCATTTAGGCCAAAATACACGCCAAAGGACCACTGCTGAAACAGAGAGCCGAGCCACTAGGGGAGACGCATCCAAAGAGGCATCACAGAGAAACTGCAGCCCCTGGACGAGCTGGTCCACCAGTTCAGCAAAGGCAGGGGGGAGCTGTTCTCCCTCTAGGTCACAGTGTAAAAGCTTAGAGCACTCAGTTAGAGTTTGCGAAACCAGTGCAACGGTTAATACTGGCCTCAGTACTAAACCAGCCAGAGTGTATATATTATAGCCACAGCCTCTGCCTTCCTGTCAGCCGAATATTAGAGGCCAGGGACTCTTCAGCCAGAATCATGGTTGCCTTGTTCAACCTGGAAACTGGAGAGTCCACCACTGGTAGAACAGTCCACTTCCTAATAAGGGACACCTCAGAGGTAACACCTAGTAAATTGCTTAGGGAGCGCCCAAGGGGGCGCTTTGGTCGTCCCCACTCTTTAGCGACAATTCTGTCAAAATAGGCGGGGAAAGGAAACACCTTTGCCACTCTGGATGGCTTATAAATACCAAAGGGAACCTGCGCCTCTGTCGCAGCTGTGTCCTCCATCTTCAAGGTCTCATGCACAGATACAATCAGTGCATCCACCAGCGCCTTTTCATGCGCGGTTGCAGATGTGGAGAATCATCCTCACTGAGGGTTCCGGGCGCGTGGTCCAGCAGGGTAACCAAAGTCTGCGGCAGCCGAATCAGATTTACGGCACTTTTGCTAGCTCGTCGCCCGAAAACCACCTCCACCAGGGACACAAAGGACTCCAGAACCGCTGTCAGTGCATCAATGGATGGCTGGGACCTTGAGGGCCCCACAGCCTCAGAGAGGGGGGTCAGGTGGAGAGATGTGCTCCAAAGACTCCATGAGTCACCAGGGGGACCCCACAAAAAGAGTAAAACACTGCACAGGGACAGCCTCCACCATGCTGGCAGCATCACCCAGTCGCCAGGCACAAGAACCAAGCGATCCTCAGCAGAGAGGGAGAGAACTCCACCAGACTCACCACCCAGCAGAAAAACAGGCACCTGCAGCCACCAGGACAGTCTGCACTCCATGTGCGGTGTTTAGGAATTGAGAAGATCCTGTAAGCACCAGGGGATGAGAAGGGGCTCCCACCACCAAAATCTGCACCACAGGGCTCCACTGTCATGGTTGCTGCTATTTTCAATGGCAAACCACAACAAAATGGCTGCAGGACTACACAAACATGGCTTCCACACATAGAAACACACAGGCTACAGCAAAATGGCGGCCTGGCGTGGCACAAGGCTCCTAGGAACCCAGGAGAGATCCCAAGGCCTCAAGGACAGACCCAGGCAGAACGGGGACCCTGGCAGGAGCCCCCACCAGGCACAACCCCACCACCCACAGCTGATCGTCCAATCGCCAGCTGCACACCGCCCGCCCCCAGATGAAAGGGGGCTGCCTGATGGGAAGGAGGGGAACCCGGGGGTTCGACCGTCCCAAGGAGGGGCCCACGTCCACCCTCCAGGAGGAGAGGAGGGGGACAGCTACTCACCATACCAGGAACCAGGCAGGTATCTCTCCAGAAAGAACCCCTGGCAATCAAAATGTCAGGGCTGTTGGCTAGGAGGAACACTGTGACCCAGGTCAAGACCCGGTCGTATGCGACCTAGAGAGACGTTTAACTTGCAGGCCAACCCCCGTCCATTGGGGCTATGTCGCGGCCGACCTAGCGCGAAGCTGAGGTCGGCGCATGCTTACTAGCCAGACTGGGGTGACCACTGGATCTAGATTATCCAGCCCATTTCCCAGTCCGGCAAATTGATTGTAGATCTCACAGGAAAAAATAGGAGAAAAAATGTATATCTAAAGAAATTTGCCAGGACCAGAGATCACAGTAAGGAACTAGGTCCTTACTCCTGACTAGGCAGAAAAAAAAAAAAAAAACAGAGTACCTATAGCAGGGAGAGGTAGTATACCCCCTGGGACTGCACATAGGCATAGCCAGATTATTTTTCTGCCTAGTGTCCTACTACTGTAGGGGGCAGTATAACCCAATGGTTATGAAGATCAAGAGCTGTGTCTGTCAATGAACAAAAGAGAAAAGGTATCTGCTTTCTAGATCCTTGATCTCTGCTCAGAGTGTGAAAGGTGTTGAACGATGAAAAGCTATCAAGACCCCCCTTCATTTGACATTAGCGGAGGCTGTAAAAAACTGAGGGTAGGAAGCAGCCATGTATTTGGACGTAAGAGGGTTCATGAAATAAGTCTCCTGGAGACAAAGTGTGCCTTGTTGGAAGCAAAAAAAAGAAAGGCCTTGTGTCGGTTTTTGCTGGAGTTTAGGCCCTGCACATTAAGAGTGAGCACATTTAGGGAGGCCATGATGAGAGGTGGGTGAGGGACCTACTGAAGGGAAGGCTTTTCCCTCCAGATTTTGCCTCTGTGAGTGCCATTTAATTTCAGTGTGATTAAGTCTGTCAGTTGTGGAATGTAAAAGCAATATATAGTATTATAATATGTAGAGATTCGTTTGGAGTGAGAAGGGTCAGTCAACAGTCGTTCTAAGGGAAAGACTTGCAAAGAAATGTTACAGACACAATTGTGCTGCAGCGGTGTGTCGCAGTTGGAGATACTGAAAGCAAACTGTGGGAGGGAGATTGAAGTCTCTACAAAGTCTTGCAAAGGAGCGGAAGGTATTTTCGACAAACAGGTGGGAGATTAGTATCACTCCCTTTTTGAACCAAAATGCTCCATCTGTCCTTTCATAGAAATTCTGCCGACACTTGTTATTCCACAATGGAGCATTAGGGGAGAACACAGTGTGTGCACTTTGCGGGAGCAGTCTGGAGAGCTTAAAGATCAGCAGTGTCATGGATAAAATACTTGTGCTATCCCTGCCCCGGATTGACGATGAAGCAAATTCTGTAAGGACTCATAGGAAGTAAGAATTCTGTTAGGCAGGTTAATTTGTTGGTAAGCAAACTGATTGGTGAATTGAGCTGGGAATGCTTTCTGATTTTGTCTTGCATGCGTTGCCCTTCCATGTGCTCTTTGCTATGAAGGCCAGTTATTGGCGGGGGCAGAGGCCATTTTGTTTGTTGTTGATGTATACCGGTGAGTGGACACACTGGATGCTTTTGCTGCCATTGTGCTATGAGCTGGGCGTCTACTGTGCCCCCAAGTGCCTTTAATGAGGGCTGGGCTACCTCCAGGCTCACATGCCCCCCTATCTTAGAGTGCATGTGCTTCCCCTGTGAAGACTCTCATAAATTTACAGGGGTTAGGACTGCAGGTAATAAAAGGTGCAGTGAAGTGGCCCTGCAGCTTACACATGCGTTTGCAAATGTGTGCCAACCAAACCCCTGTTTTTTTTTTTTTAATATATTTTTATTCAATAAGAAAAAAAAAAACAAGATAACAATACATGGAAGAAGAAACAACACATTAATACATGCAAGGTTCCATCTGATTATCAAAGTGGGTATACTAAGCATACATCTGCTCATCAACCTATGTAACTAATACAAGTTTAGCCTCCGGTTGTCATACCTTACGTGTAGATGGTACTTTGTATTACCTATAACCGCTTAAACGTCTAACAGAGCTGCTGTCCTCTCTCAGAGAAGGGAACTCAGAAGGGCTGTGGCCGCCCGGACCCTCACCCCAACTGGGTACTTACTGTGAGGGAGCGGACTCCACTGGATGAAATCTAGGAGTACAGGTGTTGCCACTACCTGTAGAACATACCCTGGTCTGAGATCCAGTAGATAGATTATAGGGGAGGGGGAATTTAACAAGGAAAGAGGGAGGGGAGAGGGGAGGGAGGAGGGCCTTGCCACCAGGCCACAAGTAATTACATAATGTGAAAGAGCTTCTTCAAGGTGAATTTACCACTAGTTCAATCTTAAAATCAAAGAGGTAGTACTACACATTAGAGGGCTGCTGTAACCAAATCTTCCAGTGTTTCTGGAAAGAAACCACTTTCCTGTCTTTGGAAGCAAGGATTTTTTTTTCCATTTCACATTGGTTGGCTACTCTATGTTTGATAGCAGTTAAATTTGGGGGTATTGTAGATCGCCAGTTAGCTGCAATCGCTATTCTAGTAGCAAATAGGATATGCGCCATCTCTTTCCTGAAACCAGGTGGGTAAGCTTCCTGTCCGAGGCTCAGTAAGACCAGGGCCGGCGAGGGCACACATCTTACTTCCAGTAGTTGAGACATCCATTCAAAAACTGCTATCCAAAGTAGTTGGATCACTGGGCACCTTCAAAAGACATGCAGTAGGTTACCAGTATCCTGGCACTCGCGCCAGCATAGAGGGAACATTTGTGATCTATAGTGTGCAGCTGTGCAGGCGTCATATAATATCTATGAAAAAGTTTTTGGAAGTTGTCCCAATGATCCACACACGCTGAGGACGAGTGGTTAAGTTTGAAAGCTTTAGTCCATTGAAAAACGGAGAAGGACTGTTGTAGCTCACCTTCCCATTTGAGAATCGTCTGAGATTTGCGAAACGGTAGTTGATAATTATAATACTTATAGCAAAGTGAAACTCCCTTCGTGTGGCGATCTAACTTATCTATGAGGAAGTTCCAAAGTTTCTTCGGTATAGGGGGGATTAGTGGTTTGTGAGCTTGCTCAAAAGCATCAATCTGGTACTTTATTAATAAGTCTAGGGCAGACACAGGATGAACAGACTTCCTGGAGAAGTGGAAGCCCCGCCTCCTCCATTGCAGGGTCGATACCCCTGGGATCAGGATATCATGGGCCGCCAAGGGGGTAGCGAGGCTCACACACTTATCTTCTGTGAAATTCTTTTGGTAATAGGCTTGCACATTCGGAAGGCCCACCCCACCCCTCCCAAGTTATGGGGATTATATAGAGTGGAGAGCACTATTCTAGGTGGCTTCCCATCCCAGATAAATTTTCGCAACTGAGAAGCCAGTTTGTTGAACAATAACTGTGGGATGGGAATTGGTACAGTTCTGAAGTAATACAAACGTTTCGGGAGAACCTGCATTTTATATACAGCAATCCTCCCCAGCCAGAAGGGATGAATTTTCCTTATCTGGGAGAATTCCTCCTCAATTTGGGCCAGTAGAGGTACCATATTGCACTGATATAGTTTAGAGACCGTAGAGGTGAGTTGGATACCCAGGTAGTAGGTGATTGATGGGGCTTCCCAATTGCATGGAAAAATACACCTAAGCTTAACCACTTCTGCTTCTGGGGCAGAGATCGGAAGAGCAAAGCATTTACTTGTATTAACTTATAGTATGACACGCGACCAAATAGTTGAATAAGAGATTGCAGCTCACGTAAGGATGAGTGTGGGTCAGTCAACGTCATGATTATGTCATCCGCAAAGAGTCCTAGTTTGTGTTCTATTTGTCCAACTTGTATACCTTTAATGTTACCATTGTGTCTAACAGCCTCTGGCAACGGTTCAATTGCAAGGGAGAAAATGATTGGCGATAGAGGGCAAACCTGGCGAGTTCCATTAGTAAGATCAAAGGTGTCTGACAATATCCCGTCAGTAAGAACTTTCGCTGAGGGATTGAAGTAAAGGACCATAATCGCAGAGTGAATAAATCCACTAAAGCCATATTTGGAGAGAGCCTTGGATAGGTACCCCAATGGACCCTATCAAAGGCCTTTTCGGCATCTAGTGCCAAAAAGGCTGATGGGGCAGGTTTTCCCTCAACAAATTTCAAGAGGTTAATCATACGGCGAGTACCGTCTGGGGCTTGTCTACCTTTTCCGAATCCGACTTGATCCAGCCCTAGTAGAAAGGAGGTACAGTATAAAAGTCTATTTGCTAATACTTTTGCATAGATTTAAAGGTCTACGTTGATTAGGGAAATGGGTCTAAAGTTTAGAGGGGAGTCTGTTGCCTTTCCAGGTTTGGGTATGGTAACCACCGTAGCCTGTAGCATTTCTCGTGGGAATTTGCCGATTGAGGGGGCAGCGTTGAAGAGTTTGACTAGATGGGGGGTTATAGTGGGGGCCAGCAATTTATAATATTCAGCGGAGAACCCATCTGTTCCTGGAGACTTGTGTAGAGGGAGGGATATAATCACTGCTAGAATTTCCTTAGCAGAGATTGGTTCGTTCAATTTTTGTAGGGATTCCTCATTTCGGGATGGTAAATTTATTGAGTGAAGGAACTTGTCAATATCCGACTCTGACGGAGTGTACGTAGTGGGATCATCTTTTAAATTGTACAAAGAACTAGAATAATCCTTGAACACGTTAGCTACATCTTTGGGGTTTTTAAAAACTTCACCTGTGCGGTGATGTTTAATTAGTGGAATATGTAATTTGATTTGTTTCTTTTTAAGTTGAGAAGCTAGGAGCTTCCTCGCTCTGTTGCTCTGGGAGTACCAGGACACTTTTAGCCTCTTGAAGAAGGTGTCATAGTCATGTAGTAGGGTCATTTTAAGGTCATTTCACAAGTCAGTGAGTTTATTCAGTATACTGGTCGATGAGGGGCCTCCTGCTTTATGTTGTTGTTCTAGCTTCGATATTTGAGTCTGTAAGTGGGTTATGCGTGCCACTTTCTTCTTCCGATCTCTAGCCGTCTGTTGAATTAATAAGCCTCTAGCTACAGCTTTGTGAGGGCACCAAATTATTTCAGGTGAGGTCGAGCCATTAGAGTTTAAGTCAAAATATTCCTCTACTTTAAGCTTGAGATCCGCACTGTATTCCGGATGAGCTAAGACATATGTGTCATTACGCCAAATAGGTGTGTGGTGCCTTTTAGAGCCAAACCCCTGTTTTTAATGCATACTGTTAGAAAGGTTAATTTGGTTGATAAGCAAACTGGTTTGAGAATTGATCTGGAATTTTTTTCTGATTTTGTCTCGTATGCGTTGCCCTTGCATGTGCTCTTTGCTATGAAGGCCAGTTATAGGTGGGGGCAGGGGCCATTTTGTTTGTTGATTAAGTACGAATAGCAGCTTCCAAAGCTGTGGCAGCATTATTGACTTCTGGGTAAAACCACCAGTGGGCATAGGCCAATTGCAAAGCAATATAATAAGTTTGCATTGTAGGAAGCTGCAAAGCATCCTTCCATAATAGGCAATTGCAGTGTATCTTTAGCAATCCTAACAGCCTTGCCTCCCCATAAAAAGAAGCATGGAGTCTATCTCTTGGAATCTACACTTAGGGATATGTACCAGAGAATTACACAGTATGTAGAGGAAACGTGGCAGGAATATAATTTTAAAAATATCTCATATTTACCCAAATAGGTTATCCAATATTTAAACTAGAAGGAATTCTCCTGTTCAGAAGATTGTTTCAAAATCCTGACCAACTCTTCCCCCTCCTATTCATGGAGCCCTTGACGAAAAAATAGGTTTACATTAGGGCTGGGCGATAAATCGATTTAATCGATTTATGGATTTTTTAGTTTGAAACGTTTTTTTTTTTTTTTAAACTCGAGTTTTTTGTACAATACTTTTTTTCTCCCTTGTGCAGCCACCAAACTCCCCACCGCCGCGCCTGGATGTGAGTGACGTTAGCTGCGGGGCGGGCGGTGCGTCTGTACAGGCCGGGGCTGCGGCGCGCTGTGATAGATAAAGTCTCCCCGGCGTGGATGTGACATCAGCTGCCGGGAGAGGAAGCGGGCGGTGCGTCTGTACAGGCGCACCGCCCGCTTCCTCTCTTGGCAGCTGACGTCACATCCAGGCCGGGGAGACTGTACCTATCACAGCGCGCCGCAGCCCCGGCCTGTACAGACGCACCGCCCGCCCCGCAGCTGACGTCACATCCAGGCACAGCGGTGGGGAGTTCGGTGGCTGCACAAGGGAGAAAAAATGTATTGTACAAAAAAACTCGAGTTTGCAGGGAAATGCCGCTACATTTATTATGTGAAACATTTAGAAGGCAACAGATTCATAAGGGATGACCAGTTGTGACCAACTTTCTGAGCAATGTCCACCAGAAAAGTCATACTTTTTCTTTTCATATTTACTCACACAAGTGCCAATTGAAATTATGAATTAAATGGTGAAGTAGTATTGGCCGTGATGTTTAGCTTGCCCTTGACAAAAATAAAATACTTTTTACTAGAAAAAAAAAAAAACTTGAGTTTAAAAAAAAAAAGTTTGGTTCCTGTGCGGCGGACTAGGAGCTGGCTGGAGCCCAGGCCCAGTGTAGTTACGCGGGGCCCGGGGCTGGCTGCACAAGGCAGAAAAAACTATTGTAGAAAAAACTAAAATTTTTGAAATAAAAATAGTTTCAAAGTCAAACTAAAAAAGGTGGCCGGTTACTGTGGACTCGTTCTCTGGACTGTACCTATCACAGCACAGCCCCTGTACAGACGCACCGCCCGCAGCTGACGTCACAACATCCAGGCGCGGTGGTGGTCCGTCAGAGTCAGACACACATATACAGCGCTTCTCCTTCCTAAGTCCTCCCTCAACACAGTGAGCTCTCCTCCCTCCCCGCTCAGCGCGACGCCCCCGCGTCTTCTTTTACTCTCTAATGTCTAGTAGTCTATTGTTTTGGGATTCTACGCATTTTAACTCTTGAGGAGTTAAAATAGCAATAAAGTTGCACTTTTGACACTATATCTGATGTCTGAAGTCATTTTTTAAGTGCATTGGAAAAAAAATCGAAAAACGAAATCAAAACTCAAATTTTTCTTTAAAAATCAAAGATTTTTTTTTTAGGCAAAATCGCCCAGCCCTAGTTTACATCCTTAGACACTTGATGATGTCTTAATGTTTTAGGTTCAATTGTTCTTCCTGGTTGGATCCGGAATACCAATTTCTAACATCCACCAATGTTTATTTTATTTTTTTAAAGTTCTCATTTTCTGATTTGTATTCAAAGTGAGGGGAGGTCAGGCCAGCAAATAAGACTGCAACTACACGGACAATTGTGCCACTGAAATCACTAGCACTGGAATGTAGTAGTGATTAGTTTCTCATAATCACACAATGCACAAATTATACCTAATGACTTGCCTTTGCATGCTACTTGTGTATGTAAGCAGGCTGCCCATGTTCCTTGCACATGGCTGATACATGCAGATGGATCTCACTTAGACAAAAAGTCTCCGGACTGCTTCTAACATTCTCCACCTATACTCCAACTGAATTTATGCACATACAGTGGGTACGGAAAGTATTCAGACCCCCTTAAATTTTTCACTCTTTGTTATATTGCAGCCATTTGCTAAAATCATTTAAGTTCATTCTTCTTCCTCATGAATGTACACATAGCACCCCATACTGACAGAAAAACACAGAATTGTTGACATTGTTGCAGATTTATTAAAAAAGAAAAACTGAAATATCACATGGTCCTAAGTATTCAGACCCTTTGCTCAGTATTTAGTAGAAGCCCCCTTTTGATCTAATACAGCCAGGAGTTTTTTTGGGAAAGATGCAACAAGTCTTTCACACCTGGATTTGGGGATTCTCTGCCATTCTTCCTTGCAGATCCTCTCCAGTTCTGTCAGGTTGGATGGTAAACGTTGGTGGACAGCCATTTTTAGGTCTCTCCAGAGATGCTCAATTGGGTTTAAGTCAGGGCTCTGGCTGGGCCATTCAAGAACAGTCACGGAGTTGTTGTGAAGCCACTCCATTATTTTAGCTGTGTGCTTAGGGTCATTGTCTTGTTGGAAGGTAAACCTTCGGCCCAGTCTGAGGTCCAGAGCACTCTGGAGAAGGTTTTCGTCCAGGATATCCCTGTACTTGGCCGCATTCATCTTTCCCTCGATTGCAACCAGTCGTCCTGTCCCTGCAGCTGAAAAACACCCCCACAGCATGATGCTGCTGCCACCACCATGCTTCACTGTTGGGACTGTATTGGACAGGTGATGAGCAGTGCCTGGTTTTCTCCACACATACCGCTTAGAATTAAGGCCAAAAAGTTCTATTTTGGTCTCATCAGACCAGAGAATCTTATTTCTCACCATCTTGGAGTCCTTCAGGTGTTTTTTTTAGCAAACTCCATGCGGGCTTTCATGTGTCTTACACTGGGGAGAGGCTTCCATCGGGCCACTCTGCCATAAAGCCCCGACTGGTGGAGGGCTGCAGTGATGGTTGACTTTCTACAACTTTCTCCCATCTCCTGACTGCATCTCTGGAGCTCAGCCACAGTGATCTTTGGGTTCTTCTTTACCTCTCTCACCAAGGCTCTTCTCCCCCGATAGCTCAGTTTGGCCGGACGGCCAGCTCTAGGAAGGGTTCTGGTCGTCCCAAACGTCTTCCATTTGAGGATTATGGAGGCCACTGTGCTCTTAGGAACCTTAAGTGCAGCAGAAATCTTTTTGTAACCTTGGCCAGATCTGTGCCTTGCCACAATTCTGTCTCTGAGCTCTTCAGGCAGTTCCTTTGACCTCATGATTCTCATTTGCTCTGACATGCATTGTGATCTGGAAGGTCTTATATAGACAGGTGTGTGGCTTTCCTAATCAAGTCCAATCAGTATAATCAAACACAGCTGGACTCAAATGAAGGTATAGAACCATCTCAAGGATGATCAGAAGAAATGGAAAGCACCTGAGTTAAATATATGAGTGTCACAGCAAAGGGTCTGAATACTTAGGACCATGTGATATTTCAGTTTTTCTTTTTTAATAAATCTGCAACAATGTCAACAATTCTGTGTTTTTCCGTCAATATGGGGAGCTGTGTGTACATTCATGAGGAAGAAGAATGAACTTAAATGATTTTAGCAAATGGCTGCAATATAACAAAGAGTGAAAAATGTAAGGGGGTCTTAATACTTTCCGTACCCACTGTAGATGCAGGTCCTAGACCCCTTACCATGGCTCAAGATGGGGATTGTTAAGTTGTACAAGCAATAAGGGGCCTGTATTACACTAGATCCCCCAGGTCACCTTACACTTGTTCGAAGAGAGGGTACACTCTCACTGTCAGGAGAATGTCTTCCTCTCCCCAACCACCACCCACTCCATCGCTGACAAGGTTTACACCAGTACATAACACCTTACAGTAAATATCACAGTAATTATCGTTCCCAGGTACTGGTTGCACCTTGACTTCACTTTAGACTACTTGTAATAGTAATTCTCCCATTTTTTTTTTTTTTGTTTTTCTTTTCATGAAATGTTATTTTATTTGTTTTGTTATTATATTATTTCATTGTTCCTTGTATACTCACAAGTTATGTTGTGTTTAATATGATAATACATATATTACTATTGTTTGTCACACATACCTCTTACATGTTAACCTAATTTGTAATGTCTCATATTCATTAAATAAAAAAATAAAAAGAAAATGCAAAAACGTTATGTTTGGCGTAAAAGCAACACAGCTCATCACCCTGAACACACCATCCCCACTGTCAAACATGGTGGTGGCAGCATCATGGTTTGGGGCTGCTTTTCTTCAGCAGGGACAGGGAAGATGGTTAAAATTGATGGGAAGATGGATGGAGCCAAATACAGGACCGTTCTGGAAGAAAACCTGATGGAGTCAGGTTTTGGAGTCTGCAAAAGACCTGAGACTGAGACGGAGATTTGTCTTCCAACAAGACAATAATCCAGAACATAAAGCAAAATCTACAATGGAATGGTTCATAAATAAACATATCCAGGTGTTAGAATGGCCAAGTCAAAGTCAAGACCTGAATCCAATCAAGAATCTGGGAAATAACTGAAAACTGCTTTTCACAAACGCTCTCCATCCAACCTCACTGAGCTCGAGCTGTTTTGCAAGGAGGAATGGGCACAAATTTCAATCTCTCGATGTGCAAAACTGATAGAGACATACCCCAAGCGACTTACAGCTGTAATCGCAGCAAAAGGTGGCGCTACAAAGTATTAACTTATGGGGGCTGAATAATTTTGCACGGCCAATTTTTCAGTTTTTTATTTGTTAAAAAAGTTCGAAATATCCAAAAAATTTCGTTCCACTTCATGATTGTGTCCCGCTTGTTGATTCTTCACAAAAAATTACAGTTTTATATCTTTATGTTTGAAGCCTGAAATGTGGCAAAAGGTCGCAAAGTTCAAGGGGGCCGAATACTTTCACAAGGCACTGTGTATATATATATATATATATATATATATATATATATATATATATATATATATATATATATACACATATATATATATGTGTATATATATATATATATATATATATATATATATATATATATATATATATATATACACACATATATATATATATATATATATATATATATATATATATACACACACATATATATATATATATATATATATATATATATATATGTAAAATAATAAAATAAGGTCTGCAGGTATCGACAGCAGGGTTTGCTCTTGGATACGGAACTGGCTAAAAGGCCGTGTACAAAGGGTGGTAATAAACAGCGCATACTCAGACTGGTCTGAGGTGGTAAGCGGGGTCCCCCAAGGCTCAGTCTTGGGTCTAACCTTGTTCAATTTATTCATAAACAGCATTGAGGACGGGATCAGTAGTTCGTTATCAGTTTTTGCAGATGACACAAAATTGGCCAGGGCAATAACTACACAGCATGAAGCAGATATCCTACAGAATGACCTGGACAAAATTACGGAGTGGGCAAAGACATGGCAAATGAAGTTTAACGTGGAGAAGTGTAAGGTTTTGCACTTGGGGACTAAAAACATAAAAACACAATACACGTTAGGAGGGGAACCCTTGGGGGAATCAAAAATGGAGAAAGATCTGGGAGTCTTGGTTGATGATAGATTAGGCAACAGCATGCAATGTCAAGCGGCAGCTTCCAAAGCCAACAGAATATTAGCATGCATAAAGAAAGGGATGTATTCCAGAGATAAGACTATAATCCTTCCACTTTATAAAACTCTGGTCCGACCGCATCTGGAGTATTCTGTCCAGTTCTGGTCGCCAGTCCTCAGGAGGGATGTGTTGGAGCTGGAGAAAGTCCAGAGAAGGGCAACTAAACTAATTAGGGGATTGGAGGACCTTGATTATGAGGAGCGTCTGCAATCGCTTGATTTATTCTCCCTGGAGAAGAGACGTCTGAGAGGGGACATGATAGAAATTTATAAATATCTTAATGGGGATCTCAGCTTAGAAAAAAAGCTGTTCATTCAAAGGAATTGCATGAGGACTCGAGGACATACAATGCGTTTGGAGGAGAAGCGTTTTAACCTCAGGCAATGTGGGGGGTTCTTTACTGTTAGGGCTACAAGATTGTGGAATTGTCTACCACAAGAGGTGGTTTCTGCGGGTAGTATGGTGACTTTCAAAAGACTCTTAGACTTGCATCTCAAGGATCAGGAGATTAAAGGCTATGTTAGATGATTACAGTCACACACACCTACACAGGTTGAACTGGATGGACTATTGTCTTTATTCAACCTCACCTACTATGTAACTATATAAATATATATATATATCCTGCCCAGTAGGGTCAATGGGAGAGTGGACCAAGTCTTTTAAGTCTATTAATGAGCAGTCCAAATTATTCTTAATTCTTAATATATAAGGTGATAGGCTGTTGAACTATAATACCTAAATAACGGAAGGTTGCAACAACTTTTATTAGGCACATTGGTGGTATAGAGATTGAGGCATCCTGGTTCAACTGAAACAGGAGGGATTTTTCCCAGTTAACTCAAGATCCTGAGTAGTGGCCCAAACCCCGGATGATTAGTAACTGAGCGAGGGACGATTGAGGGTCGGCTAGATATATGAGCATGTCGTCCGCGTAGAGGGACATCTTTTCCTCTAAGCCACCAATCACCAGGCCATTAAGAAATGAATTTTATATTTTGGGACCACCCTGAAACCGCAAACAGAATGTTTGAATCGCAGTTGCAGAGCAGCCTCAATAGTTTCATTGGGCGAGTAAAATACCCTATTTTGGTGTGCATTGCTGTGGTTTCAGCCTATTTTTTTTAGCCACCCACCCAAACTGTCACAATTTATGCGGACAGGGCTGTACACATGCCATGGCCTCTGCATTTTTTTAAGTACAGAGTTTGACAGGTGATAATGTCAACCGCTCCCATTGAAATTATTGAGGCTGCACATCAATTGTGAGTCAAATGCTCTGTTTGCAGTTTCAGGGTGGTCCTAAAATATAAAATTGTCATTTGCCAATTTAAAACTAAAAGTAAAAAAAAAAAAAAAAAAAAAACAAGCATCAACAGACGGGAAGTAGAGACTGCAGGTGGCGTTTCAATGGGTGCACAGGTGATGATAATCAAGTCTCTCACTTCCCCTGTCAGTCTGCGGAAGAATATGTTTTGGATAACACCAGTTTTTACCTGAACAGAGAAAGCTGTTGAACCTATAGCAGAGGAGGATTACAGAGAGATCTGAGAAGTCCTACGGGTGGACAGATTAATAATCTATAATATTGCACAAACTATTTGTGCCCCAGGTCATGGCGCAGAGGTGCACAGCAGGTGAATGGACTGGACACATTAAATATAATTATTTTTGAAGAAGCACTGCACGTATTGGAACAATCACAAATTTCTTTCTAGATTCTAAAGAAGAAGCAATGCATGTGTTTAAATTCACACAGACTTTTATTATAGTTTATCACATTTATGTTCACTATACTTTACTGTAATTTTGGATGTCTGTTAAGGTGCAGATTAGGCACTTATATATGCATATTAGTTTTTTTCAGTATCATATTGATTGATTTCTTTATGATTAAATATTGTAATGAATAGTGCACCACTATCACACTTACACAATTAAACTTAAACACTATGCCCAGTACAACAGGGCTGGCAAATTTTTAGTCTCTCGCCTGAAAGCCCAACGTACCAAATCTAAAATACTATATCTATTCCATTCTGTTTCCAAACAGAGATGGACTAACCCCCAAAACATTGCCCATGCATGTGTTGATTATTATGCCCATTTGTACAACCTCTCAACAGACCCTAATACTTCCCAACCAAATTCATCTGCAATCTCTGAATTTCCTGAAAGTCTAAACTTCCCCCTTATTGCCTGTCCTGACCTATTAGATCTTAATGGCCCTTTTCCAGTTGAGGAGGACATTCTCACTATTAAATCTCTACCAAAAATTAAACCCCTGAAACTGACGGATTCACCAACAAATGCTTTCAGCTATCTTGAGACAATCTAGCCCTGCACCTCTCCAATGTGTGTTATGCTGCTGCTGAAAGCTCTTCTTTCCCTCAGAGATGTTGAGGGCGCAAATCCTGGCTTTTCCCAAACCAGGGAAGGATCTGCCAATTTTAGGAAATATCTCTTCTCAATTCAGATATCAGCTGTATGGGAAGATGCTGGCCTGATGTGTCTCCTTAATCCTACCCAAATTCGTTCAAGCTAACCAGAAGGGGTTTATCACATGGAGGCAGACGCAACTAGGCACTTGCTAAACATCATTCACTCATTCATGCAGAGAAGGTGTTTGACCGGGTGCATTGGGGTTACATGTGCCAGGTTCTGGCTAAATTTGGATTTTCTGGCCCAATATCATCGGCCATATTTGCCTTATACTCTGCTCATTCAGCCCAGGTGTATACTTCTGGTCTCCTGTCAAAGCCCTTCTTAATTAGGTTACCTTGGAGATATTATACTCGGCGTATAAGACGCCCCCCATTTTTGGGGGATTTTTTGGAGGTTCAAAAGTAGTCTTATACGCCAGAAAATACAGTACTAATGCTACACACCAGGGATGCCCTCTATCGCAATTGATTTTCAACCTAATGATTAAATCCCTGGCTAAGTGTCTTCGCTCCCACCCTAGAATCCACAGCTTCTCTTTTGCAGGAAGGTTGTACATTGTTAACCTTTTTGCTGAT
Organism: Pelophylax lessonae; assembly: GCF_965119305.1. Classification (NCBI taxonomy): domain Eukaryota; kingdom Metazoa; phylum Chordata; class Amphibia; order Anura; family Ranidae; genus Pelophylax; species Pelophylax lessonae. The sequence goes on from NC_138770.1 coordinate 384,043,275, forward strand.
GATGTGATTCTTATGTTAACTGAACCAGACATATCCCTTCCCTATGCACATGGGGTACTCTTTAAATTTAGTTCACTTTCATATTATAAAGTTATTTATTCTAAATCCTTGATCTTAAATATAGGCATCCCCTGTCACAAGTCTACACCTCTTTAGCAGCAATACCTGTATGTCTGGATGGGCACTAGCATCCTATATTTGCGGATTTCCCTAACTCCCTCCATCGAGTCATTAGCTGGGGCAAACTATAAACCTCTTGTATTCAAATTAGAATAGAACTGTGTAATTTAGAGAGAGAGGAACTATCCTGGTCAGGCAGACTTGCTGTCTACAAGAGGCTTGTCCTCTCCCAAATCTTATACCTGTTTAGAACCCTCCATATTCCAAAACCACTACCTTATCTAAAGACTCTCTCCTCCCTCCTTAAAATGTTTATCTGGTAGGATAAGAAACCAAGATGCTCCCACTCAATTCTTGCCAATCATAGGTCTGTTGGGGCCATGGGTATGGTAGACCTCCAAGATTATTATACGACATCATATGCAACAAACCTTGAAAATGGTGGCTTGATTGGTATAATCATTGAAAATTATATATAACTGGTTATTTGGTTCTTAATTTTTCCTAAATAAGGGTTTGTATATGTACTCATACTATGTTGATGATCCTTGTGTATGAGGCCTCTCTTTTGTGCACCATTGTTATATATTGTAGCTCTGTTTTCTCTTAGCTATATTTGTTTTCTGGCTATTTGTAGATTGTATGTTACATTTCCCCTCTGCGTCTGCTCCCATGTCTTGCTGTTTTTTTTTTTTTTTTCTCTTATAAAACCCAATAAAAATTTCTTATTGACAAAAAAAAAAAAAAAAAACAAGGTATAATCCACTTGGATGCACAAAGTAGTTGTGATGATATGTACAGTTTTACAAACGCATTCAAGTTGCAAAATTGTGCTAGGGCATTAACATGCTTTACCCTTAGGCGGGAAGGGGTTAATTTAATCCACATTTTAAAAAAAAGATGTGAATGGTCTGATCACATTTTCTTAAAAATTACCACATCTTACAGTTTCTGCCAGGTTTATGTAAAAATAGGAGAACAGCTTTACGCATAGTCATTTAGTAAGGATGCAAAGCTACCACAAAGAACTGTGTCACCATTGTGGCGATGCAGTATGGCAAGGGTAGCTGGCTGAACATAATTTCAGATATGCTAGCAGTTAAAAAACTGTTCAAATATTTGTGTTAAAAAAACACACCTAAGAGAAACAGAATATTGTTTAAAAAAAATGAGCTGCTGAAATAATAAATTCTACAAATTAAACCTTTCTTCTACTTTAATTGTTATGGGATAAGAGATAATACACATTCAAGTATTTGATAAGAAAAATTGTCTTTGCCTCCTCCAATAAACCATGTTGACTAATAGCATAGCTTTCCAACATCAGAACAGAGAATATTTATGTATAGCTTACCTGCTGGTTGAGATCTACTCAGCTATTACATGTTCTGAATAAGAGTAGCCACAACAGCGCAATCAAATTCTTGCAAGTGTGGATGGCTGTTAATATCATGGGAACACCAGGAAAAGTAAGCCTGTTTTTACACAATGAATTCTGATTTTTCTAAAACTAATAGGGAAACATGAAGTGGCTATTTTAGATGCAAAATATGCTTAGGAGAGTTCTTTGTAAAGAGTCGCAAACTTTGTTATTGTCAAAAGGATGAAGAATTTTGTAAGAGTAACTGAAATAAGATATAATGCTTCTCTTTAACAATTTTTCATGGCAGGCATAGACCGTCGCTCTCCCAAGCAATATTTAATTTGCTTCACATAGCAATTATGTAGCTTGAGCAGTTTCACATATTTCTGAGAACTTACACAGTCTCAATGGACTTTCAATCATACAGTATGCATATTACCAGTAACCAGTAGATAAAATTGACTTGTTTCTTTGGTCAAGCGTTTAAAGAAGTAAAACTATTTATATAACATGTATTTTTCAGACACAAGTAAAACTGCAACTTTTATGAGTTCTCCACATTTTTATGCAACATTTAAAAGACAACTAAACTCTAAAATGGCAATGCTTTCAGAAGTGAAGCATGAAAGTAAAATACAATGCTAAGTCTTACTTTCACTTTTCAGTGTGACTCTATAAAATAAAATGTACACATAGATCTTACGAGAATCTACAATTCCACCCTGCCTGTTTTGAGGCCTGGTAAATGTGTGTGTTGGACAACCTCCATTCCAAAAGTTATCTGGCTGCAAGCCCTTGATCAGATGTAAATTAACCTAGCGTTGCAGACCCACTCTTCCCTAATACTTTGTACATGGTAACTAACTATTAACCAACCAAGTATAAAGTTGAGTTTAAAACACATACAGTATATGGTCAAAAGAGCCACTGCAGCAGCTGGGTTAAGCTAAAAAAAAAAAGACATGGCTAATATAAAGTTTACCTTTCATCTTCATCATATAAAATGCCTTTCTCAACCAATTTACTTCTGAGAAACCCTTGAAAGATTCTGCAGGAAAGCTCTGCTAAAATGGATTATACCTATAGCACACAGTACATTAGCATGAAAGAAAGTTTTTTTTTCAAATAAAAGAACAAGTAATGTGGTATACTTTGCATATTGGACACCCAGGGCAAATCATTTTGTTAAAAATCTCCTACAAAATTATTTTCAGTAATATTTTTTAGGAATAAACAACTGCACAAAACAACACAAAATAAATACATACAATAAAAACAATAGTGTTCGCTTACATAAGTGATCAATGTAGAAGTCACCATCTACATTGGTGTGTTTGTGGAAAAATGCTCCCTTACCTTAAGTAACTATGAGTTGGAAATCAGTTTACCATGTTCAAAGAATCCCTTGAAACCTCAGGAGGATTAGTATTTGAGAAAACTGTTTTTCATACTGCTACAGTGCCTTGCGAAAGTATTCGTCCCCCCTTGAACTTTTCGACCTTTTGCCACATTTCAGGCTTCAAACATAAAGATATAAAACTGTAATTTTTTGTGAAGAATCAACAACAAGTGGGACACAATCATGAAGTGGAACAAAATTTATTGGCTACTTTAAACTTTTTTAACAAATAAAAAACTGAAAAATTGGGCGTGCAAAATTATTCAGCCCCCTTAAGTTAATACTTTGTAGTGCCACCTTTTGCTGCGATTACAGCTGTGAGTCACTTGGGGTATGTCTCTATCAGTTTTGCACATCGAGAGACTGAAATTTTTGCCCATTCCTCCTTGCAAAACAGCTCAAGCACAGTGAGGTTTGATGGAGAGCGTTTGTGAACAGCAGTTTTCAGTTCTTTCCACAGATTCTCGATTGGATTCAGGTCTAGACTTTGACTTGGCCATTCTAACACCTGGATATGTTTATTTGTGAACCATTCCATTGTAGATTTTGCTTTATGTTTTGGATCATTGTCTTGTTGGAAGACACATCTCCATCCCAGTCTCATGTCTTTTGCAGACTCCATCAGGTTTTCTTCCAGAATGGTCTTGTATTTGGCGCCATCCATCTTCCCATCAATTTTAACCATCTTCCCTGTCCCTGCTGAAGAAAAGCAGGCTCAAACCATGATGCTGCCACCACCATGTTTGACAGTGTGGATGGTGTGTGTTTAGGGTGATGAGCTGTGTTGCTTTTACGCCAAACATAATTTTTTTTTTGCATTGTTGCCAAAAAGTTTGATTTTGGTTTCATCTGACCAGAGCACCTTCTTCCACGTTTGGTGTGTCTCCAAGGTGGCTTGTGGCAAACTTTAAACAACACTTTTTATGGATATCTTTAAGAAATGGCTTTCTTCTTGCCACTCTTCCATAAAGGCCAGATTTGTGCAGTATACAACGGATTGTTGTCCTATGGACAGAGTCTCCCACCTCAGCTGTAGATCTCTGCAGTTCATCCAGATTGATCATGGGCCTCTTGGCTGCATCTCTGATCAGTCTTCTCCTTGTATGAGCTGAAAGTTTAGAGGGACGGCCAGGTCTTCATAGATTTGCAGTGGTCTGATACTCCTTCCATTTCAATATTATCGCTTGCACAGTGCTCCTTGGGATGTTTAAAGCTTGGGAAATATTTTTGTATCCAAATCTGGCTTTAAACTTCTCCACAACAGTATCTCGGACCTGCCTGGTGTGTTCCTTGTTCTTCATGATGCTCTCTGCGCTTTAAACGGACCTCTGAGACTATCACAGTGTAGGTGCATTTATACAGAGACTTGTTTAAACACAGGTGGATTCTATTTATCATCATAAGTCATTTAGGTCAACATTGGATCATTCAGAGATCCTCACTGAACTTCTGGAGAGAGTTTGCTGCACTGAAAGTAAAGGGGCTGAATAATTTTGCACGCACAATTTTTCAGTTTTTTATTTGTTAACAAAGTTTGAAATATCCAATACATTTCGTTCCACTTCATTATTGTGTCCCACTTGTTGTTGATTCTTCACAATAAAAACAGTTTTATATCTTTATGTTTGAAGCCTGAAATGTGGCAAAAGGTCGCAAAGTTCAAGGGGGGCGAATACTTTCGCAAGGCACTGTATATCATCCTGCACCTGGTTTGCCCCTAGCGTTCTTGCCTATACTGCCATGCAGAAGACTGCTGTGAAAGGAGCAGTTTGTTCAAGCCAACACCACAATATTCCATACCTTCAGTGGAAAGAACATCAAAAATATGCTTTTGTTGGTACTTGTGTCCCCTTGGAAAATATTTACTATAACCTCGTGTCCCATTGCCAGATCATGTCAAAGACAGCTGTTCGGTCTACCGGGTTTTCTATAATTTTTTATGATCATGTTCTCATGGAAATTCATGAAAGGAGATCTTTGTGCCTGGACAATAGTCTGTTTAGTGAGAGTTTACACACCACTACAAACAGTTTTTTAGATGTCCGCCCACACCTATTTAGTAGGCAAAAAGATGAATGCAATAACTTAAATTGAGGTAAGACATATAATTTATTATTTGAATAACCCCACTGATGTAACACACATATGTGGCCCAACTGCACTGGGCTTTTATCCGTGGGGCTGCATATATGCATATCTCCCTTTGTGTTGGGAGAACGCTGCACAGCGCACTCCTAGCACAGAGACTGTGGTCTCACCAAGAGCCCCGGGACCGTACTGACAATTGAGATCTGGGACTCCTGATTCTGGGTCACTAGATCGATTTGGTAGCCCCTGATTGGCTACCACAGTGATCAGTCACTGTGATTCCCGCCCCTGTGTTTATATCTCTTTCTGTGCAGAGAGGGAAAAATAAGTGTGTATAAAAAAAAAAGAAATAATAAAAAATAAAATAAGATACCTATATCAAGGTTTGGTTTAGGTTAGTGCCAGGCTTAGTGTTTGGGTCTAGTAAGGATCGAAGTTCAAAGCACTTTTGGGCAGTTTTTTTTTTAATTAGCCTCAGTGTCAGTGTGTTTTAGGCAGGACACAAAAAAAAAAAAAAGCAAACAGCAACATGTGCACTATTGTTTCTGGGCTGTATTGCTGTGATCGTCATGAGCAGTAAAATTGTTTTTGGTTGTTCTTTGGTGTTAAGTCATGGTAGTAACAAGAAATATACAGCTAAATTAAAAAATATATATATTTTTTTCTTTACTATTTTGGGCCAGTTTTCCTTTGATAATAAGGATTAAAAAAATTAGGAGATATCCATAATCATTTAATAACAAATGAAAGCATAATTTGTCCTAAAAAAAAAAAAAAAAGTAGACACACAAAGTAGTTGTAATGATATGTACCGTTTTACTAACACATGTCAAAGTTGAAAAATTGTGCTTAAGCATTAACATTTGTTTTACCCACAGGAGGGAAGGGGTTACATAAAACTTCTCATGGGTATGGGATAAGGTGGAAGGTTTAGAATCCTGTTTTGGGAATATTCAAACATTTCTTACTGAAAGTCTCTAAAAGATGAAAGGGCAAATACAAATGTTTATGGGGTTAGGTACCTCAGGCCTAAAGATTGGTGGGACTTTATGGGCAAGGTATAGATTGTAAAAAGGAGTATAATACTTGGTAAAAATAAATTTTGTTTACTGTATGTAAAATCATATATATACAGTATACAGTGGTAATAGTGAGGGGTTGTAGACCCCTGAGTGAGAAGGGTGAGGAAGAATATAGAGTAGTGACAGTGTGTAAATAGTGACTTGGTAAGATAGGAAGTTTCTCTATTTCTTTTAAGAGAATCTTCCTCTTTTGCGTCCCAACGCGTTTCGGCTCGCTCCTGGAGCCTTTTTCAAGGGTATGAGTCACATAATATTCCTGAAATAGTCAGATAAATACTCTCAGTTACATACTGGTGATACCTATTGATTGGTATATCAAGCAATGGTATCTCCAGACAATATTGTTACATACATTTTGTTTTGCCGCGAGTAGAGATGGGGTTCCCTCTAGAAACAGCGAGAGCGTGAGCCTTGTAAGCCTGCAAGGTATTAAGTGAGTTTAGGAAATCATATTTGTATCAACCAATGCTGAGTGTTGTTGGAGTTAGACTTTCTGGCTATGTGGTAGGTCTCAGTGCCCAAGATCGCCAGAAGGGACATGAGGAAGGGTCCCATTCAGGTGATGCTAGGGTGTCTTGCTGGGTTGTACTCCAGATTGGAATGGTATATCCAGTCAGGGAAAACTCTGGAACAATGATTTGAAGAGTTAAATTCAGTGTATGGGAATTATTGAGTGCAACCGACATGTATAGACCCTTTCATAAGCTAGTACCTTGTGGGTTCCTTGCTTGCGTTGAGGTCGGGCATATAATTGTATGCCTGTTGGAGCCTGTTGGATGATGTGCTCCGATCTGCAGGGGTGCATAGGTACGATGTATTGTATGTTATATGGAGCTAATATAATATATATAAAAGTATATATGTAGAAAAATGAAAAAAATGCAAAAAATGAAAAGAATGGACGGTAGAGTGGTATAGGTCACTTGTGCTTGTTGTATTATTGTGTTTTGGAATAATATATGTGTATAGCCATCTATGGGCTTTAACACTTCTGGCTATGTATTTGCCACTTATTCCATTAATGTATATTGTACCATCTATCCGTGCATCTTTGTGGTAATTATTGCTTCAATTTGAGCGACAGTGTGTTGCTGAATGCATTTGCAATTCCTGGTAGGGAGTCAGCAAACATGTGTGGGAGTTTGTTAGGTTTGTTGAGCCCAATATGTATCTGGTAAGCAAGACCAAAGGTATCCTCATAATGGGGGTAGCAAAGACAGTGTGCACAAATGTGACTTTATTGTGGCTGTTACATGTATAGAACAATGCTGGCCTGTTAGGGCCAGTAACTCACTTTTGAAACACTCTCCAAAGTGCGGGCTTGTAGCGGCTCTTGGGTACCTCTCTCCTCTCAGCCTGTGTGAGAGTGAGAGGACCCGATGCTCCCCGGCCTTATAACGAGGCTCGCGCATGCGCAGATCGCGCCGCACGTTCCTCTCGCTGATTCCCTTCAGCTGACGTTGGGCTGTGGGGCGCGTGCGCGATTTGCGCGCGCAACCTCCCCTACGTCATCCGGGATATCAGCTGGCGGCCGCCGACAAGGTAAGGCGTGCTTCCACTGATGTGGGAGGGGGCGAGATGACGAAGCCTCATCGCTTCTGTGTGCCCCGGTCGGCCTGGTGGGCGGCGACAGGGGCTTACCTTGTCGGGTGTTTTTAATGGGAAAAGTCATGTCATAACTCTGCGGCTCACATGAGAAAATAAATAAATAAATAATACAAAGCTGGCATATAATAAATAAAAAAAAAAAAAAAATGAAGTAAACATATATAATCTCATTAGTGGTCTCATAGAACAAAGTATTAACATCAGTGTGCAGTTGGATCTGAATGTCAATGGGATGACAGATGTTCTGGGAGGGGGATATGGATATACCCCGGGATGGTTACCCGTATGCTAATCGGATTGGAGGTTGGGAAAGCCTGTGCCCGACATATTTGGACCATTAGGGGGTACAGTGATAGATGTTTTTGTGGGGGGGGGGGGGAAAGGGTTTGGAAATAGGAGGTATGGAGCCAAAAGCGGCGACATAAAACAGTGGTGTTAGTGGCCCACCTGTGTATCTAGGACTGGAGTTTGGACTGTGGGCAGGAAGGGGGGAGGAGTCCGAGCATCGATCGGAAAATCAACGATCGTGGAGTTTAGGAATAGAGATGTAAAATCGTGTTAAAATGATAAAGCGAATGATAGAAAAAATAAATAGACAAAATTAATAGAAAAAAATTAATAGAAAAAAATTTATTAGTAGAAGAATGACCCAGGTTTCTGATGTGTTTATATTCCAGTTATCTCAGTCCGTTTTCCCAGAAGAGAAACCCTTTAGGAACGGTCTATAGCTTTCTGCTTCATTTAATCCTGGTGGTGTGGTGGCTTTGAGGCGTTGAATCCACCTCATCTCAAGTTGTAATAGGGTCTTGTTCCAATCACCCCCCCTCCTGGGGATGTGAACCCTCTCTAGGGCCATGAAGGTTACATTCGGCATTCTATGGGCATGTTTGTGGGCCACATGACGTCCTAAAGGTAAATAGAAGTTGCATAACTCCATGCTGTTCATATGCTGGTTTACTCTTTTGCCAAATTCTTGCTTTGTTTTGCCAACGTAAAACGCATTGCAGTCGCATCTCATTAAATAGACGATGCCCTTCGTATGGCAGTTCGCATAGTGTTTAGGTTCAAATGGCTCTCCATTTGGTAAGGTGGTTTTTATGCATTTTTTTATTACTCTGCAGCTGTCGCATGTACCACATGGATAGGTCCCCCTTACTTATGCATGGGTCCTTGCGATTTCCTTCACAAAATTCACTTCTGATTAGGTCGTTTTTGATTGCTCCTGCTTTCCTATATGTGATTGGTGGCTTCTCGGTGATGAATCTTTTTACATTTGGGTCCTCGTTGAGGATGGCCCAGTGATTCTTTAGGATGTTGCTTATTTTATTGTGTTCGTTCGTATATCTCATAATGAGTCTCGTCTTGTGTTCTTTTGGTTCTGGGTCCTTGTTCTTTTTCTTAAAAAGAATATCTCTTCTGTCTTTTCTCACCACTCTGTTGAACGCCTTCCTAAGGGAGGTTCCTTGTGTGTGTTCCTTGTTCTTCATGATGCTCTCTGCGCTTTAAACGGACCTCTGAGACTATCACAGTGTAGGTGCATTTATACAGAGACTTGTTTAAACACAGGTGGATTCTATTTATCATCATAAGTCATTTAGGTCAACATTGGATCATTCAGAGATCCTCACTGAACTTCTGGAGAGAGTTTGCTGCACTGAAAGTAAAGGGGCTGAATAATTTTGCACGCCCAATTTTTCAGTTTTTTATTTGTTAAAGTTTGAAATATCCAATACATTTCGTTCCACTTCATTATTGTGTCCCACTTGTTGTTGATTCTTCACAATAAAAACAGTTTTATATCTTTATGTTTGAAGCCTGAAATGTGGCAAAAGGTCGCAAAGTTCAAGGGGGGCGAATACTTTCGCAAGGCACTGTATATCATCCTGCACCTGGTTTGCCCCTAGCGTTCTTGCCTATACTGCCATGCAGAAGACTGCTGTGAAAGGAGCAGTTTGTTCAAGCCAACACCACAATATTCCATACCTTCAGTGGAAAGAACATCAAAAATATGCTTTTGTTGGTACTTGTGTCCCCTTGGAAAATATTTACTATAACCTCGTGTCCCATTGCCAGATCATGTCAAAGACAGCTGTTCGGTCTACCGGGTTTTCTATAATTTTTTATGATCATGTTCTCATGGAAATTCATGAAAGGAGATCTTTGTGCCTGGACAATAGTCTGTTTAGTGAGAGTTTACACACCACTACAAACAGTTTTTTAGATGTCCGCCCACACCTATTTAGTAGGCAAAAAGATGAATGCAATAACTTAAATTGAGGTAAGACATATAATTTATTATTTGAATAACCCCACTGATGTAACACACATATGTGGCCCAACTGCACTGGGCTTTTATCCGTGGGGCTGCATATATGCATATCTCCCTTTGTGTTGGGAGAACGCTGCACAGCGCACTCCTAGCACAGAGACTGTGGTCTCACCAAGAGCCCCGGGACCGTACTGACAATTGAGATCTGGGACTCCTGATTCTGGGTCACTAGATCGATTTGGTAGCCCCTGATTGGCTACCACAGTGATCAGTCACTGTGATTCCCGCCCCTGTGTTTATATCTCTTTCTGTGCAGAGAGGGAAAAATAAGTGTGTATAAAAAAAAAAAAAGAAATAATAAAAAATAAAATAAGATACCTATATCAAGGTTTGGTTTAGGTTAGTGCCAGGCTTAGTGTTTGGGTCTAGTAAGGATCGAAGTTCAAAGCACTTTTGGGCAGTTTTTTTTTTTAATTAGCCTCAGTGTCAGTGTGTTTTAGGCAGGACACAAAAAAAAAAAAAAGCAAACAGCAACATGTGCACTATTGTTTCTGGGCTGTATTGCTGTGATCGTCATGAGCAGTAAAATTGTTTTTGGTTGTTCTTTGGTGTTAAGTCATGGTAGTAACAAGAAATATACAGCTAAATTAAAAAATATATATATTTTTTTCTTTACTATTTTGGGCCAGTTTTCCTTTGATAATAAGGATTAAAAAAATTAGGAGATATCCATAACCATTTACTAACAAATGAAAGCATAATTTGTCCTAAAAAAAAAAAAAAAAAAAAAAAAGTAGACACACAAAGTAGTTGTAATGATATGTACCGTTTTACTAACACATGTCAAAGTTGAAAAATTGTGCTTAAGCATTAACATTTGTTTTACCCACAGGAGGGAAGGGGTTACATAAAACTTCTCATGGGTATGGGATAAGGTGGAAGGTTTAGAATCCTGTTTTGGGAATATTCAAACATTTCTTACTGAAAGTCTCTAAAAGATGAAAGGGCAAATACAAATAAAAAATAAAACAATCCAAAAAAACACTTTAACCACTTAAGCCCCAGCCCTATTTCAGACACTTTTTGTTCACAAGTTAAAACCAGTATTTTTTTCCAAGAAAACTACTTAGAACCCCCAAACATTATATATATTTTTTTAGCAAAGACTCTGGAGAATAAAATGTCGGTCATTGCAATATATTTTGTCACGCGGTATTTGCGCAGCGGTCTGTAAAACGCCATTTTTTTGGAAACATTTTGAAAAATCCCATTTCAGTGCATTTAAAAAATACTAAACAGTAAAGTTAGCCCTGTTAAAAAGTGGTTGAAAAACTCGGAAGGAATGCCAAACACTCGCCCAGCGCTTAAGATATTGAGGGTAAAAACCACATAGCCATAAATAAAATCAGGTATAAAATATCATAAAATTTCGCTGATCACAGCTACTGTAAAAGAGCAACAGTCTAAAAATATAATGTAATAAATACTAAAACAGACATGTCCAGCATAAATCACACTCAGCAACAGAGGTCCTCTGTTGAAGCCATATACGGCGAAACGCGTCAGACAACAGGCACGCTGTCTCCCGGATGGTCACTGATGTTTTGGCTGAATACCATATCTGACCCAAACGGACAGAACCTATGCAGGAAACGGTGAGCAGGCCATCCCATTAGGATTATCTATTACACGCTTGAAAACTTCTATCTTGATGTAAGCACATTGGATGTTGGGGGTTTTTTTGTTGAAGTGTGGGTACTTAATAAAGCTCTTTGAAACGGTATCACACTATTGTGCCTCCTATCTTTCCAATGTTTCTATGGGTATGAGCTGATCCCCGACTGTGACTGAAAAGCGGAGTTCTTCTGGTGAGAGCAGAGGTGGTCCGGACAGACAAGGGTTCAAGCAACCAATGCTTACAGGCGCTCTAATACGCTATTTCTGGTGAGTGCCCACTCTTAAGGGGTCACTGATGGTGTGGTGAAGGTTAAGACCGAATCTATGATCTTTGAGCACCGGGAACACCGAATCAATAAGGAATAGCGGGTTTACCTTTAATAGAGACTGTTTTTGCGGTATAATACTCTTATATGAGGACTATATGAACATGATATGCAGAAGACATATTGAGCGCTGCTGAGTGTGATTTATGCTGGACATGTCTGTTTTAGTATTTATTACATTATATTTTTAGTAAAGTTAGCCCATTTTTTTTGTGTATTGTGAAAGATGATGTCCCGCCGAGTAAATAGATACCCAACATGTTACGGTTTAAAATTGCGCTCCCCCGTGGGATGGCGACAAATTACGGTTAATAGAGATCTCAATAGGCGACGCTTTAAATGTATTTACCGGTTACCAGTTTAGAGTTAGAGTGTAGCTCTTTTTTTTTAATTATTGCCGACGCTCTGGCGATCGCGGCGATACCTCACATGTGTGGATTTGAACAGTGATTTCATTCGTGGCTCTACTTCCGTATACATTTTTTTTTTGTGCGCGAACTTACGGTGACGGGGGCGGCTAATTTTTTTTTATCCTATTTATTTTTTTTTTTTTTTAACTTTACTACTGTTTTTTTAAAAAAAAAAAAATCTGATCACTTTTATTGCTGTCACAAGCAATGTAAACATCCTTTGTGACACCAATATGTAGTGACAGGTACTCTTTATGGGGGATCGAGGGTCTAAAAGACCCTAGACCCCTCCACCTCACTTCCATATATGCAAAACACCAAAAACAGCGTTTTTGCATACAGCCGTTTTTTAAATTTGCCGCTTTTCGTAGCACAGTAACCCGGAAGTGCAGTCATGGATGCCGCCTCCGGGTTGCGTCATTGGAGACCCGATCAAAGCCATTTTCGGCTTTGATCGGGACTCCATCCAGCCGGCGGACGTGCCGGCTGGGTGCTCGGGTCTCCCGGTGGGACGGGAGCCCCGACCAAAGTCACAGAAGGCGGCGGGAGGAGGGGGGACGTCCCCTCCCGCTCACCCGGGTAACGATCGAGCGGCTCCCGAGCCGCATCGGTCGTTAACGACGGAAAGCCGACTGTTGGCTGTTAACCACGGTACCGGGATGATGCCACTAGCTAGAGGCATCATCCCGGGATACCCCCGCAAAATCTGCCGACGTAAATATACGTCGATATGCGGTAAGTGGTCAAATAATCATTTCACGTTTTGGATAAAGTGGAGAAAGTTCAGATTATACTACTCTCCCTTAATACTTTTATGCAGCCTATAAACCACTCCACTAACCTGAAAATCTGGGTGTTGTATTAGAAAAATTGTGCCTGGATTTTTCATGGCCACTATGTAGTCAGCTCCATCTTCCCCATCTTACTTTTTTGCCGACCAGCCGCAGTACATATACTGTGGCAGGTTAGCTCTGTCCCGCAAAATGACGTACCTGTACTTCACTTTGCGGGACCGCTGGGAATACAGGTATCTGTGTTCATGCAGCAAGTCCACCCCCCCAGTTAGAAAACACCCCCTAGAGACACATTTAACCCTTTGATCGCCCCTAGGTTAACCCCTTACCTACCAGTGTCATTAGTACAGTAACAGTGCATATTTTTAGCACTGATTACTGTAGTAATGTCACTGGTCCCCCAAAAAGTGTAAAAAATGTCAGCTAGGTGTCCACCGCAAAGTCGCAGTCCTGATAAAAATCGCTGATCGCCGCCATTTCTAGTAAGAATAATAAAAATGACATAAATATTTCCCCTAGTTTGTAGATGTGATAACTTTTGCGCAAACCAATCAATATACACCTTTTGGATTTTCTTTATCAATAATATGCACCAGAATACAAACTGGTCTAAAATGATGAAAAATTTAGATTTTTTTTTATTTCCAGAATTGTTTATAGAGCAAAAAATAAAAATTGCACAGGTGATCAAATACCACTAAAAGAAAGCTCTATTTATGGGAAAAAAAGGACATCACTTTTATTAGGGTACAGCATCACATGATCACGCAATTGTCAGTTAAAGTAACGCAGTGCCGTATCAAAAAAATGCCCTTGTCATTAAGGGGGTAAATCCTTTCGGTCCAGAAGTGGTTAAAATGCTGAGCCAATGGCTTTTGACTACAGTACTGCCCACCAAGTACAATAGGGGGGACAAGTTTTTTTCTGTGTTATGTGCACAGCCCTATCCAGCTGCCTTTGGAGCTTAAGGGGGCAGTTGAGAGGGAAGTAAACATGTGTTTTTAGCACTTTACAACCAAACATTTTAATGAGCCCTAGGGAGACAAGGGGGGTGGGGGGCAGCAGAAAAGGGAAGACTACCCAGAGACCAGAAGAGATCTGAATGCTTATTCTCTTTGTCATAACACCCTTGATTTGGAAGTGGGATGAGTTGCAGGAAAACTAAGCTTGTGTGCGTCAACAGATGCCTGTACAATAATAATGCCCACAGTTGCACGAGACCAAAATTGACACAGGTTTGTTTCAATGTAACACTACATTATTCAACTTGGGAGGGAAAAACACACATAGAAAATATTCAAATTGTGTACCTTATTTATTTGTATATTTCAAAGCAGGGAAGCAGGGGGAAGTATTAGAGTCCCTGTAGGGTCTTAATAATACATGTGCCCCCACTGGGCATATTTACTAAATTTTATTCTGGTGGTCATAACTCCATCAAAAAAAAAAAAAAAAAGACTTATCTGTAAATTCTGAGTACAGTATGGGGCAAAGTCTGCATATTCATATACTCGGTTATAGGCTGCTCTTCTCTGGTGATTGAACACGGGCAAAGCTTTTGGACACAACCCCCATTTGGGTGTACTCTTATAACCCTACCCCACTTCATGGGATCTTTTTTTTTTTTTTTTTTTTTACAAAGCAATGCAGAGTAACATATGAAATGGTGAGAGGTGGCTTGTGTACTGTATTCAAAGATTTGGTAAATTTATCTTAATCAAACAGTACAGAACACAGTTTGGATATTTATAGACTCTGGAACTTCCCCCAAGTAAGGAATCTAAAGGGTGGACAACAAGGCAAACAGAATTGTGCCAACAAAATAGAAAAAGGGTTAATAATCCATTCAGCGCCGCTGAAAGAACCTTGCGACCACAAGTGGCATCCATAGAGGCCTGGACACCTACCAATCTAGAACTTGGAGAATACATGATCGGAAAGACCAGGTAGCGGCCTTATATAGTTGAACAACAGATGGCTGATGGTGGAATTCCCACAAATCTTCCACTGATCCGGTGTAGTGACACATAAGGGTCCAGAATGCAACATAGATTTTTGAGTATATACTCTGACAATAGGCTGTCTTATCCACCTGGAAATAATAGGCTTGTAAGCAAGTTGTCATTAACAATTCCCTACTGGCAGAACTAAAAAAAGGGTCCGTTTTTAATATAGGGGGTTGTGGCTTTCACAGACAGCCCTGACTACATTAAAAAAAAGAGAGCAATTTCTTTGGGATGCTTGGGAACAGGGCACAAGGAAGGTAGAACAATATCTTCATTAAGGTGGAAGGGTGATACCACCATAGGGAGAAAGCAGGGTTTAGGATGTAAGAATATTTTGCTCTGTGAAGAATTAGAAAGGGTTCCTTACAAGAGAGGGCCGCTAACTCTGAAACACTTCGACAGACATGCTAGTTACCAAGGTTTATTTGCAAGAGAGATCATTCAAGGAGAGGCTCCAATGCGTTCACAGGGCGATTTCTGCAGGGCAGAGAGGATAAGACTGAGATCCCAAGGAAGCATGATGTGCTGTAATTGAGGTTTGAGCTGTGAGACACCTTGAATTAGGGTTCTTGAAAGAGAGAGATTAGCTATGGAATTTTAAAGCAGTCGACAAGGCCAAAACCTGTCCCTTAAGAGTACTTAGAGCCCAGTTTTGGTCATCCCAACTGCAGAAATGTCAAAATACAAGGTAGCAAGGAGTTTCTGGGATCTAAATTACTGTTTTCATTAACAGGTGAAAAAGGATCAATAGGTTTCAGTGGTAAATATAAGGAACATCATTGCTAGATATACCCCTGTCCTTCAAGGCCTGGGCTTTAAATGGCCATGGCATTAAAGTCAGTGCCTGAGAAAAAGGATTATACAGGGAGCCTTGTGACAGCAGGTCTGGCCTGTTTGGGAGAGGCCAGGTGTCATCCTATAAGAGTTTGAGCAGGTCTGTGAACCAAGATCCTCTGGGCCAATTTGGTGCAGTGAAAATTACTGTTTTCTTCTTTCTCTATCTTGTGGAGCAGTACAGGAAAAATCTGCACTGAAGGGAAGGCATATATTAACCTGAACTGGATCCTTGAGATTATTAAACAGATGCAAGTGCTGCAGTATCCTTGGTTCTGGCCACAAATAGGTGCAACCTGGAGGCCAGCACATCCCCATCAGGGATCCCCCATTTCTGACAAAGGAGATTAATAATGTCCGGATGGAGGTACCATCCCCGTGATACAGGCACAGACACCTGAGGAAATCTGGCTACCAATTACTCCCAGGAGGTGAACAGCAGATTGCTGGGTAGAGCGATTCCACCCAGGAGATGATCAGATTGACTTTCTTTATTGTCTGATTGCACCGTGATTGGGTGTTCCTGGAAAAGAGGGGTCTTGTAGTGTAGAGACACATGTAATGTTCCGAGCTCCAAACTATTGATGGAGAGCTTCTCTTCCCTGGGTTACCAATGTCCTTGAACTGTGAGAGACTGAACACATACTACCACATCTAACATTGATTTTTATCATCTTACACAATGTTGGGGGAAAGGGCATTCCCATTTCCAATGCTGGATTAGTAATACACCAAGCTAGGAAGCTTCTTGCTTGGCTGGTGAGAAACATGGGCAAGTCAAGAGATGGAGAGAATTTAAATCAGGTCAATAGAATTTTGTGTTGGAGAGCCTTGAGTGGAACTGAGTGAAGAGAACCACTTCAAATTAGTCAAATGAGTCAACCATGTATCCATTAACCTGGATGCCCTGAGCTTTTTATCTTATGATCTGCATTAAGGTAAAAGCCTTTTAGGTGCAACTCTCCCCCCAAATACTTACCTGAGCCTAGTCTTAATCCAGCTCTGTGCCTGAGAGCAGTGGCATTGCTCTCTCTCTCTCCCCCTCCTCACTGGACTCAGTAGAAGTGGGAGCTATTGGCTCCTGATGCTGTCAATAAAATCCATAGGCTTGCTATAGGAGCACTCAGCAGGGGGGAGCCAGGAGAACCAACGGTGGACACCAAAAAGCATTGCACAGAGCAGGTATGTATAACAGGGTTTTTTTTTTTTTAGGCAGAATGGCAGTGAATAAAACGGAATTTTTGTAAAATCTTACCTGTAAAATTCCTTTCTCTGAGTCCTCCGACAGTCGCCGCCTCTTCATATTCGTCACATATGGGGTATTAGACTTTGCTCCAAAGGAGTAGCTAGGCAACAGAATATGTTAACATTAAAGCTTTTAACATATCCCACCCTCAAGGGGTGGTCCCCTCAGTCAATACCCTCCTACTTCCTGCAACCATATCTCAGTTTTAGTGGAATAGCAGTAGAGTATACAACCAAACCCCAAAAGAGGGGCGGGGGCGGCGACTGTCGGAGGACTCAGAGAAAGGAATTTTACAGGTAAGATTTTAAAAAAATTCCGTTTTCTCTTACGTCCTCCGACAGTCGCCGCCTCTTCATATTCGTCACATATGGGGACGTCCCAAAGCAGTGCAAACATGAGGGGTGGGAAACGCATCCGCGCCGAAAAGGCAACGCAGTCTCCGCATCAAAGAAAGGAACCTTACCAAAGGAAGGAAACCAGCTGGGCAACAGGAAAAAACAAGTGCTCAACAGGAGCAACAACCCAGGAAAAGACAAAAAACCAGGGAATGTAAAACATATCCCAACAGCCAGAGGTCCCCAACAAGGGACCCTAGGAAATTGCCGCACTAAGAACCTTGCGGCCAAAGGAAGCATCCGCCGATGCCTGAACATCTACTTTGTAGAATCTTGTGAACGTGTGTACGGTCGACCAGGTCGCCGCCTTACACACCTGGGCTACAGAAGCCCCATGACGACAGGCCCAAGACGTACTCAAAGATCTAGTAGAGTGCGCCTTCACAGGCACAGGGGGAACCTTCCCCTGCAAAGCATAGGCCTGTTCAATGGTCTGCCTGATCCATTTGGCAATGGTAGAGGCCGAAGCCGCCATGCCCTTCCGAGGACCCTCTGGAAGAACAAACAAGGAGTCCGTCTTTCGAAAAGACTCAGTCGATTTAAGGTAAACCCTAATCGCCCGAACAACATCCAAAGAATGTAGTCTCACCTCCTTTGGATGTTTAGGCTTCGCGCACAGCGAAGGCAAGACAATATCCTCGTTAAGATGGAATTCCGAAACTCGTTTCGGAAAAAAAGAAGGATTAGGTCGCAAGACCACCTTATCCAAATGAACAACCAGGTACGGAGACTTGCAGGACAAGGCTGCCAGCTCCGACACTCTGCGAGCCGAAGTGATCGCCACCAAAAAGGCGACCTTTTTGGACAACATAGACAACGAGATCTCCCTGATCTGTTCAAAAGGAGCACGTTGCAACACAGACAGAACGAGATACAAGTCCCAAGGGGGCAAAGGATCCCTCCTAGGAGGGACCAGATGCCTCACACCCTGAACAAAGGTGCCAACCAAAGAGTTGGAAGCCACGGGACGTTGAAACAGAACGGCCAGTGCAGAGACCTGACCCTTTATCGTAGCCAGCGCCAAACGCTGATCAACTCCCGTTTGAGGGAAAGACAGCACACGGGAAACCGAGTACGTGCGGGGTGAAAACCCCCTGGACTCACACCAGGCAAAATAGGCCTTCCAAGTACAGTAATAAACCTTCCCCGAGGAAGACTTCCT
Source organism: Pelophylax lessonae (assembly GCF_965119305.1). NCBI lineage: Eukaryota > Metazoa > Chordata > Amphibia > Anura > Ranidae > Pelophylax > Pelophylax lessonae. Next base: position 384,062,054 of record NC_138770.1, read on the forward strand.
CGCGTTGATCAAAGTATGAACGACCTCCGGAGAGAGACCCTTCTCCTTCAGGACCTCGGTCTCAACAGCCAGGCCGTCAAAGCCAGCGACTGTAAAGCAGGATGGTATATCGGTCCTTGAGACAGTAGATCGTCTCGAAGAGGCAGACGCCACGAGGCGTCGACCGCCAGATTCACGAGGTCTGCGTACCAGGACCGGCGAGGCCAGTCCGGTGCCACAAGAATCACCGTGCTGCGTTCCGAGTATAACCTGCGAAGGAACCTGGACAGCAACTGAATCGGTGGAAACGCATACATCAGCCTGTACTGATGCCACGGGGCCACTAACGCGTCCGACGCGTCTGCCCGAGGGTCGCGCGTCCTTGCCACGAACCTTTTCACCTTGTTGTTGAGACGAGACGCGAACAGGTCCACATCTGGAAGACCCCACTTCGCGCACAACATCTGGAAGACAGCCGGGTGGAGAGACCATTCCCCCTGATCCAGGGTCTGGCGACTCAGATAGTCTGCCTGCCAGTTCTCCACCCCCGGAATGTGAACCGCCGTTAACGCCGGGACATGAGTCTCGGCCCAAGTCAGAATGTCGGCCACTTCTCGAGCCGCTCGGGCACTCCTGGTGCCCCCTTGGTGGTTGATGTAGGCCACCGCCGTGGCATTGTCCGTCTGCACCCGAACCGGGCAGCCCTGCAGCTGGTCCGTCCAGCGATGAAGACAGAGACTTATCGCACGCAATTCCAGAATGTTGATCGGAAGGGAAGACTCCCCCTCCGACCAAGTTCCCTGGGCGGATAGAACGCCCAGAACACCACCCCAGCCCGACAGGCTGGCATCCGTGGTGATCACCGTCCACGAGACAGGACGAAACGACTTGCCCCCGGACACCATCGGGGACTGGAGCCACCACAGAAGGTCTCTTCTGGTGCGACGACTCAACGAGATTTGAAGATCCAGAGATTGAGGTCGCCCGTCCCACCTGGACAGGATCTCCGCTTGGAGACCCCGCGTGTGAAACTGGGCGAAGGGAATCGCCTCGAAGGCCGAGACCATCAATCCCAGACATCTCATGCACGTCCGCAGAGACGAGTGCGGAACGCCCCTGAGGGACCTGACTTCCTCCTGAAGAGTTCTGAGTTTGTCTTCCGGCAGGAAGACCTTCGCCTGCACCGAGTCCAGAATCATTCCCAGGTAGGGAAGACGAACCGACGGACTCAGTGTCGACTTTGGAAAATTTATCGTCCAACCAAACTCCTGTAGAGTTTGCATTGTGACAGACCGGTCCTTCTCCAGACCCTGGCTGGTCGCAGACCGAACCAGAATGTCGTCCAGATACCCCAGGACAGAAATGCCCTGGGCCCTCAATAATGCCAGAACCGGTGCAAGCACCTTGGTGAAGACCCGCGGAGCCGAGGCGAGACCAAAAGGCAACGCCACGAACTGGTAGTGATCCTCCGCAATGGCAAATCGAAGGAACCTCTGGTGACCCTCGAAAATGGGGATGTGAAGATACGCATCCTTCAAATCGATGGAGGCCATGAATTCCCCCGGAACCAGGGCAGCCACCACCGACCGCAGGGATTCCATGCGGAACTTGCGAACCCGCACAGAGCGGTTCAGAGCCTTCAAGTCCAGAATTGGACGAACCTTGCCCTCCTTTCTGGGCACGGTGAACAGATTGGAATAAAACCCCCGAAATCTGTCCCGATGAGGCACCGGAACCACCACTCCCTGAGCCCTCAGGTCCCGCACCGCCAGGTGCAGGTCCCGCAAGCGCTCTGGAGACAGTTGAAGATTTGAGGGAAAAAATCTGCTCTCCGGCCGAGAGAGAAACTCGATCTTGTAACCAGACCGAACGATTTCCTGAACCCATCAGTCCCGCACACGGGCCAACCAGGGCTGAAGAAAACCGAGCAAGCGTCCCCCCACCCCAAAACTGGGTGAGGGCGCCCCTTCAGGCCGAACTGTTATGGGCCTCAGATCCGGATTGACCAGACTTCTGTTTCCCAGACCAGGGCTTCTTCTGAGAGCCTTGACCTTTAAACGGCTTGCCCTTGTAGTGCGGCCGGAAGGCACGAAAGGACCCCTGAGGGGGCCGAAAATTAGCATGCTTCTTCCCAGAAGCCCCCTTAGCCTTGGGGAAATGGGGCAAGAGAGTGCTCTTACCCCCGGTGATCCCCTTAATCAACACATCCAAGGACTCCCCAAAAAGGCGAGACCCATCATAAGGTAGATTGGCTAAGGTCTTACGTGAAGACTGGTCCACCGACCAACATTTTAACCAAACCAGGCGGCGAGACAACACCGCCACGCTGTGCACGCGTGCAGCCAACGGAACCAGGTCCAGGTCCGCATCACACAGATACATGACACCCTGGTGGATTTGATCCACCATATCCAGGGTCGCCGGCGAGGCGAATCGGCCACTAGGACGCGCCTAAGCATCTGCGTCCAACTTGCGATCGCCTGGGCCGCCATGAGAGAAGCAAACAGAGCCTTAAGCATAGAACCCGTAACAGAATAAGTATGACGGGCAAGAGACTCCAATCTCCTATCCGTGGCATCACGGAACACAGGGGAATCCTCTGCAGGAATCGCAGTGGCTTTGTTTAAAACCGCAATTGCGTGATCCACTGGGGGAGGCACACACCACCTTTCATCAGTGGAAGGGGAGAAAGGATAACGCAGCTTAGATCTACTTGGTACAGCAAAAGGTTTGCGCAGATTGCGCCATTGTTCCTTAACAGCGCGCTGAAAATCATCATTGCAGGGAAAAACCTGCGGCGTCCTGCGTTTTCTCTGCGTCCCATAAGCCGCCAAGGCGGCGGGAGGACACACTTCATCCTGCAAACGCAGCGTTTGTTTTATGGAAGCAATCAATTCATCCATGATTGCAAGCTCTTCAGGCGAGCCAGGGGGAGAATTATCAACCCCTTCAACTTCAGCCTCCACCTCGGACCCCACTAGATCCAGGGAGGAGCGGGACCCCGATAAGGAGGCCCCCGCCATAACAGCCCCATCACCTTCACCCTCAGAATCAGAGGAAAGAACAACTCTGGGCCTTTTAGTAGAGCAGCCACCAGCATCTGTACCTGAGCAGCAAGGCCAGCCACAATAGTGGCTAAATCCCCCCCTGGGGGGGAAACAGCGGTCCCCTGGCTTTCCACCAAGGCGGTAGGAAATTTGCCCTCCTGAGAATCCATTGCCCCTGTAATGCTGTACAATAAAGGGTTAACTGCCCCTTTAAGCAAGCGCGGCAAGCGCAGCCCACCGCACCACACTCAAGCACAATGAGACCCCCACAGGGAATATGCAAACTGAACACAGGCAATGGATAGCAAGAACAGAAGGATAAAACCTGAGGAGACCCTCGCCGCTGCTGCTGCCTCGATCGGTGTTCCTGGAAAGAGGAGGTGATGCTGCCAGGGCGCTCTATGAAAGCCTATGGAGGCTACAATAAAATGGCCGCCATGCATGTAAAACATGCGGCCGGAGCGAGTGTAGGCAAAATGGCGCCGTTTGGCGCCGAAACCGCCGCTCCACAGTGCAGTAAAGCACACATGACATCCCTGTATAAGAATACATGTCAGATCGCCGCAGCGATCGCTGTATATGCCCAAACATGTCAAAAAAACATGCCCCACAGCACACAGCTTCACACACTGATCAGACTGACACACACAGTGTCACACAGCTCCCCCCCCCCTTGCAGCCCACAGCATGCAGCCGAGAGATAGGGAGACAAGCAGTGTGAATAGAGGCAGGTTACACAGTCCCAGACTGACACCCCCCCCAGACAGACAGGTCCCCACATAAATACACTTACCTCACATGGCGTGGGGGACCCGCACAGGCGAACAAGCCGCTGCACATGAGGCAGGGAGAGTCGCAATTCAAGACGCACAAAATGGGGGTTAAGAAACCGCACAGCGTCCAGTGAGGTAGCCACCTCACCAATCATCCCTGCACCGAACAGGGATGGGTCGTTCACTGTGCCAGGAGCGTTACCTGGCTGAACGCTCGATGGCAGGCTGGGAAGCCACTGACCCACGACCTGCGACCAGGGGGATCAGCCCGAGACCCAGCCCGCATGATCCTCTTCATCAGAAGAACTAACTAACGCTGACAAAAATAACAGCGAAGTAAAGGTAGAGAGAAAACTCAAACAAAATTTCAAAAAGAAGAAAGAGTCTGGGGCAGAAAGCCCCAGCACAGAAAAAGCCAGCCACTCCTGACAAGCTAGACATTAAAACTGAGATATGGTTGCAGGAAGTAGGAGGGTATTGACTGAGGGGACCACCCCTTGAGGGTGGGATATGTTAAAAGCTTTAATGTTAACATATTCTGTTGCCTAGCTACTCCTTCGGAGCAAAGTCTAATACCCCATATGTGACGAATATGAAGAGGCGGCGACTGTCGGAGGACGTAAGAGAAAATAAGTGTTTGTCCCCTATTTAGATGCTCAAAGTGCTGATAAGGTAAACTGGAATATGGAGTTAGGCGTCTTGAATGTCCACTGATGCCAAGTATTCACCTTATTGTAGAATGGCAATACAGTAACTGATATGCAGGTTCCATGCAAAACTTGCAAACCCAAGGCACATGTTTAGGAATTTGAGGTTTAAAAAAAAAGCATAAACACCCCCATTGGGTTTTGATACTGTGAACATGTTTGAATCTAATCCTTTGAACCTGCCCTCTAGAGGAACCAAGCAACCACTACAACAAGAGATGTTTCAGGGCCATCTGCAAATCTGACTCTGCTTGGGCAGATTTTGGCAGGTTTCAGCAAAGACAATGATGAGGGGGCAACATTTTTAACTTTATTTTGAAACCACAAACTGAACTCATAGGTCGGAGACATAATTCTAACTGTGATAGACATTCCCCACTGGAGGAGCTTGCGGCACGTCACACCACTACGGATGGGGGGCGCGGCAGCCATTGTTTCAGTTAGAAACCAACCTGCATGAATGGGACACAATAAGATTTGCCCTGTATCTCTTGGCGAAATGTAAGTAGCCATTTGTCATTTTATATTGTAAATAAACTTGTGTGACTATATTGTACCATGAGGAGTGCTTTGTTCTCCACATATCCTGATGACCTGTGAGAGGGGCGCCATATAGATCGATAAGTGGGAAGCTGAGAGGTCTCTCCTTGATGTCCATAATACTCTGATTTCTGCTGTCTATGATCGCTGTGATAAGGATCATAGACTTCTGGTAAGAAGCTAATTATCCCCTTATGGTGGCGGTTTCTCTTCACACGGTTTCCAGCATAAAGGAGATATATGGTTTTCATCTGGGAATTGAGCACCATTTCTGTGGAGCTCCTTCTTCTGGAATGATTATATTCACCTTGTCTTGATATGATGTGGACTTATTAGCTATTTTAGAAAGACACTAACGCTACACTATTACTTTTATTCCCCACTCTTAGACACAAGAGTGTCTCTTCATTCTGGAAAGGGCTTTGTGGCAGACTTGTGTATAAAGCAATGGTTTTCATGATAAAATATGTGTGGTGCCTCAAAAGTTCTCCTTCTATATATTTTGACAAATTAGGTTTAGGGATGCGGCACACATAAAAGAGCCTTTTTTCACCACTGTTTGTGGCAGACTTGGTAAGCTTTGTGTTTTGAGGGTACGGCATATGACAGGGTAATATTGCTGAAAGCCCCCCCCCCCCCCCCCCAATGAGTTGCAAAATTAAAGAACTATAAAAATCTGTAGTATAAACAAGCAAATGCAAATGGGGGATTAAAGCATACAAGTAGGGATATTGGGATGCATGAAGAGAGGCCAGGAGGAAGCAGGAGGCAGTAAGGGTGAAAAACCATCACAGCTTCAATCTTGGAAAACATTGCCCGTGGTCTCTTGGTTCAGTGTCTGAGAATCCATGCAAAAAGTATAAATCAGGTAGGACTCAACCGATTGTTCAATTTTTTTTTGTTACGCTGTCATTTTGTATAGCCGTAAAACATAACCCGGGAAACCCAGTGCTCGACTTCTGCAAATAGTAATGTGGGAGACTTCCAAGATCTAGCTGTAACCTTTCTTGCTTCCAATAAAATGAAAGTGACCAGCTTAAATTGGACGTCCGTGCAGGCTTCCTATTAATGGCAGCATACACCTCCATGCTCCAAGTAGTGTCCCTTCTATAGATATTTAGTTCTGAGCTGATCAAGGGGAAATACACAGGGTGAGAACCATGCCCTATAAAGGAACATTTTAAATACATGTTTGATCAAGGGTAAAGATGTTTTTAATAAAACATACTCAATAAAACGTAAGCTGTAGTTGTGAATCTGTTTGAGTTTTTTTTTGTTTTGTTTTTTTTTAACCATACATTTTTATTTGGAAAAATAATAAAACAATATTCATTACCATTATGCACAGAGTTTTAAAAGATTACATACATAACCTAGTAGTGTGAGAACTACAAACATGAACACTGATACAAATGTTAATCACAAATCCTAATAGCATGGAAACCCTCGACAGAGAATCATTAGAGTTAATCACCACTCATGGGCACACACTGTGACCAAACTTTTGGCAATCAATAATTGATGGACCATTAACGGCTCACCCTGGACTTGTAACATACAATCAAACTTAAGAACTATAACCAATTCCTTGTAACATATTAATCGGGATTGAGATATTACCTTTCCTCCATCTAGGTCCACAATTACCTTAATAACCATGAGTGAGTAAACGACCGAGTTGTGACAAGGACTTAAGAGTAGCCCTCCATACCGTAAATCCCACTTCTTATGGTAAATATGAGCCCTATACTCTTTATATGCTATCAGTTTTTCAAAGAAATTGTGTATTAACTCTATTAACCACTGCCCCTTTATTTGGTGAATAAAGTGATTTCCATTCTTTTGCAATGATAATACGAGCAGCAAATAATGGGATTTTTGACTTACCATAAAACGGAATTTTTGTAAAATCTTACCTGTAAAATTCCTTTCTCTGAGTCCTCCGACAGTCGCCGCCTCTTCATATTCGTCACATATGGGGTATTAGACTTTGCTCCGAAGGAGTAGCTAGGCAACAGAATATGTTAACAATAAAGCTTTAACATATCCCACCCTCAAGGGGTGGTCCCCTCAGTCAATACCCTCCTACTTCCTGCAACCATATCTCAGTTTTAGTGGAATAGCAGTAGAGTATACATTCAAACCCCAAAAGAGGGGCGGGGGCGGCGACTGTCGGAGGACTCAGAGAAAGGAATTTTACAGGTAAGATTTTACAAAAATTCCGTTTTCTCTTACGTCCTCCGACAGTCGCCGCCTCTTCATATTCGTCACATATGGGGACGTCCCAAAGCAGTGCAAACATGAGGGGTGGGAAACGCATCCGCGCCGAAAGGCAACGCAGTCTCCACATCAAAGAAAGGAACCTTACCAAAGGAAGGAAACCAGCTGGGCAACAGCAAAAATAAGTGCTCAACAGGAGCAACAACCCAGGAAAAGACAAAAAACCAGGGGATACAAAACTTATCCCAACAGCCAGGAGTCCCCAACAAGGGACCCTAGGGAACAGCCGCACTAAGAACCTTGCGGCCAAAGGAAGCATCCGCCGATGCCTGAACATCTACTTTGTAGAATTTTGTGAAAGTGTGTACGGTCGACCAAGTCGCCGCCTTACACACCTGGGCTACAGAAGCCCCATGACGACAGGCCCAAGACGTACTCAGAGATCTAGTAGAGTGCGCCTTCACAGGCACAGGGGGAACCTTCCCCTGCAAGGCATAGGCCTGTTCAATGGTCTGCCTGATCCATTTGGCAATGGTAGAGGCGGAAGCCGCCATGCCCTTCCGAGGACCCTCTGGAAGAACAAACAAGGAGTCCGTCTTTCGAAAAGACTCAGTCGATTTAAGGTAAACCCTAATCGCCCGAACAACATCCAGAGAATGTAGTCTCACCTCCTTTGGACGTTTAGGCTTCGTGCACAACGAAGGCAAAACAATATCCTCGTTAAGATGGAATTCCGAAACTCGTTTCGGCAGAAAAGAAGGATTAGGTCGCAAGACCACCTTATCCAAATGAACAACCAGGTACGGAGACTTGCAGGACAAAGCCGCCAGTTCCGACACTCTGCGAGCCGAAGTGATCGCCACCAAAAAGGCGACCTTTTTGGACAACATAGACAACGATATCTCCCTGATCTGTTCAAAAGGAGCACGTTGTAACACAGACAGGACTAGATTCAAGTCCCAAGGGGGCAAAGGATCCCTCCTAGGAGGAACCAGATGCCGCACACCCTGAATAAAAGTGCCAACCAAGGAGTTGGAAGCCACGGGACGTTGAAACAGAACGGCCAGCGCAGACACCTGACCCTTTATCGTAGTCAGCGCCAAACGCTGATCGACACCCGTCTGAAGGAAAGACAGCACACGGGAAACCGAGTACGTGCGGGGTGAAAACCCCCTGGACTCACACCAGGCAAAATAGGCCTTCCAAGTACGGTAATAAACCTTTCCCGAGGAAGACTTCCTCGCGTTGATCAAGGTATGAACAACCTCTGGAGAGAGACCCTTCTCCTTCAGGACCTCGGTCTCAACAGCCAGGCCGTCAAAGCCAGCGACTGTAAAGCAGGATGGTAAATCGGTCCTTGAGACAGTAGATCGTCCCGAAGAGGCAGACGCCAGGGGGCGTCGACCGCCAGATTCACGAGGTCTGCGTACCAGGACCGGCGAGGCCAGTCCGGTGCCACAAGAATCACCGTGCTGCGTTCCGAGTGTAACCTGCGAAGGAACCGGGACAGCAACTGAATCGGTGGAAACGCGTACATCAGCCTGTACTGATGCCACGGGGCCACTAACGCGTCCGACGCGTCTGCCCGAGGGTCGCGCGTCCTTGCCACGAACCTCATCACCTTGAAGTTGAGGCGAGACGCGAACAGGTCCACATCTGGAAGACCCCACTTCGCGCACAACATCTGGAAGACAGCCGGGTGGAGAGACCATTCCCCCTGATCCAGGGTCTGGCGACTCAGATAGTCCGCCTGCCAGTTCTCCACTCCCGGAATGTGAACCGCCGTTATCGCCGGGACATGAGTCTCGGCCCAAGACAGAATGTCGGCCACTTCTCGAGCCGCTCGGGCACTCCTGGTGCCCCCTTGGTGGTTGATGTAGGCCACCGCCGTGGCATTGTCCGTCTGCACCCGAACCGGGCAGCCCTGCAGCCGGTCCGTCCAGCGATGAAGACAGTGCCTGATCGCACGCAATTTCAGAATGTTGATCGGGAGGGAAGACTCCCCCTCCGACCAGGTCCCCTGGGCGGACAGAACGCCCAGAACACCACCCCAGCCCGACAGGCTGGCATCCGTGGTGATTATCGTCCACGAGATCGGACGAAACGACTTGCCCCCGGACACCAACGGGGACTGGAGCCACCACAGAAGGTTTTCCCTGGTGCGATGACTCAACGAGATCTGAAGATCCAGAGATTGAGGTCGCCCGTCCCACTTGGACAAGATCTCCGCCTGGAGACCCCGCGTGTGAAACTGCGCGAAAGGAATCGCCTCGAAAGCCGAGACCATCAATCCCAGACATCTCATACACGTCCGCAGAGACGAGTTCGGAACGTCCCTGAGGGACCTGACTTCCTCCTGAAGAGTCCTGAGTTTGTCTTCCGGCAGGAAGACCTTCGCCTGCACCGAGTCCAGTATCATTCCCAGATAGGGAAGACGAACCGACGGACTCAGTGTCGACTTTGGAACATTTATCGTCCAACCGAACTCCTGCAGAGTTTGCATCGTGACAGACAGGTCCTTCTCCAGACCCTGACTGGTCGCAGACCGAATCAGAATGTCGTCCAGATACCCCAGGACAGAAATGCCCTGGGCTCTCAATAATGCCAGAACCGGTGCAAGCACTTTGGTGAAGACCCGCGGAGCCGAGGCGAGCCCAAAGGGCAACGCCACGAACTGGTAGTGATCCTCCGCAATGGCAAATCGAAGGTATCTCTGATGACCCTCGAATATGGGGATGTGAAGATACGCATCCTTCAAATCGATGGAGGCCATGAATTCCCCCGGAACCAGGGCAGCCACCACCGAGCGCAGGGATTCCATGCGGAACTTGCGAACCCGCACAGAGCGGTTCAGAGCTTTCAAGTCCAGAATTGGACGAACCTTGCCCTCCTTTCTGGGCACGGTGAACAGATTGGAATAAAACCCCCGAAATCTGTCCCGATGAGGCACCGGAACCACCACTCCCTGAGCCCTCAGGTCCCGCACCGCCAGGTGCAGATCCCGCAGGCGCTCTGGAGACAGTTGTAGATTTGAGGGAAAAAATCTGCTCTCTGGCCGAGAGAGAAACTCGATCTTGTAACCAGATCGAACGATTTCCAGAACCCATCTGTCCCGCACACGGGCCAACCAGGGCTGAAGAAAACCGAGCAAGCGTCCCCCCACCCCAAAACTGGGTGAGGGCGCCCCTTCAGGCCGAACTGTTATGGGCCGCAGGTCCGGATTGGCCGGACTTCTGTTTCCCAGACCAGGGTTTCTTCTGAGAGCCCTGGCCCTTGAACGGTTTGCCCTTGTAGTGCGGCCGAAAGGCACGAAAGGACCCCTGAGGGGGCCGAAAATGAGCATGCTTCTTCCCAGAAGCCCCCTTAGCCTTGGGGAAATGGGGCAAGAGAGTGCTCTTACCCCCGGTAATCCCCCTAATCAACACATCCAGGGACTCCCCAAAAAGGCGAGACCCATCATAAGGCAGATTGGCTAAGGTTTTACGTGAAGATTGGTCCACCGACCAACATTTCAACCAAACCAGGCGGCGAGACAACACCGCCACGCTGTGCACACGCGCGGCCAACGGAATCAGGTCCAGGTCCGCATCACACAGATACATGACACCCTGGTGGATCTGATCCACCATATCCAGGGTCGCCGCCGAGGCCGAATCGGCCACTAGGACGCGCCTAAGCATCTGCGTCCAACTTGCGATCGCCTGGGCCGCCATGAGAGAAGCAAACAGAGCCTTAAGCATAGAACCCGTAACAGAATAAGTATGACGGGCAAGAGACTCCAGTCTCCTATCCGTGGCATCACGGAAAACAGGGGATCCCTCTGCAGGGATCGCAGTGGCTTTGTTCAAAACCGCAATAGCATGATCCACTGGCGGAGGCACACACCACCGTTCATCAGTGGCAGGCGAGAAAGGATAACGCAGCTTAAATTTACTTGGTACCGCAAAAGGCTTGCGCAAATCGCGCCATTGGTCCTTAACAGCGCGCTGAAAATCAGCATTGCAGGGAAAAACCTGCGGCGTCCTGCGTTTTCTCTGCGTCCCATAAGCCGCCAAGGCAGCTGGGGGACACACCTCGTCCTGCAAACGTAGCGTCTGCTTAATGGAAGCAATCAACTCATCCATGATTGCAAGCTCTTCAGGCGAGCCAGGGGGAGAATTATCAACCCCCTCAACTTCAGCCTCTACCTCAGACCCCACTAGATCAAGAGAGGAGCGGGACCCCGATAGGGGGGTCCCCGCCAGAACAGCCCCATCACCTTCACCCTCAGAATCAGAGGACAGAGTAACTCTGGGCCGTTTAGTAGATTGAGCAGCCACCAGCATTTGCACCTGTGCAGCAAGGCCAGCCACAATAGCGGCCAAATCCCCCCCTGGGGGGGAAACAGCGGTCCCCTGGCTTTCCACCAATACTGTGGGAAACTTGCCCTCCTGAGAATCCATTGCCCCTGTATGCCAGACAACCAAGGGTTAACTGCCCCCTTACAGCAAGCGCGGCAAGCGCAGCCCACCGCACCACACTCAGGCACAATGAGACCCCCACAGGGAATATACAGACTGAATACAGGCAATGGAATACAGGAATAGAAGGATAAAACCTGAGGAGACTCCGCTGCTGCTGCTGCCTCGATCGGTGCTTCCAGGAGAGAGGAAGTGATGCTGCCAGGGCGCTCTATGTAAGCCTATGGAGGCTACAAGAAAATGGCCGCCGTGCATGTAAACCATGCGGCCGGAGCGGGCGCCGGTAAAATGGCGCCGTTTGGCGCCGAAATCGCCGCTCCACAGTGCATAAAATCACACACAATATTATCCCATAATATGGATACATGTTAGATCGCCGCAGCGATCGCTGTATATGCCCCAACATGCCATCAAAAACATGCCCCACAGCACACAGCTCCTCACACTGCCCAGCCTGACATACTCAGTGTCATACAGCTCCCCCCCCCCTTGCAGCCCACAGCATGCAGCCGAGATATAGGGAGACAAGCAGTGTGATTAAAGGCAGGTTACACAGTCCCAGACTGAGACCCCCCCCAGACAGACAGGTCCCCACATAGATACACTTACCTCACATGGCGTGGGGAACCCGCACAGGCGAACAAGCCGCTGCACATGAGGCAGGGAGAGTCGCAATTCAAGACGCACACAATGGCGGTTCAGAAACCGCACAGCGTCCGGTGAGGTAGCCACCTCACCAATCATCCCTGCACCGAACAGGGATGGGTCGTTCACCGTGCCAGGAGCGTTACCTGGCTGAACGCTCGATGGCAGACTGGGAAGCCACTGACCCACGACCTGCGACCAGGGGGATCAGCCCGAGACCCAGTCCGCATGATCCTCTTCGTCCGAAGAACTAACTAATGCTGACAAAAATAACAGCTAAGTAAAGGTAGAGAGAAAACTCAAACAAAATATCAAAAGAAGAAAGAGTCTGGGACAAAAAGTCCCAGCACAGAGAGAGCCAGCCACTCCTGACAAGCTAGACATTAAAACTGAGATATGGTTGCAGGAAGTAGGAGGGTATTGACTGAGGGGACCACCCCTTGAGGGTGGGATATGTTAAAGCTTTATTGTTAACATATTCTGTTGCCTAGCTACTCCTTCGGAGCAAAGTCTAATACCCCATATGTGACGAATATGAAGAGGCGGCGACTGTCGGAGGACGTAAGAGAAAATCCATTTCTCTGATGTTCATTGACCGACACAGCTCCTTTCAATTTTGACCATTGGTCTATACTGCCCCCTACAGGAGTGGGACACAAGGCAGAAAAAAACTTCTGGCAACACCCATGGGTAGTCCCAGGGGGTATACTCCCTCTCCCTGCTATAGTCAATCAGTTTTGTTACAAGCAGTGTCAGAAGAATTATAACTCCACAGAGGGGTGGGTACTGTGCCCGTCAATGATCAGAGAAATTGATTTTACGGTAAGTCAAAAATCCCATTTTCATTGACAGGCACAGCTCCCGTCATTCTTGACAATTGGGATGTCCCAAAGCAGTGTTAAACATGAGGGATTGGAAACAGCAAAAAAATTCCCAAGGCTAAACAGTAGCCAACTAGGCAACAGGGGCTCAACCAAAACTGGAGCCCACCTAAAAAAAAAAAAAATACACCCTCAAAGAGGATCAGGTTCTCTTAAACAGCAGCCTGCAAAACCTTGCTGCCAAAGGAAGCATCCGCAGATGCCAGCACATCCACTCCGAGCTTTGCAAAAGTGTGCACCAACGACCATGTGGCCCCCTTGCAAACCTGTGTCACTGATGCTTGACGACGGAAGGACCAAGAGGCACTAAGCACCCTAGTAGAGTGGGCCTTAACAGGGAAAGGAGGAACCTGACCCCTGATGGTAGAGGCCTGAACCACCGTTTGTCTGATCCATCTGGAAATGGTCGCAGAGGAAGTGGACAACCCTTTGCGAGGTCCATCTGTGAGCACAAAGTGAGTCACGCGTATAGGGGGCGGAGCCTGCGTACCCGACGCTGTGCATCTTCCTGGTGCCGTTGTGTCTCTGCCTTACGATCTAGCACTGCTGAGTGCTCTCTAAATGTGAGTACAGCCACTATATGACAATAAAATTGTGAGCATCCTTACAGAGAGCACTAGATTCTTCTTCTCATTTTGTCCCTTTGCAAATTTTGTTTACTTTTTGTATCTGGCGCATCACTCTTATTATTTTGTTTACTTTTTGATTGTGAGGTGTGGACACAATTAAGTGTATGCTGCCAGGTACCTCAATTTTATGTTAATGTTATGTTTATTTGCACTTTACTGTATTTAATCATTTATTGGTTTTTCACTAATCATTGTTGGATTGTGCTGATAGTTTTATTGATTGGACTGGTTTGGGTAGCCTGTAAGCCCTGTCAATGATAATGTCAATTGGAGACAGAGAGGGGAGGACATCCATCATCATTTTTTGTAAGTACGTACAGAAGTCTGTTGCTTTATTCAAATCCGTAATTCCGCTAAGAATTATATTGTTCATCCAGATCTATCTTCCAAATCGGCCACTTTAAGTTTGAGGGCAAAAAGCTCCTCTTCGACTTTGATGTGCATCAACTAGTTCATTATGGGCTTGGGTGAAATCTCCTATTTTGTTTTCCACAAAATCTACCCTGTCTCCCAACACCTCAAGATCCTTACAGGTAGACTGCATAACATTGGCCATATCATGTTGCAGCGCTCCCCTGAGAGATAACAGCATATTTTTTTTAATGTTGTATCAAGAACAGGCTGTCCCGATGTTAAGAAGGCATCTAATTGCTCCTCACCCTGTGCCTCTTCTATATCCTCCCCTGGCTGCCTTATAACAGGTACCTGTTCCCTGCCTGCTGTTAGCCATTTCTTTTGTTTCAGTGGGCTACTAGTTGCTGAGGAAATAAGGTAATTACCTTTACCCAGTTCCTTCTCTAAGGCTGTGTCGCCGTGAAGGCTCTCTCTGGCTGCCACTGGAGACCATGCAGGACTCATGGCGCTGACACCATCTTGGCTGAGCCTGCCTACCATCAGGGTGAAAATGTCTGTCAGCTTCCTCGAACCTTCTCAGTTCTTTTTCTTGCCCATCATTGTCGGGTGGATCTCCATGGTCTTCTCTATCATAGGAGCTGCTCGTGCCCGTTTACCACCGTGAGTAGCTTTAATACCCCCAGATGCCTCAGAGCTCTCTCACACTACCATGCGCTCCGGCTGCAGGCTCTGCCCCCTCTTTTTCCTGAGTTTGTAGCACCCTTAAAAGTAACATTCTTTTTTGTTTTTATATTGTTATCTGGGGATGTGGAGCAATTCATACCAAATTGCCTCTTTATGAGACCATATACCAATGTTTTTATGTGCAGCGGAAGTGAGAATATCTACATTGACAAGCATATCGTTTAAAGCCATAGCATCAGGTGTATGAGAGGTTGGGGATGAGAAATTGAACACTACTTCCCGGGTCTTCTTCAAAATATTCTATGTCTATCTCTTCCAAAGGAGGTAAGTCCACTTCTAACACAGGTAGAGAGGGTGGAGGAGGAGAAGAAGATTGGTACTTTTTAAGCTCTGAATAATGAAGGTAACACTACAGACCATGGGGTCAGTGTATGGATACATATATTATACCATCAATTCGGATGTCACTACCCCACCTCATCCAATCAGGGGTCCCTTTGAATTCATTGAGAAAATGCAAAGCCTTGACCTCCTGTGTTCACAATGCAGCAGGAAGCCAATCGGCATGGGACCCAGAAGCTAGTGGAGATCATTGGAGAAGTGGGGCCTACTTCAGTGATTTTTTTTAAGCAAATGGTTTTATCGAGTATTAATATCAATGTATTCAAAACAGAATACAGAAGCATTGCAGCACATTTTATTCATTGCTAGGTTAACAGTTCCAAGCAAATGGAAACAAACAGATGCCTCCACAATCTCTCAAACATAATTTACAGGGTTAACTTGTTGAATCACTCTAAAGCGGTTATTGCAACCAATGCTTTGTGTGAATACACATAAGGCTCTGGCACACTTTGCACATAAAACCTTGTACTCACATTTACCTTTTTCTCTATTTACCTATCTGTTAATTAGCAAATTTCCTTCCCACTTTTCAATCTTGGTTTTAACTCATCTTGACCATACATGCGAGAGGTACGATATGTTGTAAAAAGTATTGGGATGCCTGCCTTTACACACACATGAACTTTAATGGCACCCCAGTCTTAGCCAGTAGTGTTCAATATTGAGTTGGCCCACCCTTTGCAGCTATAACAGCTTAAGCTCTTCTGGGAAGGCTGTCCACGAGGTTTAGGAGTGTGTCCATGGGAATGTTTGACCATTCTTCCATAAGCGCATTTGTGTGGTCAGGCACTGATGTGGAGGGGAAGGCTTGTCTCGTAATGTGCGCTTTAATTCACCCCAACAGTTTTCGGGCTGAGGTCAGCACTCTGGCCAGTCAAGTTCCCCCACCCCAGACTCGCTCATCCATGTCTTTATGGGCCTTGCTTTGTGCACTGGTGTGCAATCAACTTGGAACAGAAAAGGGCCATCCTCAAACTGTTCCCAAAAAGTCGGGGCATTAAATTGTCCAAAATGTCTTGGCTGACACCTTAAGACTTCCTATCACTGGAACTAAGAGGCCAAGACCAACCCCCGAAAAGCAACCCCACACCATAATCCCCTCTCCACCAAATGATTTGGACCAGTGCACAAAGCAAGGTCCATAAAGACATGGATGAGCGAGTTTGGGGTGAAGGTACTTAACTAGCCTGCATAGAGTCCTGACCTCAATCCAATAGAACACCTTTGGGATAAATTAGAGCGCAGACTGTGTGGGAACATAATTGCTGCAGGGGTGCCCCTCCCCACACGCCCACAAAGAAGATAATATCAGGAGGAGTGTGTCCAGTGTTGCCAGGCAGACCTAAATTTTGTGTATGACAAGGAGTTAAACGCTAAGGACTTTTCCATAGCAAAGTTAGCATTAACAATCTTGACCACTTCAGAGAAGTTAGGTATATCAAGAGACCTCCAGCGGCGTAAGATCAGTACCCTGGAAGCCAAAAGGATATGTAACACCATCTGTCTATAGGAGACCGGATATTCATCCAGACCCAAGTTCAACAAGGCTAGTTCCTTCTTAGGGGGGCATGTGACGAGACCAATCTCGCCACATTGCATTGGAGGAGCCTGGTTGCCCGCCTGCTGCCTTTGGACCAGACTTTAAAAGACTTTGGCTCCATGGCGATTAAACTGTATTCGTGGGGTCTGAGTGCCATTCACCTAATAATGTGCACTCAGACCTGAGCTATCTGGGGATATGTAACATGTCTATGTTTAATGTATAAAAAGTAACTTTATATATTTTAAAGCATAATACTGTATTTGGGTCCCCATGTGTGTAATGGAGTTTTGCCTTTGTCCTGGGAGATAATTGAATTACTTCTCCAATTGTCTCCAGGGCAGAAGGGAGGAAACCAGGATGCATTGTGGGGATGTTTTGCTTCTGTGAGTCTGTAATGTGATACATGTCTGTTTGTGTTACAGTCTTCCATTTGGTCCCCTAGGGGAGTGTCCACCAGGTGGGAGACCTGTATAAATACAGGGGCAGGTAGCCCTCAATAAACAGACCACTGCTTGACCCCCAACACGGAGCCTTGTCTCATTCTTGGGGGAATTCACTGTATGCTGTTGGAGACTGATTGCTAGGAGTGTAAGCTGATGTATGCTTTTCCTGTTCGTCTGCTAGCAGCTATTCGTCAGGTTCCAGGTTGGAGTGCTATTTTGTATCCAGTTCGGGAGTTTGGTGTTCTGCAGTAGCTGTGCCTGTCTCTCAGAAAGGGGCATATCGCCTAAACAGATTTTAACCCCTTGTCTGCTGAAACGGTCCGTTACAGGGCGTAAGATACCCATACATTCGGCTATGCACCTGAACACCTTATGCCAATAACTAGTCAAAGATGGGCAGTCCCAAAGGATATGGGCGAGTGTACCTCTGTGACCACAGTTCCTCCAGCAAGTATCAGGGACTGTTGGGAAGATTTTTGCTAGCCTATCAGGGGTGTAGTACCACCTGTTGGCGATTTTAAACATAATTTCCCAGTGCGCCGAGCAATGGGAATATTGGTAGGTATATGAGAGGGCATGGGACCACTGAACCGGGGTGAACTGGAGATTCAGATCTGTTTCCCATCTCTGCATAGACAACGACTTTGGGGGGTCAGGTTTGTGTAGGAGGATGTCGTAGAACATGGAAATACCCTTAACAGATTTCCTGGCGGAGTTGTAATGGGTCCAGACTTTGAGAAGAACATGTCTAGTGCATAGGGGATGCCGTTTAAGAAAACTATGTACACTTAGCACATGGAGGAAGAGAGTAGGTGGGATATGGAACCTGTGCATCAGAACCTGCGGGGTCAGCAGAGCATCACCTTCATAGAAGTGGGAGAGCTCAGTAATGCCTAAGCGCCTCAAATCGGATGTCCGAAGGGCAGGGAGATGTGATGTTAAGAAGTTTTGAGGTAGAGAGGAAGAGCGGTGTGGGGCCAGTTCCGGCTGTACCTCCCGGGCGCCCTCCAGCCTCCTCCAGGCCATCAGAGAAACCTGAAGGGTCGGAGGTAATCCAGGCAAAAACCAGGGGATCCAGAGGTCGCCCAAGAGAAGCAGCCGCAAATCGCCAGTGGGAGACAAGTGGCGTTCCATAGACCAAGGGGAATCACTGAGAGGGGCGAACCATTGCTTTAATTGGTCCAATCTAGTGGACCAATAGTACGCATGAAGACCGGGCAATTTGGCACCCCCCATGGATTTGGGTAACGTAAGAATGGAGGCAGAAACTCTCACTCGCTTACCACACCAGATAAACTCACACAGTCCTCTGGTTAAGGCCTCCAGGTATCTCCGGGGAAAAGGGACAGGAAGCGCCCTAAATACATAAAGCACCTGAGGCAGTATCGACATCTTGTAAGCTGCCATTCTACCAACCCAAGAAAGCTCCACCTTGGACATGGCCGCCATAGTACTGTTAAGTTTTTTAATGAGGGGGTCTAAGTTAGAGGGAAGCAGTTTGGAGATTCGGGGGGTTATGTTTAGACCCAGGTATGGGATACTCACTTCTGTCCAGGGGTAGGGGCATAGAGACTTCAACAGGGACACTACTTTCGGACTAACGCCCATTTTGAGTGCCAGGGATTTAGAAGTATTAACCTTATGGTAGGAGATTTCCCCAAATGCCAGTAATGTGCGGTGCACCGCGGGAAGTGAACGGGTCGGGTTCGTCAGTGTTACAATAATATTGTCCGCAAAGAGGTTGACTTTGTGGACTGTGTCACCCAAGCAGAACCCCTCCACCGAGTCGTCAGACTGAATGGCCTCCCCATGAGGCTCAATCATTAGATTGAAAATAGCTGGAGACAAAGGACACCCCTGACAGGTGCCATTGGTAATGGGGAACGGAGTCGAGGTGGTGCAAGAGGTGAGGACCTGGGCCGAAGAATAAAGTGCCAGCAGGGAGGAGAGTATACCACCCGTGAATCCAAACTTCCCAAGATCCATACACATATACAGCCAGCTAACCCTATCGAACGCCTTCTCTGCATCCAACGTGAGGAGCAGAGAAGGCGTTCGGGTGCGCTCCGCCAGATGCACTAGATTCACTATACACCTGGTAGCATCAGACGTCTGCCTACCCGGCATGAATCCCATCTGGTCACTGTGTTTCAGAAGGGGGAGAACAGGCTGAAGGCATGCAGCATGTACTTTGGCGTAGATCTTAATATCACTATTTAGGGGGGGGCGTGGTCTGGCCGCGCGAGATGGTGGACGCTTGCTAGGAGAGCTCCCGCCGCCACGAGCCGACACAGCTTAATCACAGGGTCTGCCAGCACTTTCCACCCTCGGTAGGGATGTCCGCTACTCCCCGCTCTTCCTCCGCCACCCGATCTCGCTCCCCGAGGGATCCTGCCGCCAGAATTAGCCCCAGCATCCCGGAGCTGTTCCGGACCCAGGCCGCTGCAATGGCGCCGGCGGCCCGCGGCTCCGCTCCCGAGTCCAGCTCTTCACCTGCAGTACGATCATATGCCGCTGTTACCTCTGGTGACCCGGAATCCGGCTCACCCACGCCAGCTTCACCCCGGCAGCTGTGTATGGAGGACCTCCGCTCGGTGGCAGCTGACATAAAGGACACCCTGGGGGCGGCCATCTTGGATCTGAGGGCAGACATACACTCCCTCACAGGCAGGGTGCATGAGGTTGAGAGGGTGACAGCAAGACAAGACTCAGCCATCCATGAACTGCACTATAGATCTGACACTCACATTATCCAGCTCAGAGACATGCAGCGCCACCTGGAGGACTTGGACAACAGGGGGAGGCGCCACAACCTGCGCATTCGCGGGGTACCTGAATCAGTGGAGGGGGACCTCTTGGCCCCTACCATAGTCTCCCTGTTCAACTCCCTGCTGGATAGACCCCCACAATCCCCCATAGATATGGAACGAGCGCATCGCGCCCTGCGCCCCAAGGGCAGGGAAGGGGACCCGCCAAGGGATATTGTCTGCTGCCTGGTGGACTTCCGTCTTAAGGAGGACATCTTACGCAAAGCTAGAAATAGACCCCACATCGACCTGGAAGGGGCCCCCATCCAACTATTTCAAGACCTTTCGGGCATTACGCTCCAGCGTCGCAGGGAACTGAGACCGCTACTCGACACACTACGGGCCAACGGAATTACTTATAGATGGAAATTCCCGTTCTGTCTCTCGGCATCCACACAAGGTCGAACGGCCCTCCTTAGGGTCCCTGAGGATTTACCCCACTTTTGCTCCACACTGGGTATCCCATATATGCCACTGCCCAACTGGTATGCGGAGTTCCGCCCAGGCCCCCTGGTGGCAGACGCACCCGGAGCGGAACCCATGGACGCCCAGGACTTCAGATTCCGACGCCAACGCTCCCCATCGGAAGGTCACCAGGCCCATGCTCCCATTGCTCCCCCTCACGCCAATAGCCCTACCAAGCCGCCACAGGTCCGTCGGGCCAGGCTGGATATCTGAAGGCCCCTTCCGCCCCTTCAGGACTTGAGATGTGAGCTCCTAGCCCACGGCGCCTGGAAGGTGCCCGGTACCTTTCTCTATACCTACTTCCATGCTGTTGTTTTTCATCTTCACCTGTTTTTGTTTGTACTTGAATAGCACGAATCTTCGGTTTGAACTCATGGATCCCACAACCCTAAAAACTGCAGATACCCCGCCTGCCTGTTCCCGCAGCCACAGCACGGACTCTCCACGTTTCCGGACGTTTTCTCGTTGCAGACCAGCTACTCCTCACTCTACTCCTTGGCTTGGTAACGTACTCTTGACTCTCCCCTCCCCCCCCCCCTTTTTTTTTTTTTTTTCGCTATCTAGAACTGCTCTAGGCCCCTGGATTGCCAATGCCTTCGGCCTCCCACTCCTTTTTTCTCTGACTCATGCGGTTATTGTTTTTATGCCCGTAGGGACGGAGCGTTTGCTCCCCCATCGGTTATGGGGGGCATGCGCCTCTCCCTCTCAGGCGAATTCATATGGTATGTTGCCACGGTATTGAATGCTTTGTACGCTTTATGTGCTCGATTGACTGTTTACATATGGGACTCATCCACCCTATGGGTATATTATTTTGTTATGTTTTTGTGTTTGAAGGCCTCGGGGCCCTGAGTCTATGTACAGCGTTGCACTCCATCCCTTACTTAGGATGGCAGGGCCGTACATCCGCTCGGGGCGCTACCCTCCGGCGTGTACCATCGGCTCCTACCCCCTCCTCGAGGAAGCTTGTGTGTGGGGACTCCCTACTCACACAAGAGGGGCGTGCCCTAAGGCTCGCTCCTGTTTGTTACACGGGGGGCATGTGTATGTCCAGATATGCTCCCATTGATTGTGCTCCTGGAATCATTCCCCCTTTAACTCAATTAGTGGGGAGACTAATGACCACCCACGCCTCCCATATGTGTGGAGATGTGGCTTAATACTGCTACCTCGGGGAGGAGAAGGGATGCTTTTCTATCTACATGCTGTCTTGATTGATGTTCATGGCCGCACGGCTTTACAATGATGGTATATTATGTATTACTGCTTAGAGTTCTATTGTTTAGCATTGTTTTTATCCCCCTCAGTTCCGGATGACTTTCCAGGTATTTTGACCCTTTCCTTCCCCTTATGTGCTGCAACACTGTTGGTGCGACCCCAGTTTTGTGCCTCTTGGCACTTCCTCCCTTGGCCCTACTCCCCATGCACTTCCTGGCTACTTACGAGACCCACATATACCGACAGCCCCCATCTCCATCTGGAGTTATTCCCTTTTTTTTTTTTTTTTCTCCACGCTAGTTTATGCCCTCTCCCCGTGCGTGGCCTGATACTTGCCCCCTTCAGAGCTCTAATTGCTAACCATCGGCCCTCACCCT